>NC_086320.1:213318274-213918274 GCF_036172605.1 Pelobates fuscus | reverse complement strand
TGGCTGTTTTTTGAATTCTCTTTTAGTAGAATTCCTGGGTGGGGGTTGATTACCCCACAGCCATGAAACCAGAGGATATTCAAATATAGAAATAGCGTTACCCATTCTCTTAATAAATCATCCCACTGCAATGAAAATGCTTGTGAAATGCTAGTACAACCAGCAAGAATAGGGTTCTCTATTCTCTGGTTAGTGACATCACAATAAAACTTGATGTTCTAGATCAGGGTAGATCACAATAGGTAGATCCCAGATGTTGTACAATTACAACTCCCATGATGCTTTGCATGCCTTTAGAATGACAAAGCATCATGGGAGTTGTAGTTCTACAACATTTACATCTGGGGATCTGCCTATTGACAGCTCTGTTCTAGTTGCAGAGAGAATGGCTGACTGCATAATGTCTATGGAAATGTAATCCAATTGAAAATTAAATTGGAGTTTAATTGACAAGAACAGAAACAATTTAATTTCCCATGTTGTGGTTGTGGCATTAAAAGGATACTCTGACCACCATAACACCATCACAATGAAGTTGTTATGGTGTGATGAGGTCCATGGCACCATCTCACCATAAGATGTTAAACCATTAAGCGTTTAACCCCAAACACTTCCTCTAAAGGTGTGAAGCCTTGGACCGGGTGCCGCTTATAGGCTGAGAGCATTAGCTGACAGAAGCTCTTCATTGAGAAAGTGAGTGGAAAGGACGCATACTTTTTTTCATTCACTTTTCTGATTGGGGAGCTTGTGATTGAGTGAACGCATTAACTGATGCTCCCAGTCTAACAGTGGTGCCACGTTTGGGCATCCTGATCAGGGCCGCCATCAGGGGGTGACAACCATGACGGTTGTCAAGGGCCCGGCGGTCCTGGGGGGGCCCAGACTGCTTTGGCAGTCCAGGGCCCCACAATTACTCTCTGCACCTATATACAGCAATGATCGCTATATTTAGGTGCAGCCGCGCCCCCCCCCCCCCGGCTCCCTATACTTGCAGAGGGGGCCCAGTGGACTGTAGCTGTACTTTACAGCATTTCCTGCTCTCTAACTCCCGCGAGATGTGCGGCCGTTAAAGCGTTGCCATGGCAACGCTCCGCGCGGCGCGCATAACACATCTCGCGAGAGTTAGAGAGCAGGAAATGCTGTAAAGTACAGTTACAGTCCGCTTGGCCCCCTCTGCAAGTATAGAGAGCCGGGGGGGCCCCACAATGGCACCGGACCGGACCACCAGGGATCAAAGAATCTTCCCCTCTCCCTGAACCAGGTAAGAAACAGGGAGGGGGGAATAACTTTACATTTACATGCATACACTACTAAACACACACACTGCATCCACTACACTGACACACACACTGCATCCACTACACTGACACACACTGCATTCACTGCACTGACACACACACTGCATCCACTACACTGACACACACACTGCATTCACTGCACTGACACACACACTGCATCCACTACACTGACACACAGACTGCATCCACTACACTGACACACACACACACACACTGCATCCATTACACTGACACACACACTGCATCCACTACACTGACACACACACACTGCATCCATTACACTGGCACACACACACTGCATCCACTACACTGACACACACACACTGCATCCAATACACTGACACACACACACTGCATCCATTACACTGACACACACACACTGCATCCACTACACTGACACACACACTGCATCCATTACACTGACACACACACACTGCATCCACTACACTGACACACACACTGCCTCCATTACACTGACACACACACACACTGCATCCACTACACTGACACACGCACTGCATCCATTACACTGACACACACACACACTGCATCCACTACACTGACACACACACTGCATCCACTACACTGACACACACACACTGCATCCATTACACTGACACACACACACTGCATCCACTACACTGACACACACACACTGCATCCATTACACTGACACACACACACTGCATACACTTCACTGACACACACACTGCATACACTACACTGACACACACACTGCATTAATTACACTAACACACACTGCATTCATTGCAGGGGGGAGGCCGGCCGGGCGGGAGGGGGGGAGTGTGGGGGGCCCAGACCTTGTGCTTTGTCAGGGGCCCCAAAATTTCTGGTGGCGGCCCTGAATGCAGCAGCACTGCAGATATTCTTAAGCGCTTTGACTCCATCTAGAATCCATCATTGGACCACACAAGGTTAAATATTTTGTCCCACTTTAGTTCCCTGGTGTCCCCGGACAGTAAAGCCCACGTACATCATTAGACATGCTTGAACTGTGGAGCGGGCACTAAGACCATGCAGGGAGCACTTCCTGAATGGTTCTAAAGTCTTGGGGCCAGTCAGGATGCATGTCAGGTGGTAGGCAAGCTCCTTTTTTGTACTGACTCATACCCTTTGGTACGATATCTTCCCTTTCTCAGGCAGCCCTATTATGGGCATCGCTAGTGATGCTATTAGCATCACTGGTGATGATCCCCTTAGGACTCCGCTCACCTGTCCCAGTTTGAAGAAGAGCAATGTTGAGAATTATTGAATATTATCAACTTCTACCAACCAGGTCGAAAATAAAAATCAGTTATTCATCTCATCCTTTTCATTTAAAATGAAAATAAAAGGGCCTCTCATAGGGAAAAAATAAAAGGATTAATTCCAGCTACAGGGGATTTTCAACATTTTCTTCAGTGGTGTAAATTGGGGAGAAGTGACAGTTCCTCTCGAATAAAAATAAACGTTTATGCACAATAGTTAAATAATAGGGTATTGTATGCATCCAAAAAAGTTAATCATAAGTATTAATCGTAAGTATAGTAGCAGTTTGTGATTATGCTCTTTTATCCTTGAAGACAACCCTAATAGTTTGTTTCTACTAAATGCCCAAGGAGAGATGCATACCTGAGAGACTTGTGGTTAATAATTTAGTCAAAGTTATAGATATAATTGTCACAATGCAAACCACATCTTCAAAATATTGTTAACATAGTAGTGGGAGATCAAAGTGAGTGGCAAGCATAATTTATATTTAAAACATGATGTATCAAGCCTTAAAGCAATGAAAACTTTTCTAGGGTTTTATGCTATCTTTAAATGATGTTCCATATGGTGCATTAAAAATATTTAAAGGGACTCTCCAGTGCCAGGAAAACAATCCATTTTCCTGGCACTGCAGGACCCCTCTCCCTCCCACCACCCATCCCCGGTTGCTGGAGGAGTGAAAACTTACCTGAGACCACCGCCGATGTCCCTCGGCGGTGGTTTCGGGTCACCGCCGCGCCTCCTCTTCATTACGTCAGCCAGCAGGGGAGACTGATCCCGCCTGCCGGCTGAGGAGACATAATGCACATTTGCAGCAATTCCGCGCATGCACATTAGAGCTCTCCATAGGAAAACATTGAAAATGCTTATTAATGCTTTCCTATGGGGAATTGAGCGACGCTGGAGGTCCTCACACAGCGTGAGGACTTCCAGCGATGCTCTAACACAGAAAACCTGTGCTATGGACCATGAAGTTCCCTCTAGTGGCTGTCTAGTAGACAGCCACTAGAGGAGAAGTTAACCCTGCAAGGTAATTACCCTGCAAGGTATTACAGTTGCAGGGTTAAGGGTAGTGGGAGTTGGTACCCAAACCACTCCAATGGGCAGAAGTGGTCAGGGTGCCTGAAGTGTCCCTTTAATAGTATTTTATTTGTTCACTGAACATTTTTCTACTAGACAATATATAAAGACTTTAATATGAAGAAGTATTGATATATTCCATTATTTATTTTTGTGTTAACAGAAAAACCAGGGGAGGTGAAGGGAAGTGCTTACTAAATTTCAATTACATGCAGAAAAATGTACACGATCTATAGGAAAGAGACAACCTCCCTTCTGCACAGGAAATCTGTTAATTTGGAGCATTTTTGTTTTGCAAGTGATTTTATGTGATATTAATATGAAAAGATGGGTAAGCAGACTGGAGCTCTATAGTCTAGCCGAAAAATATATAAAATTATCTCTTTATACATGTCTGCAGTTTCACAGGTTAAAAGGCCATTTAGCCTGAATTTGTGGGAGGAGTTATGACCCCTATTTAAACCCTCTCATCTTTGCTTCTTTGACGTTCAAGCTGTTTGTCCATAGCAACCAACACTTCCGGTCCCTAGTTCCCGCCAAAATTCCATCCTCCAGCAGCAGTTTGTCTTTAGCAGCTCTCCTGCCTCTGACCTCCGTGCCTGGCAACCGGCTTCTAACTGACATCGCAACCCGTCTTCCGGTCACAAGACCGACACGTCCACTTAAGCATAACGTGGGAAATAGCGTTCGGCTATTTCCCACATTTGGACCTTAAAACGCGGGGATAGGCTCCCTTTATTATACTTACCTGTTCGTTCATATTCTTACGTTTATGTACTTCTGCGGTTTGTGCGGCTAAGAGCCGACCACATAGTACACACACCTTTGTTTGTTCTTTCGTATAACTAAACTGCCGACCGCACTAACATACTCACGTTCGTCTATAAATTTGTATGGTTAAACAGCTGACCGCTATGTACATGGCATTCGATTAGTCTTACGTGCGGTCCATTAAGGGACCGCGGGTATTTCTTTACTGCTTACAGTCCTCTCCGTTCGTTCATTTCTAGCCGAACACAGGAGGTTTTAATGTTTAAATTCACTAATCTGTTATTAAATGTATTTTGTTATGCCATTAGTTTAAACGAAAGAACGTTCCACTTTTCACTTTTTCGGCATTCTCTATTTTTTTATGTGTTAAGCATATAACTCAGCAGTTACTACTGGCTAAAATATTATATCTGTTTTCACTATTCTGGAGCTATGGTCATGTAAATTTATGGGACATAATTTTTTACAAAG
Source organism: Pelobates fuscus (assembly GCF_036172605.1). Taxonomy (NCBI): domain Eukaryota; kingdom Metazoa; phylum Chordata; class Amphibia; order Anura; family Pelobatidae; genus Pelobates; species Pelobates fuscus. Next base: position 213,913,382 of record NC_086320.1, on the reverse strand, counting down.
GAAAAATCTTCTTAAAGGCATGGTTAAGCCCTAATCACTTTATAGGTAAAGGTATACTAAAATACACCACTCGGCACCATTATTTACTCCCGCTGGAACTTAGTCTCTCATAATATAATTCCTTTTCCTTTTCCTAATTCACTACTAGTCTTTCTGAAGTAGCTAAGTTTGCTCGGTTACACTACGTCTTTATCTTTGTTTTTGCATGTCATAGGTTAAGCTCTAACGGTTCTCTTTCACCAGGTCCATTACAGACTATAAGCACGATTGCAAAATCTCTGTTTTCCTAAAACCTTATATATTGGTTCCTTATACTTATTATGCGTATGTTTTTAGGCTCTACTGCATTTCCTTCAAACAGTCTCCAGGAGTGTCATCCCAGTACCCTGTATGACTGTATCAGGTAAGAAGATTTACCAGTTGTTTTTGTCTTCCCCTTGAGGCCTCATTGAGCCTCCACGGCCTCATTCAGCCTCCCCGTTAGGTGCTGACCTTAGCAACCCTAAGTAAATACACCAGTCCCGCGAGGTCTACTCCCCACCTCAACACGGAGGTTCAGTCCCACGGCCAAAATCATAGTTAGCCACCTCGCTCGCCCTTCTTTAGGGTTCAGCTAGGGCTCCCCAAGTCACGGACACATGCTTTGAATCTCTTACGGTCACCAAGAGGCCAACATCCCACCACGTTCAAGTGGCCATGAATTCCCTCAGCCAAAATCATAGGTTGAGCCTTTCACCGCCACTTGGCACTAGCAGGGCCTCACCTGTTACTTGGTTCTAGTTAAATTCTTCACCTTGGCACTAGTAAGCAGGCCAGTTCTCCGAAAGTCTCGTCCCCACCTTCATAACACCCTACTTATCCAAATCATTATTCCCTTTTTCAGAATGTCACAAGAATCCATCTCAATCATCGCTCTGCCGTTGGACGAAATACCCAGCACGCCAGTCAGGCCTGGGACTCCAGAGGAATCCCTCACCCCTTCAATTCCAAAAATGTCAGCTGAGCTCAGACTAGGGGTATCCCCTTTCAAGCCACTGGTAGAAAGGCAGAACTGTACAGGCTACTGATGGCACAGGCCAACGACCCTAGGCCCAGCACTAGTTCGCACTAACAACTCAGATTCCACTCAGGAGACCCTGACTGCTATTCTGGCCAACCTCCAAATGATCAACAACAGGCTGCTGAAAGTGGAATCTGCCATAGCCACACCAGGTGACCTGACAAGACCCGCAGGCCCTCCCCTTGTTGTCTCGGCCGTCCACTGGACTGGCATACCCATCTGCTCCATTTGCTTCAGAGCTCACACAAAGACTATGTGCCTGGCCCGACTGTCCCCTAAGAAATGACTAACCAAGGTTAACATTGACATACTGGATTACTTTCTGCATTCACACCCAGCTAGGCATCTGGTAGATTATCTGGTAATGGGTTTCTCACAGGGGTTTCACACGGGCCTTGTCGCCATCACCACACGTACACTAGAATGCCCAAACCTATTTTCTGCATCCAATGACCCGCTTACGGTGGACCACCTTCTGTCCACAGAAAGCAAGGCTGGCTTCATGATCAACCCTTTGTTGTCTTTACCATTTTCATCTTGGCGTACCTACCCCATTGGGGTAGCCATTCACAAACACTCCAATAAAAAAAAATGTTTGATTATTGACCTCTCTGCACCTCATTCTTCCTCCATTCCCATCATCAACTCTCTCATACCCACTGAGGAGTTCTCACTACAATATGCCAAAATCGACGACGCCATGCAAGCTATTATTTCAGCAGGCAGTAAGGCATGGTTAAGCAAGACAAATATAAACAACGCCTTTAAACTGCTACCCATTCACCCTTCACTATGGCACTTGCACGGTGTTAAATGGAGGGATACGTATTTTTTCTCTACCCGGCTCACATTCAGGTCTAGGAGCAGCCCTAAGTTATTTGACAGCTTCGCAGAAACCCTCTGCTGGCTGCTCCTAAACATAATGAGGTGTCCGTCAGTTATCCATTACCTAGACAATTTTTAGTTGATTGAACCAGGCTCACAAACAACAAGCGGTATTCACAGCACCACAGCCCTTTTCACTACACTCGGGGTCCCTCTGTCACCTAGCAAAACGCTTGGTCCCTCTACCAAGCTAGTTTTCTTGGGCATAGTCTTAGACACCAAAACTTTCCAAGCCAGCCTACCACCAGAGAAACTGACTCACATTAGGTACGAAATTGTCCTGTTCCAGCGGAGTGTTACATGCACTAGGAAGTGACTCCAGTCCTTATTGGGGTCCCTTAACTTCGCAATGCGTATCATTCCACAAGGTAGGTCTTGTCTCTAGGCTACTTCGTTTGCTCCACGGGGTGCCTGACTCCTGCCCAATCATTCTAGACAATCCGGCCAGGGCGTATTTACACATGTGGAGTACAGTTTTGGCAACCACTGGTTTAGAGATCACTGGCCCACTGAGACGGATACCTTGCCGGCCTTTAGAGAAACTTCCACTTTGTTTGAGATCTACCCCATCGTGGCGGCAACCCATACATGGGGTCATCTCTGGACCGGCAAGTCAGTAAAATGCTACTCCGACAACTCCGCAGCTTGTGAAATCATGAACAAGGGGCAGTCATCCTTGTTAACTATTATGAGGCTGATTCACAAGCTGACTTGGCTGGCAGCAACCTCTCAGTTCCATCTAGTCTGCATTCACACTCCTGGTGTCCATAACACAGCTGCTGACACACTTTCGCATCTCAATTTCAGGTCTTCCAGGCACTCCCTACGGCTCACCACCTACCATCCAGGATACCACCGTTCCATGAACTAATCCTGGATTAAGCCGTGTGGCGGAACAAGCCCCGCCACTTGTGCCTGGAGAGAACTGCTTGCTAGACTCTTGCTAAGTGATTATGGTCCTGGTCCCTTTAAGTACAATATTTGGGCATATTGGATTTGTATAGTGCTGCTAGCCCTTTAAGAACCATTTTGGGGCATGGAGAAAATTTGGGACAATGCCCCTTTAAATTTGTGTCCCCAGACCTATTTGGGACAAGGCCCCTTTAAGACGGTGTCCCCAGACTTGTTTGGGACACTGCTCCTTTAAGACCTTTAATAACTTGTAAATGGCTTTTCCCCTTATGGTTCCGTAATTGGGGCTTACTGAGCCATTCACTGCACAGGCGGATCACCCAGAAGTGGAAGTGTGCAGGAAATTTACCTCCCAGGCTGGGAGCCTGCTGTAGGTAAATTGCCGAACGCTGGGTGGCCGCAGTTCGTGCAAAACAACACGTGGCGGCGGCCACCTTTGTTCATTCGAACGAGGTCAGCGGTATGTGCAGCCAAATTCATGGAACTGAAATCGGCTACACAGTTCTCGCGAACACCGCTGAGCCTTACCTTCTCCCACAATGATTTTGCAGCCGCAGAGACTAAGTCCAGTTTGAAGATTCGAACGCTCGGCCTGAAATAGACCGACCAAATCTATGGAACTGTTTTGGGCAGGAAAATGTGCTTGCAGTCGGTCATAAAGGACTCCCAGCTAACTTTTGATCTACTGGATGGATTTGTCTGATTTTTTAGAGTGTTTATGTTTAAAGTGTGCTGATTCTGAATATGTATAATCTGATTTTTTATGAAGATTAGATGCATATTTTTAAAGTTATAGTACATGTATAAAAACTGTATTTTTCCTGCTTGTGATAATTATGTTAACCCATTGTGTACCATAATTATATCACAGGCAGAGGGGAGGATTTTGTGTATAATTGCTGGGAGCGTTTTCTGTAATGTACGTGTGTTTTTGGTTGTTCTGTAAAACCCTGTGGGCAGTACTATGTGTGTAGATTGTGAATAACAGAGGCTGTATGTGCCAGTACAGTCAGTTCTGCTTGACCTCAAAACAAAGTGTTGTCTCGTTATTGGGGGAATTGGATTGTATGCTGATTGCCAGGAGTGTAAGCTGATTGTATGCTTTTCCTGTTCAGCTGTTTACAGCATTCATATGCTTGAGAGCATTCGTATGCTTCTCCGGTTCGGTGGTTGTGGTGTCAGCTGCAGTGATTGGAGTCCTTCAACGGAGGTACCCAGTCGGAGTGCCCGTCGATCCGTTACAAGCGGACTATTACATCACGCACCGGCACTCAAGCACAATGCACTTTCACCTGAAACCACTATCACTTACGCTAGGGCACTGACTATTTTTAACACATTCACTGCAGAGTTTTACTTACAAGGAGACTTTTCCATTAAAACTATGGTGGCTTTTGCCTCCTTCTGTCACCTACACCTTAAACTATCTAACTATCACACAATACCATTAAACTTTACCTTACCGGGGTACAAAACCATGTCCTCACAACCTTCTCTAATCACACACCTTTCTTAACTTCCTACCCTATCAAGAAAATCCTTTAAGGTATTTATAAGGTTACAGTCCCCCCTGGCACTACCAGATTACCGAAATATGGTCCCATATTTAGGCTTCTTAGCGACCTACTGGACAAATCCCTGTTTGACTGTTATACAAATCTGGTCATTAAAGCCACCATCTTTATGGCTTTCTATGGTTTCCTCAGATCCAGGGAGTTCACAGTCATACGTCAAGGAGATACTGCACTATGCCTCAAACATTTTCAGCTAAAGAAGACCACTACATTCTCTCATTACCTTCTACCAAAACCAATCGCACCGCTTATCCAACTATCATTCCCCTCTTCCCTACCGAGAACGTTTGTTGCCCAATAAAAGTACTTGATATACTCCTGTTGTCTCACCACACGCACTCACCTGACACTCCATTATTACTACTCCAAGGGCACCCACTCAGCACAGCTAAATTCATTTCTCACGTCAGAACCCTACTATCAAGGTTGAGCTACAACCCGGCTTCCTTCTCTGGTCACTCATTCTGTATAGGAGCAGCATCAAGCTCTAACACCCCAGTCCACATCATTAAGAGACTGGGACGCTGGAAATCCTCAATTTATAAGACTTATATACCTCGACCTGAGAGGGAGCTCCGACAAGCCAAGTTAACCTTGCTGTATAACTTGGAATAAAGTGTTTTACTTTGAATCCTCCTTTAATTACAGGCCTACTAGTACGTTGATTTCGGCACACCACAACCAACTTGCATCTCCTTCTACATTCCATTACGTATTAGAAATTCAGAGTACAAGTTAAAAGGCCATTTGGCCTGAATTTATGGGAGGAGTTATGACCCCTATGTAAACACCTACCCCCCCCTTCTCACCTTTGCTGTTCAAGCTGTTTGTCACCACTAGTGATGTCGCGAACACTAAATTTTCGGTTCGCGAATGGCGAACGCGAACTTCCGCAAACGTTCGCGAACCGGCGAACCGGGCAAACCGCCATTGACTTTAATGGGCAGGCGAATTTTAAAACCCACAGGGACTCTTTCTGGCCACAAAAGTGATGGAAAAGTTGTTTCAAGGGGACTAACACCTTGACTGTGGCATGCCGGAGGGGGATCCATGGCAAAACTCCCATGGAAAATTACACAGTTGATGCAGAGTCTGGTTTTAATCCATAAGGGCACCTAACATTCCTAAATCGCAATGGATATGGATTGACACCTGACATATGGATTGACACCTGTCCTCAGAGACCCTGATACACACTGACACAGAGCAGAATAGGGACTGTTCCCCCTACATTGGGTCACTTGGCAGATATGGATTGACACCTGTCCTCAGGGACCCTGATACACACTGACAGAGCAGAATAGGGACTGTTCCCCCTACATAGGGCCTTTGGCAGATATGGATTGACACCTGATACACACTGACAACAGTCTCAGAATAGAGACTGTTCCCCATCCTCAGAGACCCGGACCATGATACACACTGACACAGAGCAGAATAGGGACTGTTCCCCCTACATAGGGTCACTTGGCATATATGGATTGACACCTGTCCTCAAAGCCCCTGATACACACTGACAAAGAGCAGAATAGAGACTGTTCCCCGTCCTCAGAGACCATGATACACACTGACACAGAGCAGAATAGAGATTGTTCCCCCTACATAGGGTCACTTGGCAGGTATGGATTGACACCTGTCCTCAAAGCCCCTGATACACACTGACACAGAGCAGAATAGGGACTGTTCCCCCTACATAGGGTCACTTGGCAGATATGGATTGACACCTGTCCTCAAAGCCCCTGATACACACGGACACAGAGCAGAATAGAGACTGTTCCCCGTCCTCAGAGACCATGATACACACTGACACAGAGCAGAATAGAGATTGTTCCCCCTACATAGGGTCACTTGGCAGGTATGGATTGACACCTGTCCTCAAAGCCCCTGATACACACTGACACAGAGCAGAATAGGGACTGTTCCCCCTACATAGGGTAACTTGGCAGATATGGATTGACACCTGTCCTCAAAGCCCCTGATACACACTGACAAAGAGCAGAATAGAGACTGTTCCCCCTACATAGGGTCACTTGGCAGATATGGATTGACACCTGTCCTCAAAGCCCCTGATACACACTGACAAAGAGCAGAATAGAGAGTGCTCCCCGTCCTCAGAGACCCTGATACACACTGACACAGAGCAGAATAGGGACTGTTCCCCCTACATAGGGTCACTTGGCAGATATGGATTGACACCTGTCCTAAAAGCCCCTGATACACAGTGACAAAGAGCAGAATAGAGACTGTTCCCCGTCCTCAGAGCCCATGATACACACTGACACAGAGCAGAATAGAGACTGTTCCCCCTACATAGGGTCACTTGGCAGGTATGGATTGACACCTGTCCTCAAAGCCCATGATACAAACTGACAGAGCAGAATAGAGACTGTTCCCCGTCCTCAGAGACCATGATACACACTGACACAGAGCAGAATAGAGACTGTTCCTCCTACATAGGCTCACTTGGCAGATATGGATTGACACCTGTCCTCAAAGCCCCTGATACACACTGACAAAGAGCAGAATAGAGACTGTTCCCCATCCTCAGAGACCATGATACACACTGACAAAGAGCAGAATAGAGACTGTTCCCCCTACATAGGGTCACTTGGCAGATATGGATTGACACCTGTCCTCAAAGCCCCTGATACACACTGACAAAGAGCAGAATAGAGACTGTTCCCCATCCTCAGAGACCATGATACACACTGACACAGAGCAGAATAGAGACTGTTCCCCCTACATAGGGTCACTTGGCCGATATGGCGTGGTCATGGGAGGAGGAGGATGACTTTCACCTCTTCCCCTGTTAGATTTCCGTTGTGCTGTGACATCACCCTTATACGCTGTGTAAAGCATACTATTTAATTTGATCAGCATGGCCACTTGAGTTTTTATAGTTTTCACGCTGCTTGTAGTTTATATATGGTTCACAAAAATCAAACAAACGATAAAGTAAACATGTAAGGATTCAGAATTTTCTTTCAAACCCTTACACATTGTGTGTACGTATTTTTTGTCTTAAGTTTGTGGCTTTAAAGAGGTTCACGTTGTTTCTATTATGTTCATAACATGTTCTTGTAAATGTTTGTTAAATTTTTCCTGGAATTGTAATTTTTGAATCTGAATAAAGATAGTCAAATCCCTGATACACACTGACACAAAGCAGAATAGGGACTGTTCCCCTACATAGGGTCACTATGTGCCTTTTTTTTTGGTTTGGTTTTTGAAGCCACAGTGCAGCACCAGTGGGCCTAAAAATTAGGCATGTACACATGCCTGAAAAATTAGGTATTGTTGCAGCCGCTGCTGTAGCAGCCGCCAGAAAAATTGATGTTTGTTTCACAGGCAGAAAGTGCCCTAAAACATGGTGGCTTAACCCCTTAAGGACACATGACGTGTGTGACACGTCATGATTCCCTTTTATTCCAGAAGTTTGGTCCTTAAGGGGTTAAACCCTAGTTGGTGGCGGATAAGTCACGTAAGTCAACCAGCATTCAGAGCTAAAATACAGCAGCGTGTGGACCATTTTTAGCCCAAGGCAGCTCATCTCATCAGGCCTTTTTTAATCGAATGTATCGCCCAGTGTCAGTCCCTTCGGGATCCATCCCTCATTCATCTTAATAAAGGTGAGGTAATCTAGATTTTTTTGACCTAGGCAACTTCTCTTCTCAGTGACAATACCTCCTGCTGCACTGAAGGTCCTTTCTGACAGGACACTTGAAGCGGGGCAGGCCAGAAGTTCTATCGCAAATTAGGATAGCTCAGGCCACAGGTCAAACCTGCACACCCAGTAGTCAAGGGGTTCATCGCTCCTCAGAGTGTCGATATCTGCAGTTAAGGCGAGGTAGTCTGCTATCTGTCGGTCGAGTCATTCTCTGAGGGTGGATCCCGAAGGGCTGTGGCGATGCGTAGGACTTAACACCTTAAGGACACATGACATGTGTGACATGTCATGATTCCCTTTTATTCCAGAAGTTTGGTCCTTAAGGGGTTAAAAAGGTCCGCATGTCCTCCATCAACAACACGTCTTTAAAGCGTCCTGTCCTTGCCGGCGTGGTCGTGGGAGGAGGAGGATGACTTCCACCTCGCCTCCTGTTAGATTCCCGTTGTGCTGTGACATCACCCTTATACGCTGTGTAAAGCATACTTTTTAATTTATTTTGCAAATGCTGCATCCTTTCCGACTTGTTGTAATTCGGTAACATTTCCACCACTTTCTGCTTATACCGGGGTTCTAGTAGCGTGGACACCCAGTACAGGTCGTTCTCCTTCAGCCTTTTTATACGAGGGTCCCTCAACAGGCACGACAGCATGAAAGACCCCATTTGCACAAGGTTGGATGCCGAGCTACTCATTTCCCGTTCCTCCTCCTCAGTGATGTCAATGAAGGTATGTTCTTCCCCCCAGCCACGTACAACACCACGGGTACTAGATAGGTGACAACGAGCACCCTGGGATGCCTGTTGTGGTTGGTCTTCCTCCTCCTCCTTAAAGCCACATTCCTCCTCTGACTCCTTTTCCTCACAATCCTCTTCCAGTGTTGCCGCAGGTCCAGCAAGCGATGCTGATAAGGCTGTTTCTGGTGGTGATGGTGACCACAACTCTTCCTCTTCCTCTTCACGCTCATTAATGGCCTGGTCCAGCACTCTTCGCAGGGCACGCTCCAGGAAGAAAACAAATGGTATGATGTCGCTGATGGTGCCTTCGGTTCGACTGACTAGGTTTGTCACCTCCTCAAAAGGACGCATGAGCCTACAGCCATTGCGCATGAGCGTCCAGTAACGTGGAAAAAAAATTCACAGCTCCCCAGAGGCTGTCCTAGCACCCCGGTCATACAAATATTCATTAATAGCTTTTTCTTGTTGGAGCAGGCGGTCGAACATTAGGAGTGTTGAATTCCAACGTGTCGGGCTGTCGCAAATCAAGCACCTCACTGGCATGTTGTTTCGCCACTGGATATCGGCAAAGTGAGCCATTGCCGTGTAGGAATGCCTGAAATGGCCACACGGCTTCCTGGCCTGCTTCAGGACGTCCTGTAAGCCTGTGTACTTATGCACAAAGCGTTGTACGATCAGATTACACACATGTGCCATGCACGGCACATGTGTCAACTTGCCCAACTTCAATGCCGCTAACAAATTTTTTCCGTTGTCACAAACCACTTTGCCGATATCCAGTTGCTGCGGAGTCAGCCACTTTTCCACCTGTGCGTTCAGAGCGGACAGGAGTGCTTGTCTGGTGTGACTCTCTGCTTTCAAGCAAGTCAAACCCAAGACGGCGTGACACTGCCGTATCTGGGATGTGGAATAGTACCTGGGGAGCTGGGGGGGTGCTGTTGATGTGGAGCAAGACGCAGCAGCAGAAGAGGACTCAGCCGAGGAGGTTATGGAAGAGGATGGAGTAGGAGGAGTAGAGGAGGTGGCAGCAGGCCTGCCTGCAAGTCGTGGCGGTATCACCAACTCCTCTGCAGAGCCACTCATTCAATGCTTGGCAGCAGTCAGCAGGTTTACCCAATGCGCAGTGTAGGTGATATACCTGCCCTGACCATGCTTTGCAGACCATGTATCAGTGGTCAGATGGACCCTTGCCCCAACACTGTGTGCCAGACATGCCATTACTTCCTTTTGCACAATCAAGTACAGGTTGGGGATTGCCTTTTGTGAAAAGAAATTTCGGCCGGGTACCTTCCACTGCGGTGTCCCAATAGCTACAAATTTTTTGAACGCCTCAGACTCCACCAGCTTGTATGGTAAAAGCTGGTGGGCTAATAGTTCAGACAAGCCAGCTGTCAGACGCTGGGCAAGGGGGTGACTTTCTGACATTGGCTTCTTACGCTCAAACATGTCCTTGACAGACACATGACTGTGGGCAGATGAGCGGGAACTGCTCAAGGCGGGAGACGGAGTGGCGGATGGTGGAGAGGGGGCAAGGAGGACAGCAGTGGTTGACGTGGCTGAAGATGCTGGACCAGGAGGAGGATGGCGGCTTAGAGTTTACGTGCTGCTTGTATTCATGTGTTGATCCCATAGGCGTTTGTGATGTGCGATCATGTGCCTACGCAAAGCAGTTGTACCTAGGTGACTGTTGGACTTCCCACGAATCAGTTTCTTTTGGCACAGGTTGCAAATAGCATTGCTGTTGTCAGAGGCAGACACACACAAAAAATTCCACACTGCTGAGCTCTGCAATGACGGCATTCTGGTGGTGGACACAGCATGCGTTGATTGGTGTGCTGTCGGGCTGACCCCGGGTGCATGCTGTCTGACTGTGCCACTAGCTCCTTGCGACGACCTCCCCCTGCTTCCAACTCGTCTCCTCCTCCTCTCTGTCTCCCCATCTGAACTTTCGCCCTGTTCTTCTTGCCGAGCGGGCACCCACGTGACATCCATGGACGCATCGTCATCATCAACCGCTTCACTTGTATCTGACAACTCAGCAAAGGAAGCAGCAGCGGGTACAACATCATCATCATCACACCGTACGTCCATGTGTGTAATGCCTCCTGCCTGAGACATATCCCTGTTATCTACATCCTCTGGCAATAATGGTTGCGCATCACTCATTTCTTAAAACGGATGTGTGAATAACTCCTCTGACATACCAAGTAAAGCGGCTGTGGTGCTAGTTTTGGTGGTGGCGGCAGGCGGGTGAGTGGTATCTTGAGAGGTGCCTGAAGCTAAGCTGGAGGAGGATGGTGTGTCAAGATTCCGAGCGGAAGCTGTAGAAGATTGGGTGTCCTGTGTTAGCCAGTCAACTATGTCCTGAGAACTTTTCAAGTTCAGGGTACGTGGCCTCTGAAAATTGGGCATTATTCTAGGGCAAAAGGGAATCACAGCACCACGACGGCCCCTGCGGGGTGGCCTGCCTCTGCCTGTCATTTTTTGGGGGATTAGTGGTACTATGCGTGCAAGCTACTGTGAGACCAGATATGAGTGGCAATGTGCAATGGCAGAGGTCTGCAGAGTACACACTGTAGGCCTGACACACCCGCTTGAAGACAACGGACTGCTATTCAATCTATAAAAGTGAAAAAAGTTTTTTGGTTTTAAATTTGGTTTTGAGGTTGTGTGTGATATTTCCTTGAAAAACAACTGTGAATTCTCTGGGTCTGAGGAAACTGTAAAAATCTAGATAAATTGCAGACTTGATGACCAGGTTCGTGTTGGGATTGAATGGGGATTAATCTAGTAGATTGCTGAGTAAAGATAGGCCCATCTATTGGTAGTCTGGTGGTGGTAAGTGGAACAGAAACCTTAGAGATACCCTTTAAGACTTTCTTGATGGGGTATGATGACAAGAAGGGGGTGTTATTAGGAAAATTAGTGAGACTGTGGCCGCCACGACAGGGTAAATTTCAAATAGGGCTGAAGTCTCCCTGAATCCTGGCAAGGCATCCGTCTCAGCAGGCCAGTGACCCCTGAACAAGTGATTACCGAAGACAGCTGCGAAATCCGTGTTCGCTGTGTGAATGATGGGTGAGGAGTCGGAGAGAGGGGGCTAAACATGGAGATACCGTTCCACTCAGCCAAAAACGTCCCCCACATGAGTAGGTCAGCCTTGGAGTGCTGGTCCAATGAAATTGGGCAGGAGTCTGGTACCCCCATGAAGCAGACAGAGAAGCCTGGATACGAATGACCTTCTCTGCGGAATGATGTGCATTCTGGTGCATGCATCAATCTGCAGGAACATGTCTATCTCCCCTCTCAATCGGACCAGTTTATTGGGGGGAAAGCTGGCTCGGAAATGATGATTTGTATGACATCGTTAATTTTTATGTACTGTAATGAAAATTCTTCTGCTGGTATGAGTGAGTTAATGCTGGGAACAAAAGAGGCGTGTGGTGCAGATAAATCAATAATCCGGTGTTTTTTATTTTTTTTAAATGTATAAATCTTTATTTACGTTTTTTTTTTTTTTAAAGTTCATTCAAATACAGATACAGCTTTCGGCTATAATTTTAAACACAGTACAGTACAAAAAGCTATATTACAATAAAATGTAGATAACAGCAGGACCGTGCTTCAAATAAACAATAAACATATACCTGTTTCTGCTGTATCTACAGTCATGCAAACATACCATACATACATTCCATCTTATCCATACAATCCATTTTCCCTACTGCCTACGGGTAGCTATCTATAAGGGGGGGCGGAGGGTTTGAGTTTTATGATTAATATATCTAACCCAAGGGACCCAGACTTCATTATATTTTTCTCTAGATATCTTGTTTAGAGCTATCCCAGCTTCCATGCTGCGTTGGTAATCTATCTGTGTACATATATCATGCCAGTTTAACGGACCCATATTTCTCCAATTTCTAGCCATAACTATTTTTATTGCCATACAGATGTGAATCATAAGAATTTTTAGTTTTGTATTGCTTTTTGGCAAATCTAGGTGAAACAAAAACATTTGAGGCGTAATCACAGTCCGAACCTCAAACATAAAGTCTACCACTTCCGCCAGGATTAATTTCATAGGTTTCAACTCCTCACAGTCCCACCAGATGTGGGAGAATGAACCTAACTCCCTACCACATCTCCAACAGTCTGGTAGGAGTGTGGGTTGAAATCTATGAAGGCGAGTAGGCACCAAGTACCAGCGGTATACTAGTTTGAAGTACACTTCCTGTATATTCACCCCATGTATATATCTTTTTACTGCTTGTAAACCCAACAGCCAGTCCTCGACCGAGGATGAAAAATGAAGTTCTTGCTCCCATTTATTCATTGCTGGCGCTTTATCTATTTGCCTTTGGCTTCTTAGGAATTGATTAAATCTGGAAGCAATTTTTTTTTTTATAATGGAATTCTACGAACTGGTCAATTGGAGAAGTTTCCGAAAGGACTTTTCCCATAATAAAGGATTTTATTCTTAAATAGTTAAATATTTCCTTCGGAGGGAGGTTATATTTAGACTGTAATATTGGAAATGGCAACATTTTATTATTATTTAAAAGTTCCGCTATTCTTACTATTCCACAATTTTCCCATTCTTGGATATTCATGTCCTTTATGTAAAGTTTTAGGCTTATTAATGGGGCATTTAATGATATGTGTTTTGTTCCATATTTCTTTTTCAAGTGCTTAACGATGTAAATCATTGTATTGTTCATCGGATTACTAGATCTTGTATTTTTTAAAAATTCATTGTCGCACCACCAGAGGAATAGAGGTTCAATGTCACCAAGATCTGATTTTTCAATGTCTAACCAATTTGGTCTAGACATTGTGAAATTATCGCACTTAATTAGGTGTGCTACCATATTGTTCATATATAATTTCTGTATGTCGGGGGAAACGAATCCCCCCTTCTTTCCAGTCTCTCTGTATTATTTCCAATGGGACTCTAGGTCTCCTATCTTGCCAAATATAATTTGATAATTGCCTTTGAAGACCGCGTATCGTCTGGCATGACACCCTCAACGGGAGGTTACTAAACAAAAATGTCAACTTGGGAAGGAGATAGAAGTTTACTGCTTCAATCCTTCCCAGCCAAGAAAGTTCCAGTCCCTTCCAATTTTTTAGGATGTTCCTAAATTGGATGGCAATGTCTGTATAATTAAGTTCTCCAGTTTCTCTATAGTCTAGGGATAGTTTTACCCCTAAATATTTTATGTTCCTTACTTCCCAATCACACTTAAAATCTTTTTTGAGTTTGTCTACCCCTGGTCCACTTAGGCCTTTTATCAGGATTTGTGTTTTCTTTATATTTATTTTATAGCCTGAGTGTTTACCAAACACGTTAATAAGCCGAAATACGGCTGGGATAGATCTAGTAGGATCTGCAAGGGTCAATAGAACATCATCTGCATATAGTGCAATTTTGTTCTCCATCTTATTCACTTTTAGCCCGCTGATGTCATCGTTCTGTCTAATCGCGGCTGCCAACGGTTCTATAGAAAGGATATATAACAGGGGTGCCAAAGGGCATCCCTGTCGCGTCCCATTTCTAGTAGGGAACCAGTTTGATTGAAACATGTATCCTGATACTTTGGCTTGAGGATCTTTAGATAGCGCCATTGTGCACTCCTTAAAGAAACCCCCGATGCCGAAGGCCCTCAGTACTTCTTCCAAATACTTCCAGTTAACCCGATCGAAGGCCTTCTCGGCATCGAGGGTAACCATAGCAAAGGGAGACAGACTTTGGTCCGCATGATATAAGACATTCAGTAATTTCCTAATGTTATCAGATGTGCCCCTACCCTCTACAAACCCGCTCTGATCTAAATGTACAATATTGGGTATGATTTGTTTAAGTCTATCGGCCAAAATTCTAGAGTAAACTTTAATATCCAAATTAATAAGAGAAATTGGTCTATAGTTCGAAGTGTACGTAGGGTTCTTATCTATCTTAGGAATTGGTATTATAGAGGCCTGGAGTAGTTCCGTTGGAATGGCTTTATGATTAGCAAAATCTTCAAATGTTCTTAATATATATGGAGAAATTATATCACTTATTTTTTTATAAAAAATTGAAGAGAAGCCACCTGGGCCTGGTGCTTTGCCTGCTGTTAGTGCTTTAATGGTATTACTAATCTCCTGAATGGAAAATGGGGCATTTAATTGACTCAATTTCTCCATAGATATTTTTGGTAAGCTCAATTTATCCAGAAACTGTTTTGTTTCGCCCTCAGATGGCTCATTAAATTTTATATTATATAGGCTTTTATAATAGTCTTCAAATGCTTTAGCTATTTGAGTTGGAGAAAGCATTTTTTTACTTCCAACTGTTATATAGTTTATAGATTGAAGTTTATTTTTATTTTTTAATTTATTTGAAAGACTTTTCCCTGTTTTATTATTTCCATAATACCATCTCTGTTTTAAAGTTAACATAGCTTTGTTAATCTTTTTGTTAATCTTTTTGTTAATCTTTTCTTACTAATATTTTTCCCCTGATCTCTTTAATATCCTCCAAAATTTTATAATCTGTGGTGAGTTTATGTAAGCGTTCTTGTTTTGCCAGATCAATATAAAGCTCATTAAGCTCTTTTCCTTTCTTTTTTTTTATAATGGTGCCCATTTTTATAAGGCATCCTCTCATATATGATTTAAAAGTACACCATAGCATGGCGTTGGAGACCTCCCCTGTATCGTTGGTTTCAAAAAATTCTCTAGTCTGAGTGCGCAGTTCTTCTACATTAGTTTCTGAATTTAGTAAATTTTCATTTAGTCTCCATTTATCTCTACATTTATATTCAGCATTATTTTTTATGACTAAACTTACAGGTGCATGGTCGGACCATGTTATAGGTCCAATTGTCACCTTCTTAACTCGTTCCAAACTTTCAGATTTTACCAAAAAGTAATCGATTCTAGTATATGTCTGGTGAACATTTGAAAAAAACGTATAATCTCTCGCTTCTGGATTAGACGTTCTCCAGGCATCATATAAACAGTTTTTTGCCAAAATAGTCTGCATCATTGATAAACCTGTTCTTTGCTTGCCGTCTGTGTGAACGGGCTTGGTTCTATTCCTATCTATTTTATTATCTATGGTGCAGTTAAAATCCCCACCAATGATTAGGCTGCCAGACGATACGCGGTCAATCTTTTGCATCAGATTTCCCAAAAATCTGTATGGAGATTGGTTTGGAGCATAAACATTTACTAAAGTGTACAAAATATCATTAATTCGAACTATCACTATAAGAAACCTACCACCAGGGTCAGTCTCCTCATAGATCAGCTCATATTTCAAGCTACCTGAAAAAAAAAATTGCCACCCCTCTTTTCTTATTCTTTCCTGCCAAATTAGATCTATGGACCACTGGGTATATTTTGTAGTTCCATAGTTTAGGCATAGAGTTAGACCAGTGTGTTTCTTGAACAAAACCAATATCTGTTTTGCTATCAATCAGTAATTTATACAAATACGAAAAAAGACTAAAGTGAAATTGGGTGTTCCATTATAGTTGGAAAAAAATGGACCCCTGTTTCACTAGAAGATATCTCTATAAAAATTGAATAAATGTACGGTATAACCTTTATTTGGCCGCTTACGGACAACATACAAAAAAACACAGTGAAGTGATAGTGACACACTCGTGAAAATACAAGTGAATTAAAAGCTGAGTAAATGCAATATGGATATTGTCCACAGGTGCTGGGAATGGCAGTGATATCTGGATTGTAATTAGAGTATAAAGTACAATATATAGTACGGTATAGATTTAAATCAGATGTCACATACACCAAATTCCTCTAGAACTAAATATCCACAGTCTGTAAGACTTATATATATTCATATACACAACCACACAGACTAGGTCGGTGAATACCATCTAATATCCAAAGTTCTCCTTGTAATAGTATACAATAGACGGGAGGTACATTTGATAGTGGATCGATGGCATTACACTGGGTCAACACAGTAGTGAGGGGGAGTGTCTCAGAACAACAATAGGGGTATATAATGCATAGGTATAGGTTTAAGGGTGAAGGGATGGTATAGCAAAGCGTATCTAAGAATAAGTTATAGTAACTGGTTAGGCAAAAAATCCCATACACAGGCTGATACTTGCCAACCACCCCACTATTCCCCAGATATAACGGCCATTTAGTCACATAAACCACCTAGATAAGTTGTAGTTAATTCAAAAGTAGATTCCTCACACACTGCTGCTTCAAGGCAGCCTAACGCTTATAAAGATAGCTATCTAGCTAACTAGGGAGAGTAGCTGTTTCAAAGGCATCCAGTATCAAAAGGCTTGCACTAATACTGCTGTTAAAAGGAGTATCTCGTTCTGTCTCCTGTCAGTATTCAGTATTGCTGCTACATCCAGCACTGAAAGGGTATAGACCTGGTGCTGAGCTGGCTCCAAGGCACAATTCAATCTGTCTCCCCTATTCCCTTAGTGCTGCTGCTGCATGCCCTAACGTGCAGGCAGTCTAATACTGCATATATCTGAATGTACAATTGAAAAAACGATTGCTATATATAGTGTTGAATCCCCCAAATCCCCCAAATAGTAGCCGTTTGCATTTCTCAGCATTAAAATAACCGGCAAACGCTCGACGCGCGTTTCGGCGTGGTCACACGCCTTTATCAAGAGCTCCTGGTACAGCTGTAGGGAGGTGAGTATATACCGGATGAAGATCCGCCCAACATCAGTCTACTCCAATCAGCGTTAGCTGGGGAGTGGCTAGGGGCGGGATTACAGCCCGGTCAGATCTGTTCAGAGAAAGTTATCCGGATGTCGGGTAGCTCGTTGTTGTTTGGCTATCACCATGGTGATGTAGCCGGTCGTACACTGTGCGCGCGCAGAGTAGATCGTGCGCCTGCGCAGAGACTTGGGTTCAGCAGCCCGATCTCTGTACTGAATACATATGGAACAGCATAAATTAACATACTATGCGTATGCCATAGATAAGTACTGTAGGTTTTTAACTTTTTATATATATAATATATACTTTTTCTTCTTAAATGCAGGGGGTCCGTCCATTTAAAGGGACAGGAAAGTATGTGGGAAAAACATATAGTTTCATACAAAACCTGGTCATTCTACTAGACCCTCCCTAGTTGTTGTCAATTTGTCCATGTTTGGACCGATGTTCTAACATTGAATTGTATTAAGTTATGGTGTGGCCCCCAGTTTTTATATGTTCCATGAGGTTAATTTGGTTGAAAGGGACCCAGTAGATCACGGATCCATCATGTGTAATCTTAAGTTAGACCATCCAGACAGACGAATTTCAGTAATAAACAGAAGAGTGTACACCTCAATTCTATGGTCATAATCCCCATTGGATTAGACCAGTACCAGGTTAAGGTATAAATACCATAAAGTTATTACAAAAAAGGATCAAGGTATAATCGTAAATAGATCGTGTATGCAGGTCGAAACAGGGAGGGGGTGTATATTTATGGAGAGTTATATTCATATATACATATTTACATATTTACATCATTGTTTCTGTATACGTTCATGTACACGGTGGAGTCATTGATGTGCCATATATAGCACATCGATGACTCGATATAGTTGTATATTATATACGTTTATATTGATTTACTCAGTCAAAAAACGTAACTGTGTCTAAGTTATTTAATGAGATCACCCACTATAGATTTTTCCACCTAGTGGTAGTTAAATGTATGGGGAGAAGGAAAAGCCCTCATTCAGGCCTTTAGGGCTCAGGGATTTCAGTTTGTATATCCACCTACACTCCTTTTGATGTAGGAGTTTATCGAAATCCCCTCGTCTCTGGTCCCTCTTAACCCATTCTAGGCCGCAGAACCTAATATCATGAGATATACCATCATGGACGTTTTTTAGGTGTCTGGAGATTGGTGTTTCCATACGGTTTTTTGGGGACCTAACGTGTTCCTTTATACGTTCCTTGAACGGTCTGAAGGTTTTACCCACGTATAGCATTTTGCAGCTGCAGGTAAGAAGGTATACCAAGCCAGCTGTATTGCAGTTGAAAAAGTGGGTAATTTCAAAGGTCTGTTGTCCATCACTATCTTGGACTTTTTTCGAGTCTCTTAGGATGTATTTGCATGCAAAACATCTTCCGCACGTAAAGGAGCCACAGGGGGGATTTCGGCCCAGCCAGGTCGTTTTGTTTTGTTTTATTGAGAAATGGCTCGGTACCAACACATCACGGAGGTTTTTACCTCTACGTGCTGTGATGGTTGCTCTAGGGCTGAGGACGTCTTTCAAATGAGCGTCCTTCAGGAGTATAGGCCAAAATTTCTCTATTGACTTTTTCACTGTGTCCCATCCTGTGTCGAAGGTTCCGATCATGCGGATGGATTTATTTGGCAGCGTTAGTTTGGGTTGATCTGAGATAAGATCGTCTCTGTCATTTCAAGGGCCCTTTGGTATGCCCTTTTGAGGCATTTATTCGGGTAGCCTTTTTCACGGAACTGTTGTCTCAGTAGGGCTGCTTTGATCTTAAAGTCCGATAGATCAGTGCAATTCCTACGCACCCTCAAGTATTGTCCTACCGGTATACCCTGTTTCAATGGTCTGGGATGAAAGCTATCCCATCTCAGTAATGCATTAGATGCTGTTGACTTATTAAACAGAGTTGTTTTCAGAGAGCCGTTTGTATTAATAGATATGGTTATATCCAGAAAATTCAACGTTTGTCCCCCAAATTCTGTCGTAAATCTGAGGTTCTCCTCATTAACGTTCAGTAAGGAGACAAATTCGTTGAATTCTTCTTCCACTCCCAGCCAGACAATGAAAATGTCATCTATATACCTGAGCCATGTATGTATTTTCGGTATATAGACAGACAGGGTATTGGATTTCATGACTTGTAGCTCCCACCAGCCTAAATGGAGATTGGCATAGGATGGCGCACACGCAGTGCCCATTGCCGTCCCCCTTATTTGGTGAAAGAATTTGTCATGAAATAGGAAATAATTGTGAGACAAAATGAAGCCTAGTAGTTGTAGTATAAACTTGGTGTGGGCAGTATGTTTTGGACCTCTCTGGTCCAGGAAGTGTTTTGTATGTTCAACACCTCTTTCGTGGGGAATTGAGGAATAAAGGGCCTCGACATCCAAACTACATAGCTTCGCTGACGTTGGTAACCGTAGACTTGACAAGAGTGACAGTGCCTGTTTCGTATCCCTGATATATGAGGGGAGTTGTTCAACAAAAGGTCGTAGTATTTTCTCAATATACAGACTGCCATTCTGTGTTAGGTTATCAACACCTGAAACGATAGGCTGCCCAGGAGGATACTGTGTGTTCTTGTGGATTTTCGGCAGGCAGTAGAAGGTTGCTATCCTGGGACACCGGTTCAGAATGAATTCGTATTCGTCCCTGGATAGCAACCCCCCACTGCGGCCTTCATCCAGTATCTCCTTGTACTTGATTAAAAATAAGTTTGTAGGGTCGGTCTTTAATAGCATGTAAGTTTCATTATTCCCTAGGACCCTCTGTACCATGTGTTCGTAGTCAGATGTGTTCATAACTACCACATTGCCCCCCTTGTCCGCTGGTTTGATAACCAGCTGTTCATTCTCTTTGAGTGATTTCAGAGCTGTTTGCTCTGCTCTGGAGAGGTTATCATTGGGGAAGGAATTGAAACAGTTACTCTCTATGCCTTCAATCTCACTTTTTACTGCTTCTAGAAACAAATCCAGATTCCTAAAGCTCGAGAAGTTAGGGGTAAACCGGCTTTTGGGTTTTAACTTGGTGTATTCCATAGGCATTTGAATGTCACTCTCATCCAAGAGTGATACTAGTGTATTCACTAGTTCTAAATCTTTACACGACAAGCCAAGAGCTCTAGATTTTTTCTCCTCATTGATAGTATGATACTTGTGCAGGGCCAGTTTACGTACAAATAGATGTAAGTCTTTGATCCACGTAAATTTGTCAAAGACCGGTGTTGGTACGAAGGAGAGTCCCCTTTCCAATACATTAATGTGGTGTTCATTTAGGGTAAATGTAGATAGATTGACCACATGTGGTTTTTGTACCGGGGAAGGCACTGCCATTGGGTTCAAGTTTAGTATCGTCTCCTTCGTGCTCTCCCTCTCCCTCCCCCCCTGCCCTGATTCCTGGATTGATAGCGTGTCTGATAGTTGGGAATGTCGTCTTGTTGGCCCATGGCTAAAAAATTAACGCCTTTTTTAAGAATACTGCGGGGGTTGCTAGTACTGGGGGTTATGGGAGTTTGTGTTTGGTCAGAGGGTGTATTCTGCGTGGTGGAGTCAGTATCTGATGAGTCGTACTCTGAGGTCAAATTGTTTTCAGAATTGGTTCTCATGCGCCGGTTTGGAAACTTATATACATTCCCCAGTTGGTAATCTTTGAGGTCTCTCATGTATTTCTGGTGTTTTCTAAGTTTTATAGAGTCTTGGTACCTATCCAGGTTATTTTTAAGTTTGTTCTCTAAAGTTAGAAAGTTTGGTTCGCTTTTGAATACGTTAAGTTTATCAATTTCTTCATCTAGCTTTTGGTTGACGTTACCTAATTTCTCTTTTTCAAAGGTACAGATTATCTCCATAAATTTCATTGAGCATGTTCCAGCTGCTAACTCCCACTGTTTAGTAAAATCAGGGTTCTCATTATAAGTTGTTGGGATATTACGGACCCTTAGGCCTCTAGGGATCATTTCTTTTTTGATATAATTGTCAAGTGATGAGATCTCCCAGCATGTTTTAATTTGTTGCTTAAAAAGCTTAGTGACTGAGTTAAATGAATAGTAAATATCAGTTAGAGTCTGGTTCCTTTCCAGATTCTCATTAGAGAACACACTCTCTGCGTCACTACACCAGGTATTAAAGTCCTGTTTATTTGACAGGAAGCCTGCCATTCTTTTGGTTGAATTTTTGATTTTTTGATCAGTAACCCAGGTATTGAAACCTAAAAATTAAATATAGAGACGAGAAAGGAAATATTCAAGATGGAGCAAGTCTATCTCGAAAAGACTCCCAATGGGTTACAGAGATATCAGAAGGGCATGAACCCCATATATGTTAAACGAAAAAAGACTAAAGTGAAATTGGGTGTTCCATTATAGTTGAAAAAAAATGGACCCCTGTTTCACTAGAAGATATCTCTATAAAAATTGAATAAATGTACGGTATAACCTTTATTTGGCCGCTTACGGACAACATACAAAAAAACACAGTGAAGTGATAGTGACACACTCGTGAAAATACAAGTGAATTAAAAGCTGAGTAAATGCAATATGGATATTGTCCACAGGTGCTGGGAATGGCAGTGATATCTGGATTGTAATTAGAGTATAAAGTACAATATATAGTACGGTATAGATTTAAATCAGATGTCACATACACCAAATTCCTCTAGAACTAAATATCCACAGTCTGTAAGACTTAATAGGTATTTCGGCTAAAAGAGGTGGGATTGCACCGTCAGGCTGAGGTGAATTGTGTATCAATACTATTGTTTGTTACAATCAAAAGTAGTACATAGGAAACTGTTTGGTCACTGAAGACCGTGATAGCAGCACCTTTGTATATATTCATATACACAACCACACAGACTAGGTCGGTGAATACCATCTAATATCCAAAGTTCTCCTTGTAATAGTATACAATAGACGGGAGGTACATTTGATAGTGGATAGATGGCATTACACTGGGTCAACACAGTAGTGAGGGGGAGTGTCTCAGAACAACAATAGGGGTATATAATGCATAGGTATAGGTTTAAGGGTGAAGGGATGGTATAGCAAAGCGTATCTAAGAATAAGTTATAGTAACTGGTTAGGCAAAAAATCCCATACACAGGCTGATACTTGCCAACCACCCCACTATTCCCCAGATATAATGGCCATTTAGTCACATAAACCACCTAGATAAGTTGTAGTTAATTCAAAAGTAGATTCCTCACACACTGCTGCTTCAAGGCAGCCTAACGCTTATAAAGATAGCTATCTAGCTAACTAGGGAGAGTAGCTGTTTCAAAGGCATCCAGTATCAAAAGGCTTGCACTAATACTGCTGTTAAAAGGAGTATCTCGTTCTGTCTCCTGTCAGTATTCAGTATTGCTGCTACATCCAGCACTGAAAGGGTATAGACCTGGTGCTGAGCTGGCTCCAAGGCACAATTCAATCTGTCTCCCCTATTCCCTTAGTGCTGCTGCTGCATGCCCTAACGTGCAGGCAGTCTAATACTGCATATATCTGAATGTACAATTGAAAAAAAGATTGCTATATATAGTGTTGAATCCCCCAAATCCCCCAAATAGTAGCCGTTTGCATTTCTCAGCATTAAAATAACCGGCAAACGCTCGACGCGCGTTTCGGCGTGGTCACACGCCTTTATCAAGAGCTCCTGGTACAGCTGTAGGGAGGTGAGTATATACCGGGTGAAGATCCGCCCAACATCAGTCTACTCCAATCAGCGTTAGCTGGGGAGTGGCTAGGGGCGGGATTACAGCCCGGTCAGATCTGTTCAGAGAAAGTTATCCGGATGTCGGGTAGCTCGTTGTTGTTTGGCTATCACCATGGTGATGTAGCCGGTCGTACACTGTGCGCGCGCAGAGTAGATCGTGCGCCTGCGCAGAGACTTGGGTTCAGCAGCCCGATCTCTGTACTGAATACATATGGAACAGCATAAATTAACATACTATGCGTATGCCATAGATAAGTACTGTAGGTTTTTAACTTTTTATATATATAATATATACTTTTTCTTCTTAAATGCAGGGGGTCCGTCCATTTAAAGGGACAGGAAAGTATGTGGGAAAAACATATAGTTTAATACAAAACCTGGTCATTCTACTAGACCCTCCCTAGTTGTTGTCAATTCGTCCATGTTTGGACCGATGTTCTAACATTGAATTGTATTAAGTTATGGTGTGGCCCCCAGTTTTTATATGTTCCATGAGGTTAATTTGGTTGAAAGGGACCCAGTAGATCACGGATCCATCATGTGTAATCTTAAGATAGACCATCCAGACAGACGAATTTCAGTAATAAACAGAAGAGTGTACACCTCAATTCTATGGTCATAATCCCCATTGGATTAGACCAGTACCAGGTTAAGGTATAAATACCATAAAGCTATTACAAAAAAGGATCAAGGTATAATCGTAAATAGATCGTGTATGCAGGTCGAAACAGGGAGGGGGTGTATATTTATGGAGAGTTATATTCATATATACATATTTACATATTTACATCATTGTTTCTGTATACGTTCATGTACACGGTGGAGTCATTGATGTGCCATATATAGCACATCGATGACTCGATATAGTTGTATATTATATACGTTTATATTGATTTACTCAGTCAAAAAACGTAACTGTGTCTAAGTTATTTAATGAGATCACCCACTATAGATTTTTCCACCTAGTGGTAGTTAAATGTATGGGGAGAAGGAAAAGCCCTCATTCAGGCCTTTAGGGCTCAGGGATTTCAGTTTGTATATCCACCTACACTCCTTTTGACGTAGGAGTTTATCGAAATCCCCTCGTCTCTGGTCCCTCTTAACCCATTCTAGGCCGCAGAACCTAATATCATGAGATATACCATCATGGACGTTTTTTAGGTGTCTGGAGATTGGTGTTTCCATACGGTTTTTTGGGGACCTAACGTGTTCCTTTATACGTTCCTTGAACGGTCTGAAGGTTTTACCCACGTATAGCATTTTGCAGCTGCAGGTAAGAAGGTATACCAAGCCAACTGTATTGCAGTTGAAAAAGTGGGTAATTTCAAAGGTCTGTTGTCCATCACTATCTTGGACTTTTTTCGAGTCTCTTAGGATGTATTTGCATGCAACACATCTTCCGCACTTAAAGGAGCCACAGGGGGGATTTCGGCCCAGCCAGGTCGTTTTGTTTTGTTTTATTGAGAAATGGCTCGGTACCAACACATCACGGAGGTTTTTACCTCTACGTGCTGTGATGGTTGCTCTAGGGCTGAGGACGTCTTTCAAATGAGCGTCCTTCAGGAGTATAGGCCAAAATTTCTCTATTGACTTTTTCACTGTGTCCCATCCTGTGTCGAAGGTTCCGATCATGCGGATGGATTTATTTGGCAGCGTTAGTTTGGGTTGATCTGAGATAAGATCGTCTCTGTCCATTTCAAGGGCCCTTTGGTATGCCCTTTTGAGGCATTTATTCGGGTAGCCTTTTTCACGGAACTGTTGTCTCAGTAGGGCTGCTTTGATCTTAAAGTCCGATAGATCTGTGCAATTCCTACGCACCCTCATAGTGGGTGATCTCATTAAATAACTTAGACACAGTTACGTTTTTTGACTGAGTAAATCAATATAAACGTATATAATATACAACTATATCGAGTCATCGATGTGCTATATATGGCACATCAATGACTCCACCGTGTACATGAACGTATACAGAAACAATGATGTAAATATGTAAATATGTATATATGAATATAACTCTCCATAAATATACACCCCCTCCCTGTTTCGACCTGCATACACGATCTATTTACGATTATACCTTGATCCTTTTTTGTAATAACTTTATGGTATTTATACCTTAACCTGGTACTGGTCTAATCCAATGGGGATTATGACCATAGAATTGAGGTGTACACTCTTCTGTTTATTACTGAAATTCGTCTGTCTGGATGGTCTATCTTAAGATTACACATGATGGATCCGTGATCTACTGGGTCCCTTTCAACCAAATTAACCTCATGGAACATATAAAAACTGGGGGCCACACCATAACTTAATACAATTCAATGTTAGAACATCGGTCCAAACATGGACGAATTGACAACAACTAGGGAGGGTCTAGTAGAATGACCAGGTTTTGTATGAAACTATATGTTTTTCCCACATACTTTCCTGTCCCTTTAAATGGATGGACCCCCTGCATTTAAGAAGAAAAAGTATATATTATATATATAAAAAGTTAAAAACCTACAGTACTTATCTATGGCATACGCATAGTATGTTAATTTATGCTGTTCCATATGTATTCAGTACAGAGATCGGGCTGCTGAACCCAAGTCTCTGCGCAGGCGCACGATCTACTCTGCGCGCGCACAGTGTACGACCGGCTACATCACCATGGTGATAGCCAAACAACAACGAGCTACCCGACATCCGGATAACTTTCTCTGAACAGATCTGACCGGGCTGTAATCCCGCCCCTAGCCACTCCCCAGCTAACGCTGATTGGAGTAGACTGATGTTGGGCGGATCTTCACCCGGTATATACTCACCTCCCTACAGCTGTACCAGGAGCTCTTGATAAAGGCGTGTGACCATGCCGAAACGCGCGTCGAGCGTTTGCCGGTTATTTTAATGCTGAGAAATGCAAACGGCTACTATTTGGGGGATTTGGGGGATTCAACACTATATATAGCAATCTTTTTTTCAATTGTACATTCAGATATATGCAGTATTAGACTGCCTGCACGTTAGGGCATGCAGCAGCAGCACTAAGGGAAT
Source organism: Pelobates fuscus (assembly GCF_036172605.1). Lineage (NCBI taxonomy): Eukaryota > Metazoa > Chordata > Amphibia > Anura > Pelobatidae > Pelobates > Pelobates fuscus. The sequence continues at coordinate 213,887,069 of NC_086320.1, read as the reverse complement.
AGGGGAGACAGATTGAATTGTGCCTTGGAGCCAGCTCAGCACCAGGTCTATACCCTTTCAGTGCTGGATGTAGCAGCAATACTGAATACTGACAGGAGACAGAACGAGATACTCCTTTTAACAGCAGTATTAGTGCAAGCCTTTTGATACTGGATGCCTTTGAAACAGCTACTCTCCCTAGTTAGCTAGATAGCTATCTTTATAAGCGTTAGGCTGCCTTGAAGCAGCAGTGTGTGAGGAATCTACTTTTGAATTAACTACAACTTATCTAGGTGGTTTATGTGACTAAATGGCCATTATATCTGGGGAATAGTGGGGTGGTTGGCAAGTATCAGCCTGTGTATGGGATTTTTTGCCTAACCAGTTACTATAACTTATTCTTAGATACGCTTTGCTATACCATCCCTTCACCCTTAAACCTATACCTATGCATTATATACCCCTATTGTTGTTCTGAGACACTCCCCCTCACTACTGTGTTGACCCAGTGTAATGCCATCTATCCACTATCAAATGTACCTCCCGTCTATTGTATACTATTACAAGGAGAACTTTGGATATTAGATGGTATTCACCGACCTAGTCTGTGTGGTTGTGTATATGAATATATACATAGGTGCTGCTATCACGGTCTTCAGTGACCAAACAGTTTCCTATGTACTACTTTTGATTGTAACAAACAATAGTATTGATACACAATTCACCTCAGCCTGACGGTGCAATCCCACCTCTTTTAGCCGAAATACCTATTAAGTCTTACAGACTGTGGATATTTAGTTCTAGAGGAATTTGGTGTATGTGACATCTGATTTAAATCTATACCGTACTATATATTGTACTTTATACTCTAATTACAATCCAGATATCACTGCCATTCCCAGCACCTGTGGACAATATCCATATTGCATTTACTCAGCTTTTAATTCACTTGTATTTTCACGAGTGTGTCACTATCACTTCACTGTGTTTTTTTGTATGTTGTCCATAAGCGGCCAAATAAAGGTTATACCGTACATTTATTCAATTTTTATAGAGATATCTTCTAGTGAAACAGGGGTCCATTTTTTTCCAACTATAATGGAACACCCAATTTCACTTTAGTCTTTTTTCGTTTAACATATATGGGGTTCATGCCCTTCTGATATCTCTGTAACCCATTGGGAGTCTTTTCGAGATAGACTTGCTCCATCTTGAATATTTCCTTTCTCGTCTCTAAATTTATACAAATAGCCTCTTTTCTGACCTGAATTTAAGCCCCTTGCGTTGATAGATAGTATGTTTAATGACACACTACCGCAGCTCTCCCCACACCCTCATCCCCTCTAGCCTCCCCTCAGATAGCATCCAACACTCAAATCCACTCATACCTTCACCAGTCGGCCCTGTATATTTGGACCTCCTGGTGAAACTCCAACTTTCTCTTACCACATTCAATCCATAATATGAAGTTCTGTGTACAGTCTTCATATTTAAACCTGCTGCCGTCGCAGGACCCTGGACCAGGATAGTAGGCATTTTATTCTTTATTAGACTCCCTCTATCCTTCATATTGTTCTGCCCTTCTTTTCCCTTTTTCTTTCAAATCCTATTTCTAGAGGCGCAACGATATTCTTTCCCTTTATCCAACCACAAGATCTATCTGCTGGGTCCCCCTTCTACTAACTTTTATTTTAACTAGGGCAACTCGTCTATCCTCATATTTTTATCTTCAAATGCTCCCTTTCCCTAGCCCTTGGTTATAGTCTCCCTTCTCCTCCCTTACTACCGCCATTGTGTAATATTCATACGAAATTTATATAAGCTTGTGATTATTGTGAGACTCACTTCATTCATTTCATTCACATAAGTTAAATAGTGTATCAATAAGTGTACATTATGCTTTGAGCTCATTTTCCCTATGCATTGCTCTATATGTGAATCTATGATTATTTTCATTATATTCGTATATGGGTAGCGCCTATAGCATTCCTAAAAACTGTTTAACACCTTTTCTACCCATATCAAAAAATCTTATAAATTGTTTTCTAAATTTCTATGTGTTATAAAACCTCTTTTTCGTTCAATTCATACTGCTAAGTTAAGTTGTGTGTCTTTATTTTAATTCTAGCTTTAAATCTGTGAATACCCCTCTATAAATTTTACCATTTCTGTATGTGAGAGAAAAAAAAAAAAAAAAAAAGGAGGAGATCAATTTGAGACTAAGGGATAAGTTTCCAACTTGTCATCATCTGTTTTAGTGCCAAGTTATCTCTGAAGATATATGATTTATCTCTAAAGAAGACCATAATTGCCGTCGGGAACAGCCACTTGTATCTAATCTCCTTATTCCTGAGAATGACCGTTTCTTCGGCAAAAGTTCTTCTTGCTTGTCTTGTCTTTTGAGATAAGTCCTGATAAACTTTTAAGTGTCTCCACTCTTCCGTATCTGGGATCCCGTTCCTTATCTTCTGCATTATTTGGTTTTTCATCCAAAAACTGGAGAAACAAATCATAACATCTCTTGGATGGGACTTGTCGGTTCCATTTGGTCTTGCCAATCTGTGGAATCTTTCAAATGTCTCAGGGCCCAGCGTCTGTCTGGATAGTATTTTTGAAAAGAAGCTGTTCAAATACAAATATAAATCTTCTTGTAAAATTGATTCCGGTATGCCTCTGACTCTTACATTGTTTCTCCTGGAGCGGTCCTCTAAGTCAGTCAGCTTAATCTCAGTGTCTTGCAGTCTCTTCTCTAACTGTATATTAGATGTTTTAATTTGTTCGTATTCCTCTTGGACTTTTTGTAGTATAATTGCCTGGTTTGTGAATTTCTCTGAGAGAGTAGCAATTTCTGATCTGATATCTTTAGAGTTATTTTCAATATCCATTTGGATCTTTTTATGTAGATTGTCCAACATTTGAGTTAACAGTTGTTGCGTCAATCCCTGTGGGTTTTTTGACAGGTGTGGTAGGTCATCGTCTGATATATTTGATATTTGATGTGCAGAGAGCTGAGCATTTTCTAATGGCTTTTCGTTGCCTCTCTAGTTCTGTACTAGCCGCTTTGGGTGAATAAAATGTGCCAATTGTTGCCTTCTTCTCTCTTTTTTAGGAGCCATATGAAGTGCTAAAGCTTCTAATTTAAACTTTATACTCCACTAAAGTTGGCTATTGAATATTTCTTTTGTCACATTTAGCACAAATATCTCCTTTCCTCTTTACTGCTACACCAGATAATGTCCCTTTAAGTTAACGCTTATTTGTCAAATGTGGAGTAGAGATCAGTGGAAAATAAATAGTTAAATATATTTTTTACTCACAAAAATTGTTTTATACTTTCTTTGTCACATTTAACGCCAAAATTTCCTTTCCTCTTCACTGCAACACCAGATGACTGTCCCTTTAAGTTAACTCTTATTTGTCAGATGTAGAGTAGAGGTTTAGTAGCAAATAGGTGGACCAGTATATTTTACTCACAGAATTTATTTTATACACTCTGGGACCATTTTCCTTTCCTCTTAAACTCTGCCAAAATCAATCTTCTATTTACAAACTCAAATACCTTCAGACTGTAGATGTATACTTATCGCACTCAGCGTCTTCTCTTCCTCCGTGTGTCAGCAGCACCCAGTAACTATCCCATTAAGTTAACTTTTAATCATCAGATAGGAGTGGAAATCAGTGGCAGGTGAATGCCTCAGTGTATCAACTTTGTAGCTTTGTATCAGCTTAGTAGATTTGTAGCAGTTTACTCGTGGAAATCAGTGGCAGATGGACGCCTCAGTGTATCAACTTTATAACTTTATAACTTTGTAACAGCTTTATGTCCGCTGCTCATCATACTTGTGGAAATCAATGGCAATGGCAATCAATGGCATGTGAGCGCTCAGTGTGCTGGCTTTGTAACTCGGCAGCTTTGTAATCGCTTATCAAGTTCCTGAAGCAACTTTGTAGCTTTATAGCAGCTGCTCAACTGCTCAGCCGCTTATCGTACTCGTGCCTCGCTGCTTTTCAGAGTCTCAGCGCCGTTCCACCTGGCGTCCTCACTGCCTCGATAGCTTCGCTTGCTGCATTGCCCCACTTCCTGGTCCATGGAGACGCGGTCCTGCGGCTTACGTGCTCACCAACGTCACGTACCGCCCGCCCATTCCCCCCTGGAAAATACTCCTTGACAGAAGCAATCCGGTGTTTTTTATTAGAGTATCTGTGCACAGCTATACCAATGGGATTAGTGTGCCAGGAAGAAAAAGGTGAGGAGGTGAAGGGGCCGATCGTGAAACTGTGTGAGATTTCAGAGGAAAGGAGAGTGTCTGTGGATACTGGGTCTTGCCATGCTGACAGGAGGTTGGGACATTCAAGTGTGCCTGAGGAGATGGCTGCGAGACCCGTGAGAAAACCCTGTGTGAACCCCGTGGTCAAATACTCCACCAAATGCCTGCTCGGATGAGGTCTCAAATAGAAAACCGGGGAACATGGTCTTCGTGTGTGCCCTGAAGCAGATAGAGCAGATGTGCAACAACGTACAGGTGCTGAAGCTGCAGGACCCGGCATTAAAATTGTTGCACACCTGCGCTTTGCCTAAGAAGGAGATGGGTCTACCCAGTTTATCCTGTTGACCACCCGCTTGTTTAATGTGAGGGGTGAAAGTGGGTTAAGGGGTGGGAGTGGAGGTGGATGGATCAGCTTCAGAGGGGCATAAACCAGCCGTATGGGATGTTGAATTACATACAGCACAAGACGGGGGCCTCAGACCAGTGAAGTGGCGACAGAATAATTCAGTATCCATCTGACACCAGTTAATTCTAATATTAAACTGCTTCAGATGGGTTGCCGCCTTTGCCGATACCGATTTATGGTAGTCATAAAAAGATGAGCCCCCGTACTTGATGCCCAAATCCACCACTTTATGAAGATAAAGGTCTAGTTCCTCTCTCCTGTGGGTATATACCGAGCAAATGACATTGCGATATATCCCAAAGGCTATTACGAACTGCGGAATGGATATTTTTTTATTAAGCCTAGGATCTCTGGTTTTAAGCACCACTGAGATATCCCCGTAGTTATATGCCCGGTTCTCCAGCACATCTTGAGAGGCTATAAGTAGTGACACCAGACACATCCTTCCCATCTAGGATTTCTTTCCTAATGGAGTTTGGGACGGAGTGAGCTGGTGACACAAAAGGTTATGTAACTGGGGCTGGTGCTGGAGGGGGATGTATAGCAGAGACTGCCGGGGTGGGGGCTGAGAGGCCAGGGAGGTTACCTGGGGAGGTGATGGCACTCTCCACCTTAGATAACCTGCTGTTCAGGGTCTGCAGGTTGGCCAGGATTGCTGCAAGGCTGTCCTGAGTGGCCGTGCAAGCTCCTGATGACTGTCCTTGAGAGCTAGTGCCTGGTCTAGGCTCAGGGGCCTGATTGGTCAGAGGTCTATAGAGTTCTGCCTTTCTAGCCGTAGCCGGAAAGGCGGTGCCCCTGAGCCTAAGTTCGGCCATAATTTTAGGAATAGTCCATGCTCTCAAGGACGTAGGAGTAGAGGGGGTGATAGATTCACCTGGAGACTCGGGTCTGATGGGAGTGAACGGAATCTCTTCGGCAGACAACTCGTCGATGGGGGCTGGTTCTTGAGACATCCTAGAAATGAATTAGTGAATTAGATTTAGTAGGGGCGAAGGAGAGAACAAAGGGGAGTATGAGGGGGGGGGGTTCCTTAGGTGAACTAGACTGTAAGGCTAGTGCCGAAGCAAAAAACTTAACTGTGAACTAGTGACAGATGAGGCCCTGCTAGTGCCGAGTGGCGGTGAGAGGCTCTATCTATGATTTGGCAGAGGGAAGTTCGTTGCCACAGACGTGGTGGCGGGATGTTGGCCTCTCGATGAGTGTTTAAGAGATTTAAAATGTGTGGCTGTGAAAAGTGAGGCCCTGACTGTGGCCCTGTAGAAGGGCGAACGAGGCATCTAACTATGATTTACTTGGGTGAGCTAGGGCCAGAGCCTAGTCCCTGTAAGCCAGTTCACGCACCTTCTATGGGTTCAATGGCAATTATGGGTGTAATGAGTGGATACTAACCTCGATAGTGGTTATAACCCGTAACTTGAAACTTTGAGTGTTTTTAGGTAGAGTGGCTTGGCCGCTGCTGGTATCGTAGAAGAAGCCTAAGGGTTAAGACATATGTTGATGTGGGACATAGGGACGTATGCTTAGTAGTAAGGGGAGGCTATAGGAGCGCAACGTGAGATCCTGAGGTGAGGGATCTGAATGATTAGTCAGAGACTGGGACGAGTTTATGCTATAGAGGGAGGCTGATTGAGGCCTTAGGGGTAGCAAGTGCTAGTAACGAGTAAGAATGCAAATATCTGGTAATGTAGCGGGGTACCAGGTTAGGTAGGTTGAGTAGGTTCTTGCCTGGTGGTATTATGAACGTAGGCCTAAGTAAAAACTTAGAGAATTTAAACACAAAAAGGACATAGGACCGCGTGATAATCGTGATAAATAGAGGCCACGTTAGGTCTAGTATGAAAGCCCCGTACTTAGTAGAGTACTATATCTTGATTTGTTGTACAATTACTTGGATGAGTGTAAGTGGTTTGTACGGAGAAAAGCGGAGGAGGCCTAGAATAATGTTGGAGCTATGGATTAAAATCATCGTGCAATTATTAAAGTAGAAGTGGTTATAACAGTATATAGTAATTAACAAATTCCCCTAGAGGACCGTGTTAACTGGACATAAGTGATACGAAAGTAGAGGGGCCGTATGTTTGTGACAAGTTTTGAGTGAAGGCTGCCTGAGGCCTTGACATGATTGAAACTGAAGTGAGTAAATACCATACCTGGATTCTAAATACAAGAATTTGGATTTGACAACTTTATGCAGTAATACAAGACAAACGGGCAATCTGTGGAGACCAAAGAAATGTAACAGAGGCTAAGATTAATGTCTGCGTAAGCTATAGAGAAAAGGAGAATAATATGAAATGCAGGGTTTTGGAAATTCCCCCAGAGGACCGTGCTACATATTAATATATATGTTCTGTGATGGCGTGGAGTTGAAAAACTCTGCCAAAGTAGTTGGGTGTCAAAAGAATTTATTAAGTATTTAACAAAACTTAAAGGACCACTCTAGGCACCTAGACCACTTCAGCTTAATGAAGTGGTCTGGGTGCCAGGTCCAGCTAGGGTTAACCCATTTTTTTTATAAACATAGCAGTTTCAGAGAAACTGCTATGTTTATAAATGGGTTAAGCCTTCCCCCAAATCCTCTAGTGGCTGTCTCACTGACAGCCGCTAGAGGCGCTTGCGTGATTCTCACTGTGAAAATCACAGTGAGAGCATGCAAGCGTCCATAGGAAAGCATTATAAATGCTTTCCTATGCAACCGGCTGAATGCGCGCGCAGCTCTTGCCGCGCGTGCGCATTCAGCCGACGGGGCGGAACGGAGGAGGATCGGAGGCAGAGATCTCTCCGCCCAGCGCTGGAGAAAGGTAAGTTTTACCCCTTTTCCCCTTTCCAGAGCCGGGCGGGAGGGGGACCCTGAGGGTGGGGGCACCCTCAGGGCACTATATTGCCAGGAAAACGAGTATGTTTTCCTGGCACTAGAGTGGTCCTTTAAAACACAGAGGGTTAACTCAAAAAATGCCTCGGAATAAATAACCTTTTTTCTGAGTTCTGAGATAAAGTGTCATACATCTGAGGATCTTATGCTTTTTTTTTTTTATTCTTTATTTTTGTTGTGCAAGGTATAACAATAGGCTTACTCAGCCACGATAGCAGTCGTAAGCAGTAACATACAATGATCAAAACATGGCATAGGAATATACGGCACAAATTTTTAAGTTTTGTTGAGATAATACGTAGACAGTAGATTGATATAACAGTTAACCTATGGGTTTTCCTATCTGACATGCACAATTTTAAAAAGGTAATATAACAAGTGTTGACCGTTTCTAGGGTTTAGTTAAGTAGGCAATAGCTAGGGAGGCTATACATATTAAGCTTTGTTATAGCAATAGCCAGTAGTACGGTTTGCGAGCGTAAACATGCAAAGAGTAAAAATAATAAAATAAAAATAAATTGAGACAGTATAGCATAAACTTAGTGGGTGTGTAAATGCTAATTCCAGAGTACCCCCTGTCGTTTAGTATAGCGATAAGGTGGCTTATTAACAGTATTGTGGGAAAACATTTGCAAGTAAAAATTATTCCGTTAAATATGCTAAGCATTGTGTGTTCAATCTCATTACACTTACTAGGCATTATTCATACAAAGGAATAGAGTGTGGGCATGTGTAGTATGTGGATAGTTCAGGCCTAGAGTGTGAGCCCAAGGGTGAGTGTCATGAAGACTGGTAGGATCTGGCTGTTAGTGCACAAGCATATGTGGACATTGTTTGGGGCTCACGATTCACAAAAGCCTACCCAGTTAAAGCTATCCGCATATACATAGGCAATTATAGGCAAGAATAATAAAAAATAAATAAAAAAATATAAAAATAAATGAAAAAGAACTATATACAAATTTAACCCCTTAACGACCAAACTTCTGGAATAAAAGGGAATCATGATGTGTCACACACGTCATGTGTCCTTAAGGGGTTAAAGCTGAACGACTGCAAGAAACCTATGAAAGGGAAAAGCAATGCAATGGTATGGTATTAGTGGCCAGTAAGGCCTAGCAGTCCCTCGGGAACTCTCAGGTGGTGGCTACAGTCTGTGCAGCGCTGGTGGGTCCACCCGGAACGAAGGGCTTAGAGGTGGCCGGATTCCATCTGTGTGGCTTGTAAGTTGCGTGGTGTCGCTTCATGGCGTCTGCCGGTAAGCCCAAGGCATGGGGGTGGGTCTCCACCTCCTGTAGGTCCACTATGAGGTATGTGACGTCTCCGTGGCACACTTGCAGTTTGTGCGGTGAGCGCCATCTGTATCTGAAATCCCGTTCGCGGAGCAAGGCGGTAAAAGGCCTCAGAGTAGAGCACCAGGCCATAGTCCCCTTAGAGAAGTCTGAATAAAATGATAACGACATGTCCTCGTAGCTGAACGGTGCGGTACCCCTGCTTGCGGCCATGACTGCGTCCTTGTCTTGTCGCTTCTGGAATCTTATTATCAGATCCCTGGTTGCTGCTGGTGGGGCCGTCGGTGGTTTAGGGAGCCTAAACACGCCATCAAGGCCTACCCCTTTGGCCTGTTTTGGCGGCAGTATCGTGTTTAACAGGCGCTGCACTAGGTGAGGAAGCTCAGAGTCCGGGACTGAGTCAGCGATGCCCCTAACCTTAAGGTTCTGTGCGCGTCGTGAGTCCTCCATAGCAGCCATGGCCTGCTCCATTTTCGCGTGTTTCTGTTGTAGTAGAGCCATCTCCTTTTGGAGTGCGGCCACTTGCCCTGTGTGCGTGTTGGAGGTTTGCTCCGCGGTTTCCATGCGGTCTGTGAGGCCTTGTATGTCTCTCCGCATGCCTGCCACGAAGCTCCGCCAGCAGCTCTCTCATTTCGGCTTTTGTGACCGGGGCCGTGTCAAGTGGCTTGGCAGGCTTCGGGTTAGGCTTCTCCGATGCCCGTGTCATGGGCTGATATAGCTCCTCGGACTCAGAGAGCAATTCGTCTGAGTCCTCGATGCCCTCCATGTAGGCGGCCATGTCAGGTTCGTGTGCGCCATGCGCTCGCCACCACAGGTCTCCTATGCTGGCGCCCGGTCGGGGCGGGTCAGGCTTGGGCTTCTTACTTTTCCTGCCCATGTCTGCTTCCTACGTGGGTAGTTAGCGTGCTTTTTGGGGGTGATTTTCCAATATTTCGGGACTTTAAGCAGGATCTTATATTTTTAAACATAATTAAACCAAGAACCACAGACGTAGTAGTAAATGGTTGCAGTAATACAGATTTTTTAACTAATTTCGACAGATTTAATACAAACAGCTAAGTAACCGAACAGGTACATACATACGTTTGTTTAGTTCGTATGAACGAAAGCTGATAATTGCACGAACAGGGGTCGGCAGTTTAGACCGCACAGGGGACCCATTAAAACTTAAGTATAGTTTGCATTCGACTAATTCCGCATGGACAGAAGTAGTTCACGAACGGGTAAGTATGCGAGGGACGAACAGAAAATTGCACGAACTGCTAAATGAACGAATGGGTAAGTATACATGTACATAGTTCGTTCGTATGAACGAACGGTAGACAATAATTTAACGAAATTTACACCAGAGTTTACACGAACAAGGTTTGGCAGTTTAGACCGCACGAAGGACCCACGAAACATAAGTATAGCCAGCATTCGACTAATTTAATCACACAAACCGCAGAAGTGCAAGAATGGGTAAGTATGCACGAACAAGTAATGTATAAGTTAAAGGGAGCCTACCCCTACGTTTTTAGGCCCGAAAGGAGGTAAATAGCCGAAAGCTATCTCCCTCACAAGCTTACGTGAGCGTGCCGGTCTCGTGCCCGGAAGCCAGATACCGCGACCGTGGAGAAGCCGGGTGGCAGGGCTGCAGAACAGATGGAGGATTCAGCTGGACACCTCTACTGCTGGAGACTGGAGCTGTTTGGTGGGAAGCTCGGACCGGAAGTGCTGGTTGCTATGGAGATAGACAGCTAACAATCAACTTGAATGGCAGAGGTGAGTAGGGCTGGGAGTAGGGGACTTACTCCTCCCACAAATTCAGGCCTAATGGCCTTTCTACATATAAATATATATAACAAAAAATGAACCTCTTGCACTTCTACTAAAAAGGTTTTAAATACCCGGTGCCAAGTCACGATAATATAATATCAAAAAAAGTAGTTAATCCAGGGTTGTCAATGTTTCAGCTCCCGATCAGAGCTTTCATCAGGACACATAAAACAATATACATTAAAATGACAAACATATATAGGACTTATCAACCAATATACACTCACCAAGTCAGTCAGCTGTATCCCATCGCTCCTGATGCAAGGCGTGCACTCAGCGCATTTGCGCATGTCTGCCTCTTCGTAAGACCACTCCCTCATCATGGAGCAGCTGTAGCCAATCACCTTGCACAGCAACGTCACAGCTCCATGGCAACCATTGATACATTCTTAATCTCGGCCACCGCTGTGTATACAGAAGCCGTGAGGATTTCTCCTTTTTCAGTGACCAGCCCACCCCGTCTATGACATGGGTTTGTTTTTCACTATGGCAACGGTTCCCTGCTGTGCATGAGGGGATAAGGATGGATATCTACATGATGTCCTATTCTCTATGCACTTCATATAATCAAAACATCAATTTTGCCTGCAAAGTTTCACATAAAGGGCTGTCTTTGCATATAAGTCTGTATAGAAATATCTTGAACAAAAATATATACATATATACACACCTTGTAAAGAGATGCACTCTCTGGTCTTTTATAAACAAAATACTATTTTAATCCAAATGTCAGTTTATATTCAGCTTGATCGACGTTTCGACCCATTCGAGTCTCTCAAAATCAATATAAGCATTTACACAAATTCGTTATATACATAAAGTATAAAAGTACTCACCAGTAGTGACTAACTCCCTCAATCTCTCCATGTGAGCCCGGAAGTGACTAACAGCGGTCACGTGACGTCATTAGGGCGTGTTTGTGTGAAGTGCGGTTGCTAGGAAACCAATATACAAGTAATTAGACCGTGGGTCTGACTATCCGTGATACTATTCAGGACTCTCTACCCTGAGATGTGTGGCTATTGACCATGTCCACATAGCAGCCAGAGGCGGCAATAGGGGGAAACTCCTCTTACAGAGAGAGACTTACTGGACACTGAAACTAAATACGCTATCTCTCATAGGCTTAAACGAAAAATGTTTGTTTATTTCATTTCTATAATTATCCATTATTTTATAAAGATAACTTATTCCTCGACCAATGATAGTAACTTTTGATGTATAATTGATAAAATGTATCTGATAACCTATGTTCATAATATCACCCTTACACTCACCAATAGTCTAACCAGCGTTTTCTTTAGAACATCTTTTAATAGTAATTGATAGATAGGGTATTTTATATATCTTTATTTTAATCTCATTTCTGCTTATATTATAAGTTTTCTTAATATTAATGTTTGTGTAATTTGATACTAATACACATTCTGTTTATGCATTAATACTAGGCACAACATATAACATGGATATAAGATAGTATCCACAATTGAAACTTTATATTATTCTTATACACGATATAATATTCAAATATTCCCTAATATAGATTTTTCTACTATTTTCTAATGTTGACATTAAGTATATCAGAATATTATACATATGCAACACCTCACATATTCTGCATAGAAATAAACACACTCATAACATTTATTGGTATGTCATCCTTTTTTTAAATGAACACATTAAAACACACCTTTATTGATAGGTCACTTCTTTCCACATGGTCATTATACACCTTCCATGCAGTAGGTGTAGATGTCCTTCTATTATGATAAGATAGTTGTTTTATCCTTTACAGTCTAGAATTAAGCATAAAATACAAATAGAAACAAATAACCAGTAACAGAAAGCAGATAGATATGAACAGATTTTCATTTGTCCTAAGAAATTAAAAATGTTTTTAAATCCAAATTCTGCTTTAAAGAATAAAGCATAATTATCACAGGTTAAGAAAGAGTACCCCAAGCTGCTAGAGTTAGTTATTTTCTAACTGACACCCACAAATAAAACTAAATGTATCTAATGCATTTGCCAGGACTTCTCTTTGTTACCTAGAAACTACATGTGATATTTTTAATTATAGAACACATTTCTTCAAGTAAATAAATCTTTTTGAGTTATCATAGCAAATGTATTTACCTTTTATGGTAAATATGGATAGCATAACAGTCCTTTTTTATTTTTTTAGAAAGATTTTCATTTATTTTTACCTCTTAGCATCCTTATATAGTTTCTTGCCATCATGAAAATTATAATTGTGTAGGGTGGAAAACTTTTGTTCTAAAAAAAACAAAACACTTTGATAGAAAATAATTCACATCAACAGAAACTATTTCACTCTACTACTTGATTAGCTGAATTTCAGTATAGAAGAAGTAAATAAGTGAATTAGGAAGCGTGGTTTGGCTGTGGATGGAGTAAGACACATGTGAGTTAAGCTCCTCACTCCCTCCATGTTAAACCTTTAAAACAAGCAGTTTCTTTGCTGATATGGGGAGAACTATATCACCATGGTTCTTCCAACCCCCAGAATATCTGGAGCTGTCTACCCATGTGGTCAGTTTGGTCCTATGGGTGATTTTCTCTCGCACAACAACACCTTTATCTTGGCTAAAAGTTACCTCTATTTCTGAAAAAATGCTGACTATGGCTGATCAAAAAGCTATAGTGACAGAACTATGCACAGCCATCAGCAAGTCCTGGAAAAGGGAGTCCTTCCTAGAGCTGCTGTGTAAAAAAATATTGGGTTCTGATTCCCCAATATCTCTAGACTGAGCACATTGGGCTCTCAGACCACCCAGAAAGGACAGGCAGTCGAGAGGTGTGTTTTGCTGCATGCATTCTTTAAGTTTGGAGGCTTCTAGGCCTATTGTGATGGCTTACCTTACCAATGGCCTTGGACAGATTAGAGGATGGGTAACACTTACCAATGGCCTTGATTCCTGAGGTCCCTGCACCTGTGCCTATCCCTATGCCTAGGGAAGGGAACTTTATCACAAGGCACGGTGGCTGTGAAAGTTCCCTGTGATAGTGGAGGTAAGGAGTTTACAAATGCAAGTTCTTGTTGCTGTATTAAAGGGTATGTGGGAAGCTCTCAGACTTTTTTTAGATAGCCACGAAATCCAAACTGTGATGTTTTGGGCTTTCTATTGTGCATGGGTGCAGATGCGTAATCTGAACCTCATTAACTAAGAGGTGGTGTTGTGTCTCATAGGTTAAGAGACGGTCTGCCCTTTTTCACATCTCACAGTGGAATCGCACCTGTGCAACACAATTACTATAATCTATCTATTTTGTCTGTGACATCGATGAGCTATTTTACATCCTTATCAAGATGATATTCCTGTATAAATGTTCTGCCTTTCTGAGCTTGGGTGACAACTGATGTTGTTTTCTTGTGGCCATATGCTTGTATTCTCAGGTGTGGTACTGTCACGGTTCTCACCGTGCCATCCAGATGGCCAGGCGTGGTCACTCCGCAGGTGCCAGACAGGGGATTTGAACCTGGGTCCTTCTGCATCCTAAGCCTGCATCCCTGAGGCCTGATAGGTTATTCAACCAATTTTAAGAATATTTATTAAACGTTTATTAAGGATCCTATTTAACCAGGACAGATTATGTTCTCTCATTTTCTATATTTAAATTTTAATGAAGGGTTACCCATCCTCTAATCTGTCCTTAATATAGCCTCTATACACACTAGTAGCTACCTACAGCTTTCTCTCTTTTTGTGAAGGCCTGTTCCAAGTCCCAGAAACAGACCCCTGCTTACGGAATCTACGTTATTGACGGTTTGCCGCCTGCCATGATCTTTTTGATACCGTGCCTGACTACTCTTCTGGATTTGCTCTTGTCTGTTTCCTCGTACCAGGTTACTGTTCCTGCCTAAGCCCCCGTGCACAGATTCACAGCCCAGGTAGCTTGTTACCTGGTTACCATGGGCTGTGTTTATCTGGGTGAGCATATATCTCTGCACTTCGGACTCCAACCAAGGTAAGCCATGACAGGTACTGGATGTGTGCTGCCTCTGGTTGGGCTAGTTAGCTGTTTACACCCGCTCCCACATGCAAGCCGGCAGTGTACACTGTGCACTAGATTGGGGAGTTCAGCTGCGCCTTATTCTCCTTTAAGGGTGAGTGGCACTGTTCATGGCATGTCTGTGGGTATAATTGGATTCTAACCTTTTGCATGGTTTGGTAGATGAACCATGGTCTCAACTACCAAACAACTTTTTGGAATGATTAATTGTAATATTTTCCCCTTTGCTATCTTGTATTAAAGCCCACTATCATGGACATATCTGTTTTTTTTGTTTAACCCCCTCTTGACTCCACTACATTTATTTGTGCCCTTAACCACTCCCAAACGCCCCTATGTCCTCAATGTCACCCTTTTTTACTGTGGGAATTAGAGGGGTATCTACTAAATGGCTGCAAGATGCAGCCGCAGCACGCATCGGATCGTAATTTCATTCTTCGAATAAAATTCCGAACTGAATATAAAGACAGCATTTCATTTGAACACGAAAGATCAATCTGTTGATTTTGCCAGAGCCCTGTCTCTATAATAGAACATTTGGGAATAGTTAAAAAAGGCATTGCGAGAACATGGATGTGTATGGAGGATGTGTATAGTGGTAAAACTATCTATGACACAGGAAATGGAGCTGACAAACTCTTCATTTGGTCAAAGAAAGACAAGCGTAGGAAAAAGACCTGAAGAAAAGAGAAAAACTCTCGAAAGCTTGTCTTTGAAATATTATGTTAGTCCAATTAAAAGGTTATCATTGCATACTGCAATACTCTGGTATTTTGTCTACTGAACTAATACAGCTTATCCAATCCACAAGTAAAAAATAAAAATAGGAAAAGCAAAAGTCAATGGGTAATTGACCGCCCACTCAGCCTAGTGCATAGTGGCTCAGAAATCAGAAATTCAGCTAAACCAACCGATCTGACCAAATTTGACAAAATTGCAGTTCGGTCCAAAATTAATCTTCAAATCTAGTGCAAATAGTAGACTTAAACACTTACTAAGATACACATGTCCAAATGGCCTCACACATGCACAGTGGCTTTTCAATAACATAGGGATTAATGTAATAAGCTATCCAAATGATTCAATACACTTAGAAAAACATCCTTAATAATGTATCTATAAGTCACTATTAAAGTATATGGGTTTTTTTGTCGATTAATCATGTGGAAAGCTTTTTTGATAGTGTTTAATCATTTGGAAAGCTTATTAAATCAAGGCAATAGTGATTGAGTCATCACTATAGGGAACTATTTATTTTATTGGCATAATTTATAAATGGAAGAACGCCTTATCTCAGACGTAGGCAACCTTTCAGCAGCACTATGCCCAAAATAGAAGTGACAGAGGTCTATGACCTTTATTTTATTATTTGCCCATAATAGAGTGCTTCTGTCTAGTTTGTGCACATTTTTGTCATTTTCTGCTGTTACTGATTGGTTGTTTGCACTTTCCCTTGCCTTTAAATAATATTATAGCTATACAAGTCACAGACTAGAGGGATACTTAACACTGCTACACAAAGTCAAAAAATATTTATTTTCTTCTAACCCTTTAACATGAGCTCTCTGAAGATGAAAAGGGACATCTAATTTTAGGACTAGATGGGACAATATTATTGTGTGTTATCGTGTTGTGCTATCTTGTATATATCTGAAATACTTTTCTTAGTCAATGTAACAATATCTGTCAGATTTATGCGATTACGCCCTCTTAATAAACCAAAATGGAGTTGGACACTCCAAAACAGGTTCCACTTTGACAACAATTGTTGTCATAATAAAAATAATATATTAGACTACAGAACATTATTCCCTGTGTGAAATGGTTTACTAGCAAATTTCCATTATAAATGGTAACTTATACCATAAGGTACTGCAGTGCTATGATTTCACGTCCCTTTCTTCCACTACAACATAACCTGACTCTCTGATAATGAATGATGGCTGTCTGGATAAGCTGATGAAAGCACAAGATAAACCCATCAATGAATGCCTCAGTTAAGCCTTCTGCAAAACAAGAAATAAAGTACATACCAATCTCAATGAGAGGGACTCGAACAATTGAGTTAAAGCTTGCAATCTTTGTTCCATGTAAATAAAATTCAAAAATGCAATATAGTTCATAGTTACACATCAGGAGGGAAGGAGTAAAAAAACAAAGGGCTAAGTCAGGCATGCTTTCACATTTTGAACTAACAGGCATATATTCGTAGGAAGAGGTAACGATAATTCAAAAATATTACATTGGCGTCTGCATCCAGCTTGTATTCTTGATTAATGCCTTTCTGATTTTGCTAGCCTAATTACGGTCTGCATTGTTTTCATTTGGCGATGGGGTTAAACCATTTATCAGTGGTATAATCCTGTAATGTAAGATGTCATCCGTGATCGCTGACATCATAACAGTATAATTGTGATCCTGCATTTATATTTATTTAGGAAGAAACAATCTTATACCAATGAATTTGGTTAAGTTGATTCCTAACAGTCATAGCCAAGGGATTGTCAACCTTAGGCATTCCAGATGTTGTAGACTACATCTCTCTTGATGCTTTGCATTGTGTCTGTAATAAGATTATGGGAGAGGTAGTCCACAACATCTTGAGTGCTGAAGATTGCCTACCTCTGGTCTAATCTGTGCTTTATATGAGGACTTGTAATAGAAGTCTAGAATACACTTGTATATTCCACTGAAAGCTCCAGCTACTTGAAGGTAGGTATATTGCCCTGGTGGTGTGTCAATCCTATCAGATACCATCTGCCTAAAAAAAAATATATATATATAACAATATTTTAATTTAGGGGGTGAGGGGGAGTCTAAATTTAGGTTTAAAGAAGGGTTCTGCCATTTATAAGAATCAAATTTCATGTGGTTATTGAAAAAAAGATATGCACATTTAAATAACAATAACAGTATTTTAGTTTTTCTGTAAACTCAAGTTGAGACCAGTAAGGGGTTTTAATGCATAGATTTCCATCTTGAGAATACATTTTTAACTATTAATTTTGAACAATGTAATCATGAAAGCAGTTCTAGCATTAATATTTAAAAAGTGTTCTTAACCATATTCCAGAAAGAACGAAAGGTGAGCGGGTAATGGCATACTTTTTGCATGATTTATATTTTTAAGCTTACACTGTTTGACCTAAACCCTTTAAATGTACAGCATGAGAAAAATCTAGAATAAATGATTCTTACAGTGATAGCAAATCTTGACACTAAAAGGATATTTAACTCAGCAAGTGAAAGACAAGTTTGTACCAGCATTTCTTTATTTTGTGTTTCTTAAATATATCAATTATGTAGTGTCATGGGAGTATGTGTTTATTGATGTTCTATAGTGCTCTGAAGGTATATGGTAAATGTGGTGACACTTGCAGCAAATTATATTAGGAGCCAGAAGATCAAATATTGATTTGGCTCTGAGGACACAAATACATTTCTGCAGTGGACATACTAATAATCACAGTTGCCTTCTAATCATAAGAGCTATTACATAGTTATATAGTTACATAGTTATATAGCTGAAAAGAGACATGCGTCCATCAATTGCAGTCTTCCTCACATCTGATTTTGCTGTTGATCCAAAAGAAGGCCAAAAAAAAAAAACACAGCAGAGAATTCCACATCCTTATTGTACTGTAAAAACCTTTCCTTTGCCTTAGACTAAATTTCCTTTCTTTCCGTCCAAATGTGTGTCCTTGTGTCCTATGTATAGTCCTGTTTTTGAATAGATTTACAGACAATATATTGCATTGGACCAAGAAATATTAATATATTGCTATTAAATCCCCTCTGAGGTGACATTTTTCTAAAATGAAGAGATTTAACTTTGCTAATCTTTCTTCATATCTTACATTTTCTAATCCTTTTATTAATTTTGAAGTCCAACTCTGCACTTTTTCGAATGCCATAATATCTTTCTTTATAACAGGTGTCAAAATTGCACAAGGAGGGGGGTCGTTTTGACTTCTTTAGCTATCACTTTTACATTTTGTAGTTGAGTTTATGTAATCATCTTGTTGCATACATCGCCGGCTTCTTTATATATTATATAACATGCCTCTGATATGTCTGATATAAATGTTTTACATGCACTTTTCTTATTTTTAATTTCTTGGTTTACCATCCCACTAATCCACTTTCAGTGTGTTTCTTTTATATTTATTACCCAATGGCACATACTGAGAAGTGTACATTTCTTATATTTGTTTGCAGATATTCCATTTATCCTCAGTTTTGTTCACAAAAGAGTTTATGCCAGTCAATGAGATATAAAGCTGTTCTTATCTTATTGAAAATGGTTGAAACTGGCCTTTTTAAAAGTATATGTTTTAGTATACCCAATGTGCATTTGCTTTTTTGAGTTAATTTCAAAAGGCACCATATTGTGATCATTATTTCCCCAAGAATTCTCTTGCTTGAATGCTTGTCAAAAGTTCTACATTAGTGACAGACTAAAAAAAAAACATAATATGGAAAAGTGTCTGCTTTCCCTAAGTAAGTGGAGTTATTTCACTAATGTACATACTCTATGGGGTAAAGTCACTCATAGAGGAGGCATTTGGACATTATTCACAATATTTAGGAACTTTCTGGATATGGCAAACAGGCTCTGAATAAGTCTGATTCAGGTCTGGATTTCAGCATGATCGATTGGTTTAAATTCTGATGGGAATGTTAAAATACAGCCAAGGATTAATAAAATCCAAACTTGTATCTTAAACATCTGAGCTATTTGCTTGCTGGCAGCACTAGCAGCCAGTGGGTAAATAGTTTTTTTTTTTTTTTTTTAAATGGATTATGACTGTGGGGAAGGGGTAGGGCAACAAAGTAGTAGATATTCATGTCAGTAGTAGGTGCTGCCTGTGGCCCCTTTGTAAGAAATTATGACCCTCTTACAAGGATATTCTTTTAGGGAATGTATGACAAATAAGACACAAACACAAGTGTATAATAAAATGTATTGTTAATTTTGATTTAGGATACTTTTACAGATTTTAAAAGTATATACACATTATACATTATACACATAACCAGTACATAATCAAAATATACATAATAAAAGGACAATACTTAGACATCTTGGATAATCTGGGACAGTCTCTCTCAGTTCACCATGGCACCTGCTGCTTGCTGCGCTGTCCACTCCAAAAGAGACAAGAGAGAAAGAGGAGCCCAACCTCCTTGGCTGTTCTTTTAAAGTTTGATTCTTGCAGTCATTAACTACAAGTCCCAGAATCCCTTTTTACCAGCCCCCTTTTTCCCCAGAGAGTTCTGTCTTTACACAAGTATTTCCCTTTGATCTCTTCCCTCCAGCTATACTGTAACATTCTGAAAGAAGTGACCAGTTAGGGTTGGTTTCTGGGTAGATTGGACAGGATGGCTTGGGAAAACAAACTTCATGGTTACACCTAGATTTTCATTACTCTTATCTTCTGATAACATGCATGGAAAACTGGTAGGCAGAAGAATTGCTGGAGGGATGTAAGCTTTTGTAAGCTTTCATGATGTACGGTGTTCCTTTGACATATGTTACTGGAAATAATTTGTTATGATGTCAATGTCACAAAAATCTGTAGGGTTGTAGTCAATGGAGCATATTCAAAGCAAGGTCTAGTTACCAGTGTGGTACCTCAGGGATCTGTACTTGGATCCATTCTCTTTAATATTTTTATTAGTGATATTGCAGAAGGTCTTGGTGGTAAAATATGTATTTTTTCTGATGATACTAAGATTTGCAATAGGGTTGATATTCCAGGAGGGATAAGCCAAATGGCAAATGATTTAGGTAAACTAGAAAAAGGGTCAGAGTTGTGGCAACTGACATTTAATGTGGATAAGTGCATGATAATGCATCTTGGGCATAACAACCCAAGGGCAGAGTATAGAATATTTGATACAGTACTAAATGCAACATCTGTGGAAAGGGATTTAGGAGTAATTAGTTAAGATGACTTAAAGGTAGGAAGACAATGCAATAGAGCGGGAAATGCTTCGTTGTATAGGGAGAGGTATTAGCAGTAGAAAGAGGGAAGTGCTCATGCCATTGTATAGAACACTGTAGACACTGTAGGCAGTACTGGAGACCGTATCTCCAGAAGGATATTGATACTTTGGAAAGTGTTCAGAGAAGGGCTACTAAACTGGTTCATAGATTGCAGGATAAAAACTTGCAAGGAAAGTTTAAAGGATCTTGACATTTAAAATAAAGGGAAACACAATAAAGGAGACTATATTTAAGCAGGGGAGATCTATAAGAGACATGGTAGTTAGGGCGGACTCTCAAAAAAAAAAAAGACGTTTATCTCCAAACCTGTTCATGAAACATACCCCTGTTTGAGCTGCAACCATTGAAGCAGGATAATTAAAGGGACATTTTGCACCCATCCCAGGACAGGACAGCGTATCAAATTAAAAGGGTTTTTTACTTGACAAACTGATTTTGTAGTGTACTTTCTCAAGTGTCCATGCAGGCTTGGCTATGTAGGCAAGAAGATTCGTGCCCTAAAAGATTGTGTGTCTCAGCACAAAACTGCAATTCGCAGCCCTACCTCTGATATACCAGTCGCGCAACACTTTAGAGAAAATAGACATTATGCCTCTCAACTACGTTACCAAATATTGGAAAGGGTACCCCCACTCACGAGAGGAGGGAATAGAGAAAAAAATACTGTTGCAAAAATAATATGTATATAAAAACAAAAAAGAACACCCAAATTCAGCGATATATTATAGAGAAAAAATTAATTACTTCCCTTTAAATCTAGGCTGTAACAAAGGATTCCTCGAATCCTCACAAACAGATATACAAAACAAGATACACCTAGAAAAAACAAAAGCAGAGAACACTCATAGGGAAACACCATTAAGTAGAGATGTCCCTGCTATAAATATTGCACTCACAGAATAAAGGAGTAGTTCAAGCCCATCAAGGTATCTTTAGATCTTGCAATGAAATTCCTCAATGGTACATGTAGAAGAAAGAAGAACTGGACATAGTGTGAAATCTTAACGATATAAAAAACACGCTTAAATTGAAACACTTACAAAAAGTAGAAAATAAAAATGCTCAAAGATCTGTGTCCCTCTCTCCAAGGTGTTGAATGGAAGGAGCAGGTTACAGAATCTGCAGACAGCTCTACGCATTTCGTCTATAAATTAGACTTCATCAGGAGTATTCGTAAAAACATATAATACAATCAACATAAAATGTATCAATAAAAGTCCATATAACTTCTGTCTTCTTTTAAGGATCCCTCTCGCCGTGTTCCACGCCCTGTCCGCCAATCCGTGGGTTCCATAGCAGCTGTTCTGAGTTTTCTAGCCTTCAAGCCCATATGTGGACTTCCGCCCGGCCGCCGTGGAACGCACATGCGTTCCACCGATCTGGAAGATATCTTCTTTTCTGCATCCCACTGAGTGCGTCCTCTATCCGCGGCTGGAACGCATATACGTTCCACCCCAGCCGTGGCACCAGATAAGGAGATGGACATAAAAACGAAGAAAAAATGTGTATAAATATATTCATATTATAACGTCCACACATATACTAAACCCTATATATTCTGTGAGTGCAATATTTATAGCAGGGACATCTCTACTTAATGGTGTTTCCCTGAGTGTTCTCTGCTTTTGTTTTTTCTAGGTGTATCTTGTTGCAAAAAGAAGTTTGCTGGATGCACCTCCTGGATACAGTGTCACCTCATGGTCTCAATGAGAAGCTTGAGTGGCACTGGTTCCAATTATTACTTGACGTCAAATATAAATTAATTATACTGACTGGCCACAAACTCTGCAGATTAACAGGAAAGTAGAGAAAATATAAAGCTTTTTTTCAATTGCAACATTCTGCTGCACTCTGTAGCTTAGACCGTGGTTTAAAAATTAGTTGAAGTAAAACATATTTGACTTGTAATAAATAATAAACATACACAAATACAAATTCCATACATTTACCAAAACCAAACTTAATGAATGTTGCTATTCCCTATTACATAGCATACAAAAGAAATCTGCAAAACATAATTCTTCATTCAGTAAACAATAATGCAGATTCTCTCAATATTGTTAAAGCAGATTCCAATACTTGTACCATTCAATACTAATACCTTTCCTTTACCAACTAATCTAAAGAATAACCCCTAACCTTTACAAACATCCTATCTAGACTGTTTATCAACTCCAAAGCCCAGTCTTTTATAAATTATATCTAAAACACATTCTTCTACCTACCATTTTCCTTCTAATTTCATTATTTATTCTGCACAATTAGGAACACTGTAGGGGTCGGTATTAAGAAGCATCTTGGAACTTTTCTAAATTTTTATCAAGCATTGGACACTTTCAAAGAGATGATTTCCTCCACACCTGGAGGGATCCTGACCCAGAAATAGAGGATGGACTGAGCCTTTTTCAAGCACCAGGGATACAAGTTACTGCTTATTGGAGATCTTTTTAGACCTATTTATGTTCCCTTCTGGCCACTGCTAGTGGCCCTATGTTTGTGAGTGCAATATTTGGTTTTAATTATATTGGTGTTTAGAGTTTTACACTATTTTATGTACTTTATGTTTCAAGTGATTATAGATTTGGAACATTTGTATCTTCACACTTGTGATGTTTATGTGGATCCTGAATACCACTATGAATTGCAGGTGTAAGTAATCCTTATAATTTTGCACATACTATAACCTCCACAGTTTTTTAAAATTTTTATTATTACACACCACACCAATTTGTTTGTCTTCTCTATTTATGTATAATCCTTGCTTTTTTTTTATTTATAATGAACTGTTGTGTTTTGGGGGGTAATCACATATTTATGTGTTTTGGTTTTAAATCAAATTCACAATGTTTAGACAAATGAATAAGGTCACACAAAATTAGCTTTACCTGCACCATTCTGCACCTCCTAGACACTTAATATGTTACACTAGTGCCATGTTATAATGATATGGCTTACCTTTCAGATGGGCAGTGAAGTTGAGTGTCCAAAGGACAGGATTTGGTTTTCTGCTCCGTGACTACAAGCCTCTAAAATCAATACTGTAGACTCAACATACATTAATACACTTATGGTCCAAGGAGGGAAGTGTCAGGGACCAGGAACCAGACAGAGACGGAACTAGATGCAAACACACCTTTATTGATAAATAACAATTAAATAACAAAAGCAAAGTCCAGGAATCAAGCAGGGGTCAGTCACCAGAGCGGGTAGTCAGACAAGCCAGGGATCAGGAGCACGGAGAGCAGCGGAGTCAGGAACAAGGCCGGAGTCAGGAACCAGGAACAAACAGGAAACACAGGAACAAGGAGACTTCTGGGAAACAGGAAACCACGCAAGGGCAAGGAGGTTCTGGGCTTAGCTGCTTAAATAGGCAGAACTGATTAGCAGCAGGGTTGATTTCTACTCTCAGGTGAGTAACCGTGGCAACAAGCAGAAGGAGCTCATAGTAATTGCAGCTGAAAACTCAATCACTGAAACAGAAAAGGGTTGCTGTTTAAAACAGCAAAGAAACCCTGACAGGAAGGAGGTACTGGAGAACAGGCAGACCATGGTAACTTAGGCATTGCATTTTGTCTAAATGTGGATGACATAGGGCACCTCTAGGGGAAATTTATTAGAGACTTCCATGGCCTCCATGCAGTCAGCCAAATTATCTACAAAAGGGGTAGAATAATACCCCTTTCTATTCTAATCAGAAGTGCCTTAGGTATTTCCCTAGGAAGCGGAGAAAGAGTGCACTCTATCCTAGTGCTGAGAGGGGCTCAAATCCTCCTCTTATCAGTAGGGGAATCGTACCCTCACTTATGCCAACAAAGCCTGAACCATGCTTAAAACCCAAATAACACTATATGCACTTATCCCCAAAGAGCATAAGAAGTAAAAAAAATTACCACCTCATCGTCTGTGTTAATCTCAATGCAGCCACTACGTTTGTGGGGCTTCTATTCTCAAAGGAAACGTTACCTTATGCTACAGCTATTCTACTCATTCAGACTTGATTGTGCCAAACTCAAGCTCAGGAAGCAATAACAAACACCAAAGTACACTGAATCACTACTTCAATGTATTATGTGTATATTATGACTAAGCATGCAGTTTACGTATGATTGCAACAGAATGTCAAAACACGCTTCTTGACCTGAAAAGGGTCTACACAAAAATAAAGGAGTTACACTATAATACGTACGTGACAATAACATTGGGAAAACAACCATAAAACCTGTTCATGTTGATTTTGTATTTTTCTTTTCTTCCTTCTTTCCCTAGCCGCAATTGGGGGGGGGGGGGGGGGGGGGGAGTGAAACAGCAGTGATAATAAGGGGGATGGGAGGGAAACAGAAGTAATAATAATTAACAACACATATGATCAAACCGGCACATCTCAAAGGTGCATGTTTACACAAAAATAAGTTCAAATAAGTTCAAATAAGTTAAAATCCCCAACAAAAAATGTATATAGTTTAAATTTAGGTTTTTTTTTTTTTTTTTTTTTAATTGCAACAAAAAATGGTGGTATACTGCTATAGCTGCCCCTATGGGAAAGCCACCACAGGTTACTCATTCTTTTTTTGTTGTATAGTTTTCTATTTTATTCTCACTATTATTATTATTAGGCCGAGGGTGTAGGCCGGGATATCGTTAGCAGGAGGTAGCATGTAAAGCCTTCTAATATTGTATTACAGTCCCCACATGCAACCCCTGAATGAGGCAGAGGAAGAGGACCAGTGCTAGGTCCCCGTTTAGTTAACCTAGAGAAAACTTGCCTGTGGGATGAGGCATTTTAGCTACCGTTCGGCAATAATTTTATCACATGACAGGAGGCTTCCTATTTTGCATTACTCTCTTTACTAAACTCCACAGCAGTAAAGAAAGTGAAACATTTAAACCAATCAAAATGCAAAACAGTGAGCATATAGTCCCAGTGAACAGGCTCCTCCCCCTCTTTCTTTACTGTTCCTTCGCAGACAGGTCAGAGTTTTTGTCTCTTCCCTTATTACCTCATAATATATATATATATATATATATATATATATATATATATATATATATATATGTTTTTTCATTGTTATTGCTTATATTCTTATTTATATACTTTTCTTATTATATTATTACCTATTCCTATTATCTATATTTACCTATTTCTACTTCTATCTGTATTTTAATTCCTATTCTCCTTGCTGGGACTGGTTGCTTTCCCAGCAACTTCGCTCCCGTTTTTTTTCCCTTTTCCCCGTCAATTTTATTCCGCCCTCGGGCGGCCCCAGAGCTTTACCTGCTATCGGCTCATTCTCACTCAGTTCCCGCGGCTCGGCTCCAGCCGCGGCTACACTCGCGGCGGCCATCTTTAATCCTGCATCTCGCGAGATTACGGACGCCATCTTGTGAGTGCCGCGAGGGACACACAGGAGCTCCCTTCACGGATTTTTGTACGAATACTTGTTTCAGAGGTCAGTTAAGCTTAAAGCTGTTTAAGCACTTCGGTATTTTAACCTGTGCATGCTTGGGGTGCTGCCCTTAAATTGTGCTGCTACAGAGGTCGCTTTGTTGCCACCTCTACAACCTGGGTGAGGCCCAGAACAAAAAAATCCCAACCAGTGGTTTTGTATCCTGCCCTGCTGGCACTATTACTACTATAATTCTGGCACTATACTCTGCCTTTGGACACAACGCTGAGGGTATAACCTTCCCTTTCATACCACTACATACCCTGCTGGGGTATTATATATATTTACAACCCTGCTGGGGTTATTTGGTTCCTCAAACCATTACCTTTTATTGAACCCTGCTGGGGTAATTTGTACTCTGTACAACGAAAACAAGTTATTGCACCCTGCTGGGGTTCGCATAACGATATCAAAACAGCTTATTACTGTCTAATACAGCATACTGACCTCTATTATACGCCCTGTGCCAAACATATTCAGGCATTATGGAGACCTCTCAGACAACAGAGCTCCAAAACATGGTAAACGAGGCCGTATCCGCCTCCATGGAGAAAGTTCTCTCCAAAATGATGGCCTCTGGTCCCGACAAGAGGAAACCATCAAAAACCCACACAGCCCGCAATGACTCAGATTCTGCCGAACCAGAATCACGCAAGAGCCCAGAAACTTTCACGGCCAAACGCCATTGGAAAGGCGAAAAGGGTCTCCAAAACCCTATTAAAGGCAAAAATCCCGCTAAACGCGCTAAACCCGCTATAGCCACCACCCCGAACCCGCAACACGAGTACTCTTCAGAAGAAGAAGAATCTCAAACTAAACCCATGGCCATCTTAGACGAATGGCAAGCGGATGACTCAGATTCCAACGAAGACGTTTGGGATGCAGATTCAGGATCTCAATCCTTTTTTCCACAACACACGTTCACGGGAGAACCCCATGAACCAGACAATGCGGAGACCCCGCAAGAAGACGAAGACACCAT
Organism: Pelobates fuscus; assembly: GCF_036172605.1. Taxonomy (NCBI): domain Eukaryota; kingdom Metazoa; phylum Chordata; class Amphibia; order Anura; family Pelobatidae; genus Pelobates; species Pelobates fuscus. The sequence continues at coordinate 213,859,963 of NC_086320.1, read as the reverse complement.
ATTAGACCCATTGGGGCAAAAACTTTTTGACCCACGAAAAATAAGACACCCACGCTCAAGCGACTGGACACCGCCCGACCACTTAGCGAGGTTCATGCACCTCTGGTTACGGAAGTCCATGGACAAGACAGTCCGCAACCGCTTAAGGTCGGAATGCCCACGACCATTTCTACCTGACCACGTTGCGGACACTCCAGAATTTGACCAGGTGATGACCACCTTTATGTCGCGAGGTGGCTGCGACCCACGCAAAGGTGTGGAGAAAGGGTTCAGAGGGGTACAGGATAAACTCCTGGATGCTGTGGGACCATTATCCAGAATTATGTATTTAGCCGACGACGCCCTAACCAAAGCCGATCAATTTGACGCTACTATGGTACGAGAATGGGCGCATGATGTGTGGGAATGGGCACAAAGGTGCTTCTGTTTTGTGGGTAATGCCAATGTCGCCTTATCATCTGAGCGACGCAAAGCAGCACTTCTCCGCATTGACGGGAAATTGGTGGAGTTGGGCACCAAGGAACTAGGTCCTATGGCACAGGGCAAGCTCTTTGGAGAAGCTTTCCTAAAAGAGCTAAGCAGACACATAAACGTCTACGCATCCTTAAACAAGGCTCAGACTTCAATGCGTAGAGTCTTCAGACAAAACCCTACCAGGGGTGTTTTTGGACGGGCTGGCCGCCAAAGGGGCCGTGCTGCCAGCCGCTTCTGGCCTTCAGGCCCCCGCTCTACAAGACCCCAACCTTTTTACCCAGAGGTGGGATATCGCCCATACTCCTACACTCGAGGCGCAGACAGGGGTCGAGGACCACGCACCCGAGGCAGAGCTCGCTTTTCCTCAGTTAAGCAACCATTTCACTCATTCTTCTCTTCCCATGCATACAGCAGGTCGTATATCCCTTTTCTTTCAGGAATGGACCTCCATCTCCACGGACGCATGGGCCCTTCAGACAGTACAAGGCTATGTCATAGACTTCGTAGACGAACCACGACAGACGGAACTACCACGTCCCATCCACGGCTCAAGGATAGACACCTCTCTCATCGACGATGAACTCCAAACACTATACTCGAAAGGCGCGATCGAACCCGCCTCCGACCCTCAAGGTTTTTTCAGCAACATCTTCTTGGTAAAGAAGAAAACGGGAGATCTTCGGCCCGTCATAAACCTACGACTATTCAACGAATACATTTCTTACAACCACTTCAAGATGGAAGGCATACATCTTCTACGAGACCTGCTACAAGACAAGGATTGGTTCACGAGATTAGACCTCAAGGACGCTTACCTATCAGTTCCCGTCCACCAATCCTGCAGACAATACCTTCGTTTCCATTGGCAAGGCCTTCCCTGGCAATTCACGTGCCTCCCCTTCGGCCTCAGTTCGGCCCCATGGTGTTTCACCAAACTGATGAAGCCCGTGGTCGCACATCTTCGAGCGCAAGGAATTCGCTGCATCATATACCTGGACGACCTTCTACTGTTCTGCTCAGACTGATACGTCACACATGGTATACCACGGATCTCCTGTCATCTCTGGGCTTCATAGTGAACTTTCAGAAAGCGGCTATCTCCCCGTCACAAACGGTACAATTTCTGGGATTCGAGATAGATTCCATCTCCAGCACCCTACGGCTGCCAACAGCAAAAATCTCAGCCATTCGCAAGGAATTACGCAGGGCCATCCGCTGCCACACCATTCCACTCCGCGCCCTCGCATGCATAGTGGGACTTCTCTCTGCTTCCATTCAAGCTATATTCCCTGGTCCACTTCACTACCGGGCGATGCAACATCTCAAAGCTTCCTTCCTCAGGGAAAACCCCTCTTACGACCAGCTGGTCCCGATGACAGAGGAAGTCAGAGACGAACTCAGATGGTGGCTGGACAGCATGGAGGCGTGGAACGGCCGAGCCATCTTCGGAAAGGCTCCCGACATGATATTGGAATCAGACGCCAGCCTCTGGGGATGGGGCGCGACGAGCGGAAATATATCGACAGGAGGCGCCTGGACATCCCAGGACCTCAACTTACATATAAACTGCCTAGAACTTCTAGCCGGGTCCTTCGCTATCCGAAGCCTAGCGAAGGACAAGTCGGACTGCTGCATCCTCCTCCGGATGGACAACATCTCCGCAGTCCGCTACATCAACCGCCTAGGCGGAGCCCGCTCCCGGCTCCTGTCAGAAATAACGAAAGACATCTTCAACTTCTGCCTACCCCGCAACATCTCCCTCACGGCGGAATACCTCCCAGGAGAGACAAACCTCACAGCGGATTGGTTCTCACGCCACTGGCGGGACACCAGCGACTGGAAACTGGATCCACAAATCTTCAACCACATCGCGGATCGCCTAGGACCACTCCACCTAGATCTATTTGCGTCCCGCAACAACAGACAAATGAAATCATACTTCAGCTGGCTTCCGGACCCGGAGTGCGCAGCAGTGGACGCATTTCTACAACCATGGCCGATCAAGGGAGCCTACGCCTTCCCTCCTTTCGCCATGATAGAGAGGACCATACACTACCTGAAGAACCAGCAAACCTCGCTAGTACTCATCACTCCACTATGGAGGGGACAACCATGGTTCCCAGATCTCCTAGCTCTATCATGCAACGATCCTCTCCTACTACCTCATCATCAGTACATTCTCACAGATCCCAAAGGCAATCCGCATCCTCTCATCCTAGACAATCGGCTCCATCTGGTGGCTTGGACGCTTTCAAGGGCTCCTGGCAAGTCGGCGAACTATCGCAGGCTGCTAAGGAACTACTATGGGACTCATGGGCCCCCGGGAACCAGAAGATGCTACCTATCCGCCTGGAATTCCTGGTCCACTTGGTGTCTGGAACGAAACTTCGATCCATTTACGGCCACTATTCCAACCATTTTGAACTTCCTATCTCACCTATTCTCATTGGGCCGATCCTACAGATCACTAAACGTAATCCGTTCAGCTATTTCAGCGGCCCATGTCCCCATTCAAGGGATCCCGGTTGGAAAGGACCCACTCGTATGTCGACTCCTGAGAGGCATACGATTACAACGCCCCCCAGGGCCGAAATTTTCTCAATTCTGGGACGTCGACGTAATCCTCCGATTCCTGAGGGATTGGCCAACTAACGACAGACTCTCCCTCCGTCAGCTATCAGCAAAACTCACAGTCTTGCTTTGCCTGGTCTCCTTCCGCAGGGTCTCAGACATTCGAGCTCTGGACATAGACGCTTTCTCAATCTCCCCTGAAGGAGTTACATTCCGGATATCTCGTCGCACTAAGACGGACTCCACATCTGTGTTTTATCCTTTCTTCCCCACAGATCCACAACTCTGCGTCGTCTCCACTCTACAACAATACGTGGAAACTACCCTACCACTCCGATCCTCACCATCAGGTCAACTCCTAGTGTCATATGTTAGACCACATGTCCCCATCACTACCACCACTCTAGCAAGGTGGGTTCGCTGGCTACTATCGCTAGCCGGCGTTGACACTACGTTTGGAGCCCACTCGGTTAGCGGAGCAGCAGCATCCTCAGCCTTTATGGCGGGCGCTTCCCTAACGGATATCCTACGCTCCGCAGACTGGTCTAGAGAATCTACATTCCGCACCTTCTATTTCCGACTGAACTCCGGTGCGGCTATGTCTCTTATTCTACAGCGTTAAAAATGCAAAATAGGAAGCCTCCTGTCATGTGATAAAATTTAAGATTATGCTAGCGCTAGTGTACTTATAATCTTAATTTTGATAATGACAGGAGGCGAGTATTTTCCCACCCTTCCCACCCGGAGGAGGGGAACTACTCTATTCATAGTTTTGTCTACATCTTTCCTTTCCTGTTGTCTAACTGTTTTCTTGAATTAATACGTTAGGCTTAATATATCCATTGTTATCATCAGCCTATTTAACTACTAGTAGATTACACACTGAATTCGCAAATTAATGAAATATTATCCGATGGATCACTGTCATGACTACAAACAGTTTCAAGACCGGTGCCTAACCTTCTCATATTCTCTTTTCAGTTTAATTTCGCAAAGATTGGGAACATCTACCACATATCCACAGGATTACGGCTCATAATATGAAGACCAAAGACCCTATTGGATGCTTCATCTGTTGGTACCTGTTTTTCTACTCAAGCCAAGAAGTTCATCACTCCCGTTAAAGACTACTACTGATGTTCGTTACAGACTTTATCATCAACCTTCTTCCCTGTTCCGATGTCGCTCCGAAAGAGGGGGAGGAGCCTGTTCACTGGGACTATATGCTCACTGTTTTGCATTTTGGTTGGTTTAAATGTTTCACTTTCTTTACTGCTGTGGAGTTTAGTAAAGAGAGTAATGCAAAATACTCGCCTCCTGTCATTATCAAAATTAAGATTATAAGTACACTAGCGCTAGCATAATCTTCAATTGTCTGGTCACAAATACCCATATTACAGACTGAAAGGAGTTCAAATTGTCAGAATGACTACAATTTGACCAGTTTGTTTTTATTAAATATAATAATTTTACATCCAGTTGGAATAAAGTCATTTTAACTGAATAGTATCCATCTGTAAAAATTTGGTGTTTAGGTGTAACCTTGTAACTTTGCACTGCTCTTTTCTCCTCTGTGTCTGAAAGGAATCAGTTATAGTACGGAGAGAGAAACCCATTCCCTATGCAGTAACTGGACGACATGCAGTCCTGGGGGTATCGGCTATATACTTTCCCCTGCAAGGTGTGGATCACATATAATGACAATGTCCCCTCCCAGAGTCCTACCCCTCCCAGGGGTCACATAACGGAACCGGGACCCTAATCCCTTTTTCCCCTGTTACCACCACACAGGGTCCCCTCCCAGGGTCCTCCCCCTCCCAGGGGTCTCCTGACGGAAACGGAACTCCAGTCCCTTTATCCCCTGTTCCCGCCACCCATCCTCAGGGTTTTCTACCTCTGGGGACCAGGGGGTCTTCATCCCATGAGCCTCTGTACCTGGAAGTCCCAGCATGGGAAAGCTTCCCGCCTCTGTGACTCCCAGCCACAAAAAAAGCCTGCCAATCTGCCATTGTCCATAAAAGAGTGTCCCCACCAATCTCAGGGACCCCAGAACGGTAACTGCCTTCGATCATGGGGTTCCTAGGTGAAACTAGGCAAGGGAAGAGCCTCCTTCCGGGACACAAATGCACCCCCTGGTCCCCACTAGTCAATACGAATGGCGTCCGAGGGAAGCACTCAATTACTTCCCTTGCGGTTTCACACTTATGTTGCAAGTCACCAACGTTCTAATTGATTGGTGTGAACACTCCAAGGGCACTGGGGAGGTCCCTGTTCAGCAACCAAATGGGGAGGGAAGCAATCCATGAATGCGTCCCCATAGGTGGCATTCGTCTAATGAATGGGCCGCCACCCAGGGTCATCACGCGCCAAGACTTCACTTGCGGTTTGTGATTTCAACACCTCATTACGAGGTGTGAACGTTCTAAGACAACATTCTAAATGAGGTTTCGTTGTGGTCCCCATTTGGGAGGTGAACGGAACCCATTCGCATTTAGCCCTCCTGAACAGGGAGCAGGTAAAACACATGAATACAACACAATACAGGGGAAAACACAGGGAATATCACACAGCAATTCACAAACAGGCAGTGGTCCCACCACACAGCTCCCCCTTAACCACAAGCCGGCATAAATAGTCTGATCCTAATGGATCGGCTTGGGGATGTCCGGGGAAGGCTCACTTCTCCAGGGGTGTCTGTCTTGATAATCGGTCGGCATTGCCGTTTTGCTTACCGGGTCTATAGTGGATGGTTGTAGCACCAAGCTCCATCGTCACAGCCTGGCATTGTCCCCAGAGACCCGTTAAGCAATACCAGCAGGTTGTGATCCATGAGCAGGGTGAATTGCTATCCATATGGGTAGGACTGTAGTTTTTTTGAGGGCCCACACCACCGCCAGGCACTCCTTCGATGGCGGCATTGCTTACCTCCCTGGGTAGTAAATTCCTGCTGAGGTAAGCCACGAGGTGTTCGCTGCCATTGTCGCTGACCTGGATCAGTACCGCTCCTAATCTAAACATTTAAGCATTTGTGTGAACGAGAAAATGTTTTCTGGGATTAGGAGCGTCCAGGACAGGGCATTCACCAAGGTGTTTTTGAGGGCTTGGAATGCCTGCCCAGTCTACCTGTCGGGGCAAGGTCTTTCTGGTCACATCGGTGAGGGGCTTAGCTAGGATGCTGTAGTTGGGGACAAATTTACTAGTAATAACCCGTAGTCCATAGGAAGGTCATCACCTGGACCTTAGAGGATGGGGCCAGTTAGCTACTGCCTCTATCTTGGCTGGTTCGGGCTTCTGGGACCAACACCTGACCCGGTGGCCTAGCTACTACACCTTTGCCATCCCTAGGTGGCACTTGCTTGGTTTGAGGGTCAACCCTGCCTCCCTAGCTCCCACGTGCACTAGGTGCTCTTCCCAAGTGTTGCTGTAAATGGCGATGCCATACTCCTGGAGGTCATCCAGTAGCCAGTCCACCATCCTCTGGAAAGTGGCTGGGGCATTATGTAACCCAAATGGCATCACCTTAACCCCTTAAGGACACATGACATGTGTAACATGTCATGATTCACTTTTATTCCAGAAGTTTGGTCCTTAAGGGGTTACATTGGTACAAGTCAAATAGGGGGAAACGAATGACGATTCGGGTACAGCATCGGCCACCAGGGGAATCTGCCAGTACCCTTTACAAAAGTCTATAGTGGTGAGGTAGCAGCCCTGGGCCATCCTATCTAGCAGTTAATCTATACGGGGCATGGGGTTCGCATCAGAGACCGTCTTGTCGTTGAACCTCCTGTAGTCCACACAGAACCTGGTAGTCCTGTCTTGTTTCTGCACCAGCGCGACTGGGGAGGCCCAAGGACTTGGGTTTGATGACCCCTAATCAGAGCATCTTTTGGAGCTCCTGCAGCATGTTCCCCAGCACAGCCTCCGGTACCCGCAGGGGCTGTTGGTCAGGAGTCTCTACCCAGTTGGTGGCTAGTGGGGTATACCCGGGCAGGTTGAAGAGCGTCTCCTTCCTCACCGACAGCATGCTCTGTGCATGCCGGCATTCTTCTGTGAGTCGGTCCCCTAAGTGGACCTCATCTATGGACCCTGCCTGAGATCCCTCTTCCAGGAGGTCAGGCAGGGGAAGATTGTCAAAATCTTCAGCGACAAGAGCACATATGGTGGCTACATCCTCAGTCCGCTTGTGGTACGGCTTCAGCATGTTGACATGCAACAGGCATCGGACTCCAGTCCCCGAACACGGGCTGATCGCATAGGTAGTGTCACATTTCTGTTCCACTACCTGTTATGGACCCTGCCAGGCAGCTTGCAGCCTATCATGTCGGACATGTTTCAGAATAAAAACCTTGTACCCGACTTGAAAGCTACGGCTCCTGGCGCCCTGATCTTACCAGGTGCGATGTCACCTCTGGGCCGCCTGAAGGTTCTCCCGCACCAGGTGGGTGAGTGCCTCCCACTGGTCTCTAAACTCCAGCACATATGGGACAATGGAGGTCCCTTACTAATCTCCAGCTCCCTTCCAGTGCTCACAGACAAGGTCTAAGGGGACCCTCACTCTCTGCCCGAAGATCAGCTCAAACGGGGAGAATCCTGTAGATTCTTGAGCCACCTCAAGAAACAGGAGATGCGGCTTCAATATTTCTCAATCCTTGTGAGTCGCCGCAAAGGTACGGAGCATTTGCTTAAATGTGCCATTGAAGCGCTCGCACAGGCCATTGGTCTGGGGGTGGTAAGGGGAGCTTGGGATCGGTTTAATGCCGCATGACCTCCACAGCTGGACGTTCATTTTGGCAGTAAACTGGGAACCCAGATCCAAAATGATATACCGGGGAAACCCCATCCAGGAGAACACTCGCATCAGGGTTTCGGCTATAGTCTCAGCCTGAATGTTGCTCAGGGCAACTGCCACAGGGTACCGAGTCACTTAGTCCACAATGGTCAGAATATATTTCTTTCCAGAGCAGCTAGGCTTAGCCAGGGGGCCGATGATAATCGACAACTACTCTGCCGAAGGGAACTTCGATGATAGAGAGGTGTTGGAGCTTGGCCTTGCGCCAGTCACCAGCTTCCCCACTCGCTGGCAGACATCACAGGACTGGCAATGCTGCCTCATATCCTTAGAGATGCCTGGCCAGAAAAAGCTTTTGGTTAGCTGACTCTCAGTCCGGCTCCATCCCAAATGCCCTGCCAGGGGAATACTGTGAGCTATCTTCAGCAGCTCATTATTTCCTGGGTGCCACCACTGCTTGGTGGTGGTAGCAGTTAAACCTAACTTTTTTCTCTGCTACACGGTACAGTTGTCCCCATTCCCAGAGGTACCGCTCCCCCCTCCTTCCCTACCTGACCCATGTCTGCCCTGTCTACATGTGGGTTGGCTACCGCTCTCTCAAACTCGGCCGGGGCACCCCATGACAGGGGTGCTCAACTGCACAAACAGAACAGGACTGGGTTATAGGGGGTTAGCCCAGGTGGTCTGCTTACAGGGGCAGTGATGGGGCCCTGGTGTGGGGTGACTGGCCCGGGGGCTGACTTGCAGAGGCACCTTTGAGAGGCCGGTTTAAAGGGACGGGGTTGGGTGCCTACATGAGCCTCAGAGTGTGAGCCGTGCTGGAGTTGTGGTCCTGCTGCCAGGTCATCACAAGCTTCAAGGGTCTGAACGAAGTCATAGGTGGAGGTGAGGTGGCCCAGGTCCTTGCCGAGCAGCACTTCTGCGGGTAATCAATCCAGGAGTCCCACTTAGACTCTCTGGGCTCCGGTGCCCCAGTACAGGTGAAATGGGCAGTGGGTAGGTAGGGGACGTCTCCTCCAGCCACTTGGATGGTGATAGTACCCCCCCATCTTTTTTTCTTTGTGGATAAGCTGGGGTCGCACCAGAGTTAGAGTGCCTCTGGTGTCTCAGAGCCCCTGGACCTTGTGCCCGTTCAGCCGCACTGACTGTGTTGGTCCCAGTTATCATGGGCAGCCTGGACGGGGTTCTCATCAAGTATGGTCCAGGCTTTTTCATTGGAGCTCTGGAAATATGTGGGGTCATCTGCTCGAGGGCCAGTAGGGACTACAGGGGTTCAGCCATGGTTTTGTGGACAGTTCAGTTTGATGTGGCCAGGCTGGTTGCATTGGAAACATCACCGGTCTGCCCTGGGGGAATGCACTCTGGGAGTTGACTGGATCGGGAAGCCACGAAGGAGAGCTGAAGTACTGGGGTTGGTTTGTAGCAGAGGTCGGATGAGGGGTCGGTAGCTGGGAGCAGGGCGTTGGTACCTGCCTCCTTGAACTCTTTGAAAGTGGCAAAGGGCAACTTGGGCTTTAGAGACGGGATGGCCAGGCCGTCTGGGTGTCAGGATTACTAGTTGATCAAGCACACAGAAACAGTATCACACCTAGGACTAAGGAAAACATATAGCCGGACTTAACGTACCCAAGAATAGTCAAAATACTTGCCGAGGTTAGTGAAACAGAATAAGACACAACGATGAGGAAAAAGCCAAAAGTCAAGGATACCAGAAATCAGGGACGTCAAAATGAAGCCAAAAAACAGAATAATATGATCAGGAACACACTATCGGATAACCAGCAAAGGGAAACCATGACAGGGCACTGATCAAAAGGCAATTTGGGTTTTAATAACCCTCCTAAAGCTGCAAAGGATATATCCCCATTAAAACCAGAACCGCAGCAGCCGGTATCTCTAGGAACGCTGCACACGCTGGGGACCGGGATGGAAGGAGGTCGGGTAGTGGTCTTAAGCAAGCAAGATAAGTATTTATTATTTCTGTCGGTGTGACTGCAGTGTTTCTGTGCAGCCATGCTGACAGAATCCTGCCGAACTGTGACAGTACCTTCCACTTGAATACCCCCACTGGGTGGGCAGGACCAGGTTTGAGAGGAAACTTGGTGTGGAAATAACTAATTTTGTAAAAAGCATGGATATCAGAAGCTGGAACCCAAGAACAATCAGCAGGCCCAAAAAAAAGGAAGAAAAAAACCCAAAAAGGATGTCTTATATAAAGACCGCCCAGAGGGTAAATACCCAGTCCAATCTCAACAATAGTGTAGTTGCCAAAAAATAAAAAAGCCTTTATTGAAATCTATTAAAAACCTGGGTTATCAGTGATGGACAGAATAATATAGGGAGAAATATGTATGGTAGGAACAGGGCTAGTCAAGAGCCTAATAGCCAAAAGGAACCCTCACAAAAAACAGAGAGGGGATAGAAGGCAATATGTACCCCCATACATAACTCAGGTAACAAAGCAGTAGGAGAGAACAGGGAAAGGGAGAAACACACACTCCCAACCAAACAGTAGTGCTATGCTAATACCCTATCTCCTATAAAACACCTTCGTGGGTGTTCTAATCTAAATGCTGTCATAACATCTGAAGCCCCAGGTTACACACACATGCTAGAAAAACATAAATGAAAAAGGTGCTCAGAGCAAAGTGCTCAAAGAGTATTAAAAACACAGAAGAACCCAACGTACGTTTTGGCGTGACCACACGCCGTCCTCAGGGGTATCAGCAGTGAGCAGAAACTGTCCGGGTGGTAAATTTATACCATAAGTTTTTTTGTAATCACCTGTGATTGTGTCTAAGCTGCTCTGGTCCTCCTGCGAATGGGGCTGTGGGGGTGTGGTGTAACACACCATAGTGTCAGCCCACATTTCTATGTCAGAGGTGGCCAGAACAGAAAGTTGAACATAATCAGGTGGAAGGGAATTAACCCTTTGAGTGCCCCGCCTGGAACAGATATAAATGGATACTTACTATGTCTAAAGGGCAGTATCCATAGCTTAACAGTTAACCCTTGGAATGTCCAAATTGTGTCATATAGGTCAAGTATGTGGATTGATTCTTATGGCTGTATTGTGTAGCTTTAGTACAATTAAAGAAACAACTTATAACCGTTGTAAACCAGTAAGGGATAAGTACAATGGCTATATGGGCAATCATACACAGAAGCCGACAATTATTTTATTGCCACTGTAAATAGTAACCCATTAGTTTTGCAAACACAAAACAGACCCCTAAACTCTTAGACCTATAATACAAGTAAAGTGAATGGACATATGAACACCAAATATTAATAGAAATAAATAAAGAATATATACATATATACAGGCATAACTTAAGATACCAATCAGCAGGCCCATACCCCTTCCAATCAATGAAGTACTGCAAGGAACCATGAGAAAACCTGGAATCAATTATGAAAGAGACTTCATACTTCTCCTGTCCAGAAACAACCAAAGGAGGAGGGGGAACATCTGGGACACTATGCCTATTGCAAATAAGCAGTTTGAGTAAGGAGAAATGAATTAGGTATACGCAAGGAGGCTGGAAGAGCCAGAGAATATGAAACATGGTTAATTCTCCGAACAATATGAAATGGCCCAAGAAAGCTGGGAGCAAACTTCATGCTAGGAACTTTGAGTTTGATGTTGTGTGAGGATAACCATACCCGATCACCATACTGGTAAACAGAGTTGGCAACCCAGCCGTTTATCAGCATGAAATTTGAAACAAGCAGCCACAGTCTCAAGAGCGAAGTGAACCTTAGTCCAAGTCTCACAAATGGAAGTAAGGTAATCATCCAGAGCAGAGATAGCCGTGTCAGAGAACAGAGCAGGTAGAACAGTAGGGTGAGGACCGTTACTGACAAAGAAAGGACTATGTCTAGAGGAGTAATGGGTGGCATTATTCCTGCCAAATTCTGCCCTGGGCAGCAAATAAGACCAGTTATTCTGCGTGCTATTTACAAAACTGCATAAATACAGTTCCAATGATTGGTTAGCCCTCTCAGCCGCACCATTAGTTTGGGGATGGTTAGAAGAAGAATGTATTATTCAACATTATTATTCAATACCCAACTGTTTATTGAATGCTCTGCAAAATTGTGAAACAAACTTGGAACCTCTGTCAGATACAATATTTTGAGGAATACCATGCAGTCTGACAAAGTCGCATTTCAATATATGAACCATATCTTGGGAAGACGGCAATTTTTTGAGTGGAATTAATTGTGCCATTTTTGAAAAGCGGTCAACCACCATAAGGATGGTGGTATAATCATTCGAATTCAGAAGTTCAACTATGAAATCCATAGACAAATGAGACCATGGAATACTGGGTATAGGAAGCGGATGTAATAATCCACATGGGAGTTTGAGGAATCTTAAACTGCACAAACAGAACAGGCCGTCACTTACTCTTTAATATATCTTTCCTGAGTGAATCCAACCAAAATCTTGAGACAGCGCATATAGTCTTATTAATACTCGGATGCCCAGCAGTCACATTGTTGTGGAATACCTTCAGCACCTCCTCTCTTTTAACCCCTTAAGGACGATTGACGGACAAGGTCCGTCAGTCAGGGGAATGCGTTAATGATGAGTGACCAACCTCGTCCGTCACGCGTTAAAATTAACCCGCGATCGCGCAGTGCCGGCGATCGTGGGGTTAATGCTGTTGCTGGGTCCCTCCGAGTCAGGGGCAGACAAGCAGCAGCAAATCCGGATATGCCAGCCCATGTGATCGCTGTGACAGCCAGTCACAGCGGTTACAATGCTGCTGGGATATCTGATCCGCCTCCCTCCACCTCTTGTGGGTTTGTGAAGTGGAGAGACGCGGATCGGTGCTACATTGTGTCCCCGAAGAAAAGTTAAAGGTTTAAAAAAAAGTTCCCAATCCCTTAACCCTTAAAAGTAAAAAAAAAAAAAATAACCCTTTCCCTGCTGTTTGATCACTGCTAGCAGTGATCCATATACAGGTCACAGTACTTTACAGTGATATATATTTATTTATTTTTTACTTTCAAGGGTTAAGTTTTGGGGTTTTTTTAACCTAAGGGGTGAAATTTTATTATTTGATTTTATTAGTGTATGATTTAGTTACTTGGGTGGGTGGAATTTAGTGGGAATTAGGGAATAAAAAAACACAAAATGAGTTATTTAGTTAAAGTTTTATTAGCTATGTTAACTGTATTTAACAATGTTCAGGAAGTATAGTGCAGAGGAGGCTTATGCCCTGTTAGCGGCCGACTCAGAGGCGACAGACACTGCCTCAGAGAGTGACGCAGGGGACGCAGGGGACTATGTGCCAGATACTGCAGGACCATCAGGGGAAAAATCGCTGATTCCCCTAATGCTGAACATGGCGCAGATGACTGGGTACCCCCTAATAATTTTTCCCCAGACATCCCAGTGTTTACAGCCAATCCTGGCATACAGGCTGACCTGTCTGGCTATAGTGCGCTGGATGTTATGCAGCTGTTCTTGGGGGGGATGAGATTTTTGAGGAGATAGTCACCCAGACTAATCTCTATGCGGAGCAATATCTGGCACGCAATCCAGACTCTTATCTCCAGTAAAGAGATGGAACCCAACCAGTGTGCCAGAATTGAAACAATTCTGGGCACTTACCATGTTAATGGGGCTAATTAAAAAAAAGCCTACAATTAGGATGTATTGGTCCAAACATCCTATTTGCAATACCCCCATTTTTACCGAGACAATGCCGAGGGAAAGATATGAAGACATGCGATTTATGCACTTTAGTGATAATAGCAAGTGCCCCCCAAAAGGTGATCCACAGTATGATCTTTATAAAATCTGCCCTTTAATTGCCCACTTTAACCATAAATTTGCCACTATATATACCCCCAATAAAAACATTTCCATTGATGAGTCCCTCATGAAGTTCAAGGGAAGAACAATATATCCCATCCAAAAGATCCCGATATGGGATCAAATTGTATAAATTGTGTGAAAGTGGCAGTGGCTACGTATACACCTTCCATGTATACGAAGGAAGGGATAGTCACCTTGATCCCCCAGGTTGCCCAGATATAGTAGGGACAAGTGGGAAAATTGTCTGGGACTTAATAATGCCCTTACTTAACTACGGTTATCACTTATACATTGATAACTTTTACAATAGTATCCAACTGTTAAAAATGTTATACTGCTTCGAGACCGTGGCCTGTGGCACTATTCGAAAGACTCGCACAGGTTTCCCAAAGGCTCTGGCAAACAAAAAAATGAAAAGGGGGGAAACAGCAGCTCTCTGCCAGAATGAACTGCTGGCACTCAAATACAGGGACAAAAAGGATGTTTTCATCTTAACCACGATTCATGGTGAAAACACTCGGAGGGTCGCAGTTCGTGGCAGAGATGAATGCAAACGAGTTCCAGTCTGCATACGGCAATATAATCGGCATATGGGGGGCATTGACCTGTCCGATCAACTGATGCAGCCGTATTTGATCATGCATAAGACCAGGGCATGGTATAAAAAAGTGGGCATATACCTGATGCAGATGACAATACACAATGCATTTGTCATTTTCAAAAAGGCAAATGCTGGGCTGAATATCCTTTCTTTGTTCCAGTTTAACCTCATTACTGGGCTACTTGAGTGCCACACAAGGAGACCATCAGTGGAGCCTAGCAGAAGAATGGAGGCAGGTCACTTCTGCTTTAAGATTCCACCAACCCCTAAAAAACAAAACCCCCAGAAAAGGTGCAGGGTGTGTTACAAGAGGGGCGTAAGAGTTTAGACCAGCTATTACTGCCCCGATTGCCCCTCTCAGCCTGGCCTATGCATTGGCCACTGTTTTAAATTTTTTCACACCCAAGCCGAATAAGTAGACCAGTTTTGGGCTGTGATTTTTTTTTAATCATCTGTCTGATTGGTAACCGAATCTTGGCTTTGTCTCCCGCTTATCCTGTCTTCTCTGATCCTTGACCTCGGCTTGTCCGATCGTTGTTCCATTTCTCTTTACTCCTTTGACCTCGGCTTGTACCTTGACAATTCTCTGCTTGTATAGCCCGGCCATTCTAAGGACCGGTATTACAAGTTTCTCTCTGTGTCCTCTCTCTTTGTGGTCTGTCTGTGTTTTGGTTTCGGAATCCATGACAGCTTTGCCCGGGATGCAGTTTACCCCAACTATTCCCCCTTTTCACAGCAAATAGTATGCACTTGTTCATAATTTGAATTGATGAGCTGCCTATACTTAAAAATATATCTGCCCTTTGAGAGGCAATTTGCAGTCCTGAGCTGCTACAATGAGACTTGGGCCCAACATCCACTTTTGAAAAATATGGAAATGGTGTTTCTCCAGTTTGCCCCTTCAACATCTACATAACTCTGAAAACGGTACACATGGGGTTATTGTATCACTAAGATGACATAGCTGAGCAACATGGTAGGTGTTATACTGCCGTAGCACACATAAGGATAGCAAAATATACAGTAACATCTCCAAGTGTGTGTCAAAAAGGCAGAAACAATGCTAATTGCAACTAGACTTGGTACAAACTAACAAAAAAATTATCCTACACTAAGGTTTAGAATATACCTTTTGAAATACCCTGGGGTATCTACTTTAAGAAATGGTAGGCCTTTGTGGGATAGTTTGAATTTTAAACCTGCTAAGATGCTTTGAAATTGCACATAGGCCCAGCGTCAAAATTCAAAGTTCGGTTAAAAACTGAAATGGCTTGGTCTCCTATATGGCACTTTAGCTTCCCGAAATAGTGCCAAAGACATACAATGGGGGTGTCCTTTTACTCAGAAGACTCAGCTGAACATAATTTGGGGGGGTTTGAACTTAGTGGCACATGTTAAAAATTCTAAATGGCCAGCAAAAATGCAATCCATATGTAAAAAACGCACAAAATTCTTTTTTACCACATAGTTTGGCATTTATTGGTGAAAAAATGGGGGCATGTTAAGGCACAATATGCACCTTATGAGATACCCTGGAGTGTCTACTTTTACAAATGGTAGGCCTTTGTGTTTTTTTTTTTTGGAACAGTCAAACTGTTATAATACCCCAAACGGAAGCATAGGCTCATTAAATCCGTCTCTCAAAATTCTACTGTGAGTACTGCAAAGGACAGGTCTCCTATATGGCACTGTAGCTTCACAAAATAGTGCCAAAGACATACAATGGGGGTGTCATTTTACTCAGCAGATGTAACTGAACACAAAATAAAACTTTGTACAGATATAGCAAACACCAACTTTACAAAATACACACAAGACGTTCTTTGTTATAAGTTTGTGTGCCAAAAACTAAATAAAACACAATTTTACTCCAATATTTAGCAGGTTTGTGGTGAAGTGTCAAAACAACCCTAGGTAAATAGCCTGTGATGTCTACTTTCTATAAATATATACTTTTGTGTGACAATTTTGTTTTCTTTTATGGCTATTAAGCTTACAAGTCAAACATACCAAATTCTAAAATCGCTCCACATTAAAAGTTTATTTTACTCCTTGTGCTTTGTGACCTGTAACTACCCAAAAAAAACTTAAAATCCCAGACACATTATATATTCTGTAAATCAGGACAACTAAATTAATTTATTTTTAATTACTTTCCTTAACCTGCACTAATTATAAACACATTATTATTGCAAAAACTGTAAAAAAAAACACAAACATTTTTTAATTTTTTTTGCAAAACGGTATATAATATGTGTCGGTGCAATAAATTAGTAAAATACAAATTGCAGTTGAACGCAAACAGTAAAAAATGCAAAAAATGCCGCTGTCATAAAGTGAAAGACAAGCTTACTGTCATGCCTTAACTATGGTATCCTCTTACTTCCTGGTTCCACGGAGCCTAGCCACACCCCTTTATGACACGGTCTGCCTATTTAATCTGACTGCACCAGCTGATCAGGGCTGGATTATTGAACTACGTTCCTTACTCACAACCCGGCTACAACTTCGTTGTGAAAGCCTCTGCTACCAGACCGGACTGAAAGACTCTGCAAAGTTCCCTTCACCTCTCCTCATCCACGACTAAAGATTAAACACTCTTCATACGCCTCTGAGGAGATCTCGGGAACCAGTGTTCTATGTGCCGGAAGCTAAGTAAAACCAATGTGATAAGAGTTGCATCTAAAAGCTGTTATTACCTGTCTCCAAAAGTCCTTCGGTAAAAACAATCCCGTTACAGCTAACTTCCACTCATACTTCATATCAGTTATCTGCATCTGTCTTGCTTCAGTTAAAGTATGGAACAGCTATTGTAATTACTTATCACCTAAACCGTTAACTCTACTACGAGACTCCTTATTGATTCAGTGTCTGCAATTTACTATCGTTTACTCCTTAAAGCTACAGTGCCTGTAATTGTGGACTTCAGTTATCGTTTACTACTTAAAGCTACAGTGCCTGTAATTGTGGACTTCAGTTATCGTTTACTACTTAAAGCTACAGTACCTGTAAATTGGAATTAAAGTCTTTACCTTTTACTTTCTTTAATAAATATTCAAACTATACGAAATCTGCAGTTGTGTTCCTTCATAACAAATGTTTAGACGTGACACTTCCGAAGCTCTGTCCTTAAGGGGTTAAGCAACAGAATAAACAATTTATCTAGAGGTTTATTGCAAGGTGCCTGGAATTGAGCCGCCATGATAACACAAAGCAGAGGGGACAAGAAGGAAAGAACAGTGGATGCAATTATACACTCAGGAGGAACAATAGGGGATGTCTCTTGTTCTAGGTATGATTCAATGTCAAATTGCCTAGATAAGGCATCGGCTTTAAAGTTTTTAGGACCAGGTCTGTACATGATAAAGTTAAAGCGGGACAAGAACAAAGACCATCTAGCCTGTCTAGAAGACAATCGCTTGGCATCACCAATATATGCTAGATTCTTGTGATCGGTTATGATCAGAAGGGGGTCCTTGGAACCCTCTAAAAGATGTCGCCATTCCTTAAGCGCTATTATAATGGCTAATAATTCTGTTACCAATAGCATAGTTATGCTCAGCTGGAGATAACATTCTGGAGAAATAACCGCAAGGATGCAGAGGTGTATCTTAACTCTCCCTCTGGGACAGAACATCCCCAACCTCTGACTCGGAGGCATCAACCTCAATTATGAAAGATTTGCTAGTGTCAGGCTGTACCAATATGTCAGCAGATGTGAACAATTTTTTTAAGAAGCTCAAAAGCCTCTTTAGCTTCTTTGAACCAAGTAGTACAATTAGCCCCCTTACGTGTCATATTGGTGATGGGGGTTATTACCGAAGAGAAACCTTTGATGAATCTCCTATAATAATTGGCAAACCCAATAAACCTTTGTATGGCTTTTAACCCATTAGGCAAAGGTCAGTGTAGAACAGATTCTAGTTTGCGAGGGTCCATCTGAAAACCATAGGCCGAAATATTATATCCCAAAAACTGTACCTCCGTTTGGTCAAATACGCACTTTTGGAGTTTGCAATAAAGCCTGTTTTCATGCAAAGTTTGCAGTACTTATTTGACATGTTTATGATGGGTTTGGAGGTCGGGCAAATAAATAAGGATATAATCCAGATATACTAGTACAATATAATAAATGTAGTCTCTGAGCACATCATTGATAAAGTCCTGAAATACGGCCAGAGCATTGCATAAGTCGAAGGGCATGACAAGGTATTCTTAGTGCCCACTTCTAGTGTTAAATGCCGTTCTCCACTCGTGACCATCCTTAATAAAGGGAATGGGATAGGATTTCTTTCTGGTGATCTTGTTTAATGCCCTATGATCAATGCATGGGCTTAATTCTTCATTAGATACAAAAAAGAACCCTGCTCCAGCAGGTGAGGATTGTGGCCTTTTAATTAAAGAATCTTCGATGTACTCTTCCATGACTCTACTCTCCTGCAGGGATAGGGCATATATTGCCTCCTTAGGAGGCATAGTGCCGGGAGCAGATCTATGGAGCAATCATAAGATCTGTGAGGAGGTAGAGTATTAGTCTGACTCTTACTGAATGCCTCTCTAACCTCCCAGTACTGCATAGGAATGTCAGAAGTCTGAGGTGTAGAAGTAGGCAAAGTAACGATGCCCACTCTCTTAGTAATGGGTAACATGCATGTCTCAATATAGTCTTTATCAAATTCCAGTATTTCCCCTTTAGCCCAGTCAATATGAGGGTTGTGCTTGATGAGCCATGGAAATCCTAATATGATGAGACAAGAAGGGAAAGCAATTATCTGAAATGTCATATCTTCCTTGTGTAAAGCTTCTATAGTAATGCTAATAGGCATGGTTTCGTGGGTAATCAGAGGTTGAGAGAGAGGTTTCCCGTCAATAGCCTCAACGGCCAGAGGTGATGATCTCTCCTTGATGTCGATAAAGTTTCCTGCCACACCATCAGGGCGTTGCATGAAAAGCTTTTCTTGTTGCAAAGGGCAGTGATATCAAGGATAAATCTACTTTGGGTATTACCAGAGGACATATCCATCACACCTAAGACCTGTCCCCTTAAGGTTCTTAGGTGCAGATGTTTTCCGGACGTATGGGACAAGCATCTCTCATATGTCCTTTCTTGCCACAGTACAAACAAAAGCCCTCTTTTCTCCTATATTGTTTCTCTGCCTCTCACAGTCTCGCAACCTCTAACTGCATGGGTTCAGGTTCAGACTGTACAGAGAGGCCAGGGACAAATGGTTTGGAGAAACAAGGTGCCAGTGACAGTCATATGTCTGGTTCTATTTCTAGTTATCTCACTGTTCCCAATTCAGCTATCAATCTGCATCACATATGTGATGTTCATTTAACATCTTAGGTAGATCTTTGGCAGCAATTTCATCAAGGATAGCTTCAGATAATCCCTTTTTAAATGCAGAGATTAACTAGCTATTAGTCCAGTCTACATCAGAAGCCAAGGTGCAGAATTATATGGCATAATCCGTGACAGACCGGTTCTCTTGTGAGATATGTATTAGGGCAGTGGAAGCGTCGTTCTCCCTGCTTAGTGGTTCAAACCTTAATTTGAATTCCGCAAGGAATTCCTGGTAACTATAAGCAATTCTCCTATTACTCTCCCATATTGGATTGGCCCGAGCTAAGACTTTACCTTTAAGTTGGTTAATCAAGTACCCAATTTTAGCTCTGTGAGAAAAGACCCCGGTGAGGCCTCAAAGTGGTACTCGATCTGATTGCAAAAATCCCTGACATTCTTGAATATTACCATCATAATGTGGAGGAGGAGATAGGGAGATAGTAGGTGCCTTATACAGGTGGAGGTACATTAGGTGGAGGTGAAATAGTCGGAGGAACATCAGGCTGTAAATCAGCCGTCTGATTTAGAAGCGTACTGAAAGCCTGGGCAAATTGATCCATACAGTGATCATTTTCCTCTAGCTTTCACTCACAAGCTGCTATGTGCTGACAATTCTGCAGGATCTATAACCATGTGGTAATTTCAGGATTACTAGTTGATCCAGCACGCAGAAATAGTATCACACCTAGGACCTTAGAATAGCTAAACTTAACTACCCAAGCATAGTCAAAATACTTGCCGAGGTCAGGGATACAGAATGAGACAAAACAATGAGGGAAAGTCAAAAGTCAAGTATACCAGAAATCCAGGAAGTCAAAATTATGCCAAAGTAAAAAAACAGAATAATACGATCAGGAACACACAAAAGGCAATTTGGGTTTAAATAACCCTCCTAAAGCTGTAATTGGCTGTATGTGGCCTCTGACCCCAAAACGTGCGTTCACATCTATGATGTGATGTCTCACGCACGTAAGCGCCATCTTTAATGTGGGCAAAGGCTATAACCCCATAAAAAGCGGAACTGCAGCGGCCAGCGTCTCTAGAAACGCCACACATGCTGGGGACCAGTCTGCTATGAGCAAGGTAAGTATTTATTATTTCTGTTGGCGTGACCGCTGTGTTTCTGTGCGGCCACCCCGACAGAATCCCGCGGAACCGTGACACTGGGGACCTCTCTGGTCCATCATTCGTCTGGTTGTGGGGGGTTCCCCCCATTCTTCTGGGCGAGGACATAGGCTTGTACCTCAGAGAGAATTCGGTTCATGGTTTCCTCTGAGAGGATCTCCTTATAGAGCGCCACGCAACTTCTTTGCGCATAGCATCTTCTTCGCCCTCCAGCGGGCGCATGTACATGCGTGTAGTCTTCCATGAGGACTGCAGTCAGGTCAGCCTTGTTACGACTTCCAGCTGGTAACCCTCTAGCTCCCACCAGGTCATTTAATGTTTATCTCTTTATAGTGGTGTAGTCCATGGGTCTGTTTGACTCACAAACGCTGGTTCTGTGTGGCTGGGACGTGGGATCCTGCCGCTTGCAACCAGTTGCTGACAACTCACCCGGTTGTCCTGGTTCAGCCACGTCTTGTCCCTGGAAGGGAATCAGTTATAGTATAGAGAGACCCATTCCCCAACCAGTAACCAGAAGGCATGCAGTCCTGGGGGTACAACAGCAACTTGATTGGCCACACTCGGCTTTATACTTTCCCCAGGCAAGGTGTGGATCACATATGTAACGGAGCTTCCTGTAGCCCGGGTTGGGTACCTCTGCCGACGGATGCTCATAGTGCTTACCAAGGGCTCCAAGCAGTTCTCCAGATGCCATAAGTACTGCAGACCCCACAAACCGCCGCAGCTTGGTTGGGGTCTCGTCGTCTCCTACACACCCTGGACCTACGACAAGGCTCCAGACTCCAGAGCAGGGAAGCAGGAACAGCTCTTAGAAGAGCTAGTGATTATTCAAGGGGGTATGATGAGCATAGCAATCCCTTGTAGCAGTTTCCCCCAATAAGAGACAGAACATTTATTGATACAGGCTTACAATTTTCCTGTATGTTTTGTGTCTGGTGCCCAACAAGGTCCAGCTGGGCGTCAACTTTGTTGGGCACCAGACAAAACAAACAGGTCAATCAGAAACCGTGTGATCATGAATAACACTCCCACATGCTGTACACAATCCCTCCCATCTGCCTGTGATACAATTACTGAAGACAATGGACTAACTCAATTAACTAACAGAAAAGACATACATTTTTAAAATATAGCATAAGTACCCCAAAATTACACATATTCCCTTAAATGATATCCCCTGATAGCCCTGACCTGGGTGAACAACATAGCCAACAATCACTTAGATCAGAACAGGGGTTCAGGATATTCCTGGAAGTCATATTTGACCGACAACAAGCATTACTTCATGCCCAAAACAGTTCCAGAGAATTAGACTTTGCAGCCGGTCTATTTTCAATGTCTAAGTTCAGTTTGAATAGTCGAACAGGAACCGTTCGTGCACATAGTCAATGTGAAAGTGCCGTTCGAATTGCCGAACGCTGTTCGACTCCCATCGAAGTCCCGGAGAAGGTAAAGTTCAGCGGTGTTCGTGCAGTTGCGTGTCCGATTTGAGTTCCATGAACTCGACGACAAAACACCGCTGACCTCGTTTGACTAAAATGGCCGCCGTCACGTGTTCGAATGTTGAATGGCGGCCACCTCAACTACTTTGACACTTCTGCTGTTTCCGAAGTGCCACTTCAAAAGTGTAGATTTGTTCCAACAGTATTTAAAGAGGCAGAAACAGTGCCTTAAAACCAAATAAGTCACAGGGACCATAATCCCAAGGTAAAAGGCTGGCCATGAGTCCTCTCCAAAAACCAGTGGTGAAGTGGCTTTCACCTCAACATATAACAACAATGTCCCCTCCCAGTGTCCTCCCCCTCCCAGGGGTCGCATAACGGAACTGGAGCCCTAATCCCTTTGTCCACACACACACACACACAGTGTGCCTTCCCAGGGGTCTCCTGATGGAAACGGAACTCTAGTCCCTTTGCCCCTTGTTCCCGCCACCCATCCTCAGGGATTCAGACCTCTGGGGACCAGGGGGTCTTCCCATGAGCCTCTGTACCTGGGAGTCCAAGCGTGGGAAAGCCCACCAAATTGTCTTTGTCCTCAAAAGAGTGTCCCCACCAATCCATACGAACGCCGGCCACCCAGGAGAGTGCTTAATAATTACTTCCCTTGCGATTTCAGAATTATGTTGCAAGTCTCCAACGTTCAAATTGATTGGTGTGAACACTACAAGGGCACTAGGGAGGTCCCCAGGGTGGAAAGCAATCCACGAATGCTCCCCCTAGGCGACGTTCATGTAACAAACGAGCTGCCACCCAGAGTCAGCACGCACCGAGGCTTCCCTTGCAGTTTGTGGTTTCAACACCTCGTTACGAGGTGTGAACGTTCTAAGACAACATGCTAAATGTTGGTGAATACAACACAATACAGGGGAAATATATAGAAATACACAACCTAAAATAAAATAAAAATAGAGAGGACCACAAATGGTGCAGATAAAATTACACACCATAAAAAAGATAAAAACTAAGATACTCACAAAAATAGGCAGAGTATGTAATTCAAAAAGCGAAAACTTCTGTTCTCTTCTCCCACTTTAAAACTTTAGGGATGAAAGAGAAATAGAAAACATACAACTGGATAAACACAAATAAATGATTTATTTGATTGCACTCACAAGAAGTAAGTAGTTAAAAAGCCCTTTAATATCGCAATATTTCTTCAATCTCTCAGAAGAGGCTGGTTACCACTCGGGATTAGAAGTTAGCGAATAAATCAGGAATAATAAAAACAGCAATACAAAAGCACTCCTGCCGCCCTACGCATTTCGTCCAAAGACTTCGTCAGGGGTTTCAGGCTAGTGTCCTCCAGTTGTGTCTTCGTATATCATTTAAATAGCCCGCTTGTAATTTTCTTGTAGCTCATTAGCCAATCAGGCAAGGTCCTTGCTAAGTCCATCTGTGAAAAATAAACACTGACTTCCACATACTCCACCTCCTTCCAGGTTTTTGCATATTAAACCTCATTTTCGGCAATCAGCGAATGTGACGTCATGATACTCTTATGGCAATGGAACGCATATGCCAAAGTGTTCTGAGTCTGACCTCTCCTTCAAGCCTCATGTTCAATCTATAGCCAGATCCTGTCATTTCCATCTCAAAAACATTGCACGCATCCGCCCCTACTTAATGCCAGATGCGACTAAGGTGTTGGTCCATTCCACTGTCCTTTCTCGCCTTGACTACTGTAATCCGCTTCTCAGTGGTCTATCTTCTGTCCGTACTTAGTGGTCCATCTTCTGTCTGTACTCCCACCTCTGATGCTCGCCTTCAAGATTTCTCAAGGGCTGCACCGTTCCTGTGGAACTCTCTTCCCTCCTCCTTTAGATGCTCACCTAATATCCACTCCTTCAAAAAAAATCATAAAAGCGTATCAATTAAACTGTTAATAGCTCCTGACTGATTCCTCTTCTGCAACTGTCACTAGTCTAATACTATCCTTATCTTTTTTGTGTCATTTTACCCCACTCCCTCTGGCATGTAAGCTCATTGAGCAGGGCCCTCAACCCCTCTGTTCCTGTGTGTCCAACTTGTCTGGTTACAACTACATGTCTGTTCGTCCACCCATTGTAAAGCGCTGCAGAATTTGACGGCACTCTATAAATATCATAATAAAATAATAATAATAATAATAATAATAATAACAACCTTCTAAATCGAGCAAGATCCTCATCTATTGGCTGTATGTTCCACCATAAAAATATACACAGAGAATCCTCATAAAATTTGTATAAAAAAGGGGATACAGGGGAGAACACTGGCAATATCTCATAGAAATTCATGAACAGGCAGCGGACCCGCCACAAGGCTGAGGTCAGGAACACAGAATATGGAAATGGTAGGCAAGCCAAAGGTCAAGGAATAAAGAAGTCAGAATAGTCTGAAAACAATCCAAAGTCCAAGGGATACAGAAAACAGAATCGTCAATTAACAAGCCAAGGTGAAAATACACAAATAATCAATACCAGAAACATCAATGGAAACCACGACAGGGCACAGAGAAATGAACAAAAAAGGTTTAAGTAGCCTAAGGTGTTCTTTGATTGTCGTAGTGGAGCATGTGATCGTGTAACGTGTGTGTGTAATGTCACATGCACGTTCCCAGTGGTTAGGGACCAAGGGGTTAGCTAAGAACCTTAAAAGGTTCTGCCTTGCAGCTGCTGGTGTCTATTGTTTTCAGACCCAACCGTTGTGTGAGGGGTGCTTGTTAGTTCGCTCGGAGTGAGACCAGTGGGTTCCGCAGGAGGAGGTAAGTAATCGGCAGCATTCTCATTGCCACGTGGGAATGCCATCGCAATAAGATGCGACCGCAGGGTCCCAGATCGCTCTGACAGGAGCAGATCCAGCGGGCGCCATGACAGAAGGTTATTTAAAAACCTCTCATGTTCAAAAATAGAGGGATTCGTACACCATATGGCAATGTTGTGTTTAAGCCCACTTCTAAAATATCCCTATAGCATGTCTTAACCTACATTGATTATATCTTACAAATGGCACCTGTCAAAAGATTGGATATATTAGGCAGCAGGTGAACAGTCAGTTCTTGAATTTCATGTCTTAGAAGCCAGAAAAATGGGCAAGAGACAAGATCTGAGTGACTGACAAGGGCCCAATAGTGATGGCTTAACTTGCTGAAAAGCTTAATGTTGGCCATGATAGAAAGGCCTATCACTGTTTGTCATTAGCCAGTGGCGTACAAACCGTGGTCGCAGGGGTCGCGGCCACAGGGCCTGCCTCTTCTGCTGGGGGGCCCAGGAGCCGGCCACCTCAGGGCCCCCCGAGGCTGGCCCTGCTGTCACCTGGCGGGCGGGTGTCAGGGTACCTGTGGTCTCTACCTCCGAAAGAGGTAGAGACTTAGCTGTTCCTCCATCCAGACGGTCTGATGGCTCCCTTCCCCGTGGTCTATCCGGTCATGCTAGGCCGGCCGCGAGGGAGTGACTGCCTTTTACAGCATCTAGGCAGGAAGTAGTCATCAGGACACTCCCCCGGAACGACCTGTCAGTCAATTGCTGCAGGACCAATCAGGACGCCTCGGAGGCGTGGTTACTGCTCTGAACAGGGTATTTAACAGAGCTTCTTTCATTAGCTCATTGCCCTGTCGTGGTTCTAGCTTGTTCTAGTCACTCAGTGCTTGTGTATTCTATTATCCCTTTTGGTTTTGACCCGGCTTGTTTACCTTACTCTGCTTATCTCTGTTACCCTTGATTCGGCTTGTCTCTCGCTTACCTGTCTTCTGTTACCCTCGACCTCGGCTTGTCTTTGACCATTCTTTACTGTACTACTTACGTTAGTCCGGCCATTCTAAGGTCCAGTATACGTATCTGGCTACTGTTTGTACTCTGCGTGTTGGATCCCTGTCCCGATCCTGACATTACGACAGGGCCAATGGATCCTGCAAGTACAAACAGTAAGCTGGCTGCTCCTGATCCTAGGTTTGAAGCCATGGATCACAGAATGGATCAGATGGCGCTTGCGCTACAGGCTCTATTAGCTTGTGCCAATAACCCACCAGAGGAGATACGTAATACCCCTGTTTCTCCTGTCGGTTCAGGTCTAGAGGTAGCCACAGTGGGTGCTTCTTCTCACATTACCCCCCCGGTACGCTATGGTGGGGCTCCTGAGAAGTGTCGTGGTTTTTTAAACCAAATTAGTATCCACTTTGAATTGCAACCTCGGTCTTATCCTACAGATAGGGCAAAAGTAGGATTTATTATCACCCTACTCATTGAGAAAGCTCTGAGATGGGCCAACCCACTATGGGAGAACGATAACCCATTAGTTTATAACTATAACGCATTTGTAGCTGCTTTTAGAAGAACATTTGACCCTCCAGGTAGAAAGGTTAATGCAGCCAGATTACTGTTGCGCCTGAGACAGGAGAACCGAACACTGGTGGATTATGCACTAGAGTTCAGGTCTCTGGCGGCAGAAATCAAGTGGAATGAGCAGGCGTATATGGATGTATTTTTGAATGGCCTATCTGATGTAATCCTTGATGAGGTTGCTACCAGAGAACTCCCTGAGAATTTAGAGGATTTAATTTCGTTCATCTCTCGTATAGATGAACGTCTAAGAGAGAGACAGAACACTCGAGAGAGGAACCAGAGACCTTCTTTTAGGTTAGCTCCCGCTTTTCCAAGTCCTGACTCCACGATATCTTTGCTTACTGAACCTATGCAGATAGGGTATACCCGCCTCTCTGAGGAGGAAAGACAGCACAGGAGAAGAGAGGGTTTGTGTATGTATTGTGGAGCCAAGGGTCATTTACTCTCGAACTGTTCTAACCGCCCGGGAAACGCTCGCACCTAAGTCTCTCTAGAGGACAGGCCTTGGGTGTTTCTATTTTGTCCTCTACTCCTAATTATAAAGATCACAGGCTTCTGCTACCAGTTTCCTTAACTTGGGGGAAGGAAGTAGTAAGGGCTATGGCATTGATAGATTCCGGTGCTGCTGAGAATTTTATCGACCAAGCCTTTGCTAGTAAGAACAATTTCCCATCCCAGCTAACGGAGACACCTTTGGCCGTTGAGGCCATAGATGGTAGACCACTACTAGACCCTGTTATCTTTCGTGAGACCATACCCATTGATTTAAATGTTGGTATCCTACACGTGGAGAAATTATCTATTATGCTCATTTCGTCTCCTTCCGTTCCCATAGTCCTGGGGTACCCATGGTTGAAAAAACATAACCCTATTATCAATTGGGAGTTAGGAGAGATACTCTCGTGGGGCCAGGGCTGCCAGGATCGGTGTTTGTGCAAGGTTTCTCCATTAGCTAATATTAACATACCGGAGAATCCTACTCAGTCCACAGAAAGACAAATACCAGACCTTTACCTAGACTTAAGGGCAGTGTTTGACAAGAGGAATGCCGATTCTTTGCCTCCACACAGGTCATTTGACTGTAAGATTAAGCTTCTACCCGGCACTATGCCTCCGAGGGGCCATGTATATCCTTTGTCTGTTCAGGAAAACTCGGTTCTAGAGGAGTATATTCGGGAGAATTTAGAAAAGGGATTCATAAGGAGGTCTTCTTCTCCGGCCGGGGCTGGGTTCTTTTTCATTAAGAAGAAGGATGGCACGCTGAGACCTTGTATCGATTACCGAGGCTTGAATAAAATAACTGTCAGAAATGCCTATCCTATCCCACTAATTACCGAGTTATTTGATCGTCTTAAGGGCTCCAAAATCTTCACCAAGTTAGATCTCAGAGGGGCTTACAATTTGGTGAGAATCCAGCAAGGTCACGAGTGGATGACGGCATTCAATACCCGGTATGGCCATTACGAATACACTGTTATGCCATTTGGACTATGCAATGCTCCTGCAGTATTTCAAGATTTGATTAATGAGGTACTTAGGGAGTTTCAGCATGATTGTGTTATTGTTTACCTGGACGACATACTAATACACTCTAAGGAGATTGAGACTCACCATAGACAGGTCAGAAAGGTATTACACAAGCTGCTGCAACATGGTCTATATTGCAAATTGGAGAAGTGCAGTTTTGATCAGTCTCAGGTAGACTTTCTTGGATATGTGATTTCTGGGGAAGGTTTTAAAATGGATCCTGTAAAACTCCAATCCATTTTAGACTGGCCCTTGCCCAAAGGACTCAAGGCTATCCAAAGGTTTATTGGTTTTTCCAACTACTATAGGCGCTTCATTAAAGGATACTCCTCTATCATTGCGCCTATTACCAATATGACCAAACAAGGGGCTGATACTAAGTTCTGGTCTAAGGAAGCTCTTGGTGCTTTCAAGACTCTCAAGGAACTTTTTGCCTCGGCTCCCATTCTAGTCCATCCTGATACGACTCTGCCTTTCTTGCTTGAGGTCGATGCCTCTGAGACAGCAGTTGGGGCTGTTCTGTCTCAAAGGTTAGGGGTGGATAAACCGTTACACCCTTGTGGTTTCTTCTCTAAGAAATTTTCTGGGCCTGAGAGCAGATATGACATCGGGGAAAGGGAACTGTTAGCAGTCATTAAAGCCTTAAAGGAGTGGAGACATTTGTTGGAGGGGACCCTACACCCTATTACGATTTTGACGGACCACAAAAACTTGTCCTATATTGGGGAGGCTAAGCGCTTATCCTCTAGACAAGCTCGTTGGTCCTTATTCCTGACTCACTTCAATTATGTACTGACTTACAGACCTGGTTCTAAAAACTCTAAAGCCGATGCATTATCTCGCCAATATGAACCTTCTACTGTACCTGAACCAGTTCTTTCTTCTATAGTTCCGAAATGCAATATCATTGCTAATACGAATCTCAGGATTCATTCTCCATTACTGGCCGAGATCATTAAGTTGCAACATCTAGCACCTAAACATACTCCTGCGTGCCGTCATTTCGTTCCTCCTGCTCTTCAACTGGAACTTTTACAGTGTTTACATAATAGCAAGATGGCGGGACATCCTGGTATTCGCAAAACTTACGCGTTGATCTCTAAGGACTTCTGGTGGCCTGCTTTACGGAGGGATATTGAGGAGTTCATCGCTGCATGTGAAGTTTGTACTAAAACCAAACAACCCCATATGCTTCCATGTGGATTCCTGCACCCCTTGGAGGTTCCAGAAAAACCATGGTCCTGTTTGTCCATGGACTTTATTGTCGATCTACCTATCTCTAAAAGACAGACTGTTATCCTCACCGTGGTTGACAGGTTTACTAAGATGGCACACTTCATTCCCCTGCCTAAACTCCCGTCTTCTCCCGAATTGGCGGAGATATTCGCTAAGGAGATTTTTCGCCTACATGGAATACCCTCTCAAATTGTATCGGACAGAGGCTCCCAATTTGTTTCCCGCTTTTGGAGGTCCTTCTGCTCTCAACTTGGTATTAAATTAAACTTTTCTTCTGCCTATCATCCTCAGTCTAACGGAGCTGCTGAACGTACCAACCAGAAAATTGAACAATATTTACGATGCTTTGTTTCTGAACACCAGGATGATTGGGTCGGTTTGATTCCTTGGGCGGAGTTTGCACACAACAATCTCGTTTGCGATTCTACTCATTCAAGCCCCTTCTTCATGAATTATGGTTTTCATCCGTCTATTCTTCCTTCGGATTCTCCTTCCCAGGGGGTGCCGTCGGTTGATGTTCATGTTGCCAATTTGAGGAAGTTGTGGGATCAAACTCGACAAATCCTTGTGCACAACTCTATGTTGGTCAAGAAACACGCTGATAAACGTAGAAGGGCGGCTCCGGTCTTTGTTCCAGGTGATAGGGTATGGCTGAGCACGAGGAACATCCGTTTAAAAGTGCCCTCCATGAAGTTCGCTCCTCGTTATATTGGACCCTACAGGGTGCTGACCCGGATCAATCCAGTTGCGTATCGTTTAGCTCTTCCTAATACCTTACGCATCCCGAACTCATTTCACGTTTCATTGCTGAAACCACTCATATGTAACAGATTTTCCTCCACAATAGCCCCTCCTCGCTCCGTTCAGGTGGAGGGTCAGGAGGAGTATGAGGTTAACTCTATTATTGATTCTCGAATCTCCCGGGGGAGAGTACAACATCTGGTTGATTGGAAGGGATATGGTCCTGAGGAGAGGAGTTGGGTACCTCAAGAGGATGTTCATGCTCCCCGTCTCCGCAGGGCGTATCACTCTCGCTTCCCATCTCGTCCCGGTTCATTCCGCCCGGTGGGCGTATCTGAGAGGGGGGGTACTGTCAGGGTACCTGTGGTCTCTACCTCCGAAAGAGGTAGAGACTTAGCTGTTCCTCCATCCAGACGGTCTGATGGCTCCCTTCCCCGCGGTCTATACGGTCATGCTAGGCCGGCCGCGAGGGAGTGACTGCCTTTTACAGCATCTAGGCAGGAAGTAGTCATCAGGACACTCCCCCGGAACGACCTGTCAGTCAATTGCTGCAGGACCAATCAGGACGCCTCGGAGGCGTGGTTACTGCTCTGAACAGGGTATTTAACAGAGCTTCTTTCATTAGCTCATTGCCCTGTCGTGGTTCTAGCTTGTTCTAGTCACTCAGTGCTTGTGTATTCTATTATCCCTTTTGGTTTTGACCCGGCTTGTTTACCTTACTCTGCTTATCTCTGTTACCCTTGATTCGGCTTGTCTCTCGCTTACCTGTCTTCTGTTACCCTCGACCTCGGCTTGTCTTTGACCATTCTTTACTGTACTACTTACGTTAGTCCGGCCATTCTAAGGTCCGGTATACGTATCTGGCTACTGTTTGTACTCTGCGTGTTGGATCCCTGTCCCGATCCTGACAGCGGGCGAGCGCGCGAGGAAGCACTGTCCCTTGAGTGCTCCCTCTTCAGCTCCCATGGCCCCTGGTTTGTACGCCACTGGCTAATGACAAACAGTGATAGGCCTTTCTATCATGGCCAACATTAAGCTTTTCAGCAAGTTAAGCCATCACTATTGGGCCCTTGTCAGTCACTCAGATCTTGTCACCCGCCGGGTGACAGCAGGGCCAGCAACACCACTGGACCCCAGGGAATCCCCCCAGCTCTCTCACAGGTAAGGAGGCTGGGGGGATTAAATTTAAAACAACAAAAAAAAAAAAACGTGTGAGTGTGTTAGTGTTAGTGTGTGTGTGTTTGTTAGTGTGTGTGTTAGTGTGTGTGTTAGTGAGTGTGTTAGTTTGTGTGTTAGTGTGTTAGTTTTAGTTTCAGTAACACTGTGATTTTCACAGTGAGAATCACAGAAAATCCTCTAGCGGCTGTCAATGAGACAGCCACTAGAGGCTGGATTAACCCTCAGTGAAACATAGCAGTTTCTCTGAAACTGCTATATTTTCAGCTGCAGGGTTAAAACTAGAGAGACCTGGCACCCAGACCACTTCATTGAGCTGATTTGATCTGGGTGTCTGTAGTGGTCCTTTAAGTGTATGTGTTTATGCATGCACTGGCGTACATACCGCGGTCGCACGGGTCGCAGCCCTGCGACCAGATGCCCGCCGCCATGTGTTGCGGCCCCAGCCCGCGCAGAGTAAGCGCGGGGGGGGGGGGGGAGGGGGGCCCACGGATAAGTTTTCGCACCGGGGCCCCATGGGTTGTGTGTACGCCACTGTCATTAGCCATGTTGAAAAGAAACAACTTATCTGTCCTTATAGGCACACATCACAGTGTAGATCTATTTTCACTTCTGTGAGATCAGCACATGTCATTGTTAGAAACATTTTCCAGGGTGCAACATCTTAATAGATTTGTGTTAGTAAATAGCACAATTCTTAATTGGCACTAACATTTCCCTATCAGTTAGGCTGGATAATTAGGGATTATTCTAGCTTTAGTGACTGAATAATCTAAATTTTATTAACGACAGGAGGTGAATATTTGCTTTATCTTTCTTTACTGAACCTCCCAGCAGCAAAGGAACAGTTAACAGTAATGTAAAAAGTTCAACCAATCAGATAGTATAACAGTATTATATGATGTCATCAAACTCCTCCCATATCCTCTTTCTTGCTGTGGTCAATGATATGTCTGTGTCAACCGTGTAAACTGTAACGATGAACTGCGGACTAAGTTGGAGTCCTGAAGTAGTCAACATGTGGAATCTTCAGCGTGCTTGAAGGTGCCGTATATACAAAGGTAGGTATTTTTCACACTAAGGGAATAGAGAAAAGACGTGAGAGTATAGGTTCTCATACTAGGTGAATGCAATTTATGGCATGTATGTTAAGAACAAATTGTAGTTACTCTTTGAATATAATATTGAATATTTCAAGCACTAGATTAGAAGTGTTATGGCGTGAACCTATGGCAGATGGTGTATAAAGTGTGTGTAACCAGTAGACTGGAATGCATAGTAACTTACCTGGGCGGGTGTTAGAAAGTGAAAATAAAGAAGGGGGGGGGAAATATTCGCCTCCTGTCGTTAATAAAATTTAGATTATTCAGTCACTAAAGCTAGAATAATCCCTAATTTTATGGCAAGACAGGAGGCTTCATATTTGCTGTTTTAACGCTCCTACATGATAGGAGATGCAGCATGTGTCATAGGTTTGAAATAAAATGTACGGAATGTGGACTATCTGGACCAATCTGCAGATGACAAAATGTCTGAGAGGGAGCTCACCGCGCGAAAGGCTGAGGATGCGGCTGCTCCTCTGACTGAATGTGCGCCAAAATTTGAGTCAATGCCTGCTTGCGCTAGTATCCATCTGATCCAGTGGCGTCACTAGGGGGGGGGGCAGAGGGGGCAATGGCCCCCCCTAGATCAGGATGTGCCCCCCTTTGTGCCCCCCCCCAATTGAAAGTGAACTTACTGCTCGCTGGGCTCCCTCCATGTTACTGAGAGCCCAGCCCCTGAGCAGATGGATCCTGCAGGCAGGGGAATCTCCCTGCCTGTAAACACGGAGAGACACTGGAGGGAGGAGGGAGGAGGGAGCAGGCTGTCTCACTGTGCACAGCTCTCTTGTTCCCCCCAGCAGAAACAAAGGGGAGACTTCATGCAGGCTGGAGAATGGTTCCTCCTCCACAGCACCCTTTAGTGAGACAGCCTGCTTCCTGCTCCCTCCTCCCTCCAGTGTCTCTCCGTTTTTACAGGCAGGGGGATTCCCCTGCCTGCAGGTTCCATCTGCTCAGGGGCTGGGCTCTCAGTAACATGGAGGGAGCCCAGTGAGCAGTAAGTTCAGAATGGATCCTCCTCCACAGCACAAGCACAGGTATGGCCCACATGGAGCCCATGGGGGCTGATTTTGTGTATGTATAAAGTGTGACTAAACTGGTGTGAGTGACATTGTGTGTGTATAGTTCAGTAAGAGTGTGTGTTAGTGAGAGTGAGACATTGTGTGTGTGTGTGTGTATACAGGGGCGGACTGAGAACCCTCAGGGCCCCCGGGCAAAATAAATCAAGGGCCCCCTTACAGGCCCCACCCATACTCCGCAGCAAGCACCACCCATGTCCCGCCTCCATGCACCGCCTCCAGCCACACCCTACACAATCTTTAGACACAAGGAACAAAAGTGCAATAATCCCTTCAAGGCCCCAGTAGAGACTACAATTGAGGGCTAATG
The DNA here is from genome assembly GCF_036172605.1 of Pelobates fuscus. NCBI lineage: Eukaryota > Metazoa > Chordata > Amphibia > Anura > Pelobatidae > Pelobates > Pelobates fuscus. The sequence continues at coordinate 213,826,236 of NC_086320.1, read as the reverse complement.
GGCCATGGAGGGGGGTGTTTCTAGCAGAGGCTATATCAGTGTCCTTTAGAGAGTGTGTTAGAAAGAATTTCCTCCAGGTCCCATTAGAGACTACAATGGAGTCTAATGGGGCCTAGAGGGGGGTCTCTCCAACACTCTGGTTCCTATTCACAATATAGCAACACAACATAGCTCGCTGATACCTAGGCCAAGTTGGCTCCTCTTACCTTAATTACGGTTGTTGGCTGGCAGTCTGTGGGCTTGCTGGAAGGCTGTGGGCTTACTGGCTGCGGCTGCCAGGCTGTGGGCTTGCTGGCAGGCTGTGGGCTTGCTGGCTACTGCCAGCAGGCTGTGGGCTTGCTGGCTGCGGCTAGCAGGCTGTTGGCTTGCTGGCTGGCAGGCTGTGGTTTGCTGGCTGCGGTTGGCAGGCTGTGGGCTTGCTGGCTGTAAGCCTAACTGCTGGTCTGTGGGCTGGCTGGCTGGCTACTGGCCAGCCTGTGGGCTGGCTGGCTGGCCGGTGGGCTGGCAGGCTTGCTGGCTACTGGGGCACTTGGAGATTATTTAAAGAAATAATCCATGCACAATAACCACTACTGCTCTGTGTAGTCGTTATGGTGCCAGGAGGGCCGGGCCCCCCTCCCAGAGTAAGTAGTCAAACCGTTTAAGAACAGTTTGACAACTTACCTGGGGTCTGCTGGGATATGAGGCTGTTGTAGGGTATAGGAGCAGTGGTGCAATGTGTAAGGGGTGCAGTGTGTGTGAAAGGTTCAGTGTGTGTGAGGGGGTGTAGTGTGTGTGAGGTGGTGTAGTGTGTGTGAGGTGGTGTAGTGTGTGAATGTGTAGGGTGTGTGGGGCAATGTGTGTATGAGGGGGCTGTGTATGTGTGTGGCAATGTTAGTATGGGGGGCTGTGTGTGTATGGGGGGCAGTGTATGTGTGTGTGTGTGAGGCAATGTGTGTAAATGTGTATGGTGTGTGTGGGGGCAGTGTGTGTGTATGGGGGGCAGTGTGTGAATGTGTATGGTGTGTGGGGGTAGTGTGTTTATAGGGCTAGAGTTCACTCTCACCACTGCAACCACCAGGAATCCCTGGTGGTCACAGTGTTGAGAGTGAACTCTAGCCCGTAGCTCCAGAGCTAGAGTTTACTTTCGCCAGAGCCGTAACGTTGCCGTGGTAACCGCGGCAACGATCTGTGCTCGCGCAAGAAGGACCCAGAAGAGCTGCAGGCTGAGCTCCCAGGTCCTCTCTTCCTCCCTCCTCTGCCGGCTGCCCGCACGGTGCCTGCGGACAGGGGAGGGGGCAATTGCCCTCCTCTTACTCCCGCTACCCCTCTTCTTACCCCCTCCTCTTCTTACTCCCATAGAAAAAAATGGCTAAAGGGTTAGACGGAGTCCAGCCCTAAAGTCAAAATAGGACTAAATGGGCAACAGAATGGGCATAACCCAGAGTAATGAATAAAAAAAGAATCCCCAGATGTCAAAGGTAGCTGGACAGAAGAATGAATTCAACTTCCAACACACATTAACCAGAGGTGTGCCCATATAGAGAGGTATATAGCTCAATTGTCATGATTTATACCGTGTTGAGAAGAAAATAAAAAAACTTTATTAAAGAAATACGTAAAACCAACAAAAAACAGGGACAGACAGTGCTACCCTCTAAGGGTCTAGGTCGTAGATGGAGTCTAAATATTGCAAATATATATGGGAAAACTTGGGGTCAATGTCTGGTGTCAGTTAGTTATCACGATAGGTATAGGAGGGACAGTAAACGATGTCTACCTATGAAGAGTGTACATCTGATATAAACAGGTGCTACTAATGGTAGGAGCAACCCTGAAGTCATATATGAGTAACGATGCACATTCCTCTGAATATAGAGGTAATCTTAAGCCTATAATCTAAGCTGTTTGATTGTAAGCAAAAGTCTGTATAGTAGAATCAGGTAAAGAAGACAACCCCGGATCGATAGATATGTTAATGAACAAATTAACTCTCAAACTGAAGCTGTAATTCAGTTTGTCACTGTGGCTACTATATATAATAATTTATTATTATATTTGGCACTTCTAAATTGAGAGTTAATTCCACTATTAACACTATCTACCTGGAGTTGCCTCCTTTACCTGATTCTAGCATATGGTCTATAGTCAACAAACTAAACAGTGTTTTCTCACTATCTTTAGATCAATTGCTACGGTGGCCACAGATACACGTACCTCAGGTATAAGATATTTGACACTTCAGTTTGAGAGTTAATTTGTTCATTAACATATCTATCGATCTGGGGTTGTCTTCTTTACCTGATTCTACTATACAGACTTTTGCTTACAAGCAAACAGCTTCGATTATAGGCTTAAGATTACCTCTATATTAAGAGTAATGTGCATCGTTACTCATATATGACTTCAGGGTTGCTCCTACCATTAGTAGCACCTGTTTATATCAGAAGGTAAGATAGAGACACACAGAGAGGATAGAGAGTAAAGAAAAAACCTCTACCACTCCGTGAGATTGTAGTGCAGCGCTATATAATAGAATAGACTCACCCTATTTGGGTTAGTTGGGTAGTTCAGCTAGATCACATATATGTATATGGAAAAAACAAAATAGAGACTGTATAGTGCAGAGTTGTTTCAACCAGAAAATAAAATTATCTGTAAAGTAACAAACTCACATTCTAATGAGCCTTTTTAGGAACAGGCTCTAAACTCTTCAGCAAGTATGTTTTAGGGTAACATACACCCCCCTCTTTGAATCTTCACTGAGGATGTGCTTCCAATATATATATGGTAGAAAAAGGAGACACAAAAGGATATACACTCTAAGTGAGATCTGTAAATGCAAAGCAAGATTGAAAAGATTACAGGCTGTTTATATCAGATGTACACTCTTCATAGGTAGACATCGTTTACTGTCCCTATTATCTCCTATACCTATCGTGATAACTAACTGACACCAGACATTGACCCCAAGTTTTCCCATATATATTTGCAATATTTAGACTCCATCTACGACCTAGACCCTTAGAGGTTTTACGTTGGTTTTACGTATTTCTTTAATAAAGTTTTTTTATTTTCTTCTCAACACGGTATAAATCATGACAATTGAGCTATTTACCTCTCTATATGGGCACACCTCTGGTTAATGTGTGTTGGAAGTTGAATTCATTCTTCTGTCCAGCTACCTTTGACATCTGGGGATTCTTTTTTGATTCATTACTCTGGGTTATGCCCATTCTGTTGCCCATTTAGTCCTATTTTGACTTTAGGGCAGGACTCCGTCTAACCCTTTAGCCATTTTTTTCTATATTTCTAATTTTTGGTTTAAATACCAGGACTAACACACCTACCATTTAACTAACAACTTTAAATCAAATTTGCATCATTTCTCTAGTATATGCACATGATGGTGGGGTTTCTGTCAAATAAACCAGATAGTAATCTATGGTGCAGAGACTCTGACAACGTATTTTCAGTCGAACAGTTAGATTACTCTAACTCTACTCCAGACATTAATCAGGCTTTCAATACTCTACAGAACCTGTACAAAAAACAAATTAAATCCAGCTGGGAGATTTCTTCTCTAGAAAATTATATTAAAAAGGAAATGATCCCTCGGGGTCTGAGGGTTCGGAATTTACCCTCTTCCTACACAGATAATACCGAATTAATGAAAGAATGGGAATCTGCAGCAGGGACTTGAAACAGGTACTCAACCCGAAACAGAGAAGGGAGCAGAGGAAGGAGAAACGACCGGAGAAGATTTTAGGAAGCTTAGGGAATACTCCCAGCAACGACTCTGACTTAAGAGTTATTAATCTCTCCAAACAAATCCTGAATAATGACCACATTTCCCTGCTAGAAAAAGGACTATCCTTCGTACCTGTACCTCCCCTCAATAAATTCATCTGGGGATTCTTTTTTGACTCTTCTTACTCCCACCTCTTCTTACTACCCCCTCTTCTTACCCCCTCCCCCTCTTCTTACTCCCCCCTCCCCCTCTTCTCACTCCCCCCTCCCCATCTTCTTACCCCCTTCTTACTCCCGCCCCCTCTCTTCTTACCCCCCTCCCCCCTCTTCTTACCCCCTCCCCCCTCTTCTTACCCCCCTCCCCTCTTCTTACTCTTCCCTCCCCCCTCTTCTTACTCCCCCTCCCCCTCTTCTTACTCCCCCTCCCCCTCTTCTTACTCCCCCTCCCCCTCTTCTTACTCTTCCCTCCCCCCTCTTCTTACCCCCACCTCTTCTTACTCCCCCCTCTTCTTACCCCCTCCCCCTCTTCTTACTCCCCCCTCCCCCTCTTCTTACCCCCACCTCTTCTTACTCCCCCCTCTTCTTACCCCCTCCCCCTCTTCTTACTCCCCCCTCCCCCTCTTCTCACTCCCCCCTCTCCCTCTTCTTACCCCCTTCTTACTCCCGCCCCCTCTCTTCTTACCCCCCTCCCCACTCTTCTTACCCCCTCCCCTCTCCTCTTCTTACTCTTCCCTCCCCCCTCTTCTTACTCCCCCCTCCCCCTCTACTTACTCTTCCCTCCCCCCTCTTCTTACTCCCCCCTCCCCCTCTTCTTACTCTTCCCTCCCCCCTCTTCTTACTCCCCCCTCTTCTTACTCCCCCCTCCCCCTCTTCTTACTCTTCCCTCCCCCCTCTTCTTACTCCCCCCTCTTCTTACTCCCCCCTCCCCCTCTTCTTACTCTTCCCTCCCCCCTCTTCTTACTCCCCCCTCCCCCTCTTCTTACCCCCACCTCTTCTTACTCCCCCCTCTTCTTACCCCCTCCCCCTCTTCTTACTCCCCCCTCCCCCTCTTCTTACCCCCACCTATTCTTACTCCCCCCTCTTCTTACCCCCTCCCCCTCTTCTTACTCCCCCTCCCCCTCTTCTCACTCCCCCCTCCCCCTCTTCTTACCCCCTTCTTACTCCCGCCCCCTCTCTTCTTACCCCCCTCCCCACTCTTCTTACCCCCCTCCCCTCTCCTCTTCTTACTCTTCCCTCCCCCCTCTTCTTACTCCCCCCTCCCCCTCTACTTACTCTTCCCTCCCCCCTCTTCTTACTCCCCCCTCCCCCTCTTCTTACTCTTCCCTCCCCCTCTTCTTACTCCCCCCTCCCCCTCTTCTTACTCTTCCCTCCCCCCTCTTCTTACTCCCCCCTCCCCCTTCTTCTTACCCCCACCTCTTCTTACTCCCCCCTCTTCTTACCCCCTCCCCCTATTCTTACTCCCCCTCCCCCACTTCTCACTCCCCCTCCCCCTCTTCTTACCCCCTTCTTACTTCCGCCCCCTCTCTTCTTACCCCCCTCCCCCTCTTCTTACGACCCTCCCCTCTTCTTACTCTTCCCTCCCCCTGTTCTTACTCCCCCTCCCCCTCTTCTTACTCTTCCCTCCCCCTCTTCTTACTCCCCCCTCCCCCTCTTCTTACTCTTCCCTCCCCCCTCTTCTTACTCCCCCTCCCCCTCTTCTTACCCCCTTCTTACTCCCCCTCTCTTCTTACTCCCCCCTCCTCTCTTCTTACCCCCTCTCTCTCTTCTTACTCCCCCTCCCTCTCTTTTTACCCCCCTCCCTCTCTTCTTACCCCCCTCCCTTTCTCTTTTTGCCCCCCCTCCCCTTGTCTTTTTGCCCCCCTCCCCTCCTCTTTTTGCACCCCCTTCTCTTTTTGCCCCCCCTCCCTTTCTCTTTTTGCCCCCCCTCCCCTCCCCGCCCCCTCCCCTTCTCTTTTTGCCCCCCCTCCCCTCCTCTTTTTGCCCCCCTCCCCTTCTTGCCCCCCCTCCCCTCCCCTTCTCGTTTTGCCCCCCTCCCCTTCTCGTTTTGCCCCCCTCCCCTCCCCTTCTCGTTTTGCCCCCCTCCCCTTCTCTTTTTGCCCCCCCTCCCCTCCCCTTCTCTTTTTGCCCCCCCTCACCTCCTCTTTTTGCCCCCTCTCCCCTCCCCTTCTTGCCCCCCTCCCCTCCCCTTCTCTTTTTGCCCCCCCCCTCCCCTCCCCTTTTTGCCCCCCCTCCCTTCCCCTTTTTGCCCCCCCTCCCCTTCTCTTCTCTTTTTGCCCCCCTCCCCTCCCCTTTTTGCCCCCCTCCCCTTCTCTTCTCTTTTTGCCCCCCTCCCCTCCTCTTTTTGCCCCCTCCCCTCCCCTCCTCTTTTTGCCCCCCCTCCCCTCCCCTTTTTGCCCCCCCCCCCTCCCCTTTTTGCCCCCCTCCCCTTCTCTTTTTGCCCCCCTTCTCTTTTTGCCCCCCTCCCCTTTTTGCCCCCCTCCCCTCCCCTTCTCTTTTTGCCCCCCCCCTCCCCTCCCCTCCCCTCCCCTCCCTCCAGGAGTTTCTGTTTCCTGTACCCGGCCGGACTGACAGGAAGGTGCACACTGAGTGTGCACCTTCCTATCACTCCGGCCGGCACCGCGGACCGGAGTGCAGCTCGGCCACGCTACAGGGGAGGTGAGAAGCTGCAGCCGCCTGAGGCTCTTAAGAGAGCGTTCAGGCGGCTGCAGCATTTAAAGGGACGGCCGGTCCCCCTGATGGCGTGCCCCCCTCCCGGCCGGGCCCTCGGACCATGTCCAAAGTGCCCGACCGGTCAGTCCGCCCCTGTGTGTATACTGAATAGTGTGTGTTAGTGAGAGTGTGAGACATTGTGTGTGTGTATACTGAATAGTGTGTGTTAGTGAGAGTGTGAGACATTGTGTGTGTGTGTGTGTGTGTATACTGAATAGTGTGTGTTAGTGAGAGTTTGAGACATTGTGTGTGTGTGTGTATACACTGAATAGTGTGTGTTAGTGAGAGTGTGAGACATTGTGTGTGTGTATACACTGAATAGTGTGTGTTAGTGAGAGTGTGAGACATTGTGTGTATGTGTGTGTATACTGAATATTGTGTGTTAGTGAGAGTGTGAGACATTGTGTGTGTGTGTGTGTGTATACTGAATAGTGTGTGTTAGTGAGAGTGTGAGACATTGTGTGTGTGTGTGTACTGAATAGTGTGTGTTAGTGAGAGTGTGAGACATTGTGTGTGTATGTACTGAATAGTGTGTGTTAGTGAGAGTGTGAGACATTGTGTGTGTGTGTACTGAATAGTGTGTGTTAGTGAGAGTGTGAGACATTGTGTGTGTGTGTACTGAATAGTGTGTGTTAGTGAGAGTGTGAGACATTGTGTGTGTATACTGAATAGTGTGTGTTAGTGAGAGTGTGAGACATTGTGTGTGTGTGTATACTGAATAGTGTGTGTTAGTGAGAGTGTGAGCCATTGTGTGTTTGTGTGTTTATACTGAATAGTGTGTGTTAGTGAGAGTTTGAGACATTGTGTGTGTATACTGAATAGTCTGTGTTAGTGAGAGTGTGAGACATTGTGTGTGTATACTGAATAGTGTGTGTTAGTGAGAGTGTGAGACACTGTGTGTGCATACTGAATAGTGTGTGTTAGTGAGATTGTGGCACATTGTGTGTATACTTAATAATAGTGAGTGTTAGTGGGATTGTGTGACATTGTGTATACTTAATAGTGTGTGTCAGTGACGTTGTGTGTATACGTAATAATGTGTTAGTATGTGATATTGTGTGTATACTTAATAATAGTGTGTGTTAGCGAGAGTGTGTCAGTGACATTGTGTATATACTTAATAAATGTGTGTTAGTGAGAGTGTGTGATGTGTGTATACTTCAGTAAGAGTGTATGTTAGAGTGTGTGAGTGACATTGTGTGCGAGTGACTATGCGACCGATTATATTCATAATACATTTGATAGATTATAATGAAAAAAAATGTTTCTTACAGTGAACCTGTCAGACAGGTTCACTATAACATTAATGTAAACCCATTACTATAAATTAAATATTTAATGTAAAATGTATGTATTACAGACATCCCAACATGCAAAAATGCATTTCAGGGAGGTGGCTACGCCACCCCCGTGCACATGTGCGGTCACTCCAACTCCCCCTGACATGCTTGCGCTGTCAGGATCGGGACAGGGATCCAACACGCAGAGTACAAAGAGTAGCAGATACGTATACCGGACCTTAGAATGGCCGGACTAAACGTAATACTACGTATAGAATGGTCAGGGACAAGCCGAGGTCGAGGGAACGAGAAGACAGGTAAGCGAGAGACAAGCCGGGTCAAGGATAACAGAGAAGACAGGTAAGTAATAACAAAGCCGGGTCAGAACCAAAAGACAAGAGAATACAAGAGCACTGTGTGACTAGGCTGGCTAGAACCACGACAGGGCAATGAGCAAATGCTGAGAGCTCCCTTAAATACACTGGTTCTAGAGACTAATCACGCCTCCGCCGAGACCTGATTCGTGTCCGGGATTTGACTGACAGGTCGGGCTAGAATAGCGTCATGACGTCGACTATTGAGCGTCACGTTACAAAAAGGCATAGTTCTCTCGCGGCCGGCGTTTACATGCGCGAGGGGACCGCGAGGAACGGGAGAATCATGCCGTCTGGATGGAAAAACGTCTAAGTCTCTACCCGTCTCAGGGGTAGAGACTACAGGTACCCTGACATGCGCTCACTCTCCCCCCCTCCACCAACACACGCATACTGGCACATACACACACTCTGGCACATACACACTGACACACAGATACACACATTGAAACTCACACTGGCACATACATTCAGATACACACACAGATACACACACATATTGACATGCACAGAAGTCATACTTTATAGATTTGATTGTGTGTGTGTGATTTCCGGGATATTGTGTATGATCTGCGGGTGTCAGGAAACCGCATTCAACATGCAAGAGTCTCCCTGAACTACCGGGAGACTTGGAATGTCTGGTATTTGGCAGTATGTGTGTATTAGGCAGTGTGCGAGTATGGGTGTATGTATTAGGCAATATATGTATTGTGCAATATGTGTGTGCAGATGGATGTATTAGGCAGTATGTGTGTATGGATGTAAGTATTCAGTGAGCATGTATTAGGCAGTGTGCGTTTATGGGTCTATGTATTAGGCAATATGTGTGTATAAATGTATGGATGGATGTATTAGGCAGTGTGTGTGTATATGCAGGGCCAGATTAAGAGCCCAGTGGGCCTGGTGCTGACAATTATGATGGGCCTAATTACAGAATCATATCAACCAAAAACAGTAAAACACTCCCAAGCGTCATGTATCTGATGGAGATGGTGCTGGAGAGAAAGAAAACAGCAGCTATAAGAAAACACATACCCTGTGCTAATTTCTCTCTAATTTATGTTTTCCTCTTTCAAGTAAATCCATAACCCCTAACAGTCAAGCAGGAAGTCAATGGGCAAGGTAAAAGAGTGTGCCACTGACACAAATCACGTAACCTGCCAAAAGGGGCGAAAATGCCCCAAAAGAGGACATGTCTGCCAAAAAATTTGGAAGGCCAGCCTGGCATGAATGCATATATGCAGACAGCACCCTGAGCTTGGTATAAATGCATCTAATGATGCGCTCGCTCAATGCTTTCTAAGGACTGTCCCCAAGCACTCGCTGGTCAACTTGTCTCCTTACCTTCTTACTAGCAGACTCCTGGTATATAGTCTGGGACAGAGAATAGCTGTATGTAGTGAGTGTAGAAGAAAGGGAACATGCCACAGTGTTAGAGAGACCAAAGTCAGCATTACCTTAAAGGATCACTATAGGGTCAGGAACACAAACATGAATTCCTGACCCTATAGTCTTAACACCAACATCTAGCCCCCCTGGGTCCCTCATGCCTCCATAAATATAGTAAAAATCTTACTGTATTCAAGCCTGAAGCTGTAACTCTGCATGCTGTTAAACGTGTTAACAACAAGCAGCCTGCTGACATCATTAGAAGTGGTAGCCTGATCCAATCACATTGCTTCCCCATAGGATTGGCTGAGACTGACAAAGAGGCAGATCAGGGGCAGAGCCAGCATGCTTCAAACACAGCCCTGGTCAATCAGCATTTCCTCATAGAGATGAATTGAATCAATGAATCTCTATGAGGAAAGTTCAGTGTCTGCATGCAGAGGGAGGAGACACTGAATGTTTGGATGCATTTTAAGCAGCCATGACCCAGGAAGGATCTCTAACAGCCATCTAAGGAGTGGCCAGTGAACTTATCACTAGGCTGTAATGTAAAGACTGCATTGTCTCTGAAAAGACAGTGTTTACAGCAAAAAGCCTGAAGGTAATGATTCTTCTCACCAGAACAAATTCAATAAGCTGTTGTTGTTCTGGTGACTATACTGTCCCTTTAACTATATTCATTGTCAGCCAGTCCACACAAGTTTTGTTCCCATACATCCCTCTTAAGTTTCCATACTTAAGTAAGAGTATGTGAAAAGTAGTTAGGGTTGCCACCTTTCTTGGAAAACATACCGGCCTTACTAATTTGCATAATTAAATATGTATGAGTGATATCACATAATGTAAATCACAAGCAGTGACATAAGAGAAAATGCTGTAAAATCACCAAAAAACTACTTAGTTTGATTCTGCTGTATAGATGGATTCCTCCCAGTGCCCCCATGTCTCCCAGTGCCCTCATGACTCAGTGCCCCCATGTGTCAATTACTCCAGGTCTCAGTTTTCCTATGTATCAGTGTCTCAGTGCCCCATGTCTCCCAGTGTCCCCTAGTGTCATGTCCCCAGGTCTCCCAGTGACCCTATGTGTCACAGTGTCTCAATGCCCCATGTCTCCCTGTGTCCTCCAGTATTCCCATGTGTCTATGTCCCCATGTATCCCAGGGTCCCCATGTCACTAGGAAGACGGGGAGACCTAGGGACATGGAGACACTGGGAGACTAGGGGACACTGGCTGGGACACATGGGGACACTGGGCAAATAGGGGACACTTGAAAACATGGGGACACAGACACCAGGGGCACAAACACTAGAGACACTGGCTGGGTACATTGAGACATGGGGGCACTGGGAGACATGGGGACACAGACACTAGGGACACTAGCTTGGAGACATTGAGACACTTGAGGCACTGGGAGACATGGAAGCACTAGGAGACATGGGTACAGTGAGACACTGGCAGACTGGGGGCACTGGGAGACTAGGGGTCACTGGGAGACTAGGGGGCATTGAGACACCAGGGACACTGTGTCCCCATGTGTCTGTGTTATAATGTATCCCAATGTCCCTTAGTGTCTCAGTGTCTGCCATAATGTCTCACAGTGTCCCTCCTGATTGGTGGTTGTCTGGTGAAGCTTCGTAGAGAGCAATTAGGCACAACAAAAATGTAAAAAAATACTTCAGTGTTCAGGTAATATGTCCCCGCACACCAAACTCTCTAAAGTGCGAAGTGCAGCTCTAATAATTAATTTTAAAAGGACACTTACCCCATAATTCTTCTTTTTGGGGTTTGGTTCATATATAAATAGAAAATAGAAAAAAAAAAACATTAGTGCAATATAGTATGTCTCCTTGAAGCCTTTCCCCCCATCCCTCACTTCCCTGAGCTGTAGGCTGTCTCTGCAGGTTGGGAGTTGCTGTCTGGACTCTCTGTAGCTGCTCCCTTGTGGATCAGTGAGTAGAGCTAGGCAGGGAGGGATATGCTGGAACTTCCTATCCCTGCCTGTCTCCACACACAGCGACCCCTACTGGCCAGTGCTGGTATTGCATAGTAATCTCTTGTTTATACTGAGAAAAATACCAGCATTTGTATTGCCAGTATCACTGCAATATTGGCACCAGCCAGGCAGCCTCAAATACTGGCTGTGCCAATAAAATAAAAGCCAGGTGGAATCTCTAAGAGTAGTGAGTGAAAAAAAAAAAATTTTTTTTTTTTTTTTTTTAAATGAATGGGCCTATTCCATGGGCCTGGGCCTGGAGCTGCAGCTCCATCAGCCCCTATGTTAATCCGGCCCTGTGTATATGTCTCAGGCAATATGTGTGTGTAAATTTATGGATGGATGTATTAGGCAGTGTGTGTATATGTATCAGGCAATATGTGTGTGTAAATGTATGGATGGATGTATTAGGCAGTGTGTGTGTGTATAAATGTATGGATGGATGTATCAGGCAGTGTGTGTGTATGGGTGTGTATGTATTAGGCAATATGTGTGCAGGAGCAGAGCAAACAGAGAGGAGCAGAACAAGCAGAGAAGAGGCAGCGCAGAGCAAGTAGAGAGGAGCAGAGAGAGGCAGAGCAAGCAGAGAGGAGCGGAGCAGAGTAAGTAGAGAAAAGCAGAGCAAGTCGAGAGTAGCGGAGCAAAGTAGAGTAAGTCGAGAGTAGCGGAGCAGAGCAAGCAGAGAGGAGTAAAAGCAGACCGTGCAAAAAGAAGCACAGCATGCAGAGAAGAGGCAGAGCAGAGCAAGCAGAGAGGAGGCAAAGTAGAGAGCAGCACCGCTGAGCAAGCAGAAAGAAGCAGAGCAAGTCGAGAGTAGCGGAGCAGAGCAAGCAGAGAGGAGTGGAGCAGAGCATGCAAAAAGAAGCACAGCATACAAAGAGGAGGCAGAGCAGAGCAAGCCAAGAGGAGCAGCGCAAAGAAGGCAGAACAGAGCAAGCAGAGAGGAGCAGGTATTGTGGCCCGCGGCCTCTGCCACATCTAGGTTCTAAGAAAAGTGAATTAATTGCACTGATTACAGTGAGTGGTGTGAGTGTGACAAAGGTTACTTACTCCTGATTGCAGACAGTGAGTGGTATGACAGTGGCACTTACTCCTGAGATTGCAGACAGTGTTGTGACAGTGTCACCTTACTTACCAGAGATTGCAAACAGTTTGCAGTGCGGCCCCACATAAGGTGTGAAACCTTACCTACCTGAGAGTGCAATTTGCAGAGGGACTGAGTGAGCGGAGCAGACACTCCAGACAGTGGCACTACTACTGTAAGTAACGTGAACTTTAATTGCAGCTTTTGACTAAATGATATGTATATAACCAGGATTCCATATTGTGAGCATGAAAATGAAACAAGTAATTTTAGTTTGTGTTGGTATAGTATTCACCAACTATAGGTCAGGGCACAAACTTTAGTGCCAACCATTTTTAGTTGTTCATGGAAGTAGAGCTAAATCTGCTCTTCTTACAGGAAAAATTCATTTGAGTTAGCCTCTCAAAATACAACTTTGTGTCACTTTAAAATGCTTAAACTGTAGCGTAGAGAATACACTTTTAAGTGACCATTTTCTACGTATGTGAAATATTTATATAGAAGTGTTAATTTAAATTCCCTTCAAAAATTGCATGTTGTATATTATTTAAAAAATAAATATTAAAAAAAAAAAAAAAACTAGTTTTGTAACAATTCTGGCATCATGAGATAGTTACAATTGCATATGTAAAGCAGACTAGCATATTTATCAAGGTGCTGGAAATCTGAATTTTGTTAACTTTTAAATGTTCTCCACGTGTATGTGTGTGTACACACACGTTTTGTAATTGCCCCCCTACTTCTGTCCCTGGCCCCCCATAAATATGAATGCTGGAGACGCCACTGATCTGATCCACCGTGCGACGGTGGGTGCGGATACCGGTTTGTGTGGTTTTACATAAGACACGAGGAGGGGTCCCGTAGGGGGGCGTAGAGTGGTGGTGGCATCTAAATAATGCCTTACGCAGAGTGCCACGCAGAGTGACTGTCTATTAGGAAAGTAAGGGTAGAATACAGAGGAAGAATTAGTTTGTTCGTCTGGTGATGTGAAACTTAACGCCTTCAGGCGAGAAGACTACTGCGTGGGAATCAAATGCTTGAATATCCGAGACCCTACGAAAGGATACCAGGCATGGGAGTAAGGCCAGTTTGGCCGAAAGTTGACGTAGCGACAAGTTTTCATTAGCGGGTCAGGATTCTAAAAGGGAAAAGACTTTAGTGATATCCCAGAAACAGGAGTATTTAGGAAGATGGGGTCTGGCTAACCTGATCCCTCGTAAAAGTCTACAGACTGAAGGATGTTTCCCTATTGACGCATTGTCAATGGGATTATGGGCCGCAGAGATAGCGGATCTATAGACATTAATTGATCGATAGGATTTGCCTTGATCAAATAGGGTAGACAGAAAATTTAGGATGATCGTCAGAGGTGCTGAAAAGGGATTGGTGTCCCTTTCCAAACACCAGCTGACCCATGTCTTCCATGCAGCGATGTAAGCTCGACTAGTGCCTGGGGCCCAGGAGTCCCATAGGAGAGCCTGAGTTGTCTCCGAAAGTCCTGAGACGTTCCAAGATCCCCTGAAACAGTCCAAGCTACAAGCTGGAGCAGGTCCTGAAGGGCGAGTGGGTGAAAGTGCCCTGTTGGGTTCCTGAGGATGTCGGGTGATCGAGGTAGAAGAATTGGATAGTTCACTGATAATTCTAACAGGGTTGGAAACCAAGTCTGGGTTCTCCATAGTGGAGTGACAATGACTATTGTCACTATTAGGGCTTTGACCCGGTAGAGGGTGCGTTGGATCATGGAGAAAGGTGGGAACGCATAGGCTCCTGTCTCTGGCCAAGGATGTAGAAAGGCTTCGACTGCCCATGACTGGGGTCTGGGAGGCAGCTGATAAAGGCTTCCATCTGGCGGTTCAGACGGGATGCAAACAGGTCCAGTGTAAGGGGCCCGCAAAGGCAATGAATTTGGTGGAATATGCGGGGGTCTAATTGCCAGTCGCTTACGTCCCTCCAATGGCGAGAGAACCAATCCGCGACTAGGTTGTCCGTGCCCGGAAGATATTCCGCTCTGATAGATAAGTTCCGTTCTATACAGAATTGGTAAAGATCTTTGGTCAGATCGGATATTAGCTTGGATCGGGAGCCTCCTAACTGATTCACATAGCGCACTGCAGAGACGTTGTCCATGCGCAGTACTAGTGAACAGTTGAAACAGTCTTTCGCGAAACTGCGAATCGCGAAAGATCCTGTAATCAATACCAAACAGTTGATGTGCACTGCTTGTTCGGATGGGGACCAAAGTCCCCCTGTGGACCCTTGGGCGCATGTGGCGCCCCATCCCAGGAGACTGGCATCGGATTCCAGAATGAAATCTGGTTGTGATCCAAAAATGGCTTTGCCATTCCAGGCTTCCATATTGTGAAGCCACCAGTGAAGTTCTATACGAACTTCGTCTGTCAGTTGGATGTACTGATCGTAGGAGGTGGAACGGTGTAGGTAGTATGTCTTGAGCTGTAGCATGGCTCGGTAGTGTAAAGGTCCTGGGTAAATGGCTTGGATAGAGGCGGACAGTAGGCCTATAGTATGGGCCAGATCCCGTAAGCGAATCTGATGGGTTGATAACAGTTTGCTAATGTCTTGTGCCATTATCAGGATGTCGTCCAAATATATGATGGATCGAATCCCCTGTGATCGGAGTAGCGCCATCACTGGTTTCATCAGTTTCGTCATCAGTTTCGTGAAACATCATGGTGCGGAGCATAGTCCGAACGGGAGGCATGTGAATTGCCAGATTTCCTCTTGCCAGAGGAATTGAAGGAAAGCTTGATGGTTGCGAGCAATAGGAACTGTGAGGTATGTGTCTTTGAGATCAAATCTGGAGAACCAATCTCCCACGCAAAGGAGGTCCCTGAGTAGATGGATGCCCTCCATCTTGAAGTGGCGATACCTGACAAAGTGATTCAGATTTTTTAAGTTGATAATTGGGCGTAGGTCTCCAGTTTTTTGTGGACCAAAAAAATGTTGCTTAGAAAAGTATGCGGGAAAGGGGATTTCTCTGTTGGCCCTTTTTTTACTAGTGTCAGGTTGTCTGCTGCAGACATCTGTAGTGGTGTAGGTGGGGTGTCCTGGAAGGGGGTGGAAAGGAAATCTAATTGAACCCTTGGACTGTGTGTAGGATCCATAGATCCTGAGAAAGTAATTCCCACTGTTGGAAAAAACTGGTTAATCGACCTGCTATAGGTACATTGAAAGAAGGGAGATTTATTACCTGGAGCAGCTCTTCCGCGTAGGTAGGCAGATCCACGTCCCCGGATAGACCCTCTATTAGTGAATAGTTGCCTGTGGTAGGGTCGGGGTTGTCCCGATTGCCAATAGTTTTCAGAGGGGCAAGGCCTGTAGCCTGTGAAGGCGATTCTGCTGTTCATTCGGCCTCTATAACGTCCAGCTCTCCCAGAAAAACGTGGTGGTGGTGAACACCGCTACATGTTTGGAAAGGTCTTTCATGAACGAGTCCCCAAACAGTAATCCATTTGCCTCTGGTCCCAGTTCTCGGGAGCTCAGATCAGCTAATTTTGCATCCAGTTTGTACAGTGCCGCCTGCCGTTTCTCGGTGGACATGGCCACATTAGCGTTGCCTAGTAAGCATAAGGCTCTCTGGGCCCACTCTCTGTGTTTGGGTCAATCTGGTGTGAGAGCTACCTTGTTTGGAATGGTCGGTCGAGGGCACTCGGCTCTGAGTTTTGCTCTAATTTCTTTGTCCAGTGGTTTGCGTAACCACATTTTTTTCAAAAGTTGGAAATGTGCTCTGGTGGAGCCCATTCTGCCGACCGTGGGTGTCTGATGACCCTGGGGTCAAATAAAGGGACACCCGAAGCATCCAGAAGGATGTCTGAATCAGGTCCTTTTGATTAGGTAGTTTAGCATCTAGATCTTTATGTGTGAGAAAGGTTTCCTTGACAAATTCTGATGGGGTATCCCCTAGCGCATTCACCGAGGGGTCCTCATCAGAATATCCAAGGAAATAATCGTCAACCCCGTCTAACGTGTGGGAAGTAGAACCCTCTAAGGGGTTAAAGTTAGCTTGAACGGGGCGAGTGGCAATCAATTTTGGGACTTGGCAGGAGCCTTGCCCGCAGACCTACTATCCCCTTACCAGGGGCGTTTGCGTGTAACCTCCTGATTAGAGGGTTGAGAGTCCTTGGAATCAGAGAGTTGACGTGCAGTAGGGGTGACTTCGGCCGAAGTCTTCTCATGAAAGGCTGCTAACGCCTTGGGGATGGAATCTGCAATGGTTGAAACCAACCAGGCTCTGGGTACCTGGCATATAGCGGGCTCATTATTGTCAGACATGGTATGTCTTAGAGCGGTTGCCAAACAGTTAAGTATATTAATTTGAAAGAATGGAGTTGAATGGGGTTCACCCAAAATTATTTCAGAGTATAGATGGGGGTCACCCAAAATATTTGTGTAGTTTAATACGTAGGCGGCACTCAATATTTAGTGGGGTTGTCCACTAAAATATACACAAGTGGGTTGTACCACTATGATAGTAAACAGTGGGGTTAACCACTTAATTATAACCATAGACAGTGGGGTTCACCACTGCGTAGTAATAAAGTGTTGTATCCCTTTTTATTTATCATTTGTATAAGGGGGTCACCCTTAACAGTAATATTGGTGTTAAAACACCTTAAGAATTGATATTAAAGTGTTGTATCATACTTTTTCCACCTGCACTGTGAATGTTTACATGGTGTGTTCAATAAAAACATGGCAACATTTCATTATTTGTGTGTTATTAGTTTAAGCAGACTGCGATTGTCTATTGTTGTAACTTAGATGATGATCAGATCACATTTTATGACCAATTTGTGCAGAAATCCATATCATTCCAAAGGGTTCACATACTTTTTCTTGCAACTGTATACCAAGGACAGTTTTATATCTATATGTCTCAGAAATTAAATGCAGTGTTTTTTTTAATTGGATCATATCTAGGGCTGTTCCTTAAAGTGTTAACTGAAATTAAAACAAATTCAAAGGTGAGCTTTAGGCCAAAGTAACCAAACAGAAAACATATCTGTCTTTTTTTGTTTCAATTCCTTGCACTCAGACTAACCCAAATATTTAAATGCCGAGTGCACTTTAAACCATAGCCCAGAAAATATAAAATAGTAAGAAAGGGTTTGCACTCTAGGTCTTTGGATGTAAAAAAATAAGTTCTCTTTATTAGGAGTTATTCCATAAAATCAATGTTTCAGCCCTCGTCTGGGGCTTTCCTCAGGTTCAACCAACAATACATAACTAACATAAATGACTGTATTATATAGCCCATAAGAAAAGAAATTAACATTCATGCATGCGTGTATCCTACCCGGAAGGAGTGAAAAAGCATGTAAACATGTTGCCATAGCAACGCGCTATTGCCGAGAGCACCATAGTAACGTAAATACACAAGGTTTTGGTATATTTTGGTATATTACTGTCTATGTAATGTAAAAACTGTGGGAGGAGTTAGGGTGGTAAATTTGGCTATAATAATATATATGTGAGATAATATTAAGTGGTCTTGCCATGCAAGAACACTTAACTACTAAACAAAAAGTAAATCTATGACATATAAAGCTTATTTATATTTAAAAACCAAGAACACGTTTGCATTAGCTGTATTTGGAATCTGTAAACTCGTTACCAAACAAATTTGTTAACTCCGTTCTTAAGGTCACAAATTGGAAATTAATATCCCCAAATCACAGTCGTTTGCAAATAAACAAATGGAGTCATGTAAAGCATACATGAAATTTCCCTCCTCCTGAGGTTCAAACCAATTTACTTGATCCAGATACACCCACTGTCTTACAGGAGAAAGAAGAAGAGAAGATTTTGCACTTTAACGGCAATGAACTCTTTATGAACTCAATGAATTCTTTATGTTTAGTCATTTCTGTTGATAAAACATCTTGAAACTTTAAAAGATTTCTATTTGGATACTAAAGATTATATATAAAGTGGTTCACGGGTAATAATGTTCATTTGTCTATTCAGCATTCTAAAAGCAAGAATTGCATTTTTTTTCTTTTTTTTTTTAAATAGGGCCCATTTTTATATAGCTTTATTGCTCTGCTACTAGGAATTTCATGCATTGCTACAATTCTCATTGGACATTGTCAGCTATGAAAAAAAGAACCCCATTGACTTATCCCATTCTCTAAAAACCAAAAATATTGTCTGAGTCATAATGCTCCTAATGAGATTTGAACCCTCTTACATGTCTTTATAGACTACAAAAAGGACTAAGCCATAGCAGAAACATGAACACAAATATTCTTAAAGGGACACTATAGTCACCAGAACAACTACAACTTAATGTAGTTCTGGTGAGTATTATTGCTCCCTTCAAGCATTTTTATGCAAACACTGCCTTTTCAGAGAAAATACAGTGTTTACATTGTCCCTAGGGGCACCTCCTTATGGCCACTCCTTAAATGGCCACTGGAGGGGCTTCCTGGCTCAGGGCTGCACAGTAGGCAGCCCGGCCGTTCAGTGTCCCTGAGCTCTGCATGGAGACGCTGAACTTTCCTCAGAGATGCATTGAGGAGGTGCTGATTGGCCAAAATTGTGTTTGGCCCTGCCCTTTGCCAATTTTAACCAATCCAATGCTTTCCCTATGGGAAAGCATTGGTTTGGCTAAAAATCAGCAAGTTTGATGATGCCACCAAGGCGGCGGAGCAGGCGCTGATAGACCCGTGGAGAGCTGGAAATAAGGCGAGTTATAACCCATTCTGAGAAGGACATTAGGTGTCTCCCCCCCCCCACTGGTCAGGGGTGGGGGCGGACAATAGGTCCCCCCATCATCATTTTACTTTAGGGCCCCCACCCGCCGCACACTTTTTTTTTTTTTTTTTTAACAGTGAGCAGCCACAGGCTGTTTACTAGACATGCCCCTACTCGCGGTATAGTGAGTAGGGGCAAAATTTACTAATACCAAGTAATTTTTACTTAGTATTAGTAAATTTGGCTGAAAGACCAATTTAGGTCTTTTAGCCTTTTGGTAGATAGCTCCCTAATACCATGGGAATTAGGGAGTTATTTACTAAGCGGCTGCAATAGAAGTCCCGAAGTTGCAGAAGTTCCGAAGAGCCAAAGTCCTGAATTGCAAAAGTCCCAAATTTCGGAATGCCGAACGAAACTGAAAATTTTCCCCATGCACATGCCTACAATGAAGGAGCACTTACCTGTAACATGAATAGTATTGAACTGAGAGACTTTATGACAGCAAACGATGGGAGACCACTAAGGGTCCAACTTGAAATACCTTTTAAAATGCAGGAGGAATACATTGTACATTGAGAAGCTGGAATCTGCTGAACACGTGAGTAATACGAGGCATAAGGAAAAATTGTTGTAAACATATGAGTGACAAACCAACATATACCTTGCAAACAATTGAGGGGTTAATACAATAGTCGACTGGGGTAACACTGTTGAAAAAGAAACATTAGTATAAGCAACTAGAACTAAAACAGGTGTCATGAATATGCTTAACAGCATATAATGTGAAAATTAAACCCTATATGGAATTCTAATAATGATGAAACTCTTGAATGTATGTGAATTGAACCTGTCATTTGACCACACTTGTTGGCAGATAATTGCCAGATACATAAGGACCAAGTTGGTCTGAAAATAAATTTGGGATAGCCCAAAGATAGATGAATGTAGCAGGTGATGAAAATAGCGAGGGCAAAGATGATAACCAACTTAAATATGGAAAATAAACTAAGCAGGATAGGTCGAGAAGTGGAAGAGTAACGGAAATTGTGTAAGTAATTAGAATCCGTATCAACAAGAATAGATGATGAAAGTATTTACATGGAACGTAAAATGTGGACAGCTAAGTTCAGCAGTATTGTAATCAAGCTAAAAAGTATATAGGAAGCAAACCAACACCCACAACCCCCAAGTAAAATAACAAAACCAAAGTAAAACCTGATTTAGCAGATGAGCCCTATGAGGCTTATGTGTATGTGTATAGTGAATGTTTATACAAGTTAGTATTTATATTGCTTAAGTTTGAGCCTGACATAGATTTATAGAGTCCGTTGCGACACTTAGCCATTTAGGGGACTACATTGAATTGCGTATGATAAGAGTCGATATGGCCTAGAGAGGGCTTAATACTGTCAAGTTTTGCAGAACCAACAGTTAAATAAGCAACGGCTGGTCAGACACAGTGGCTTCCATGAGGTACGAGGGAAGAGGCTGTTTATTATAGTGAGGTAAAAGGAATACTTGCGTAGGCCCCTCTAGGGCATGACCAGCTTGTCTGCAGTATAGGCAGTTTGGTTAATGACCCTTGAACTGGGAGTAGATTTTTTTTTGCTGAACCATGACCTGAAAAAAATTTAATAATTGTGCAATTACCAAATTTGTAGAGTTCTGCTTTCCCAGCCGTGGCCAGGAAGATGGCACCTCCACGATGTAGCGCAACTGCCAATTTAAGAAAGGTTGAGACCTCAGGGCCTTTGGAGTAGCGGGGGCAAGGAATTCTGCGGTGGAACCTGAGCGGACAGGAGTGCAGTTCCTGGTTGGATTGTCATATACGGATCGATCATATCCTGAAACTGATTCTTGAAACATTGAAATAAACTTTAATTTGCAAGTTGAAGTAAACTTAGAATTAATAATAACACTGATAACTAAAAATAATAACTTAAAAAACGATTGTAAAGTCAGAGTCCACACTCCTTGCTTTCGGCAATTCAATAATATTAAGAGGATAATCAAACAAACAAAACAAACAATACATATACATTTGAAATAAGCTAGTAAAACTAGTCATTGAATGAAAACTAGACTAAATTAACAGGCACAGACACGTGATACAGTTACCGCTCCATTGACCATCAGCTGAATTCAAAAAGAGAGAGAGTGTGCTATTCACATGACTTTTAACAGGTTAGCCCCTCCTTCTTCTGAACACACCTCCCTCAGTCAATCCCTTAGGATGTAACAGAACCAGAATGCCTCCTGGGGGAAGGGGGGGGTTGCCCTGGAAGGGAACAGGAGGAGTTTATCAACAACACACCTGATTTTGCCTGGTGAAAGGCCATGTGCTTCACAGAGGACTCCATTATTGCCTAATGGTAGAATGGGGCTTGAATCCCTGTATTAGAACACAATAAGAATTAATTGGCATACAGTTTGGCTGTTAATCAGTCCCCCCACTTATTACAAACATCCTATAAAGATAAATTAATAATGAGTTAACCATGCAAAACTTTTGATGTAAAATAATAATATCCCTTATGTAGAAGTGGATGCTAACTAGTGCCATTAGGCGAAAAAAATATAACTACCCTGTGAGGCCCTGTTGGTTGCCAAGTGGCAGTGAAAGGCTCTACCTATCAATTGGGCCGTGTGAGCTCATGGCCACGATACATTGTGGAGGGGTGTTGGCCTCTCAGTGACTGCAAAAGAGTCAAATACGTGTGGCCGTGACATGTGAAGCCCTGACTATAATCTTGCAGAAGGGCATGCAAGGCTCTAACTATGAGTTGGGCCGTTGGACGAAACCGTGGATTTGGCTTTGCGGGACCCATATGTTAAGTTGTTCTAGACCAGGGCCAGCTCCTAACCCTAAAAGCCAGTTCTCTTTCCTTAGACGGGGTTTGTCTCTTTTGTGAATGAGCGTAAACGTACGTACATAAACAGACAATAGAATCAGAAAGAGAAGAACTGGAAAATGGCACCTGATGAAAACATCAATTGATTATGGCATCCTTTAGTAGACATGCTAATGTCCTCTACCTGAATCGTATTTGCAATGATTGACATAGACATGTTTGATTGGTAGCCAATGTATCGGAACGTACCTAAATTAGTTTAACATAGTTTGAAATACAGTATTACTGTAGGATGAACAGTACTACAATCTAGTGGTACTGAAATTAATGAAAGAACTTACTTGAACATTTTATATACCTGAATGATTTGATTTAAATTAATGGTAGTAACAATCGCATAGTACAAGTAAAACTGGATGAACAGTAAAACCATGAATGAGTTAAGTAATGAATATAAACCCATTATTAATTACCAGTGGGATTTACAGTTTGTAAGTGAACACTTAAATTAACCTAATAATACCTGCCACATACCTGGATTTTAAGCATAAGTATTTCTACATTTAATTGTGGGCATCTCTGTTTTACATACAAGCTATTTTAAAACTGTTTTTAAAATAACAAAAAGAAAGATTTCCAATTTCTAGACACAATTCCAATTCTAAGTATTTGCTTCCCTTCTATAATCATGTTTTGAACAGAAAATCCACGAAAGGTTTCCCCATGAAATATATTACAGAGTAAATGAGAACTGAGCGTTAGTTGATTTAATACAGTTTGTGGCTCTAATAGTACATGAAATATTTGCATTCGGGAGTTAGCGTAGCTCACTTTGATCGGTTTTGTTTAACGCGATAAGGAAGGTTCAGGAGTTTAGCGTTCGTATGTTTGTACGTGAGTTTGAATAGTCTATTTGAAGTTTGTGTTGAATGGAAAACCCACAAATCAATTGATAGGTTAGCGAACGGTTAAACTGAAGAAATGCCCAACGTGCTTATGATATTAACCCCTTAAGGACACATGACATGTGTGACATGTCATGATTCCCTTTTATTCCAGAAGTTTGGTCCTTAAAGGGTTAAAGCAAATTACCAAACTGGCACAAAAACACACACATGAGAACCGTATGAAGCCGAACGGAGACAAACGATCGCACTGAAAGTGGCATATATGCAATTAAGAGAACTAAGCGAAAACTAACGAACATACACGTATAATGTAACTAATTAACTAACGAATGAGAGAAGAAAGGGAGCCAATCCCTGTGGCTTTAGGACCGAACGTGAGAATAACCGAACAGTTATTCCCACGTGTACATACGTAAACGTGCCGGGTCTTGTGGCTGGAAGCAGGAACTGACAGTAGTGGAACCAAAGGTCCGGAGCCGGGAGAGCCCGCAACAGGACCAGAGATCAGGTAGCAGCAGCGTGGGAGGGACCCAAACGGACGTGCAGGTTGATTGGAAGTGCAAGTTGCCATGGACACCAGTTCACCTGAATGTAAATAGTGCAGGTAAGCAAGGGAAATTGTGTTTTTATAGGACAATCCCCTCCCACAAATTTAGGCCTTTGGCCTTCTACATACATTGGCCTTGTGGCGAATCCAGCCATGATTGGACCACCAAAATAGTATAAGATGCAAAAAAATGTATACATATACCTCAAGGTATGCAGATGAAAATATAGTGGATTAAATAAGATTTGAGTTAATATCTAACCTAAGCCACCAATATTTTCTGATTCTAGTACATTTGCCTTTGATGTCATATATTATGTAGTTTCTATGCTGCAGAATGTCCAATAATTTACTTAAGCCCAACTTTTGACACTATATTTTTATATCTCACCTCATTACCAATAAACAACCTATACCTATACCATACGAGGATAAACCTCATGAAGATTTGAGATAAAGCCTCATTGACTCTACAAAATAAAATATCTAGAGGTTTGTCTAATTATAAACATAGACAAATTAAGATTCTTATTGAATCCACCATGCTCAAGTATATGCAATGTATGGATCCTTAAAGGGACACTACACTGCCCAAATAAAAAATAAATAAAAAAAACATTCAGTAGATGTACCCCCAATGAAAACATACATACATTTAAAGCAGCTGTCACTTTTCAGTATATCATAAAGATATGATAGTTATGAAATACTGATCAAGACTATGTTGGAATTTCACTGAAATTCCGATGCAATCCAAAGATATCAGAAGAAAAAGTAGAACTTACTTTAAATCAGAGGTTGAAAAAAGTTGACAAAAAGGTATAGCTCCACCATTAACTTTTTTCCAGTCCCAGCAGCTGTCATAATTGTGGCTATGGGATTCAGATATCAATGAATTCTCCTGCAGTTTTGCAGGATCCTCCATAGACCTTATTGCTGTACTCTAAAGGTTGCACGAGAGTACAGCACTGGCGCTGCTCTTGGATAATTAAGTGCAAGGACCCAAAGATGACAGCAGCATAAATATGGTAGCAGCTATGTGGAACAGTTTGAGGTAAATACATCTTATCTCCCTGCAGCCACATTACCCACAGCAGTATGCACAAGTTGAGAATTATTTCTGATCCCATATAATACTGTTTCTCTTTTCTTCGGCACTCTGCAATTGGGTCCAATCAATCTTTATACTTGTTGACCTTGTAAAGTAGGAACACAGCATACTCTAACTGTCCTGCACGGTCTCTTTGCTCCATTTTTAAGGTTACCTCCAGTCGATAGTCAGGCTATAGATTGTCTGTGTCACTGTTCTTTTACATTTAATTGAATAGCCATTTCAATGAACTTATAGATCTATGGTCAAGTCTTTTTCTTGTGGTTAACCCTTTCCCTTTCCGTAGCATTCACAGAATGTTAAGCTACCTTTATTTTGTGATCACTGTTTTTTGTATTTTTCACTATTCTATAGGATTCCATTTTTTTAACTTGTTATAAATAAAGCATCTTTTTAATCTTCACTGCTTATGTCCCCTTGTCCTTGACTGTGGACATCCACCAATTTTGTGCTTGTTTACTTAATTTTTCTTTTTATATATTGTGACCTTTATGGGCAAAGCAACACAGTCCTCTAGAGTAACAGGTATAGAACAACAGTCTCTTATGCAAAAATGGTGTGGTTTATTTACAGCGTGCACAAAAATCCATGCAGCAATCAATTTGTGCAAAACTGCAGCACAACAGAAATGAAAATTTACAAACAAAATCCTAGCTCAAATTCGAGCACTTACTAAACATAAAGTAATGTCCCTTACTAACCAGGGTAATAAACTACACAAATCAACAAAAATAAACATTGGTTTCACCAACCTTTAGCACTTTGTTTGGTGCTGCTCTGCACAGACCTGCTCTTTCTGCAAGTCAGATTGTATCTCTCTCCTTTCTGCTCTGAGACCTGCTAATTAAAGCCTCAGCAGTTGCTAATTGGGCAGGTGAAGGAGTACAGACTATGGAGGATTCTGGGTCCTAGATACCTTACTTCTATTACCCTCCCATAGACTCTGTCACAATATATAAATCTTTCTTGGGAATTCACACTTTAACCCCTTAACGCCGTTACGGCGTTCTATGCCGTCGCGGCTTTAAAGGGCTTTAAAGCCGTTGCGGCGGCATAGAACGCCGTAACGGCTTGCAGCCCCTGGAGGAGAGATCTACTCACCTCCGCCGCGATCCTCTTCTGGAGGGCTGCCTGACAGCCCAGGCAGCCCTCCCCCGGAAAATCAGGGCCCCAGGGGCCATGTGATCGCTCTCAAAGAGCGATCACATGGCCCCCTATAGCTGGCTATGGATCTGCCAGCAGGGGGACTGTCTGAAATATTAGACAGTCCCCCTGCTGGTAGGTAGTGTAAAAAAAATATATTAGACAAGTGTAAAATTAAATTAAAAGTATTTTTATATATATAATATATGTATATATATTATATATATAATATATATACATATTATATATATGTAACGTCATACGTAATGTATTTTAATATTAATATTAGTATATATATTAGTATTAAAATACACTTAGAATGATGTTACATATATATAATATGTATATATATTATATATATATAATAGATATACACACATATATTATATATATATACGTATAATTACAATAATAAATAAATAAAATAATAAAATAAATAAATAAAATATTGAAACAACATTAAAATAAAATAAATAAATTATATATTCATATGTAATTTCATTCTAACTGTATTTTGTTATTAATATATATATATAGGTAACAAATACCCTTAGAATGACATTCTATATATATCTATCTATATATAAAATACAAATAACCGCAAATATATATATATATATATATATATATATATATATATATATATATATATATATATGCGGTTATTTGTATTTTATACAAATGTAATGTATACTAATGTAATCTTTTATGTAATTATATGTATATATATATATATATATATATATATATATATATATAAATACATATAATTACATAAAAGATTACATTAGTATACACGTAGAATTTAAATACCTATAAATGCATATATATTAAAATTCTACGTGTATATTTAAGTAATTTTTTTACATAATTATGTCATTGGATTAATTAAAATTTGATTGACATGCCTGACAACACGGGGAGAAAGTGCAGAGAATTTAATTTGCAAGCACTATATTTGACCCTGTAACTCTCCAAGACACCATAGAACCTGTACATAGGGGGTACTGTTTTACTCGGGAGACTACGCTGAACTCAAATATTAGTGTTTAAAACTGATATTTTAAGTAAAAGTGACATTTTTTGCATTTATTACAAACAAACGGCACTTTTATGGACTATATTATTGTTGTAATATGTTTTACTGTTTTAAAACACTAATATTTGTGTTTAGTGAAGTCTCCCGAGAATAACAGTACCCCCATGTACAGGCTTTATGGTGTTTTGGAAAGTTAGAGAGTCACATATAAGCTTTCATTTCATTTTTTTTACATTGAAATTTGCCAGATTAGTTATGTTGCCTTTGAGACCGTATGGTAGCCCAGGAATAAGAATTACCCCCATGATGGCATACCATTTGCAAAAGTAGACAACCCAAGGTATTGCAAATGGGGTATGTCCAGTCATTTTAGTAGCCACTTAGTCACAAACACTGGCCAAATATTAGTTTTTTTGCTTTTTTCACACAAAAACAAATATGAACGCTAACTTTGGCCAGTGTTTGTGACTAAGTGGCTACTAAAAAAGACTAAACATACCCCACGTTCAATACCTTGGGTTGTCTACTTTTTCAAATGGTATGCCATTATGGGGGTAATTCTCATTCCTGGGCTACCACACCGTCTCAAAGGTAACATTACTAATCTGGCAAATTAGTATTATGACATTTACAGCTAAAATGTGAGGCGGAACTACAAATTTTAAAATTAATTTAAAATTTCTCACAGTTTTTCTAATTTTATTCATAATAAATTATGTTTCATATATAAATATTTGATATGAAATGAAAGCCATGTTTCTCCTGAACAAAATGATATATAATAAGTGTGGGTGCATTTAATATGAAAGAGGTGAATTACGGTTGAACAGACATATAGCGCAAATTCCAGTTTTTGTTTACGTTTTGTTTTGATCAGAACGTGTACTATTGACTCCGTCCTGAAGGGGTTAAGCTAATTTTTCCTGACATTATTCATGGCAGCATTTACTCATGGGTTAGCTCCTCCCCTCACAGCAGAAAGGACAGGAAATAGAACTCTGAAACTGGTATAAATAGATCCTCCCCCTTCCCATCAGGCAGTCTTTTTTCCTGTCCTTCACAGCAGTTTGGAAGGAGTCTGCTTATGCAGGCCTAGAATTTTTATTTTATGCTCACCAGGCAATATTTTTGTAGCCATGCCAGGGTTCAGCCTCTAAGCCCTGAAGACCCAGCAGCGCACTATTGTTAATACTGCAAACCTGGGTACCCCCTCTAGTGACCGGGGGTCGGACCCAACCTCTCCCTTAAGGGATGAAAATGGTCCACTGCATGCCAGGGTTCAGCCTCTTATCCCTGAAGACCCAGCAACAGGCCAGCTTGGGTACCCCGTCAGGGGTATATGTCCTCTACATGCTCTATATGTAAGTTGGTGTGGACATTGCTTCAGTGGATCTGTTCACTATATGCTTGATATATTAGTGGAAACACAATATATGTGAATTATATAAGACACATCCTCTATGAGTCCACTCTAATAATGGTTCTATGTGTGGGTTATTAGTCACAACCTCAGTATATGTGAGTGATATATGTGCATTAAGTTCTGTTGAAAACACAGCCCCAATTTATCTCACTCATATAATCTTAATATGGGTGCAGGCACATTGTCACTGTATATAGCAAAGGTAGGCTATGTATGATTACTGTTTAAACAGACTCAGTATATGTAACTGATATATATGTGCATAGGGTGCTGTTAAGAAACATCCACAATGTATGTGATTCATATAATCATATGCAGGTTGGTATTATTATATAACCCCAATTTATTCACAGTCTTGGTAGATTTAATATATACAAATGATCTAAGGTCTGTTTTGCGCTAAAATGTAATACAGCCCGATTCTAGCAAATGCACTGTTGTACTGGGTAAGTAACTAGTGCCTACTGTGGATTCTCTATTTCAGCAATGAAGTAGATAAGGAAACATGCTGCTTTTTGGCTTTGTATTAGATTCCTTCTACCACAGGTGTTTCAGGATAAGCAATTAACACATTTTACCACTTCAGAGGGATTGCAGGTGTTTCTGAACCTGTCTGAGTGCCTCTCCCAGGAGAGGAGACCTGAATTTCCAAAATGGAGCATGGTACTGTTTAACAAATTTAAGGCCTTTTTGTGTGCACTCCTATGTATTTATACATGAGACCATTTCTTAAATGTTTTTCTATTGCCAGATATCCTTTCCTCTCTTATCAAGATAGGGAATGTTTTTTTTTTCTTTCAAATTTGGTGGCAGTGTTTAACCTTCAAATATATGCTGTTACTGATGCACAGCTTAGTAGTTCATGCTGGTTGCAGGAGCACAAATTGGGCTATTAATCGTTCTCATAAGTAGGTAACTCGGAAGCCATTACCTGATTTAAAAGCTGTTCATATTGGCTTGTTTCTCTCCTGGTCTTAACTTTAGTATCATTTTATTTTTCCGCAAACTTCTACTCTGAAGAATTCACTACTTCTGGTCTGGTTTGTGCTTTTTATTCAGTTTTTTGCTCAATTCCCTGGAATTGGTTTAACATATTCTTTAGAACTGAGTACATTTCCTTAAAACATAATCTTTATAATTTGGAGAATGTACTAATTTTTTTTATGCAGTATTCTCTTTTATCCCTTGGGGACCTGAGAGTTTGGCAATCCCTTTAGGATATGTCAGGGGTGGCATGCATTTGGTTCGTAAGGAATTAATGTTCAGAAATTTCTGACAAGATTCCCCTGTTATGAAGGGGAATATTATAATTTCCTTTCTGCAATTAAAGGTATTCTTTTCGGCTCATATGATCCAGGTAAGTTTTCGATACTTGGTATTGCAAGTATTTTAATTGACACTGGGAGGTCTTTCTAGTCCAATGGGCCATTCTACCAGGTTTACTATTTCAGGTAAAATTCACCTGCTACCAGAACAAGAGAGGTAACTCCATTACGGTCCTCTCTTCTGATATTCATGGGGATTCTTCTAGGGGTCCTTATATGTGGAATTTGCAACCAATGTATGGCTTTAAGTGGTTGATTCATCTTACATAAAATAATGTAATGCAGCTTGTTGATGACAAACATTTGACTGATATGTTTTTACATGGTCTCTGTACCTAGATTGGTATAAGTTATGGTCACTCCTAACATTGCATTGATTTAATACTTGTGGATTATATACTTGTATTGGTGTTGATATCTTACAGATAATACAAACTGCTTATTATCGCCATAGGCTCTGCCACTAGTATTTCATCACTATATGAAGATAAGGTAAGAGTAAGTAAGCGGTTGTTTATTCTCATAAGGATAACTGAATATCTTCTACTATCCTGCTTATTATGTGTCTGTTGCCACAATGGATCATGTGCCTCTGGTTACCACCTTCTCATCAGTATCCTGCCAATTACATATCTCCTACTTATGTTACACAACTGTCTCTAATACATTTGATTATACTGTTTGGCATAATCTGTACTATTTACAATATGTTTCTTTGAATGTAGGTACTGACGTGATTGATCCTTAACTAATCTGTATATGATTCTTCTTGCCTTTGCCTAGTAATGTCATTGGTTTATACCTCTCCTGTGACTGATCATTACTGTATCAATTCATCCACGGTGTGAGGTATTGTTGTGAGCCTGATTTTGCAATATATATATATATATATATATATATATATATATATATATATATATATATATATATATATGTATATATATATATGTATATATATATATGTGTGTGTGTTATTGCAGTGTTTTAATAACACTTATTTCTCTACTAGGCTCTGCCTCTTTCTGACAGGCAGGTATTGATTTGTTTCCTGTATCCACAGGTAAGTAGTTCACAAGGCAAGAGGAAGCAGTGTGAACCGTCCTTAATAATTACATCCAGGAAGTAATTGGATTCTCAGTGTAATTCTCCCCGTGTTGAAAAGCATGGTGTGTCTGTTCTCATCCAACATTCTGTTATGCCTTTGTCAAGGTTCTGATCTGATGAGGTCATCAATTTGGTTTTAAATTTTATATCAAAATGGCATTATCCTTATCTAACTTAGGCTATCATGGCCTTAAGTCCTTTCGGACTATCATTATTCAGGATATTTCAGATATTGAATGCCAGGAGGTTGCTGACCTTGCAGCCTCTAGGTTAATGTACTTGTCTGAGCAGAATGTATGACAATATCCTATTGAAGTCTTGTTTGGCTTTTTAAAGTCTTCTAAGATTTATGCAGCTCAATAATGGTTTTATAGCTATTAGCTGTTTTTGAACTCTGTCCCTCCCTCTATATATACTGCTTGGGTATTCCGCATGAGTAAACGCTGCCATGAATAATGTCAGGAAAAAAGGAAAATTTGCTTCATACTTACCGTAATTTTCTTTTTCTGATCATTATTCATGGCAGCATTACGGTCCCACCCATATACTATAAGATGTGATGCTAGTTACTAAGACTGCCTGATGGGAAGGGGGAGGATCTATTTATACCAGTTTCAGAGTTCTATTTCCTGTCCTTTCTGCTGTGAGGGGAGGAGCTAACCCATGAGTAAATGCTGCCATGAATAATGATCAGAAAAAGAAAATTACGGTAAGTATGAAGCAAATTTTTCTTTTTTACATCCACCATCCAGGGCCAGTGCAAGGATTCTTGCCGCCCTAGGCAAGAATACATTTTGACGCCCCCCTTATGAACGCAGCTACATTCCCTCAAAGGCTTATTCACTAAACTCTGAATTACACTAAAGAGACATTTAGGGAAAGAGGCACATTGAGTAGATATTAAAGGGAAACTTTAGTGCCAGGAAAATAAACTTGTTATCAGAGGCGGCTCTAGACTTTATGAGGCCTTAGGCGAAACGCAAACATGAGGCCCCACTAACAAAAAAGTGTCACATATACACATTGATGCACTGTCTACCTGTGTATGTGCCTGAGAGTGTGTCTGACAGAGAGTATCCTTGTGTGTGCGAATGTATGTCTCTGTGAGCATGTTTGCGTTTTTGTCTGAGACCCTATGTGTATGGGGTAGCTGATGGTGAGAGGGAGCGGGGGGGTGTGATGGTGAGAGGGAGCGGGGGGGTGTGATGGTGAGAGGGAGCGGGGGGGTGTGATGGTGAGAGGGAGCGGGGGGGTGTGATGGTGAGAGGGAGCGGGGGGGTGTGATGGTGAGAGGGAGCGGGGGGGTGTGATGGTGAGAGGGAGCGGGGGGGTGTGATGGTGAGAGGGAGCTGGGGGTGTGATGGTGAGAGGGAGCGGGGGGTGTGATGGTGAGAGGGAGCGGGGGGTGTGATGGTGAAAGGGAGCAGGGGGTTGATGGTAATGTGAGAGGGAGCGGGGGTTGATGGTAATGTGAGAGGGAGCGGGGGGTGATGGTAATGTGAGAGGGAGCGGGGGGTGATGGTAATGTGAGAGGGAGCGGGGGGTGATGGTAATGTGAGAGGGAGCGGGGGGTGATGGTAATGTGAGAGGGAGCGGGGGGTGATGGTAATGTGAGAGGGAGCGGGGGGTGATAGTAATGAGAGTGAGGTAATGTGAGAGTGAGAGGGGGGTAATGTGAGAGTGAGAGGGGGGTAATGTGAGAGTGAGAGGGGTAATGTGAGAGTGAGAGGGGGTAATGTGAGAGTGGGTAATGTGAGCGTGAGAGGGGGGTGATGTGAGAGTGAGAGGGGGGTGATGTGAGAAGGAGGGGGTGATGGTGAGTGGGGGAGGCTGAGGGTGGTGACAGAGGGTTATGCTGAGGGTGGTGATGCTGAGGGTGGTGGGGATTAATGCTGAGGGTGGTGAGGGGCGATGCTGAGGCTGGTGAGAGGCGATGCTGAGGGTGGTGATGCTGAGGGTGGTGGGGGGTGATGCTGAGGGGGTGAAGCTGAGGGGGGTGAGGGGTGATGCTGAGGGTGGTGGGGGGTTATGGGGGATGGTGAGGCTGAGGGTGGTGGGGGTGAGGCTGAGGGTGAAGGGATAATGAGGGTGGTGGGGGTGAGGCTGAAGGTGGGGAGGGGTTATGGGGGATGGTGAGGCTGAGGGTGGTGGGGGTGAGGCTGAGGGTGGGGAGGGGTTATGGGGGATGGTGAGGCTGAGGGTGGTGGGGGTGAGGCTGAGGGTGGGGAGGGGTGATGGTGGTGGGGGTGAAGCTGAGGGTGGTGGGGGGTGAGGCTGATGGTGGTGAGGGGTGAGGGTGGTGGGGGGAAGCTGAGGGGGGTGATGGTGGGGAGGGGTGATGGTGGTGGGGGTGAAGCTGAGGGTGGTGGGGGGTGAAGGTGACTGTGGTGGTGGGTGTAGCTGAGGGTGGTGGGGGTGAGGCTGAGGGTGGTGGGGGGTGATGGTGGGGAGGGGTGATGGTGGTGGGGGTGAAGCTGAGGGTGGTGGGGGGTGAGGCTGATGGTGGTGAGGGGTGAGGGTGGTGGGGGGAAGCTGAGGGGGGTGATGGTGGGGAGGGGTGATGGTGGTGAGGCTGAGGGTGGTGATGGTGGGTGATGGTGGTGGGGGTGAGGCTGAGGAGGGGTGATGGTGGTGGGGGTGAGGCTGAGGGTGGTGGGGGTGATGGTGGTGGGGAGTGAGGCTGAGGGTGGTGGGGGTGATGGTGGTGGGGGGTGAGGCTGAGGGTGGTGGGGGTTATGGTGGTGGGGGTGAGGGTGGTGGGAGTGATGGTGGTGGGGGGTGAAGCTGAGGGTGGTGGGGGTGATGGTGGTGGGGGGGTGAGGCTGAGGGTGGTGGGGGTGAGGCTGAGGGTGGTGGGGGTGAGGCTGAGGGTGGTGGGGGTGATGGTGGGGAAGGGTGAGGCTGAGGGTGGTGGGGGTGATGGTGGTGGGGGGTGATGGTGGTAGTGGGGGTGAGGCTGAGGGTGGTGGGGGTGATGGTGGTGGGGGGTGATGGTGGTAGTGGGGGTGAGGCTGAGGGTGGTGGGGGTGATGGTGGGGAGGGGTGATGGTGGGGAGGGGTGAGGCTGAGGGTGGTGGGGGGTGATGGTGGTAGTGGGGGTGAGGCTGAGGGTGGTGGGGGTGATGGTGGTGGGGGGTGAGGCTGAGGGTGGTGGGGGTGATGGTGGTGGGGGGGTGAGGGTGGTGGGAGTGATGGTGGTGGGGGGTGAGGGTGGTGGGAGTGATGGTGGTGGGGGGTGAAGCTGAGGGTGGTGGGGGTGATGGTGGTGGTGGGGGTGAGGCTGAGGGTGGTGGGGGTGAGGCTGAGGGTGGTGGGGGTGATGGTGGGGAAGGGTGAGGCTGAGGGTGGTGGGGGTGATGGTGGTGGGGGGTGATGGTGGTAGTGGGGGTGAGGCTGAGGGTGGTGGGGGTGATGGTGGTGGGGGGTGATGGTGGTAGTGGGGGTGAGGCTGAGGGTGGTGGGGGTGATGGTGGTGGGGGGTGATGGTGGGGAGGGGAGGGGTGAGGCTGAGGGTGGTGGGGGTGATGGTGGTGGGGGGTGATGGTGGGGAGGGGAGGGGTGAGGCTGAGGGTGGTGGGGGTGATGGTGGTGGGGGGTGATGGTGGTAGTGGGGGTGAGGCTGAGGGTGGTGGGGGTGATGGTGGTAGTGGGGGTGAGGCTGAGGGTGGTGGGGGTGATGGTGGTGGGGGGTGGGGGGTGAAGCTGGGGGTGGGAGAGCCTACCTTTCCCTGGTGGTCCAGTGGGCTCCCTGGTGGTCCGGTGGCCACTGCTCACGGTCTGCAGCTCCTCAGAGCTGCAGACCGTGTAATCTCGCGAGATTTCAGAGCGTTGCCGTGGTAACCCGCGGCAACGCTCTGATTGGCCAATTCTCGCGAGTCACATGGTCTGCAGCTCTGCACACTGCGGAGCTGCAGACCAGTGTCTGCGATGGTGGCCGGGCAGCCAGGAGGGGCCTCGCACCCGGCGGCATACCGGGCAAGCCGCCGGGCCCCCTCCTGGTGTCAGGTCCTCGGTCACTGACCGAGGACCTGACACACTCTGCCAACAGGCGGTTTAGGCGGCCGCGAGGCCCCCGCCAGCGCGAGGCCTTAGGCGGCCGCCTAAACCGCCTAATTAGAGAGCCGCCTCTGCTTGTTATCCTGGCACTATAGCTTCCCCTCCATCAAGCGCATCTCCCCTCGTGGTGCAGCAGGGGTTAAAACACCTTCTGTCACTTACCTGGGTCCAGCAGTCTTTTGTGCTGGCTTGGTTCCGCCTTCGCTCCTCATTGGCCACGCTTGCAGTGGTATTTCCGTGACTGGACGTCCCCGTGCATAGCCACTAGAGGAGTTAACCCTGAACGGTAATTATTGAAGTTTCTTAAAAATTGCAATCATTACCTTTGCAGTGTCACTTACACAATCTCACTAATACACACTCTCTCACTGGCATACACACTTACACATTCTAACTAACTTACACACTCTAACACATACACATTCTCACTTACCTACATAGTGCCACTTGCACACTCTCACTAACACACACAGTGTCACCTACATACTCTCACTTATACACACTCTCACTGGCATACACATTGTCAGTTACACACTCTAACACCACTCAGTGTCACTTGCACACTCTCCCTAACACATACTCACTAACAGTGTCACTTGCACATTCTCACTAACACACACACAGTCACTTGCACACTTTCCTTAACACACAGTCACTTGCACACTTTCCTTAACACACAGTCACTTGCACACTCTCCTTAACACACACACACACACAGTCACTTGCACACTCTTCTTAACACACACACAGTCAATTGCACACTCTCCTTAACACACACACACACACAGTAACTTGCACACTCTCCTTAACACGCGCACACACACAGTAACTTGCACACTCTCCTTAGCACACACACACAGTCACTTGCACACTCTCCTTAACACACACACAGTCACTTGCACACTCTCCTTAACACACACACACACACAGTCACTTGCACACTCTCCTTAACACGTGCACACACACACAGAGTAACTTGCACACTCTCCTTAGCACACACAGTCACTTGCACACTCTCCCTAACACACACACAGTCGCTTGCACACACTAACACACAATGTCACTTACACACTCATTAACACACATACTGTCACTCAAACACAAACTTTACATAAAGTCACACTTTATTTACACAGACAAACAAACCAATTTACACACTCCCCCATTTACAAACATGCACACAATAAGAAATCCACCTTAACCATGCCATACCTGGGTACTGTGAAGAGAAGAGGTCCAGGCTGCAGGATCCAGGATGTTGCTCTTTCTCCTGGGGGAGCAGGAGAGCCGTGCACTGTGAGCACAGCCTGCTTCCTGCTCACTTCACCATGCTTCCGGTATTCACAGGCTCCCCATGCCTCCAGGAAGCACAGTGCTCTGCTCGGGGGATGGGGTTACAGCAAATCCCACTGCCCGAAAAGGTAATCGGCTGCAGAGGGAGCCCAGCAGGTGAGTGGCTGCGCTGGGGGGTGGCTAAGGAGCCGCTCACCCAGCACAGCATTCCCAGACAGCTACAGCAGGGCAGCCCACTGGGAAACCTCTCGGTTTCCGCCCCCTAGAGGCCGGCGCCCCAGGCGAATGCCTTATTCGCCTTAATGGTAGCGCCGGCCCTGCCACCATCCCCTGCACTGGAAGAGTGATCACTTTTTGTATTTCTTTCTATTAAGAGGACTCTTATTTGTTACACATCTAGAAGTGTTTTTCTTCTATTCTCTGCATTTTTGCATGTGCTTCCATATTTGCTAATTTATTGGTGTATTTTCTTACTTCAGGACCAACTGTAACAACTGCATGGCCCATGAAACAAGTATTTGACTTATGCTTGTTTCCAGGGAAGCACACTAAATTATGTTAATTATGTTTGATACAATAAAATACAATAAAACAAAAAGATTACCTCTTTTTACATTTAAAATGCACATTAAAAATGTGACTCTGTGTAATGTCATTGAAAGTAGATGTGCTTCTATAGGGTTAATTTACATAAGCAACACGTGGAGAAACACTGATAAACACACACAAGGACTTACTTACTAAACACTAAAATATAGTGAATTAAATATATTGAAAAAAGCCAAATTTTAGATATTAAAAAAATAGATATCAAAACAATCTCCAACTCTGTTATTTTGTAGTCCAGTTTGTAGTCCAATGTATCACTTGTCACTGTTTAGTGAATAAACCCTTGTGTATGCAATATTAGAGTCTTTGCATGTGTTACTGTATGTGCAATGCCAATTTGTCTTTCATTGCAATATCAGTTTGGGTCCATGTCTTTCACATGTGTTTCTTGAAGTGTTAATTTAGGTGTTTTTTGTGTAATTGTTGTCTGCCTTTCTGAACATGTGATGTTTTTGAAAGTACATACGATCCTGCATATTCTGTGTCAGTGTGAACGCATATGTTTCTGTAAGTGAGTCTTTCGTCATTATCTGAGCTTCTGTCTGCAATACCAGAAGCAAATGTATTTTAAAACAGAATGCACAGAAACACATATATCTACACTATGTGTGTAATGTGAGTCTTTCACTGATGAGGCTGAGAAGCTGTTACTGATTGTGGTATAATTGACTCCTACTCCTACCTGTGTAGCTTGCCCTTTAACCTTTGGATGGAGTTCTAGTTCTCTGTTGATACAGCTTTTGTCTCAGATGTTCATAGATAGGTTATTCTGCACACAACTCCCTCTGTGCTACCTTTCACCTTACCAAATTATACAGGCCATCTCTTGGCCAAAATTCATAGAGCTGCATAGTTCTCATGACCACAATTCCTGATACATGAACACATCCAAACTCCAGACACACTTTGATTTAGAATATATTATGTTATGGTCCTGACTGCTTCACATATGAGGCCAGTAGTTTTATATAGCCTTGCTTTATTATTGAACATTTACTGTATTATCAGGCTTATTATAACTGACAGGAACACAGGAGTTAAATATCCTCTGTGCAGTACTGCATCACACTCACTGACTTAAGATGGCTGCCATGCTCTCTGGCCTTTAAGTTATCACAGGGATGGAACCACAAGTTAAAGTGAGAGGGGAGTGAGAGGGCAGGGTGCCACTTTCCAGCTATAACACCTCCCTTCCAACAACAACAACAAAAACAGAGAGATAAAAAAAAACATCTAAAACCCAATAACAAAACAACATCAAGAATAATCCATCAGGAATACAGTACATCCAAAGGAAAAGTTTCACTGGAGCCAGAAGGCTAGTTTCCAGAAGGAAGTTGTGGGGGCAAATACCATTCAGAATTTGTCTGGGTCCTATGGGAGGACCGACTGAAGTCCTGTAAGTGAAGTTGTAAGCAGTCAGGAGGGTGGCGGTGGAGTTGGGGACGGTCACCAGCAGCCAGGGTGTCAGAGGTAGCAGGACAGGAAAAAGGAGGGTGCTTGGTTCAAGGTTGGGAAAACAGGGTCATGGGCATGAGAACCCTCATACCCAGAAGCACAGGCCACCCAGTAGGTGCAGTCAACTCAAACTCCAACCCAGATGTCCTCTGTCTAACTGGATTTGGACTAAGGAAGCTTTTGGGTAAAGGATTCGGGGAACCGGAAACGGGACCATAACTGGTCTACATGTCGTCTGATAATGGAACCATCTTTAAGGAGAACTCTGTACATCTTAAGTCCCAAAGTTTCCACAATTGTGGCAGAAAGCCACCGAGTGTTGGAGGATCCATAAGATCAGGTCCAGACGTCTTGATGGACTCCAAAAGTGGGTGACTCTTGGGAAGTGACCATCTTTTCTTGGGAGCACAATACATGTTCATGAACAGTTTTAGGATGAAGCATGCCAAAAGCAGTCCATGGCCATTGGTCTAGGAGAAGCTCAGCTTGTGTTGTACCAGTTGTAGCATGTGTTAAATGTGTTGTTAAGCAAAGAGAAAGAGTCTAACTTCTGAGGAGATATGGACCTCTGGCTAGTTGAAGCCACTGTTGCCTTGAAGTAGTTCTTGAAAGTTTGCACAAACCGTTCTGCTTGACCAGTGGTCGCTGGGTGGTAAGGCACAGTTAACTTGTGCTTGATGTTATTAATAGTAGCAAAACTCTGAAATTTATGGCTCGTGAATTGGGCCCCATTATCTGTGACAATCTCCCTGGAATAACCAAATGTGGCAAAAAGGTTCAATGATATGGCAATCGTGGCTTTTGCAGTTGGCTGGGTTATTGGAAAGACCTCAGGCTATTTTGAGTGGGCGTCAATTATATTTAAGAAGGTTTGACCTTTTTTCTGACCTGAAAAATCCATGTGAAGGCAAAACCAAGGAACCGTGGGCCAAGTCCACGGCTGAATACTTCCTCGGGGAGGGATTCTTGCAGTTTGTGCACATCCTATACAAGCATTGACATATGCTGTAATCTCAGCATCTATGTTAGGCCACCACAAGTAGCCTACTGCTTTCTGTTTCATCTGTGTAGTACCAGGGTGACCAGTATGTAGCAAGTCCAAGATATGTCTCTGGAGGGTTTTTGGAATGATCACTCATTCTCCCCATAAGACACAATTGTCATTCACAGCCAATTCCATTTGCTTCCGGTAGTAAGATTCGTAATCCTCTGTAGTAGTTGTTGGCAGACAGTTTGTGTAAATGAAAGCACAGATTTCCGAACATTATGATTCACTCCAAAGGTCAGTAGGTGTTTGGTGGTGTACCTACAAATATTGACAGCTGGAGAAGAATCTGGAAGCAGTTCTGCCAGCCGGGACATTGCATCGGCATTGGCCTTTGCATTATGGCTTCGATATTGTATGCGGTAGCTATATGCACCCAAAATCAGGGCCTAGCGTTAAAGATAGGCTTCAGTTGTCTGGGAGATCTCTTTATCAGGGCTAAAGATCTGAAGTAGATATTTATGATCTCTTAATATGTGAACTCTCTACCATAGAGGTAAAGTTAAAACTTCTGAATTGACCATATCAATGCAAGTGCCTCTTTATTAATCTGGGAGTAGTTGCTTTCTGATCTTTAGGCGAAGGCCACTGGTTTCTGAGAACCATCTGGTTGGAGGTGGGAAAGTACAGCACCCAGACCATAAGTCGAGGCGTTGAAAGCCAATGTGAGAGGCTTGTGGAGGTCGTAGTGTACAAGCATATGTGAGCCAAATCGTTTGTTTGGAGACCTCAAAAGCTTGTTGGCATTCTGCTGACCACTCCCATCCGGAGTGTTTCTCTAAAAGCTTATGTACTGGGAACAAGGTGTGAACCAGGTCTGGGAGAAATGTATTATAGTAGTTGAGGAGGCCAAGGTACAATCATAGTTACCAGACATTTGTTGGAGCTGGCGCTTTGACTAGAGCATTGACCTTGACATCAGTGGTGTGTATGCCCTCAGCATCTACTAGGTGGCTGCAAAACTCCAATTTGGGTAACATAAATTAGCATTTTGCCAAGTTCTAACTCCCTTGAGACCATGGTCCTGAAGTCTTTGTAAAACCTGTTCTACATTCTGTTTGTGTTCTTGGTCTGTACAACTAGTGATGAGCATGTCATCTAATAGACACTGTGTGAAGGGAATGTCTTCTAAGATTGCATCTATCTTCCTCTGCCAGATGGCTGGTGCTATGCCAAACACCATATGGTTGTATTCATACAAGCCCTTGTGAGTGTTAATGGTGAGGTATTTTCGAGAAGAAGCGTGGATCTCAAACTGTAGTTAGGCTTGTCGGAGATCAATCTTAGAGAACTGCTGTCTCCCAGCAAGTGAGGCAAAGATGTAATCTAGTCTGGGTAGAGGATTCTGGTCTATATCCAGTTGAGTATTCAGTACCATGCAAAAATCCCCACAGATGCATAATTCCCCATATGATTTCTTTACTGGCACAATAGATGATGCCCATTCACTGTGCTCTACCTTGGAAATGATACCCTGTTCTTCTATCCAGATGAGTTTAACTTCCACTCCTGCTCGAAGGGCAGATGGTACTGTCCAAGTCTTGAAGAATCTAGGATGGGCATCTGGTTTTAGCTTGGGCTTCACACAGTAATTTTTCATTTTCCCCAACTGATCCTTTAAAGCCTGAGGAGATCTCTGTTTCAAGAAATCCACCCATCCATCAATCTGGACTGTAAAGTTGTTGCTAGGGTTCTTGATGATGTCTGGCATTCCCAGATGAGCAATCCAGTCTCTACCAAAGAGAGGAGGTCCTCCGTGTTTCAATATATATATATCAGTAGTTTCTTTGTCTGACCCTTGTATGATACCTGTACCTTTGCACAATCAACTGGGTGGAGGACTTGCATGGAATATGTCTGCCGCTTGATTGGAGTTGGGCAGATAGTTGCCTGTATATGTAGTTGTCTCCAGTGTTTTTGTGTGAGAACTGAAACATCCAATTGAATGCCTTTCCTTCAAAGGTTACTTCTACCATCCTTGCAGGGTTTGAAGAGTGTAGGTGACGTATAGTTAATCTGTGCAATGGTTCATCATTTTCTGACTCAGATGAAGTGGTGGGTTTCTCTACCCTGTATGTTTTCTTAAAGGTATACTGCGGTTGTTTTCCCCATACATTCCTACTACGACAGACCTGTCTCAGGTGGCCCATTTTTCCGCAGTGATGACAAGGTTGGTCTTTAAAGCAACATGTTTTGGAGTTATGGTCTGTATTACCACACCGGTAACAACTGGTTGGCCTAAGGTGAGAATCTGTATTTGCAGTTGGCCATAGCTGGTGTGACTGCTGCTCTGAAGACCTCCTCTTTTACCCCTTCTTTGGGAAACTGAGCGATCAATGCCTCAGTATCCCTGATAGCCATTTCCATGACTGATGCAATTTCAATTGCCCCTGAAAGGATGAGTGTTTACTCTTTCAGAAGTTTCTTTCAGATAGTTTCACTATTCAGTACTAGCACAAACTTGTCCCTGGGTAGGTACTCTCCAAATGAACAGTTGGAGGCCAATATGCGAATGGCCACCACATGTGCTTTAATATCTTGCCCTGATTGCTACTGCCATTGGTAAAAGAGGAATATTTCTGCAATCTCCAGTGGTTTGGGCTGGAAATGATCCTCTAATAGTTTTAGCAGTACCACCAGTGTTTTGCTTGCTGGTTTATCAGGGAACAGAAGGTCTCTTACAGTGTCATATGTTTTAGCTCCCACCAGTGTCAAGAATACAGCTACCTGCTGTTCAGGAGGTATGGTGTTTGCACTGAAGTACTGCTCTAATCTTTCAGTCCAGAAGCTGCAGGAGCTCTGTTCCCCATCAAATTCACACAATGTGCCTATCAGTGCCTTGTCCTTGCTGGCTGCTCTGTGGCAGTGTGTATCAATTACCTAGGTAGGGCCTTTGTACATCCCATCCTTGTTACCACTGTTATGGTCCTGACTGCTTCACATACGAGGCCAGTAGTTTTATACAACCTTGCTTTATTGCTGAACATTTACTGTATAATCAGGCTTAATATAACTTACAGGAACACAGGAGTAAAACATCCTCTGTGCAGCACTGCATCATACTCACTGACTTAAGATGGCTGCCATGCTCTCCGACCTGTGAGTCATCACAGGGGTGGAACCACTAGTTCAAGTGAGAGGGAAGAGAGAGAGAGAGGTATAACATATTATGACTAGTGTTGTCGCGAACCCGAAATTTTCGGTTCGCGAACGGCGAACGCGAACTTCCGCAAATGTTCGCTAACCGGCGAACCGCGCGAACCGCCATTGACTTCAATGGGCAGGCGAATTTTAAAAACAACAGGGACTCTTTCTGGCCACAATAGTGATGGAAAAGTTGTTTCAAGGGGACTAACACCTGGACTGTGGCATGCCAGAGGGGGATCCATGGCAAAACTCCCATGGAAAATTGCACAGTTGATGCAGAGTCTGCTTTTAATCCATAAAGGGCAGAAATCACCTAACATTGACACCTGTCCTCAAAGCCCAGCCCTGATACACACTGACACAGAGCAGAATAGAGACTGTTCCCCCTACATAGGGTCACTTGGCAGATATGGATTGACACCTGTCCTCAAAACCCCTGATACACACTGACACAGAGCAGAATAGGGACTGTTCCCCCTACATAGGGTCACTTGGCAGATATGGATTGACACCTGTCCTCAAAACCCCTGATACACACTGACACAGAGCAGAATAGAGACTGTTCCCTGTCCACAGAGACCATGATACACACTGACACAGAGCAGAATAGGGACTGTTACCCCTACATAGGGTCACTTGGCAGATATGGATTGACAGCTGTCCTCAAAACCCCTGATACACACTGACACAGAGCAGAATAGGGACTGTCCCCCCTACATAGGGTCACTTGGCAGATATGGATTGACACCTGTCCTCAAAACCCCTGATACACACTGACACAGAGCAGAATAGAGACTGTTCCCTGTCCACAGAGACCATGATACACACTGACACAGAGCAGAATAGGGACTGTTACCCCTACATAGGGTCACTTGGCAGATATGGATTGACACCTGTCCTCAAAACCCCTGATACACACTGACACAGAGCAGAATAGAGACTGTTCCCCGTCCACAGAGACCATGATACACACTGACACAGAGCAGAATAGGGACTGTTCCCTGTCCACAGAGACCATGATACACACTGACACAGAGCAGAATAGAGACTGTTCCCCGTCCACAGAGACCATGATACACACTGACACAGAGCAGAATAGAGACTGTTCCCCCTACATAGGGTCACTTGGCAGGTATGGATTGACACCTGTCCTCAAAGCCGATGATACACACTGGGGGGAGCTACTGTCCTCCCCAACCCCTGCGCGGTGGGTGGGGGCCATAAATCACAATGGGGTGACCTACTGTCCTCCCCCCCTCGGCCCCCACCACTGCGCGGTGGGTGGGGGGCATAAATCACAATGGGGGGCCTACTTTCCTCCCCCCCGGCCCCCATCCCTGCGCGGTGGGTGGGGGGCATAAATCACAATGGGACGGACCTACTGATAGGAGTGGAGTATTGTTCATATCAGTTTAATACCTTCCGCGTCTCCTATCAGTGGACGTGTAAATGGCAGAGATTTTTAATTGTTGAATCACCTCCCCTTTTTAGGCCAAGGTGGGAAGATGCTTAGACCACTGGTATATTGGTGCCATCTTGGAGGATTTTAATTTTCGGTTTGGTTTTTGAAGCCACAGTGCTGCACCAGTGGGCCTAAAAATTAGGCATGTACACATGCCTGAAAAATTTGGTATTGTTGCAGCCGCTGCTGTAGCAGCGGCCAGAAAAATTTATGTTTGTTTCACAGGCAGAAAGTGCCCTAAAACATGGCGGCTTGAACCCTAGTTGGTGGCGGATAAGTCACGCAAGTCAAACGTCATTCAGAGCTAAAATACAGCAGCGTGTGGACCATTTTTAGCCCAAGGCAGCTCATCTCATCAGGCCTTTTTTAAGCGAATGTATCGCCCAGTGTCAGTCCCTTCGGGATCCATCCCTCATTCATCTTAATAAAGGTGAGGTAATCTAGACTTTTTTGACCTAGGCGACTTCTCTTCTCAGTGACAATACCTCCTGCTGCACTGAAGGTCCTTTCTGACAGAACTTCTGGCCTGCCCCGCTTCAAGTGTCCTATCGCAAATTGGGATAGCTCAGGCCACAGGTCAAGCCTGCACACCCAGTAGTCAAGGGGTTCATCGCTCCTCAGAGTGTCGATATCTCCAGTTAAGGCGAGGTAGTCTGCTACCTGTCGGTCGAGTCGCTCTCTGAGGGTGGATCCCGAAGGGCTGTGGCGATGCATAGGACTTAAAAAGGTCCGCATGTCCTCCATCAACAACACGTCTTTAAAGCGTCCTGTCCTTGCCGGCGTGGTCGTGGGAGGAGGA
Organism: Pelobates fuscus; assembly: GCF_036172605.1. NCBI lineage: Eukaryota > Metazoa > Chordata > Amphibia > Anura > Pelobatidae > Pelobates > Pelobates fuscus. The sequence goes on along the minus strand of NC_086320.1, from coordinate 213,781,642 downwards.
GGAGGAGGATGACTCCCCCTGTTAGATTCCCGTTGTGCTTTGACATCACCCTTATAAGCATACTTTTTAATTTATTTTGCAAATGCTGCATCCTTTCCGATTTGTTGTAATTCGGTAACATTTCCGCCACTTTCTGCTTATACCGGGGGTCTAGTAGCGTGGACACCCAGTACAGGTCGTTCTCCTTCAGCCTTTTTATACGAGGGTCCCTCAACAGGCAGGACAGCATGAAAGACCCCATTTGCACAAGGTTGGATGCCGAGCTACTCATTTCCCGTTCCTCCTCCTCACTGATGTCATTGAAGGTATGTTCTTCCCCCCCAGCCACGTACAACACCACGGGTACCAGATAGGTGACAACGAGCACCCTGGGATGCCTGTTGTGTTTGGTCTTGCTCCTCCTCCTCCTCCTCAAAGCTACAATCCTCCTCTGACTCCTCTTCCTCACAATCCTCTTCCAGCTTTGCCGCAGGTCCAGCAAGCGATGCTGATAAGGCTGTTTCTGGTGGTGATGGTGACCACAACTCTTCCTCTTCCTCTTCACGCTCATCTACAGCCTGATCCAGCACTTTTCGCAGGGCACGCTCCATGAAGAAAACAAATGGTATGATGTCGCTTATGGTGCCTTCGTTGCGACTGACTAGGTTTGTCACCTCCTCAAAAGGACGCATGAGCCTACAGGCATTGCGCATGAGCGTCCAGTAACGTGGCAAAAAAATTCCCAGCTCCCCAGAGGCTGTCCTAGCACCCCGGTCATACAAATATTCATTAACAGCTTTTTCTTGTTGGAGCAGGCGGTCGAACATTAGGAGTGTTGAATTCCAACGTGTAGGGCTGTCGCAAATCAAGCGCCTCACTGGCAAGCGCCTCACAGCACCACGACCTTTCCTTTGCCTTGGAAGAAAGAAGATTTCGTCTAAGGCAAAGGAAAGGTAAGAACAATCAGGATGTGGAATTCTCTGCCTGAAGAAGTGGTTTTATCAGAGTCCATACAGATGTTCAAACAGCTACTAGATGCATACTTGCAAAGACAGAATATTCAAGGATATAATCTTTCAATGTAGGGTAATAACTGCTTGATTCAAGGATAAATCTGACTGCCATTCTGGGGTCAAGAAGGAATTTTTTGTCCTAGCTTGTTGCAAAATTGTGCTTCAAACTGGGTTTTTTTTTTTTTTTTTTGCCTTTTGGATCAACAGCAAAAAACAGGTGTGAGGAAGGCTGAACTTGATGGACGCAAGTCTCTTTTCAGCTATCTAACTATGTAACTATGTAACTATGTTGTTTCGCCGCTGGATATCGGCAAAGTGAGCCATGGCCGTGTAGGAACGCCTGAAATGGCCACACACCTTCCTGGCCTGATTCACGACGTCCTGTAAGCCTGTGTACTTATGCACAAAGCGTTGTACGATCAGATTACACACATGTGCCATGCACGGCACATGTGTCAACTTGCCCAACTTCAATGCCGCTATAAAAAATTTTCCGTTGTCACACACCACTTTGCCGATATCCAGTTGCTGCAGAGTCAGCCACTTTTCCACCTGTGCGTTCAGGGCGGACAGGAGTGCTTGTCCGGTGTGACTCTCTGCTTTCAAGCAAGTCAAACCCAAGACGGCGTGACACTGCCGTATCCGGGATGTGGAATAGTACCTGGGGAGCTGGGGGGGTGCCGTTGATGTGGAGCAAGAAGCAGCGGCACAAGAGGACTCAGCCGAGGAGGTTATGGAAGAGGATGGAGTAGGAGGAGTAGAGGAGGTGGTAGCAGGACTGCCTGCAATTCGTGGCGGTGTCACCAACTCCTCTGCAATGCCACGCATTCCTTGCTTGTCAGCCGTCAGCAGGTTTACCCAATGCGCAGTGTAGGTGATATACCTGCCCTGACCATGCTTTGCAGACCAGGTATCAGTGGTCAGATGGACCCTTGCCCCAACACTGTGTGCCAGACATGCCATGACTTCCTTTTGCACAATCGAGTACAAGTTGGGGATTGCCTTTTGTGAAAAGAAATTCCGGCCGGGTACCTTCCACTGCGGTGTCCCAATAGCTAAAAATTTTTTGAACGCCTCAGACTCAACCAGATTGTATGGTAAAAGCTGGCGGGCTAATAGTTCGGACAAGCCAGCTGTCAGACGCTGGGCAAGGGGGTGACTTGGTGACATTGGCTTCTTACACTCAAACATGTCCTTGACAGACACATGACTGTGGGCAGATGAGCGGGAACTGCTCAAGGCGGGAGACGGAGTGGCGGATGGTTGAGAGGGGGCAAGAAGGACAGCAGTGGTTGACGTGGCTGAAGATGCTGGACCAGGAGGAGGATGGCGGCTTAGAGTAGGCGTGCTGCTTGTACTCATGTGTTGATCCCATAGGCGTTTGTGATGTGAGATCATGTGCCTACGCAAAGCAGTTGTACCTAGGTGGGTGTTGGACCTCCCACGACTCAGTTTCCTTTGGCACAGGTTGCAAATGGCATCGCTGTTGTCAGAGGCAGACACACAAAAAAAATGCCACACTGCTGAGCTCTGCAATGACGGCATTCTGGTGGTGGACACAGCATGCGTTGATTGGCGTGCTGTCGGGCTGACCCCGGGTGCCGATGCATGCTGTCTGACTGTGCCACTAGCTCCTTGCGACGACCCCCCCCCTGCTTCCAACTCGTCTCCTCCTCCTCTCTGTCTCCCCATCTGAACTTTCGCCCTGTTCTTCTTCTTGCCGAGCGTGACGTGACATCCATGGACGCATCGTCATCATCAACCGCTTCGCTTGTATCTGACAACTCAGAAAAGGAAGCAGCAGCGGGTACAACATCATCATCATCACACCGTACCTCCATGTGTTTAATGCTGCCTGCCTGAGACATATCCCTGTTATCTACATCCTCTAGCAATAATGGTTGTGCATCACTCATTTCTTCAAACGGGTGTGTGAATAACTCCTCTGACATCCCAAGTAAAGCGGCTGTGGTGCTAGTTTTGTTGGTGGCGGCAGGCGGGTGAGTGCTATCTTGAGAGGTGCCTGAAGCTAAGCTGGAGGAGGATGGTGCGTCAAGGTTCCGAGCGGAGGCTGTACAAGATTGGGTGTCCTGTGTTAGCCAGTCAACTAAGTCCTCAGAACTTTTCAAGTTCAGGGCAGTGGCTTCTGAAAACTGGGCATTATTCTAGGGCAAAAGGGAATCACAGCACCACGACCACGACGGCCCCTGCGGGGTGGCCCGCCTCTGCCTGTCATTTTTTTGGGGATTAGTGGTACTATGCGTGCAAGCTACTGTGAGACCAGATATGATTGGCAATGTGAACTGTAACAGTTCTGCAGAGCACACACTGTAGGCCTGAGACACCCGCTTGAAGACAAGTAACTGCTATTCAATCTATAACAGTGAAAAATAAATTTTGGTTTTAAAAGCACGCTATAGAGACACCAGATATGATTGGCAATGTGCACTGGAACAGTTCTGCAGAGCACACGCTGAAGGAAGGACTGACACACCCGCTTGAAGACAAGTAACTGCTATTCAATCTATAACAGTGAAAAATAAATTTTGGTTTTAAAAGCACGCTATAGAGACACCAGATATGATTGGCAATGTGCACTGGAACAGTTCTGCAGAGCACACGCTGAAGGAAGGACTGACAGAGCCGCTTGAAGGACACTGACTGGCTGCTATTAGCTTACACTGGAAACCTTTTTTCTTTGTAAAAGCACGCTAAAGAGACACCAGATATGATTGGCAACTGTCAAAGCACGCTGGCACAGGTCTGCAGAGCACACGCTGAAGTAGGCCTGACACCCAGACGCTTGCAGACAACTAACTGATCTTCTATTACAGTGAAAAAAAATGATTTCTTTAAAATCTAAAGCTTAAGCTATTGTTAAAACAGATATGAGTGGTGGCACTGACTGTGCAAATGGGCAAGGCATCCAACCTGACACAGAAGCTGGCAGGCAGGCAACTGCTCTTCTATTACAGTGAAAAAAATTATTTCTTTAAAATCTAAAGCTTAACCAATTGTTAAAACAGATATGAGTGGTGGCACTGACTGTGCAAATGGGCAAGGCATCCAACCTGACACAGAAGCTGGCAGGCAGGCAACTGCTCTTCTATTACAGTGAAAAAAAATTATTTATTTTAAATCTAAAGCTTAACCAATTGTTAAAACAGATATGAGTGGTGGCACTGGGCAAGTGGGCACAGTATCCAATGTGAACCTCACACAGAAGCTGGCAGGCAGGCAACTGCTCTTCTATTACAGTGAAAAAAAAATATTGATTTTAAATGTAAAGCTTAACCTATTGTTAAAACAGATATGAGTGGTGGCACTGGGCAAGTAGGCACAGTATCCAATGTGAACCTCACACAGAAGCTGGCAGGCAGGCACCTGCAATTACATTACACAGAAAAAAAAAAAAGCAGCCTGATGTTATAGCTCTAAAAAGGGCTTTTTGGGGTGCTGTCCTTACAGCAGAGATCAGATGAGTCCTTCAGGTTTGTAGTGGACACTGAATACCCTAGCCTAGCTATCAATTTCCCTATCTAATCAGCAGCAGCTAAACTTTCCCTCCTCTCACTAAGCATGCAGCTTCAGAATGAATCGAAAATGGATGCTGGGAGGGAGGTTGGAGGGTGTGGAAGGGAGGGAGTGCTGCTGATTGGCTGGAATGTGTCTGCTGACCGAGAGGCACAGGGTCAAAGTTTGCCCAATGATGACGAATAGGGGGCGGATCGAACTGCGCATGTGTCCGCCCGCCGCGGCGAACGCGAACACGCTAATTTCGCCGGGAACTGTTCGCCGGCGGACAGTTCGGTACATCACTAATTATGACAGTTAATCCCTGTTCAACACTTCGGCTGAACTGCACTGAGTCTTCCAAAAGAGAGGGGTCCAGGACATGGTTCCTGATTAGGCATTCCTCAAGGCAGGTTTGCTATGCTTGTATTTATGTCTGTTCCTTACAGTTTCTAGTACATAACAATAAATATAACAGTCATATTAAGACACATTTCTGAATATGTGCAGTTTAAATTGTGTTTTATAATTAGCATGTATAATTCAAAATAAGGTACATAAAGAAGCAAATAAATAAATCAAATTAAAAAAAAATATAAATATTTATTACATAATTCTCTGTAACTGTTATCTACATAACATGGCACTATGTACATTAATTACTGCATTTTGTTTACAATATAACTCCTTTTTCAGGTTACTCTGTAGATATCACAGATGTACCAAATCTACGAAATTCTGACTACATTTTATGCACATATGATGAAAAAAAAAAACTATATTTGTTATACAATTATGTCGATGTTGCCCTATTGTTTTGTTTTCTCCATAAAACAATGCTTTCTTGCTTTATAAAAATAAATAAATGGACACATACACAATGGGCATATTATTACAATAATACATAGATTGTAACTGAATATGAAACTGATTATGGGTGTCAACAATAGCACAGGAACATTGACAATTATATTGGATTGCATTTTATCTACTCTTGAAACAGGAATGATTCAGAATTGTCTGAGTCATATCAGTAGGCGATTATAAGATTTTCACAATTGTACACCTTTAACCACGTATCAGGTACGAACTTTCACATTAATTTCATATTTACAGTATCTATTAGAATATTAAACATGTTCTAGCTGAATAGCAAAAAAACTGTTTCAGAAAAAGGTTGGTGTGAACTGTAAAGAAAGAGTGGGAAATAAATTGTAATGCTAAAAACAGCTGGAGAAAGAGGTATGCTGAAGAAGCAAGGGAGAGATTAAGATGGAAGTGTTATAGGCTAGAGGCATTTATGAAGGTGAGCGCTATTAAATGCACAGTCAGCAAAAATATTGATAGCTAGAAATGTAGTGATATTTTTTTGCTGCTGCTGTATTTTTCTTGTTTTTTTTTTCCAGATTTCTTTGAAGCCATTAAATAAAGCAGCAGTAAATACCTTATTTTAAGGTTATATCCGTTTTAGGAAATGTTTAGGTTTGGGGAGATTTAACTTGAGTCTTTACAGGGTGGTAATCAGTTGCAGGGAACAGCTGGTGTTCATGGAGATGCACCTTGATTTATTAAAATTTTACATTTGGTTGCTAGTAAGGCTGGAGTACAGGGCTAAGCATTTTGAGATATAAAGGAGGGGGTATATTTGTTGTCAAATGTTGTGGTTTATGAGGGATAAAAAACAGGTTAGTGTCTGGTCACAGGTGAGTGGGAAAATTCACCAAATGGAGTTTAAAGGAACACTCCAAGCACCATGCACACTGTAAATACCCAAAATATGTTAGAATTGGTGAGAATGTTCACTGATGAGTGCCGTGCAACCCTGGATGGTCCAGATGAATGGAGTAGTGGATGGTTGGTGGACGGCCACCCTGTTCGAACATGGGTGCAACGTCAGCAAGGCAGTGGTGGAGTAATGTTTTGGGCCGGAATCATGGGAAGAGAGCTGGTCGGCCCCTTTAGGGTCCCCGAAGGTGTAAAGATGACCTCTGCAAAGTATGTGGAGTTTCTGACTGACCACTTTCTTCCCTGGTACAGTAGAAAGAACTATGCTTTCCGTGATACAATCATATTCATGCATGACAATGCACCATCTCATGCTGCAAAGAATACCAATGGCTGCTATGGGGATAAAAGGAGAGAAAGTCGTGGTGTGGCCTCCATCCTTCCCTGACCTCAATCCTTTTGAGAACCTTTGGAGCATCCTCAAGCAAAAGATCTATGAGGGTGGGAGGCAGTTTACATCCAAACAGCAGCTCTGGGAGGCTATTCTGACATATTGCAAACAAATTCAAGCAGAAACTGTCAAAAAACTCACAAGTTCAATGGATGCAAGACTTGTGAAGCTGCTATCAAATAAAGGGTCCTATGTTAAAATGTAACGTGACCTGTTAAAATGTTTAAAAAGTTAAAATGTTGTTATAAGTTTGATTGAAATAGCTTTTGATTTCAGTAAATATGCTGCAAACACAACAAATGACAATTTTCAGTTCTTTACAACCTATAAAGTGTTTTGAAACTTACTGTGCGTAATAATTTGGAACAGTGCATTGTAAGTTTGTTATGTTTAAAAAAATACTGTTATCATTAGGAGGTCGGTTCAATACAATTTGAATTGTACTCTTAGTAGTTGATAACATGAGAATGATGTTGACTGTTATTTACATCAATTATTTAGGTAAATGAGAAAAATATAATTTGCTAAATAATTTGGAACAGGGTGTATTATGACAGTTAATCCCTGTTCAACACTTCGGCTGAATGATGCAATATAAACTGCACTGCGTCTTCCAAAAGAGAGGGTCCAGGGCATTGTTCCTGATTATGCATCCCTCAAGGCAGGTTTGCTATGCTTGTAATTATGTCTGTTCCTTACAGTTTTTAAGTACATAACAATAAATATAATAGTCATATTAAGACACATTTCTGAATATGTGCCGTTTCCATTGTGTTTGATAATTAGCATGTATAATTCAAAATAAGGTACATAAAGAAGCAAATAAATAAATTAAATTTAAAAAATATATAATTATTTATTACATAATTCTCTGTAACTGTTATCTACATAATGTGGCACTATGTATATCAATTACTGCATTTTCTTTACAATATACCGTATTTTTCGCTCCATAAGACGCACTTTTTTTCCCCTCAAAAGTGAGGGGAAATGTCTGTGCGTCTTATGGAGCGAATATGAAGCTTTACTTACCTGTCTTGCAGCGTTGGCCGGCAGCACAGGGCGCACCGCGGTAGTGGAACTTGAATTTCATGTTCCGGTTTCCGGCGGGACTGAAAGGAAGTGTGCACAAGCTGAGTGCGCACTTCCTTTCAGTCCCGCCGGAAACCGGAACATGAAATTCAAGTTCCACTACCGCGGTGCGCCCTGTGCTGCCGGCCAACGCTACAAGACAGGTAAGTAATAATGGGACAAGGGGAGGGGGACAGTATGGGAGAGAAGAATATGGGGAGGGGGATGAAGTCTATGGGGAGGGGGGGGATGAAGTCTATGGGGAGGGGGGGGATGAAGTCTATGGGGAGGGGGGGGATGAAGTCTATGGGGAGGGGGGGGATGAAGTCTATGGGGAGGGGGGGGATGAAGTCTATGGGGAGGGGGGGGATGAAGTCTATGGGGAGGGGGGGGATGAAGTCTATGGGGAGGGGGGGATGAAGTCTATGGGGAGGGGGGGGATGAAGTCTATGGGGAGGGGGGGGATGAAGTCTATGGGGAGGGGGGGGATGAAGTCTATGGGGAGGGGGGGGGATGAAGTCTATGGGGAGGGGGGGATGAAGTCTATGGGGAGGGGGGGGATGAAGTCTATGGGGAGGGGGGGATGAAGTCTATGGGGAGGGGGGATGAAGTCTATGGGGAGGGGGGGATGAAGTCTATGGGGAGGGGGGGATGAAGTCTATGGGGAGGGGGGGATGAAGTCTATGGGGAGGGGGGGTGAAGTCTATGGGGGGGGAGGGGGGGATGAAGTCTATGGGGAGGGGGGGTGAAGTCTATGGGGAGGGGGGGATGAAGTCTATGGGGAGGGGGGGGGATGAAGACTATGGGAGAGAGGAGAAGACTATGGGAGGGGGGGACACTATGAGACAGGGGAGAAAAAAAATATTCTGTACAAACTGTCCCATAGTAAGAAACACTATGGGACAGTTTGTTCAGAATATTTTTTTTCTGGGTTTCTTCCTCTAAAAACTAGGTGCGTCTTATGGAGCGAAAAATACGGTAACTGTCCTTTTTTAGGTTACTCTGTAGGTATCACAAATGTACCAAATCTATGAAATTCTGACTACATTTTATCTCTATAATTCATGCACAGATGATAAAAAAATAAAACTATAGCAGATATTTGTTATACAATTATGTCGATGTTGACCAATTGTTTTGTTTTCTCCATAAAATAATGGTTTCTTGCTTAATAAAAATAAATAAATGGACACATACACAATGGGCATATTATTACAATAATACATAGATTGTAACTGAATATGAAACTGATTATGGGTGTCAACAATAGCACAGGAACATTGACAATTATATTGGATTGCATTTTATCTACTCTACATTTTATTGTCTGAGTCATATCAGTAGGCGATTATAAGATTTTCACAATTGTACACCTTTAACCACGTATCAGGTACGAACTTTCACATTAATTTCATATTTACAGTATCTATTAGAATATTGAACATGTTTTAGCTGAATAGCAAAAAAGCTGTTTCAGAAAAAGGTTGGTGTGAACTGTAAAGAAAGAGTGGGAAATAAATTGTAATGCTAAAAACAGCTGGAGAAAGAGGTATGCTGAAGAAGCAAGGGAGAGATTAAGATGGAAGTGTTATAGGCTAGAGGCATTTATGAAGGTGAGCGCTATTAAATGCACAGTCAGCAAAAATATTGATAGCTAGAAATATAGTGATATTTTTTTTGCTGCTGTTGTATTGTTCTTGTTTTTTTTGTTTGTTTTTTCAGATTTGTTTGAAGCCATTGAATAAAGCAGCAGTAAATACCTTATATATATATATCAGTTCCAAAGAAATGTTTTGGTTCGGTGAGATTTAACTTGAGTCTTTACAGGGTGGTAATCAGTTGCAGGGAAAAGCTGGTGTTCATGAAGATGCACCTTGATTTATTACAATTTTACATTTGGTTGCTAATAAGGCTGGAGTATAGGGCTAAGCATTTTGAGATATAAAGGAGGGGGTATATTTGTTGGCAAATGTTGTGGTTTATGAGAGGTCAAAAAACAGGTTAGTGTCTGGTCCCAGGTGAGTGGGGAAATTCACCAAATGGAGTTTAAAGGAACACTCCAAGCCCCATGCACACTGTAAATACCCAAAATATGTTTGAATTGGTGAGAATGTTGTTTCTTCTTACCTGGGGTTTGCACGACATCACTTCCTGACTCTACTACTGAATACAAAGAGATGGAATGTCCTAGACACAAGCTTCTGTTAGCATCAAGTTATTGCCATCAACCAATTAGCTGAGGGCATTGGTCAGATACAGAATTTCTGGCTTAACATCAGTGGTGGAGGGTGGGAGCAGAGCCCAGGTAAGAAGTCAAAACATTTATTTGGATAATCGGCAAAAAACAGATGTGAGGAAGGCTGAACTTGATAGACACATGTTTCTTTAGCCTATGTAACTACACTGAACAAAATTATAAATGCAACACTTTTGTTTTTGCCCCCATTTATCATTTATCTAAGACTTTTTCTATGTACACAAAAAGCCTACTTCTCTCAAATATTGTTCACAAATCTGCCTAAATCTGTATTAGTGAGCACTTCTCCTTTGCAGAGATAATCCATCCACCTCACAGGTGTGACATATCAGGATGCTGATTAGACAGCATGATTATTGCAAAGGTGTGTCTTAGGCTGGCCACAATAAAATGTCACTCTAAAATGTGCAGTTTTATCACACAGCACAATGTCAAAGATGTTACAAGTTTTGAGGGAGCGTGCAATTGGCATGCTGACTGCAGGAATGTCCACCAGAGTTGTTGCCCGTGAATTTAATGTTCATTTCTCTACCATGAGCCATGTCCAAAGGCATTTTAGAGAATTAGGTAGTACATCCAACCGGCCTCACAACCCCAGACCACGTGTAACCACACTAGCCCAGGACCTCCACATCCAGCATCTTCACCTTCAAGATTGTCTGAGACCAGCCACCCAAACAGCTGCTGCAACAATCGGTTTCCATACCCAAAGAATTTCTGCACAAACTGTCAGAAACCATCTCAGTGAAGCTCATCTGCATGCTCATCATGCACTTTGGGGTCTCGACCTGACTGCAGTTAATCGTCGTAACCAACTCCGTAACCAGCCTCCTGCTCATGGACTATAGGCCATATCCAAAGACCCTGTTTGTGAGTTAACCCAGCCCAGCCACCCTTAGCAGCTTTCCCTGGGTGCCCCTGATTCAGAACTTTTCCTTCATTCGAATAGAACTGAACACTAGCTCCCTGGCGGCCATTCGCATCAACCAAACCCACGAATGGTCCTCAGCGGTACTTAGCCGCGATCATTATGGAACTAAATTTAGCATGAGTACTTTGTGGGTCCCCGGTCACCTCAGCAGTACTGAGCCATGAATGTTATGGAACTGTTTTCGGCATTAGGTGAACGTGCGGTTCCCGGACAACTTGGTCCGGAGTTTTGAACGATTGCAAACCACCAGGAGGGCGCTTTTTGAAGGGAAGGTGCCTGAGACTAAGGGATACAAACACTACCCCGTATTTCGGACACAGGAGCTCCCAAAAGTTGACCAGCCAAAGCACCAAATGCACTGGAACTATTTTGGGCATAGGACCACGTGTGTGGCCGGTCAGAACTTTAACACAATGGCGTTTCCTCTACACTGCATGGATCTGAGTACTATTTGGAGAATTTGGGCGCTCAGATTAGGGCTATTTGGGGATGTATTATTTGTGGGGTTATTATATATTTTTATGATGTTTTGGGGTATTTTTATATTTTATGTGTTTGCCTCTCTGTTCCTAGGATATTATTAGCTTACCAATATTTAATGCAATTATTTCCCAGGCACATAAATCTATGGGAGGGGCTTGTCTTATTGTTGCATATAAGCAGGCAACTTGGCCTTAATAAACCAGTTCCTTTCACCCTTCACTCAGTCTGGGCTGGATCAGCTATACTCTCTGTAGGACAGCTTATTCACTTGAAGTTATACCCAGGACCCTGTTCCAGGGTGGGAAGCAATGCAGAGACCCCAGCCAAGCTGCGGTGGCTAGGGGCTGAGCAGTACTGGTGTCCCGGTAAAAGCTAGTAAGTGAGCTTGATAGATGTACCCAATCGGGTTGCCAGGCAGTCCGTCACAGTGAGTAAATTACTTTTTTACTGCAGGGAGAGCGGTGCCCACAACCTAAATGGTGCTGTTAGAGCTATAGTGTTAGGGACACTTGTTTGTATTCCTGACACTGTATTTTTTTCTTCAATTAGCATGAAAACTATATTGGCACAAGTAGTGCAAATCACCTGCAAAGAAGGCATTTTAGAATCCATCACAGGTAGAGAAGAGAGATAATAGTAAGATGTCCAAACCTGTACCTAAACCAAAGGTAGATTAAGTGCCTTACAGAATATTGCAAGATCTTCAAGTGATCTCAAGGCCAGGACCCTGCCATCTGAATTTACCAGGAGTGAAATAGAAAGCAGCATAGTACAGTATTCCTGCTGACTTAAATTCACAGTCAGGTGTTTCAAGGTCTCCCAATACTGCAGAATTTCCTAAAACAGATCCTGAAACCGTTTGACCTTTTGGGTCTTGAACAGGATCGTTTGCATAATACACTCTTTGTACATGATTTCTTCTTTTACAGAATGGCCTAGAGGGTAATAAATAGAGGGTAATAAATTATGTGGAAAAATTATGTCCCTCTTTTCCACACTATAAACCCTAATATTATTTATGTGTTCTCATTTTCTAACTCATCAATTCTACGAGGCAGCAGACTAATTTCATTTTGTAGTCAGGCAATTTAAAATCAATGTTTAATAAAAAAAAAAGGCCTAGGTCTGCCTTTGTACTTCTGCTATAGAGGCTACTCTCTTTCCTATATCTTGAAGGTCTTTTCTAAGGGGTCTTTGTCTTCCATGGTTTCATTATTAGTCATTGTTTTTGGCTACACCTCTAGGTCTTTTATTACTAGGCAGTAAATGGCATTGTGTCTTGGAGAGAAATAAGGTGATCACGCACAAAGTGATAGGTGTACTTCACTTTGGCATCAATATACAGGATAAAACCTATTAATATAAACATAAAACTAACATAGCGTAGACATAGCGATAGAGAGAGAGCTCTCTCTATTACCATGGCAACGCTCCGCGCGGCGCGCACACCACGTCTCGCGGGAGTTAGAGAGAGGGAAATGCTGTAAAGTGCTCCTGCAGTCCGCTGGGCCCCTTCTGCAAGTATAGGGAGCCAGGGGGCCCCACAATGCCCCTGGACCACCAGGGATGGAATCTCCCCCCTCCCTGAACCAAGTAAGAAACAGGGAGGGCGGAATATCTTTCATTACATTACATGCATACACTAGTAAACACACACACACACACTTTGCATTCATTACACTAACACACACTGCATTAATTACACTAACACACAGACTGCATTCACTACACTAACACACACTCTGCATTCACTAACACACACACACTCTGCATTCATTACACTGACACACACTACATTAATTACACTAACACACACTTTGCATTCACTACACTGACACACACTCTGCATTCACTGCACTGACACACACACTGCATTCATTACACTAACACACACACTGCATTCACTACACTAACACACACTCTGCATTCACTACACTGACACACACTCTGCATTCACTACACTGACACACACACTGCATTCATTACACTAACACACACTCTGCATTCACTACACTAACACACACTCTGCATTCACTGCACTAACGCACACACTGCATTCATTACACTAACACACACACTGCATTCACTACACTGACACACACACTGCATTCACTGCGCTAACACACACACTGCATTCACTACACTAACACACACACTCTGCATTCACTACACTGACACACACATTGCATTCATTACACTGACACACACTAACACACTCTGCATTCACTGCACTAACACACACACTGTGGGCAGACTCGTGGGCGGGCCGGGCGGGGGGGGGGGGGTGGTAAATCTCACAGATCATCTAGGAAAAAAGACGGAAGAACTCTGCACAGCCCACAACAAGGTCATCGACCAGCCCCACAAACTGGAGGAAGAAAACACCAAATTGTGGCACAAACTGACTGACCTAGAAGATAGATCGCGCTAAATTAATGTGAGATTCTGCGTCACGACTGAACAGATTCCGACCTACATTACAGCCATGTGCTCAGCTCTGGTCCCTAATCTGGATAAAAAAGGCCTGGACATTGGATAGAGCTTACCGCCTGCCGAGACCTCCTTGCTTCACAGCAGACACAAAGCGTGACATAATAGTCCGCTTTCACTATTATGAATCTAAAGAGGCCCTCCTCACCGCGGCTAGAACAGTAACTGCGCTGCCAACACTGTATGAAGGGATATCCATATTTGCAAACCTCTCGGCCCTCACAATGGCCAGGAGGAGAGAGCTTTCTACTATCACAAAAACCCTTTGCAACCACAAAATACCCTATCGCTGCGGAGATCCCACAAAATGAATGATTTGGCACAATGGTAAGATGAAAGTTATTGTGGACTCAGAAGGCGGACTCGCCAAACTCAAAGAATGGCATACATCAGACTCCAAATCTGCAGCATCAATATCCCCAAAAATAATCCAACCCGAATGGAAGATGGCGGGATGATCCTCGCGTTTATAAACCACCTCGCACCACATCTATGTTTATCGACTTACCACCTTACAAACTCTTTCATAATCAGAGGAGACTTGATCTGCTCTCAAAAAGCATAAATCTGAACTCCAGTGGGACGCACAGCCTAAAGAACACAGGGACTGTATCTCTCTACAAGATGGTGAAGAAACCAGCACCTTCTACAGATATCTTCCATACAGAAACCTACTTACCTGCAAACAGATGAAGACTCTCCATACCAAATACCAAATCACATAATCCCATCAATCCCGCTTGTCAGACGTCTCCAGGACTGGTTTCTTGTATAAGATTTCTAATGTTTATGCAATTGCTTAAAAGTTTATAAAAAAAAAAAAAAATCCCACAAAAATAATTTTTTTTTTCTTACGACATAAAAGTTAATCAACATACAATAGGTGATGGCAACTGTGGAAACAAGCTCGTTAAATAGCATGTGTTCTATAAGGGGCGTGCCTAACTTCCGGCGAGAGCAGTCGCATGGAATAGGAGCTTTGCTGCTGACCCGACCACGAGCTACTAATTTAAAGCATTTACCGACTAATCGGATATATATCGACTACTCTACTGTTTCTGCAGTGTTATAGAGCATAAAATGCCTCCGCCCAAGCAACTGAAGCTGTCTGACATGCCGAGAACGAAAAAATCGGAACGTCGGAAAGAAATCCAAGATGGCGACGACATGTCTAATTTCTCCGACGGACTATCGGATCAAGAATCTGGATCCGCAAAATACACTGATGCTCCAGTTACTGAACGCAGCCTCCACAAAATGCTGCAGGAGCTTAGAGCCACAATAACCGCTGACTTCCAAAAAATTGACAGTGAGCTGCGGAAGGAAATATCAAACATTGGCGACAGGACTAACCACCTGGAGAATAAGACCGATGAATTATGTGTGGCGCACAACGAAATGGCGGACACAGTCCAGAAACTAACCGAGGACAACATAATACTGAAAGACAAACTTGCCGACATGGAGGATAGGTCCCGAAGACAAAATGTCCGTTTTAGGGGCATCCCAGATGATGTCGCACGAGAAACATTGCCAGCCCATATATTATCTATATGCAAGGCTCTGGTTCCTGGCCTACCGGACTCCGCATGGGCCTACGACCGCATGCATAGGCTTCCGCGGCCTGCTCGCCTGTCGGCTGATGTCCCGAAGGATGTTATTGTTAGATTCCACTATTTTGCGCACAAAGAAACCCTGATGGCAGCGGCAAGGAAAGCCCAATCAGTTCCGGAACCTCATCAAAAGGTCGCACTCTTTGCAGACTTATCGGCCGCCACGATGGAGAAAAGGAGAGGATTTATTTCGATTACTAAAACCCTGCGGAACAACAATGTGGTGTACAAGTGGGGATATCCCACCAAGTTGATCATTTGGCGCCAGGGCTGAAACCATATCGTCGGGGATCCGACTGAAGGAATGAAACTGATTACCACTTGGGGCCTATGGTCAGGAGCATCCACCCAAGCTACAAAAAATTCCTCCCCGAGACGGATGCAAGCGGACTGGCAAATGGCGAACTCACCAACTGGCAACCCTTGATCTTCTTCGGGCTGTACTTAGCTATCCATCGGACACTTTGATAAGTATTGTACAAATCGGGATCGTAGTGGGCTTTGGCTCTTTATCCCTAAACTGTCCAGTATTGGTTGCTTATAATATTACACACCATTGATTTACATTCTAGTTATATTGACATGACATACCGCGGCCTTAAGTGCTTTGTTTATAATTGATGTATAATTGACAACTGCTGCATTCTCCCCATCCCAACTGGCAGGGGTTTACTCGTTAATAGATCTTACATTATATGATAGAGTAAGGTGATGAATCCCTTTGCCGGCACAATCGTTAGGATGTGTTAATTTCATATTCATATCATGTTGAGAATGAAAATAGAAAGTTTGGACTGGCAAATGGTTAAGTTTCCAATATCCCTTGAACTTTCTTACTATACCTACATATACGCAGGTTTTGTTGTTATTAGTAATTGTTTACTGCTGCTATTTTAGGAGAGTGTACGTTATGGGTATGTTGAGCATTGTACTTTTAATGTTGTAAAACGTTGTGCCTAGGACTAGTACATGCCACATGGTTTTAAATCCAGTTATCTGATATTCTCATAGCGGCAATCCAACACTGGATCGCTGGTGTTAATATTCTCCTGTTCATGCAGCTCGTTTGATCTGTATCTTTTAACGCGCAGCACCATCGCTTATTAGAGGGCCATACAGATATCATCCTCTAATATCGCATTATACTGCACAAACGTGCCAACTCTGGCATTTATCTAAGTGGTCATTTTGGCGCATTAATGAGTCTCTGACAGGGAACTGGGAAACATAGCGCATGCCATGTGCATCTATTGTGTGCATTACAGCTAGGGATCACACCCGCACGGGTGACAAAGTGTCTCCAGTTACAAGGGACTTTCCCCATCGGCCTGGGTTGGTATGTGCAAGAGGCAATTCATCACGCTCTGCGCATTATTCGATACCACGGCCGATGGCGGATAATGTTTTCGCCTAATTAAGAGCTCCTCGTGAACAGACTATTTACAATATTACTCTGCTTTATTTTATTATATTTAATTTATTTGTTTACATTACTGCTCATATTGTGTACGGTTATTAATGCAGATCATTGGTCGGGAGGAGCTTTACAGGCCCTCCTTGTGTCATTTACGGGTATACAACTTCGTACCCTGTTGATGACTGAATTTGTTGACTCTGATAAGGGTTACATATGTACATACTTTTGTTATTGTTGTTCTCCCTTTTCTGTTATTGTCCCTCCCTCCCCCTCTCTTGTCTCTCCCACAGATGGGCCCCAGGTATACTCATTACTCAAGAGGCGTCATCAACGCCGCTGCCCCTTGCTTAACCACTGTGTCATCCGCGTCTCACTGACGTCAAATGTGCTGATTTATGTCAGGTTTACAGGTAATCGCAGAATACAACACAGATCTCATTACAAAAGAACACCCCATAGTCGCATCAGTTCCCAACCAATATGGCTTCTAAGTCAATGAAAATTCTTTCCATAAATGCCAAAGGCCTCAATAGCCCCTATAAGAGAAAGCAATTAGTGCAGGAAATGCACAATTCCAACGCGGCCATCGTATGTGTCCAAGAAACTAATTTTACAAAGAAAAACCCTCCTCAGCTTCGCTCCCCAAAATATCCTACAACATACTTCGCGTATTCACCGACTAAATCCAAAGGGGTTGCTATAATGTTTCACACGGATTGGGTATTCACACTACGGAAACAATATACTGATCAGGACGGTAGAATACTTATAGTGGTAGGTGAATTAAACGGTATACTGGTGACGGTAGCCTCCCTTAATGCCCCCAACGAGGCACAGGTTTCATTTATGAGTAAAGCAATAAAAAAAATCACCTCTATTAAACAAGGCCATACAATAGTATGTGGCGACTGTAACTGCACCCTAGACCCCTCTCTGGACATCAAACGCACCAAAACCAAAACCCCTATTAAATCTTCTGTCCGCAATAGTAGATTGTTATCTCAGCTTCTTCATAAACATGACCTCTATGATACATGGAGGAGTTTATATTCATCAGTTCAGGATTACACATATTTCTCGCCAGTCCACATGACCTATACGCGTATTGACATGTGTTTTATTGACAAATCCACTCTTCCACATCTTTTGGATCAATCCATTGGGCTTAGAACGTGGTCAGACCACGCCCCAATATCGATCACACTAGAGGTACCATACCCGTCCAAAGGGAGAGGAAAATGGCGCTTAAACGAAACCATTTTAGATGACCCCGCAAATATTCGACAGATATCCACAGCTCTCAATAACTATTTTTCCCTGAATTCTACAGCAGACACCTCAGTGGAAACCCACTGGTTAGCACACAAGGCGGTTATCAGGGGGGAATTCATCAAACTAGGCTCCAGGGTCAAAAAACTATTTCTCTCCAAGGACTCCACACTCCGTAAAAATCTCCTAGCATTAGAGAACCTCAATAAAAAATCCCCCTCTAAATCTACTTCCCGACAAATTGCTCGGATTCGAGGAGAGATTCAAGATCTCCAAGCTCAGTTGTACACCAAGCGAGTTCTCCAATCCCGACAAACATACTACCTTAAGGGCAACAAAGCTGGTAAATTGTTAGCCAACCAGTTAAAAGTGAAATATTTGCAGACGAAAATTCCATATATCTCCTCCAAAGACAACATCAGAATTTACAATCCTAATAACATTGTAGATGACCTGTCCCATTATTATGAAGATCTATACAATCTGGCCGATAACAAATCCACGCTCACACCGAGCTCCCTAGAGATATCACAATACCTTTCCCAAATTACGCTGCCACAAACTACATCCATTCAAAATGACCTCCTGGATGCTGAATTCACAGAAGAAGAAGTAGCCCAGGCGATACGGTCCCTGCCCAAGCACAAAGCCCCGGGACCCGATGGTCTCTCCAATTACTATTATATAACTATGTCAACACTCCTAACACCACATATTACCAAATTGTTTAATGAGATCAGAATGATAGGTAAATTCCCCCACGAAATGCTTGAAGCTTATATTATTACTCTGCCCAAACCAAATAAACCACCAACTATATGTAGTAATCTACGTCCAATTTCCCTACTTAATGCAGATGTAAAACTGTACGCTAAACTGATCGCTAACAGACTTAAACCTCTCTTGCACGCTCTGATTTCAGAAGAACAAGCAGGGTTTGTACCCGGGAGACAGGTGGGCGACAACACCAGATATTGCATGGACTTGATTGACTGGGCCAAGAAACAAAACAAAAAGGGCGTCTTAATGGCGCTAGATGCGGAAAAGGCCTTTGATCGCCTGAATTGGGAATATATGTCCGCAACACTGTTAGCGTTTGGTTTCTCACAAGCCTTTATAACTGGTGTAATGGCCCTATATTCTGCTCCTTCTGCAAGAGTTTTTAACTCTGGCTTTACTTCCAGAAACTTCCAAATATCAAACGGGACAAGACAGGGGTGTCCCCTGTCCCCCTTAATATTTATCTTGTGTTTAGAACCCCTGATCCAGACTATTAAACTTGATATGCAACTTTCTGGCCTTGGCACACCAGCAGGAGAGAAAAAGATAGCTCTCTTTGCGGATGATATCGTTCTATTTCTAGCTAACCCGAATGATTCCATTCCACAGCTTCTGAAAACTCTATCTGCGTATGGCTCTATCTCATATTATAAGAACAATGTTAGCAAAACCCAATTACTTCCAATAGGACTCAGTAAGCAGGCAATCAAAGATTTGAAAAACAAATACACTTTTGACTGGAAAACCACAGCTCTCTCGTATTTAGGCATAAAATTAACGCACTCTAGAACACAGACAATTAAGGAAAACCATTTAGCCATCCTTAAAAGTATTACTAAGCAAATTAGCTCATGGGATAAACTCTACACATCTTGGATTGGTAGAATTAACTCAGTAAAAATGATGATACTTCCCACATTCTCTATCTATTTAGAACACTGCCCATCGCTATTCCTAATTCTATCCTCAAACGTTATCAGGCGGCAATCAATGCCCATATTTGGAAAAGAAAACCACCAAGGGTAGCTTTTCGATCACTCTGGCGGCCGCTCAAGCAAGGAGGGCTCAGTGTCCCAAATATATCACACTACTATAGGGCAACATTATTGGCACAGGGCCTCAACCTTTTGTTGGGCACATCTAAACCGGTGTGGGCCAGACTTGAATCCACGTGCGGTAATTTGGTTTCCCTCCCTAACACCTTGTGGGCATCCTCCCCTCCGACACATCCCTCCACGCTCCCAGCAACGTGTTTTTTCTTAAAATCTTGGATAACCTGGAGCAAAGCTCTGTGGCCCAAAGAGGAGTCACTTTATCTGGCACCTCTATCAGCCCTTTCCAGCATATCACCCGACCTCCCGACGCAACAATGGATGAAATTAGGCATAACTCATGTCCATAAGCTATTCAACAGAAACGAGATATATCCATTTCCAGTTTTGCAGGCTACTTACAACTTACCACCAAGAGACATCTTCTTATATGTACGTGTGAAACACATACTACATTCCAACTCAATTAGATACATCAAGCCGCTAGCACTTAGTCAACTCGGTAGTAAATGCTTCAGCGAGAAGGTGTCCCAGCATTCTTGCAAATTTCTCTCTTTCTGCTACTCAGCACTAACAGGCTCACATAAATCTACAAAGTTGCCTTATATGCGAAAATGGGAGGAAACTTTGAATATTGACCCCACCATAGACGAATGGGAACAAACTATTTCCTATACTCACAAGTCATCGAATTGTGTCACGCACTGGGAAGCATATTCTAAATTGCTGATGAGGTGGTATTTGGTCCCGAGCAAACTTCATAAGATTTACCCCAACTCGTCCTCCTTGTGTTGGAGATGTAGTAGAGAGGAAGGCTCACTAGAACATATATTTTGGTACTGTGACGAATTACGAGATTTCTGGCGTGAAATCCAAGATACCATTCTCGCACTGTGCAATATAAAAATACCACTCACGCCAGAGAATTATCTAATTCATCTCATTGCGAATCTACCCACCCTACCAGCCAGAGACGCGGTACTCAACATACTTCTAGCTTCCAAAATTAGCATAGCTGCCCACTGGAAGAGCCTCACCTGCCCCACTGTAGCGGAAGTAATTCGCAGAACAGACTCCACATACCACCATGAAAGAGAGTGGGCAAAACAGGGCCGTTTGACCAAATTCCTAGCAAATTGGCAAAACTGGGAAACGTTTAGGACATTGGCTCTGTCGTCGTAAATGATATGTCCAGGCAGCTTGATGCAAGGCTCTATGATTCGCCTCGCTCACCTAACATTATCTTGAATAAAGCAGTGGTAAGGTCTTGATTATAGGGGTCTCATCCACTTCCCCATTCCGCCCATATGTTTCAATAAGTATCACTTATCCACTTTACCCCTCCCCCACCCTATGTTCCATTCTCCCAGGTTATTCCCCCCTATGTGTCTTATAGGGAGCTCCATTCCTAACAAGATACACATAGCGCAATCATTGACAATTAAAGGTCTTCTGTATATATAGTTCACTCGCGCAACTGCACTATGACTGCACAGGAAGTACACTACCGACAACACACATGTCACTGTACCCAACAAACGTAATGGTTTACTTTCGTAATTAGTGTTTAAAATATAGCCGTAGACACACATGCATTTTACAATATAATAAGATATACTTCCCTGCAATGGACTAAAGTAGGAATTGCAGCTAGCATCTTACTACCAATTGATCCGGCAATTTGCCCACTGTACCGAAAGATATAGTCCATAAAGGTAATCTCGAAGTCAATGCATAGCTTCCTTACAATGCGTGTATTTATTGGTATAGGCTCACTGATTATACGGTACGTCCCATGCCAAGTACCACCTGAGAAGTGCTTTTTTGAGTTAAAGTACCTAAGGGCAGGATTATATTTTTGACTTGAATGTGTTACTATATTTATGTGCTTTCAATATATGCAGTTGGGCGTAATCATCTTTTGCTCGAATGTACGTTTATCCTCAAAATTTGGTCAAATGTATAGTTTATTGGGTAACAGTTCTGTTTTGTGTATACCTTTGTGATAATATGCGAGATTGGATGTAACGTATCATTTTTGTGACTCCCTCCCCTTCTTCCTTTCTGTATCCCATGTTTTCTTTTGTTATGATAAAACATCAATAAAAATCTATACATTGAAAAAAAAAATAGCATGTGTTCTATAGCAAACTCTCTCCCCGGCGATGAAGCAGATGATTTGTGTAATATCATATGCGCACAAAATTTGGCTCTGGGACGAGGCTCGCTCCACACGACCTCTCCATGGGATGCACACTTGATTGTGAGCTTGAATGCTCCTAATGCCTTCCTCTCCGTCGAGAGTCTATGTATATACTTTCATTATTTTCCTTATGTTCCACCCGGTTGCCCCCTCCCTCACATCCCCAGCAAAAGTGTACTCTATTATTAATCAAAGCCCACTCTCCATTCCTTGGTCCAGTGCACTGGTCAGACTGGCAGTTACTGGCCGTGGGCACAAAACCGGGCTTGGTCAGGAATCTGCGAGTCTCTTAGCAACATTATTAAGCCACATTCACTATGGCCCACCACTTTAAATGTTTCTCGATTAATGGTAACAGCTTGAATAGCCCATTCAAGCGGGGATCTGCTATACAAGCGATACATAAGTCAAAGGCAGCTATTGTCTGCCTTCAGGAAACTCACCTCTGTAAACGCACCCCCCCCCCCCCCCCCGCCTTTACACCGACCTAATACACTCAAATCTTCCATGCCCTCTCCCCACACAAATCAAAAGGGGTAACCATAATGTTTCATTCAGACTGGGTATTTCAACAGGAAACTATATACAAAGATTATATGGGAAGATTGCAGATTGTGGTGGGAACGCTTAATGGGATTCAAATCACTGTTGCCTAGGCATATGCTCCAAATAACTTCCAACCTTCCTTTCTGGCCAGGGCACTGAATAAGATATTAAAGCTACATAAAGGCCACACCATAATAATGCGGGGACTTCAACAGTACACTCGACCCTGAATAAAACCTCAAACGGACTCAAGGTAAAAAACCCACCTCACCAGGTCACCTCTCTAAGCCGAAAATTATCCACACTCTTACATAAACACGATCTATATGACCCTTGGTGCAGCTTATTTCCATCTGAAAGAGACTACACGTTCTTTTCCGCTGTACACCTCACCTATTCACGTATAGATATGTGCATATTCGATAAAACAACCTTACCAAATGTCTCTGATGTGTCCATTGGCACTAGGACATGGTCAGAACACGCACCGGTCATCACTACATTCCAATCCCTGTACCCAGCACGGGGCAGGAGTACATGGAGACTCAATGAGTCAATACTCAACGAGGCCACTCAGGTACCCCCCCTTACAAAAAGCAATACAGTCCTTCTACGATGATCACAAAAATGACACCTCCCCTATAGGCACATAGTGGTTAGCCCTTAAGGCGGTAATGAGGGAACTCCTGATACAAGCAGGATCTGTCCGCAAAAATTTGATGAATGATAACCTGAAGCGGCTTTTAGAGGACTTGTCCAAAATAGATTCGAAAAATAAGATAACCCCATCAAAGAAACTAGCAAAACAGCTAGCTAGAATCAAAAGAGAGTTGCAGAAAATAACCATAACTGTTATGGCGAAACAATTGAGGAAACTAAAATTATCACATTATGTACTTGGCAATAAAGCAGGTAAATTGCTCGCAAGGAAACTGAAATCCCAATATCTACAATCGAAATTACCCTATATGATGTCAGCCAACAACACCAAATTATACAATCCCCAGGACATAGTTGAGGAACTAGCATCATTTTATAATAAACTTTATAACTTACAGCTAGACCAAGGTTCACATCACTCCACCCACGAAGAAATAACAAACTTGGAAGAGATCTTCCACAGATCACTGCTCAACAATGCCAATCACTACTCACCATTCACAGAAGATGAAGTGCAGAAAGTCATCTGTACCCTTCCCAAATACAGAGCACCCGACAGGTTCCCTAATTCCTACTACATAATATTTGAGCCTCAACTCATACAGTATCTCACCAAACTCTTCAATCAGATTTAAGACTCGGGGACTATACCAGAAAAGATGCTAACAGCCCACATAGTCACACTACCTAAGCCAGGTAAGGCACCTATGGAATGTGCCAATCTAAGACCTATTTCATTACTAAATTCGGTTGTAAAGTTATACACAAAATTATTAGCTGTGTGCCTAAAACCTATGCTAGAAGACATGGTATCGCCAGAACAAGCAGGATTTGTCCCAAGTAGACAACTTGGAGACAATACCCATCATTTTTTAAATCTAATTAATTGGGGCCATACAAGCTGGCTCTGGATGCTGAAAAAGCGTTAGATTGCTTGAATTGGTCATACGTGGGCAAGACGCTGGCTAGGATGGGATTTCCTCTGTCCTTCTTGGACAGCATCTTGGCCCTGTACTCACGCCCCTCAGCAAAAGTATACAACTCTGGCTTCCTATCCCGTCCCTTCCATATCACCAACGGCACCAGGCAGGGTTGCCCACTCTCCCCGTTAATTTTTATTCTGAGCCTACAACCCTTTGTAAGACACATCAAACAACATGAAAATATAACAGGCTTTAATACCCCCACAGGCAAGATGAAAATAGCTCTCTTTGTGGACGACTGTAACATATTCCTCCTCACCTTGCAGTATTTGCGCCTAGCGGCTGTGAATCTGTATAACTGACTCTTGCAACATGTTGATGGACACTGGCCACTGCCTATCCATGCCAAATTATACCCCCATGTCCGCCCACATTGATGACGACGTCGGTGTGCGCGTGACATCACGCGGGAGAAGTGCGTGCACGTTTTGAGGTCAAAAACCGTTTTCGGCCAATCAGAACTGTAAAGCACTTATTTAAGCTCAAATTTACTTTTCTCATTGCCCTGTCGTGGTTTCCCTAGTGGTTGTCCAAGAGTGTGTTCCTGAGCATTTATTTCTGGTTATTGACTTTTGCTTCGTTTGACTTCCCTGTATTCAGGTATCCCTGACTTCTGGCTTTCACTTATCGTTGAGTCCCATTCTGTGTTCCCCGACCTCGGCAAGTATCCTGACTATTCTTTGGTGCGTTAAGTCCGGCTATTCTAAGGCCGGTAATACGTTACCTTTTAGTTCTAGTTGTGACACAATTCTACGTGCTGGATCAATTCGTAATCCTGACAATGACGTATTGCTATTCCTGACCAACCTAATTTCATCACTCCCATATCTCTTAAATCTCCTAGACAGTTATGGACAGATATCCTATTACAAAAACAACTCTAAAAAATCCCAAGCACTAGCGATACGGTTACCCACTAATATGGTACAGCAACTACAAGCTGACTAACCCTTCTTACCTTTGCATTAAAATTACAAAATCACAAAACCACTTACCTCTTCTACATAAACTAGATTCTCAACTAAAGGCATGGGAGGAGTAAAAATGTTGATCCTACAACATATTCTGTACCTTTTTAGAACACTGCTGTTTGCTTTACCAAACTCTTTACTGAGAAAACTCCAAAAACTGATCAATGCACACATATGGAAAATAAAACCCCTTGTATAGCACAGAAACCATTATGGCTCCCCTACACCATGGGTGGGCTGGGTAGCCCAAATGCAAAAATGTACTAAAAAAACCTCACTAATAGAGACCTTGTCAATACTAGAAAGACCCTCACCCCCGATATGGCTTTGTCTGGAAAATGCTTGTATGGCACAGGGCACAGTGGAGCACGCTCTTTGATCAAAATAAACAAAAGCATGCTGCCCTCCACCAAACTCCTACTCTACATGTGCAGACAGATCATCCCAACAATAATAGACACCAACTGTGTCCTATGCGCCGCACCCTTACAAACCATTACCTCACTTACACAGGACCTGCATCTGGCCTCCTGAAAACAGGTAGGAGCCACTTTGGTTCACTCCATAGGCAGCAACACAGGTATTAAGCGATTCCCTGTTCTACAAAAATAATTCTCTTGACTGCCTAGGAAACTGTTTACTTACCTACGTTTTAAAAATATCCTACATGACAATCACGTTAGAGCTGTTGATATTAAACCACTCCCATCTTTTGCTCAAAAGTGCATGGGAAATCTACCTAGCATTAAAACACTGTCCCTCTGCTATACCACTCTTATGGCCCTGGGTGACACTGGGAAGCTCCCGTACATATTGAGGTGGAAATAAGCAATACAAAACACTTTCCCATTGGGAGGCATATTGCAAAAATCGTTATGTGATGGTATCTGGTACCCACAAAGCTCTCCCACATGTACCCCAATGCCTCTGTCACATGCTGGAGATGTACAGGTAAAGTGGGCACCCTACAGCATGTATTCTGGGACTGCCCTCGCATCACACAATTCTGGCAGGAAATTGGGATGTTATGTCAGGAGGTACTGAAAGTTAACATCCCCATGCATCCAGAATGTTATATCTCCACCCATCAGTCTGAGGACACAAACTATGTAGTGCTACATTTTCTAATAGCTACAAACGCCGCAATTGCATTTAGATGGAAACAACCCCAGGTCCCTAAACTAAGCAATGTTCTAACCAGGCTTGACACCTCGAGCCTATACGAGAAAATGGTTTGTCGCCTTCAATGTAAAGAGGGTAAATATATAAAGTGATGGCAAAAATGGCTTGTAAGAAGGAACTCATTTATATGTAAAGTTACACAAAAGAAAACAAACACACAAAAAAACTCCACTCCACTCCACTAAAAGGAGGCACAAATGCTTGGATAGCCCAGACATGAGCCACAGAGAAGCCTCTCTTACTACTAAACCAGGAATAGTAAAAATGAACAACCTTCACCCAAGAGTACACCGGAACATACCCTTTGCTTTCTTTTACAAAACTGTAAGTTCAGCCACTGCCCGACCTTCATCATCTATGTGCAAACAGTTGCTAAGGTTAAACTTACCGCATACACCTCCTTCCACTGCTAATAGGTAATCTAAAGCTAATCTATTTTGATAGATGGCTGATCTCATCCTGGTATTTTGCATAGCTAGAAGATTAAGCACTTGAGCTGTCTCATTAGTAATAATCTCAACCACCGCCTGTAGTCTAATAATGTGGTTGAGCATATATATCGGAGTTCTATATCCATAAGTGCCATCTTCTGCCCAAGTAGCAGGTCCATAATAATTAATAATACGTTGAGGAGGCCACTCATCATCTTCCCAATTACCTATGTTCATGGATGCTCTCTTCCTTCTATGATTTACATCGTAAACCTTAACTCCCAAGATCTCTCCTGTCTCAATTGGCAACAAGAAGAAGGATGGTTTGAGCATACCTAATACACATGCCCCTTCCCAATCTTGTGGCAACTCTGAATATGCTTTCTTACCACAGATCCAATATAAATTTGCTGGGGCTTTCCAACTAGATGTAGCAAATAAGTCAAACCATACCTCCTTTAACCCCTTAAGGACACATGACATGTGGGACATGTCATGATTCCCTTTTATTCCAGAAGTTTGGTCCTTAAGGGGTTAAATGAGTGTAATTGGCAAACGGATTAGCAGGCTCTGAGACATTTGAAGCTGACCACCAAGTAGTATTTTTAGTATTAGCATTATAAGCTTTTTGTCCCAAGCAAGTTAGCTCACCTACAGACATGTTATACATTGTCCCTTTCCTGGCTATACAAACATGACCTATAATGGAGGTTTTTAACCGCCATTCCGATTTACTTCTAGTACTTACTTGATGATCAGACTGCAAAGGTATCTGTTGTTCATATGTCTCAGAGCCAGGGTACCATATTTCCTTTGCCTCCCATGGCCACTGGTCTCCCATATTTGTACCTCCACACACATAACAATTAGTTACATTAAGACTACCTGCAATACTTTCAGCCAAATCAATAAATATGTTCTTAACATTATGGGGAATTTTATCCTCAACACTCATCTCATAAAAGGAATGAAAAACCAGATGAGTTTGAGTTGCCACTGTCTCAGTTTCAAGACCTACATATGTTATTGTTCCTGGATCTACTCCTGTGCCATATATTTGGAACCCAAAAATATTTCCAAATTTGTCAATAAAATGCTGGGGATTAGAGATGGTCATATGTACCGGATTGCATTCCATAGATTTACAATATGGTGTGGTAGGCAACCTTTGGATAATCATATCTTGATCCACTGTTTTTCCCCATGTTGCCCACCCTACACAAGACCAATAGGGACAAAAATTATAATCTCTATTTGGGCAATCAGGAACAGTAGATCTTTTACTGGGACACAAATATTTATCATTAAACCCATAAGTTTGTTCCCATTTAAGATTACCACATACATTCCAAGGTTTTCTACTACCAGAAATCGCCTTACATGCATCAAATAGCAGAACACCCGTAGAATGCATGGTATTTATCACAGTCCTATTTATCAAAGTTCCCTGGGAATTACTATTTCTAATAACCAACCAAATTGTACGGGGTTGGAATTGGGGATCGAAACATTTAGACTCTCCTGATATTAACTTGCACACACTATAATCAATATCCAAATATCTACATTTAGATACAGATCCCTAACATTCATACTGTGAGTGCCAGATGAGAGTTTGGGATATTTGGTTACCTGTTTTAGTAGTCTTAATGCAACTATCACAATTCGGTATGTCTGTACTCTTACCTTCCTGAAAAATTACACAAATACTTAAACACACAATATAGCACATCATTTCATAATTAATCATTTTTCTTCGACCGTGCGATGGCACCTCAGCTTCCCGAATGTGAGGGCTGCAAGGATGTTGTTCTTCTGATCCTCACTTTCCTTCACAGAGATCCCTTCAAGACACTTTGGCTATGAAACGTAGGCAGGTGGTCAGACTTTATTATGGCCGTCAAAACACCTACTTGCTGATCTCTATAATTACTCTAGATGTCCCAATATCTCCTCGTCACTCCGACTGAGTTGCACGCTTCAACCGGATCTTGCAAGGATTCTCAGGATCTGGGATAGCTTGCCAAGAGTTTGATGCTGGTTTAACCCTAGAATGATGAATCCACGGAGTCACCTCTGCCACCTTTACAGCTGTTGGGGTAGATAAAAGAACAACATAAGGACCCCTAAACTTTGGACCTAATGGAACAATATTCCATTCTTTTATCCACACTTGATCTCCTGGTTGATAGGAACAAACAGGTGGATATATGTTCACAGGTAACCTATCTTGCACCCATTTCTGCACCTCCTCCATATTTTTACCCAACTCTACAACCTGCTGCCGAGTAATTCCTTCACCTAACTGATTTAAGTCCCATACATAATTTCAAAGGGAGACAGACCCATTCTTCTGGTAGGCGTACTACGTATCCGCAACAGAGCTATTGGCAAAAGGACATTCCACTTGAGCTGAGTTTCCTGACACATTTTAGCCAATTGGGTTTTTATTGTTCTGTTCATCCTTTCCACCTTTCCAGAACTCTGAGGTCTATAGGCTGTATGAAGTTTCCACTTGATACCAAGCACATGAGTTAGTTGTTGCAAGCACTGATGAATAAAGGCTGGACCATTGTCTGATCCGATAGAACACAGAAGTCCATATCTGGGTATAACTTCTCGCAACAGAAAACGTACAACTTCTCCTGCCTTTTCTGTACGAGTTGGGCAAGCTTCTACCCAGCCTGAGTAGGTACACACAGCTACCAACAAATAACGATATCCCCCAGATTTAGGCATCACAGTGTAATCTATTTGCAGATCTGACATTGGGAGTCCTCCCATATATTGAACTCCAGGGGGTTTGACAGGGCCTTGTCTTGCATTATTTTGGGCACACAAAACACATCTCCGAACTATGGCTTGAATCAAACTAGATAACCTTGGTATATAGAAATGTTTCTTAAGAGATTCTTACATACTATCTCTTCCAGTATGTGTGCCATTATGGAAGTTTTGAACAATCTATATAGCCAGAGATGTCGGAACAACTATTCTTCCATCTTCTAACTGATACCAATTATTCTCCAGATATTTCCCAGCTTCAGTCTTCAACCACTCCATCTCTTGGGTTGTATATATTGGAGTCCATTGAGACAGAGGTGCCGGTACAAGGGCTGCAACATATCCCACATATTCCTCTTGCCCTGATTCAGCGACATGTTTTGCTGCGTTGTCGGCCATGCGATTTCCTTTAATGACATCACTATCACCTCTCAGATGTGCCCTACAGTGTATAATACCGACTTCCTTCGGTTCCCATACCGCCTCTAACAGTTGGAGTATTTCAGCTGCATACTTGATCTCCTTTCCTTGCGAATTCAGCAATCCCCTTTCCTTATACAGTGCTCCATGGGCATGGGTGGTTAGAAAAGCATACTTTGAATCAGTGTAGATATTCACTCTCAACCCTTCAGCTAATTGCAAAGCCCTGGTTAATGCAATCAGTTCCGCCTTCTGTGATGATGTCCCTTTCGACAGTGGCCGTGCTTCTATCACCGTATCTGTAGTCGTTACCGCATATCCTGCATATCGTACACCTTCCTTCACATAGCTACTACCGTCAGTATAATACTGTATATCTGGATTCTGGATGGGAAAATCATTAAGATCAGGCCTGCTTGAAAACACTTCATCCATTATCTCCAAACAATCATGTTGGCTTTCAGTAGTCTGAGGCAAAAGGGTAGCTGGATTCAAATTGTTGACAGTTTCGAGGTGTACTCTTGGATTTTCACATAACATGGCCTGATATTTGGTCATTCGACTGTTGCTAAACCAATGATTTCCCTTATAATCCAAGAGGGTTTGTACTGCATGAGGTACTCTCACATAAAGTTCCTGACCCAATGTGAGCTTGTCAGCCTCTGCTACCAGTAGGGCAGCAGCAGCCACTGCTCGCAGACAAGGTGGAAGACCACTGGCACTGCATCCAACTGCTTGGACATGTAAGCTTGGACATGTAAGTCTTTGCCATGATCCCAAGTATTGAGTTAATAATCCCACAGCCATTCTTCTTTGCTCATGTACGTACAGATAGAAAGGACGTGTATGATCTGGTAGACCTAGGGCTGATGCACTCATTTGTGCTTTCTTAACATCTTCATATGCCTTCTGTTGTTCAGAGGTCCACAAAAAGTGGTCATGTTCTGTTCCTTTCACAGCTTCGTATAGAGGTTTCGCCAATATTGCATAATTAGGAATCCATATCCTGCAGAATCCTGCCGCTCCTAAGAATTCTCGCACTTGTCTTCTATTCTTAGGTATCGATATCTGACACACTGCTTCTTTTCTTTCAGGTCCCATCATTCTTTGGCCTTCAGATATATGGAATCCTAAATATTTAACACTTGGCTGGCACAATTGCGCTTTCTTCCTCGATACCTTGTATCCTGCTCTCCATAAAATGTGAAGAAAATCATAAGTGGCTTGTTGGCATATCTCTTTAGTAACAGCCGCTATCAAAAGATCATCCACATATTGAAGTAATACACATTCTCCTGGGATAGACTTGAAATCTTGCAAATCCTGGCTTAATGCAGATCCAAATAGGGTAGGTGAATTCTTGAACCCTTGAGGTAGTCTGGTCCAGGTCATCTGACGCTTTGAACCTGTAACAGCATCTTCCCATTGGAAAGCAAAGATATGTTGACTCTCAGCAGCAATTCGAAGACAAAAGAAAGCATCCTTAAGATCTAGCACTGTGAAGTAGGTTGCTCCACCTGGTATCAAAGCAAGCAGATTGTAAGGGTTGGGTACAACTGGGTGTATACTAACTACCGCATCATTAACTGCTCTCAAATCCTGTACAGGACGATATTCATCCAATCCTGGTTTTTGAACAGGTAATAATGGATTGTTCCAGGAGGAAGTACAGAATTTTAGGATGCCATACCTTACGACCTTATCCAAGTAGGATTGTATGTTTTCCTTAGCCTTTTGGGGTATGTGATATTGACGTAGGCTCACAGGATAGGCCCCAAGCTTTAGTTCAATATGTATAGGTGGGATATTACGAGCAAGTCCTGGTGGATTATTCTCTGCCCATACTCCTGGAATGTCAAATAAGGATTCATCACTCTTAGGGTTAACACTTGTCACTATAGAATAGAAGCGCCATTCTTCTTCCCTTGGCACCGATATCGCCATTATGCCTGGTAATCCCTTAAACTTCAGAGACGTTGATCCATTAGGTAAAAAGGTTATCTGGGCGTGAAGCTTCGATTATAGGTCTCGTCCTAGAAGTTGAATCGGACACTCTGGCATATATAGGAACTGATGCGTCACCACATGGCCTCCCAGAATACAAGTGCGACTCTTAAGAACCGGTCTAGCTGCGCTTCTCCCAGTAGCTCCTATCACAGTTATAGTCTTCCCCGAAGGTGGAGCCACCATCTTAGTCTCCACGGAATGTTCAGCACCTGTGTCGATCATGAAAGAACTTCTCTTTCCCCCTATTGCTACATCGACCATAGGCTCCGCTTGACCAAGGGGGATGGAGCCCGGTCGGTATCAATAGTCTTCCATGATAGTGTCAGCCAGACCCACAAAATCTCTATCCTCTCTTTCTCTAGGTCTCTGTGTGGGTGGATAGTATCGGTCTCCTTGAACACTTCCTCTACTATTCCCACCATTCCCTCTAAAACTTCCTCTTCCTCTATAACTACCATTATAGCCTCCTCGTACCCTTCTCTCTCCTTGTCTATCACCTTCATACTGCTCTCTCTGTGGACACTCACTCTTCCAATGTCCCCCCTTTCTACAATACATTGATTCCTACTTAAAGGTCCCTTGCTCAGCCTATTCTCGTCTCCTCTATTCACTTCCCTTCCCTGTCTTTCTACACTTGAGATAGCTACCGCTAGCATATCTGCCTTTTTCCTCATCTTACGTTCTTCCTCCCACTTTACCTCCGTCTCCCTATTCATATATACTTTATTTGCGATTTCCATTAACTGTGATATGGACATCCCTACAAATCCCTCTATTTTCTGTAATTTCCTTTTAATATCACATTGGGCCTGGCTGACAAATGCTGAATTAATCATCCTGGCATTCTCAGGAGCCTCTGGATTAAGAGGAGACTCCAATAATCTCTCATAAAAGGTACTAGGTGACTCATCAACCTTTTGCAACACCTCAGCCGTCTATGACATATTAATTGCCTTCTTCCCTCCTGCCTTCATGCCAGCAATTATGGCTTCCCTATAAGCTCTTAGTTGGGGCATGTCAGCACCATTCACATTCCAATTTGGATCGACATTTGGATAATGGTCTGCGGCCCACGCAACTGGATTGGCCTGATTTTGAGTACGGGCCGTTTCCTCAAGCGCTTTAATAGCCGCTTGATTAATCCGGGTCCTTTCCTCACAATTAAATAAAGTTAATAATAATTGCTGGCAATCGGCCCAGGTGGGATTATGTGTCTGGATAATTGAAGTAACCAAATCTGTCATGACTTGAGGTTTGTCAGTATATGAGGAGTTAGTGAAGGGGACATATACAAACAATGGATCTGCCCGTTGTATTTGGCCATTCTCATCCACGTGTGTTGGGCCTGGTGTAAGTCGGAGGGGCATTTGGTAATGTCGGGGTTGGAGGGCACCAGTCATTTGTCGGGTTACTATGGGACTACGATACGATGGTTTCATAATGAGTTCCGGTCTAGGGGTAGTAAGGCAAGGGGAGTGAGGCGGATTAATTTTACTGGGTGGAAGTTCAGTCAACAGGATATTACGGGCCGGACTGGGAGGAGCCTGACCAGGAACCAGAAGTGACGTCAGTTCCGGATATATGGAACTAGTGGGGGCCGGTACCGGAAGGGGAGGGCTCAGAGTCAGTGGGCTAGACTCTGAACTAGATGCATGAGTGGGCAGGGACAATGGGAAAGGGGGGGTGGCATCACCAGTAGCACCCCCTCTAACCTTAGAGGAAGTGTAAGGGGGTGGGGAGGGAAGTTCAGTCTCAGAGGAAGAATCTAAAATGGGCGGAGTTGCGGCCCTGATGGAGAGGCGAGTCCTGGCCACCATGAGGCGACATTGCTCCTCATGGCATACCTTAACCCATTTAGGCAATTCTTCCACAATCTGTTTCCAACAATCAATATACGGAAACTGATTGTAGAATTCAGGCCGGCTAGATACAGCCGCGTGCACACGTACCAAAATGAGATCAAGGCTACCACATGGTGGCCATGCGGTCACCAGGATAGGCCACTCTCTACTACATAAGGTAGTCAAACGTTTGGGGACAATTTTACCCCAAAATCACAAGCCTTATATCCCTTAGTAAAGTTCTTCAGCATGCATGATAAGGGATCAACAATCTTTGAGTCAGACGCACCCATACTGACAACAGAGCGTCTAATACAAAGACACACAAAACTCCAAACACACTTCCAACAGTCACACTCGTTTCCCTGGCAACAGTACCACGTGGCAAAGTTGCCAAGCCAAACGTACACACACGATAACACGCATAGAATTCTCGTACATACAGTGATATCACAGCGTCCCACTCACAAAGATCTACCAAACACTAGCTACTTACACCTCTATAACTATAAATCAACTCTACAATTATCTGTACTATAAATCAACTTTTAACTAACCGACTATATCACATTCTAGTAATCTCATCTTTACAGTCAGTGGTTATGGTACAATTAGTAAGTGGTTATAGTACAGTTTTAAAGTCACAGATCAGTTAGTAACAGTTAAGGTATTATACATATAACATAAAACAGCAATTGTTAGTAATTTTTACACAATGTCAGTGGTTATGGTACATGTCAGTGGTTATGGTACTGTGCGCTATTTTACAATTATACACACAATTTACACTCCCACTAGACTGCAGAGCTCTAGCTTTCTAGCAGGACATACAATTTAACTAATTCACCAACAACAGTATATTTAACAACATTTACAATAATCCCAACTACTCTAACTGGCCAGCACCTCGAGAGCTTTCGATCTATTTGTACACCAGAGATTCGATAAGTCTTCGCTGCCCAGACACCACATATAGTGAACTAGAGGGCAGAATTTTCACCAGTACCCTTTAGTCTAATACACTAGCAATAATCTAGTGGCTGGATTTACAACAGAGCACACTTAGTCAAGATAGGGTGAAATCTAGCAAACGATAATGTACAACAGAGTCTGCTTAGTTTCGCCGGTCTCCCCGCCTAGCAATCAAAATTTATACCTAGCATGCTAGTCAAGACAGGACACCGGTGTCGGACATGAGCTATTTACACCAAAACTCAGTCTAACAATACCACCTATATTAGACGGGTTGACTACAAAGCGTCTAATGTCCGCAACGCCTTCACTTCTTCCTCCCAGAGGGGAGGGGCCAATTCCAATAACCGGTTCCAAATATAAAACCCCTTGTGGGTCTATCGCTCTAACAGTATCAATCTTACCTGTTATTTCCTGCCCTGGGTTTGCATTCAAACGACGGGGCACCCCGGTACTCACTGCGCAGAAGCCGATGATCTCCTGGACAAAAGGCCAGTGGCGCCGAGACGAAAGGAGGTCCACGCAGAGGTCCAGGGGTGCTGCCGTGGAGAATGATGGTAAAAAGCTTTACCGTCTCAAATCTCTGCGCCAGCTTCCGTGCGATGAGAGTTTCCCGGTAATGCACCAATTATGTTACCGAGTAAACAAGCAGAAACCAAACACAGAGAAATGGATGCAGGATTTCAGGAAATAAGAGGCCTTTATTTACATACCGATCGGGTCTCAGATGAACTCCTGTTCCAAAAATATCTGAGAGACCAACACATGGTGTACATTCCTTATATAGCCATATAGCTCCTCCCATCAATAGCTACACCCACATATACCCTTAACCAATCATGAGCAGAATATAGACTTGTACATCTGGTCAGACCACATGGCTCATCCAAGACAAAGGAAATAAGTGCAATTTCAGTTCCTGCATTCCTGCACATGCTCAGTATACTGATGACTCATCCAACTGTTTGTAACCAGATACTAATTAGCCTATGCCATGTGGAGATTTCAGGCTACTAAAATTTTAACCATGCTGGAATCCCATCACAGTACAAGCGAAGCCCGTGACACCCACAGAGCTAGGCGACTCAGCCTAAGTGTAACTTAATATTTACAGGGAGTGCAGA
The DNA here is from genome assembly GCF_036172605.1 of Pelobates fuscus. Lineage (NCBI taxonomy): Eukaryota > Metazoa > Chordata > Amphibia > Anura > Pelobatidae > Pelobates > Pelobates fuscus. Next base: position 213,745,474 of record NC_086320.1, on the reverse strand, counting down.
ATTATTAGGCAAATTAGTATTTTGACCACATCATCCTCTTTATGCATGTTGTCTTACTCCAAGCTGTATAGGCTCGAAAGCCTACTACCAATTAAGCATATTAGGTGATGTGCATCTCTGTAATGAGAAGGGGTGTGGTCTAATGACATCAACACCCTATATCAGGTGTGCATAATCATTAGGCAACTTCCTTTCCTTTGGCAAAATGGGTCAAAAGAAGGACTTGACAGGCTCAGAAAAGTCAAAAATAGTGAGATATCTTGCAGAGGGATGCAGCACTCTTAAAATTGCAAAGCTTCTGAAGCGTGATCATCGAACAATCAAGCGTTTCATTCAAAATAGTCAACAGGGTCGCAAGAAGCGTGTGGAAAAACCAAGGCGCAAAATAACTGCCCATAAACTGAGAAAAGTCAAGCGTGCAGCTGCCAAGATGCCACTTGCCACCAGTTTGGCCATATTTCAGAGCTGCATCATCACTGGAGTGCCCAAAAGCACAAGGTGTGCAATACTCAGAGACATGGCCAAGGTAAGAAAGGCTGAAAGACGACCACCACTGAACAAGACACACAAGCTGAAACGTCAAGACTGGGCCAAGAAATATCTCAAGACTGATTTTTCTAAGGTTTTATGGACTGATGAAATGAGAGTGAGTCTTGATGGGCCAGATGGATGGGCCCGTGGCTGGATTGGTAAAGGGCAGAGAGCTCCAGTCCGACTCAGACGCCAGCAAGGTGGAGGTGGAGTACTGGTTTGGGCTGGTATCATCAAAGATGAGCTTGTGGGGCCTTTTGGGTTGAGGATGGAATCAAGCTCAACTCCCAGTCCTACTGCCAGTTTCTGGAAGACACCTTCTTCAAGCAGTGGTACAGGAAGAAGTCTGCATCCTTCAAGAAAAAACATGATTTTCATGCAGGACAATGCTCCATCACACGCGTCCAAATACTCCACAGCGTGGCTGGCAAGAAAGGGTATAAAAGAAGAAAATCTAATGACATGGCCTCCTTGTTCACCTGATCTGAACCCCATTGAGAACCTGTGGTCCATCATCAAATGTGAGATTTACAAGGAGGGAAAACAGTACACCTCTCTGAACAGTGTCTGGGAGGCTGTGGTTGCTTCTGCACGCAATGTTGATGGTGAACAGATCAAAACACTGACAGAATCCATGGATGGCAGGCTTTTGAGTGTCCTTGCAAAGAAAGGTGGCTGTATTGGTCACTGATTTGTTTTTGAATGTCAGAAATGTATATTTGTGAATGTTGAGATGTTATATTGGTTTCACTGGTAAAAATAAATAATTGAAATGGGTATATATTTGTTTTTTGTTAAGTTGCCTAATAATTATGCACAGTAATAGTCACCTGCACACACAGATATCCCCCTAAAATAGCTAAAACTAAAAACAAACTAAAAACTACTTCCAAAAATATTCAGCTTTGATATTAATGAGTTTTTGGGGTTCATTGAGAACATGGTTGTTGTTCAATAATAAAATTAATCCTCAAAAATACAACTTGCCTAATAATTCTGCACTCCCTGTATGATTACCTGCAAAAATAAAGAATTAAAAAAAAAAAAAAAAAATCACGTTTCTGTACCATGTCTACCTTTCAACAAAATAACCGGAGAAGCATATGAATGCTGTAAACAGCCAAATAGGAAAAACCATACCAATAGGTTTACACTCCTAGCAGTCAACCTGGAACAGCATACAATAAATCCCCCCAAGAACGAGACAAGGCTCTGTGTTGAGGGTCAAAACAGGAACAAATGGGTAATGTACCGTATATACTCGAGTATAAGCCGAGTTTTTCAGCACATTTTTTGTGCTGAAAAACCCCAACTCGGCTTATACTCGAGTCAGAGTCTGTATTATGGCAATTTGCATTGCCATAATACAGTCCGGGGGAGAGGGGTGCTGGCAGAGCTGTACTTACCTGTCCTGCAGCTCCTGTCAGCTCTCTCCTCCTCCGCGCCGGTCCGTTCAGCACCTCGGTCAGCTCCCAGTGTAAGTCTCGCGAGAGCCGCGGCTCTCGCAAGACTTACACTGGGAGCTGACAGAGGGAGCTGCACAGACCGCGCGGAGGAGGAGAGAGCTGACAGGAGCTGCAGGACAGGTAAGTACAGCTCTGCCAGCCCCCCTCTCCCCCCCACTGAACTGCCAATGCCACTGGACCACCAGGGAAGGAGCCCCCCTGACTGGCCAGCTAGCAAGCAGGGAGGGGGGACGAAAAAAAAAAGATAAAAAAAAAATAATAATAATTAAATAATAAATAATAATAAAAAAAAATAAATATAAAAAAAAAAAAAAATAATAATAATTAATAATATATCAAATGCCCACCCCCACCAACACATACACAAACACACACTGCATCACACACTCACACACACACTGCACTCACACACACACTGCATTCATTATATACACACTGAAAATAAATATTCAATATATACGCACACACACTGCACTCATACGCACACACACTGCACTCATACACACACACACTGCACTCATACACACACACACTGCACTCATACACACACACACTGCACTCATACGCACACTGCACTCATACGCACACACTGCACTCATACGCACACACTGCACTCATACGCACACACTGCACTCATACGCACACACTCCATTCATTATATACACACACTGTAAATAAATATTCAATTAATATAATTTTTTGAGGATCTAATTTTATTTAGAAATTTACCAGTAGCTGCTGCATTTCCCACCCTAGTCTTATACTCGAGTCAATACGTTTTCCCAGTTTTTTGGGGTAAAATTAGGGGCCTCGGCTTATATTCGGGTCGGCTTATACTCGAGTATATACGGTAATTATCACAGGCAGAGAAATACAGTTTTTCCACATTATTCATAACTTTTAAAATATGCATCACATTCACATAAAGCTTACATACAGAATCAGCATGCTCCAGATACGAACATATGTCAAAATCATCCACATTGGTCCATTGGTTCAAAAGATAGATCAAAGTCCTTTGTGACCAAAAGGAACCAAGCTTTTCTGCCCAAAACCAGTTCCACAGAGTCTTCTATCCTGGAGATAATTGGGAAGTAATCCAATTATCTCCAAGGACAGAGGCAAAACTACATTAAGCACATGGCAGTAAAAAGACAGTAAAATACAATGAAATACACAAGATTACATTTATTACATAAAATACAGACATGCAACATATCCCCAGATAGCTTAGGTCTGAGCGCACATTATTACTGAATGGCTCTCAGACCACACACATACAGTTCAATTGCCATGGACCCAAAGTCTTTTATTACACGAATAGGCTCCATGGCATAGCTATCTGGGTTAAATGAGTTCATTCAGTATATCCGAGAATCTACCGAACGCCAGAGCAGAAATCCATGAATAGACCTTTCTGCATAGGAAAATAAAGTATTATAAATGCCGGTCCATAGTCAAAAGGCAGCAGGCAGGCAACCACACTCCTCCAATGCACAGTGGTGAGATTGGTCTCGTCACAGTCTATTTGTAGGATAAAAATTCTAAAGAATCTTGTAAAAAATATTAACTTCTTTACAGCCACATTGATAAGGTATCTTACTATAACGAAACAAAGAATATGAAACTCAGTAGCTTGCCTTTTGGTAAATCCCTGCTCATGTCTGAAAATAGTTTTGGTCACTTGTGCCATTACAGACAAAACCTATTCCAAGTTGTATTAGACTGATCCCACCCAGAAGGGCAGTACAGAACTAAAATGCTTGCAAGTTCTCTCTGCACGAGAGATACAGCAACTCTGTACAAGGTGTATCTGTGTATCTGTATGTATGTAGTAGAATAAGGAGCACAACCAATAAAAATAAATAATTCAGCTTTATTAAGTAAACCAAAAACACATGGTCGCCATGAAGGCATCAAAAGGCACTTTTCACAAAGCAATGCTAGTACAATATACAGTAAAAAAAGTATGGATAGTGTGACCGTTAAAGGCCAAAGCAACACAGTCCTCTAGGGTAACAGGCATAGAACAACAGTCTCTGGTGCAAAAATGGTGTGGTTTATTTATAGCGTGCACAAAATCCATACAGCAATCAGTTTGTTCAAAACTGCAGCACAACAGAAAGGAAAATCTACAAAATAAATCCTAGCTCAAATTTGAGCACTAACTAAACATAAAGAAATGTCCCTTACTCACCAGGGTAATAAACTACACAAATCAAAAATAAGCCTTGGTTTCACCAACCTTTAGCACATTGTTTAGATGCTGCTCTGCACAGACCTGCTCTCTCTCTGCAGGTCAGATTGTATCTGACTCTTTCTGCTCTGAGACCTGCTAATTAAAGCCTCAGCAGTTGCTAATTGGGCAGGTGAATGAGTATAGACTATGGAGGATTCTGGGTCCTAGATACCTTCCTTCTATTACCCTCCCATAGACTCTGTCACAATAGTTATTATTTCAATACAGAGAAATAATATATATGAATTCCAGTAATTATTAATTATTATTATTATTATTATTATTATTATTATTATTATTATTATTATTATCTGTGTGTCTGTATATATGTATGTGAGTATGTGTTTATATGTGTGTATCAGTGTGTGTGTGTGTGTATATGTACATATATATATATATATATATATATCTCACCATTCAAACGCCAACACTACACACAAATACACCCTACATTCAAACATAAACACTATATACTAACATACTCCTGCGTTCAAACGCCAACACTACACACAAACACACCCCTACATTCACACACACGTACTCCATACAAAAATAAGTTTACATTCAAATACACAAACACTGTCCAGTGCTAAATACAAGCCTGCAAGGATGGGCAAATGGTAGCTTTCCAGCTGTCAAAATATATGTACAAACAATATAACCATCCAAACTGGATTGTTTATTCTGGATATTTAAGTCAGTGGAGGAACTACAGTGGTCTCATAATTGAAATGTTGAATATGCACTGGTGTTCTACTTTTTAAGGTTTGTGTATGATGGGGAGGGTGGGTTGGGCCATGTGGCAAACCTAGTCACTTCTGTGTGTAAAAGACTGAGTTGGTTCGACTATTTCTACTTCATGAACAGAATACAGACATATTGTTTGTGAGTCGAACCAACTACCGAACGGGGAGACCACCCAGTGGAGTCGTGTGTCTCCAATTAAGGATTGCAAAACTTGAAAACCGCAAAGTTCCAAATGGTCCATTGGGTGGCCGCCATATGTATGAACTAACACGTGGTGGCAGCCATCTTTGCGCATGATGCCCAAATGTTATACAGTGCAATGTTATACAGTTGACTCCCACAGGCGGTGACGAGATCCTTGGACGAACCTTTTTTGTTCATGGAACTCACAAACACAATTAAATCCACACCCTCAGGCAAAAGCCCAGGCCCAGATGGCTACTCAGCCTCATATTACAAAATATACATGAAAGAACTAGGTTAACACCTACTAAAAGCCATTAACTCCATTAACCCAGTCAACCCAATCCCACAATAGAGCCTAGAAGCCAATATTACCCTACTCCACAAACCAGGGAAAAATCCAGACGCATGTGGTATTTATAGGCCGATCTTGCTGATCAATGTGGACATTAAAATCTTTACAAAGATGCTGGCATTAAGATTAAAACCTCTTCTCCCCTCCTTAATTCATTCAGACCAGGCGAGTTTCGTTCCTTCGCAAGAGGCGAAGGACAACACCACAAAAATAATAAATCTAGTCCACAGCGCACAAGGGATCACCACCCCTACAATACTGTTAGCTATAGATGCAGAGAAGGCGTTCGACAGGGTGGACTGGAACTTCCTCCTGTCAACGCTAGAAACTCTAGGTTTTGGCAAAAGATGGATGCAGTGGATTCAAGCGATATACTTGAACCCATCAGCCAGACTCAAAATTAATGGAACTTTATCTGAACCATTTCTAATCACAAACGGGATGAGGCAGGGATGCCCCTGTCACCCCTTCTCTTTATTATAGGACTTGAACCCCTTCTAAATGCAATGAGAGCCCAATCGAAAATAGAGGGGATGCAGGTGGGCCATTCTCAATACAAAGTCTCAGCATTTGCAGATGACTTACTATTCACCTTAGCTAACCCAACAACATCTCTTCCTGCACTGATGGATATATTATATCTGAATATAGCGCCCTATCAAATTTCAAAATAAATGCAGACAAATGTGAAATATTAAACCTTACACTATCCGAGAGGGACAGGACACACCTTCAAACAACATATCCCTTCCAATGGGCGACAAAATCCATTAAATACCTAGGAGTTAACATAACACCACACACTAAATTACTTTATGGGGCCAACTTCCCACAATTATTAGGCGCCATCAGCTCTGACCTGGAAAGTTGTAATAAACCGCACTTTAGGTGGTTCGGCAGGGTCAACATTTTAAAAATGAACACACTCCCAAGAATACTATATCTCCTAAACACACTCCCAATCGCAATCCCACGGACATTTTTCAAGAAAATTCAAACACTATTTACTCAGTTCATATGGGCCAAAAGACAACCAAGAATACGTTGCAATATCCTTACCAGACCCAAAGACAAAGGAGGGGTAGGTCTCCCAGATGTTTGGCTATATTACCAAGCCATACATCTTGGTCGCATAATTGATTGGTCACACCGGACATCATCCAAACTGTGGATTCCCATAGAACAAGCCCAGATAGGGGAACCACTTCAGACATTACCCTGGCTATTAACCGCCCCCAATGAGTGGAAAGTACCAAATCACCCGACAATATCTCCCACAATCAGAATATGGAAAAAAATTCTCACGGGAGCAGACATAGCCCCAACTCCCTCTCCAAATTACCCAATAACAGGTAATCCAAATTTCCCAACCGGGAAAAAAGGTCTACTATAAAAAACACAAAAAGGCAATGAACTAACAGGTCATATAACGTTAGTCAAAGTTATAGTCAAAGAAGGAATAACTCCAATATCTCTTATGACGATGGGAGAAACGCCAACACTTATGCAACATTTCCAATACGAACAATTAAGGCATTTTTTAAAAAGCACAGGACTTATTACACTGGACCCCTAGGGAGCGGACTAAGTTTGAACCCACTCAAACCAACTTCCACATGTTATAAATTATTACAAACTCAAACACACACCCAACTACCATATTTCACTAGAACATGGAAAGAACACCTACACACTGAGCTGGAGGAGGGGGAATGGAACACTATATTTAAGACCATTTTCCATGCACATTCTAGCGTCCCACTACAGGAGATAAACTACAAATTCATATAAAAATGGTACACTACTCCAGTAGATGTTAATAGATTCGACCCTACTACGTGCCCCAAGTGTTGGAGATGCAAAATAGAAAGAGGCACGTTTCAACATATATGGTGGTCGTGCAATCTGATTACAGGATTTTGGAAGGAGGTATGGAACACGGTAAACTTAGTAACAAAATTGAACATCCCCTTTAACATAGAGGCGCTTCTCCTGTTCCATTTCAACACATTGCTCAGTAGCTTCAGGTACTCCCTCACTTATTTCATGCTGACAGCAGCCAAATATAATATAGTGAGTAATTGGAGAACCCCCACATTAACCTCTAAAAATGATTGGTACTGTAAAATTGAACACTTCCACACAATGGAGGAACTGAGATGGGGAGCACTAGATAAATACCACAGATATAAAGATATTTGGCAACCATGGACGCAATTTCTAAAAGGAACAATCACAACATAATAGAAATCATAGGGTGCAGCCTAAGTTTCACTGTTTATGCTTATGTGTTTGTAATTGTTATGAGAACAAGCTGATTTCATTTCACTCCGGAGAATGTGAAGTTGTAGAAATTCAACGTTTAATAAGAAAAAATGTGCTAAACATTTTCAATAACGTGATTACATTTAGTTACACCGTGTAATTTTGATATCTGCTTGTTTTGCTGTATTGTTAAGAAACGTCTATGTATGACAAGGAAAATATGACAAAAATTAAATATATATATATAAAAAAAATGTTATACAGTTGAGCTAAAAATTACATATTTACTAAAAGATATATGATTACAAAATTGCAAATAAGATACATAACAGGTCATAAGTGTTGCACTTTTTACATTGAATAGCAATGTTTTTGTTTGAAGTGAATGCCATACTTATGCCTCTGCTTAAAAGATAAACCTGAATTGCTATTGGCAAGATTTAGTGTTTAACACTGCATGCCGGAGGTATGTGAATTTTCCTTGTATACAAGGGTGCTCCTTAATCCCAGAGAAAGGGGGCCGAAGGTGTACTGGCTGGCTTCTGTAAATACGGGCATTATTTTTTTTTGCTTTGTTTTGTTTTTTTGTTAAAAAACAAGAGAGAAGAAAGAAGGCAACAAAATCATATGATAATCAACACAAAGAGAATGGAGTACATACGAGGAACTAGATTGTAAACAAGTCATCCACACGTTAGGTAAGCACTTGCAATCCTTTGCGTATGCATCGTACCAGTACAGATGTGCTTGCTTTTGTGAAAACAGCTACATTAGCCACATGCCAGCGGTGGAATTGTGAGGGGTTATATTGGCGACAAGTCCCAGAGATCGCAGTACGGTAATATGCGGCAATCCTGTGGTAATCTGCAGCAGCGCTCTGATTATCCCGAGCTAGGAAAACAGTCTACAGCCAACAGAAGTGCAGGCCAGAAGTGCCAGACTGCCTCCCCTACATTACAGACAAGCAGACTAAATATGTCACATAATACTGTGAGTGGTTTTGCTTTGGATCTCTGAATTATAATTATTTACCTTGATCTCTTTGGAATAAAAATGTGTAGTATTGCACTGTTTCTCCATTTATCACTGAGCTCCACAGAAACAAAAAGCCATCACAGTAGTGTGGTATGTGCCAGTTTATCACAGAGCTCCACGACAATAAAACTCACGGTAATGTGGAACTCTGTGACAAGCTCAAACACTACACAACAATACACCTCTAAGTAATGTGCCTATTAGTGTATCACCAAGCTCCCTAACTATAAAACAGAGTAATGTGCATTATATATACCAGAGCTCCACTGTAATACATCTCACTATAATATGATATAATGTCTGTGTTGTCTGTGTATGTGATAGGTGTGATGACTGTGTGTGATATGTATGCTATGTGTTGGCTGTGTGTGATATTTGTAATGGGTGGATTAACTGTGTGTGATATGCGTGAGAGGCAGACAGTCACACAAACACACACACACACACACACACAGGCAGACATCCACATGCACAGGAAGACATCCACACACACACAGAGGCAGACAGCCACACACACACAGGCAGTCACACATACACACACACACACACACACAGGCAGACAGTCACACACACACAGTTACACAGACAGTCACACACACACACACACACACACACAGGCAGACAGACAGTCACACATAGGCGTGCGCACGGGGTGTGCCTGGGCACACCCTAGTCCCCGCGGCACACCTCTTGAGTGAGAACGGCAGTGGAGATCTCAGGATCTCCACTGTCAGCTCATGCAGAGCCGGCGCTATCGGAGTGCCAGCTCTGCTCTAAGCCTCCCCTCACCGACCCACAGGCAGTGAGGGAGGCAGGAGAGGACCCAGGGAGCTGGGTTGCTGCATGTGTCTCACAAATGCATTGTTTTTCTCACTTCTAATATACATATTTATAGCTAGAGAAGTGAGAAAAACAATACATTTGTATTTCTTTACTTTATCATTAACTATCAATATTTTAAACATGGGCATATGGTATCACAGCTTCTGCAGTGCAGATAAGCTAGAATTTTACTTTAGAAGACGTGGTGTGAAGGTTATGGTGTTATTGTCATGTAGAATGACAAACCCAGAGCTGTATATAAACACTCCAAAAGCATCATCTATGACTGAGAGTCAATAAAACACCACATGGTCTCCAGATGTAGCTTTTTAAAGATTTGCATATTATTGTGAATTTTAACTTCACTGCCATTAAATACTTTCATACCAGATGGCTTAAGACTGTCTATCTAGACTGCATTGTTTTACTTTGTCAAGCTTTGATAGCAGAAGACATAGCAGTGTAGTCTTGCAATGTTTATTTTTATAAAGGAAAAGAATGGCTATAATTCCTTTGTGGGCATCTTTTTCATTTCAAATAATGTGATAAAATGTTGAAATGTCTCTCCATTATATATATATATGTAATATAAAATGTGCATTATACATCAAGAGTACATACAGAAACAGTGCTTCGTTCATCTGGCACACAAGGTCATCTAGTAATGAGGACAGGAATATCGTTGTATACACCAAAATTGTGGATAGGTTCACTTGCGTCAACAGTACACCTTGCCCTATATGGTTATCATGTATCTTCAATGCAGTAATAATACGTTAATAATACAGGGGTGTATTGCGACATATGTCTTATCTGACACCTGATATCCATGAATCCCACATGTCCCATGCATTTAAAGAAACACGTGTGAGGGGGAATAATTTCTTCAGACCCTTCTCATACAAGCTTTGTGTGTCTAATTCAGCGGGTAACAGCCAAAGAGGTAGTGCCAGCATTAATTTCCAGGCTTGTGCAATTAGCCTCTGCACCGTTAATGCTATGTGCATCAGTATTTTCTGTTTTAATTTAGGTATCCCTGTGGGTAGATCTAGTAGTAATAATTGCTGGGGCGATAGAGGGATCTCACACCCAGTCACTTCTTGGACTGTGTCATGCACACTTTTCCAGAAAGGTTGGAATGTTTGACAAGTCCACCATATATGGAGGGCAGTACCTTCCTCATTATTACAGCGCCAACATGTGGTCAGTGTGGTTGAGTACAATTTATGCAGTGTACTTGGTACCATGTACCATCTATAGTGCTGTTCGATATGGGTGGAAGATTTTATCAGCTGGGTAATTTAAAGATATGTGTTTCCATCTTTTAGAGGGAAGCTAGCATTGTAGATCCCTCTCCCATTGCTGTGTACATTTTGAGGTGGCAAAGGGTGTGTGGTGTAAGAGCGTCTGATAACTCAAGTTTGGTCAATTCGTGAGGAGCTGGGGGAGGGGGTGGATAGGAATTCCAGAAGATAGTGGCCAGTATGGTTGTGTAATAGTATGTGTGGATATTGGGCAATGCCAAGCCACCACTTTGTTTCGGAGCATCTAATAATTTCTGGGCTACCCTGGGTCTACCTCCCTTCCATATGAACTTATTTATGTCAGTTTGTACTGCCTTAATGTCTGGGGTATTTCTAGCGGGAGATTGTGAAAAAGGTAGAGTAATTTAGGTAGGATTGTCATTTTAATTGACATAATTTGCTCTGTCCAGGACAGGAATAATGGGGACCACTTCTTTAATAGGATACGGCAATTATTCCATACTGCAATGTAATTCGCTCAATATAGGTCTGTGTTTTTTTGTAATCGTGATCCCCAGGTACTTAATATTATTTGTTCTCCATTCGAATGCATATGACCGTTGGAGGGTTTCGACAAAGGCATCTGGCAAGGCAATGCACAGGGCTTAAATTTTTAATGTGTTTAACGAGTAGTAGGACACCTTGCCATAATCTGAGATTAGTTGCATAACCTTAGGTAGCGTATCCTGTGGCTGTGTTATATAAAGGAGGATAGTGTCAGCAAATGCCTTTATTTTAATTTCCCTGTCACATACTGTCACACCATGGATCTCGGTATGTGACCAAATAGCCTCTAACAGGGGCTCCAATGCCAAGATGTAGAGCACTGGGGAGAGTGGGCACCCTGCCTTGTCCCATTAGACATTTTAAAAGGGGAGGAGATAAAGCCTGTTTGGAGCACCTGTGCAGTGGGGCTTGAGTACAGTGCAAAAATGTGATATATTACTCAGGGGGACCCCAGAGCCCCTCTCAGAAAGAGCCAGCCAAGATGGTCAAACTCCTAAAGCTATCAATAGGCCACCCTGCCTAGCACCCCTAAGCTGCCGGAGCACTACAGATAGTTTACAGGTGTTGTCTAGCCCCTGTCGGCCCAACAGAAAACCAGTCTTGCCACCCTTGATAAGTGTTGGCAATATCGGTGAAAGTCTGTTTGCAAGTATCTTGGAATATAACTTTGCGTCTGTGTTGAGAAGGGATATGGGGTGAAAATTCTTGCAAGTCGGTGGGGTTGTGTGTAACGGAATGTATTAAGCCTGTCCTGTAATATTCATATGAGACTGCATTCGTTTATTGTATTCGTGTATATATGTATAATTTCGTATGTGGGTTCGGTAGTTCCATGGGAATGAAACTACCGAACCATCAGACCACCCCAGTGAGAAGTGTACGCCTCGTTAGGCGTTCACACTTCTTCCAAACCGCAGCTTAAATGTATAATTGTTAATGCCTGGGTGGCCGCACTTCGGTATACGAACCACGTGCGGCGGCCATCTTGCGCATAAAAATCTCAGCGGTGTTTGGTCGTCGAGTGTCTGGAACTCAAATTGGACACTCAAACAACCAAACACTGCTGAGAACTCCAGAGCTCCGTAACTACCGAACGGAGGGACCAAACGAATTCCCATTCGGTAGAAACAAAGTACCGAACCAGGGAACTCTAATACATGTAAAGTTAAGTATGGATGGCAAGGATTGCTATGTGTTTTTACTGCCGAACGGAGACCGACCGCAGGGCCCAAACACATGGAACCCTTTTCAGATACTACCTCGTGTGCGGTCGGTCAAACTTCACCCTCTATCTAACTCCCGAACCCCTGGTCCGATCTGGGAGAATTTTGGATATATTCTTCACCCAGATCAGGGCTACCTGGCGGTACCCTAAGGTTTATGCTATGTACTAGTTTAGGGGTACATCCAAGTTTGGGGTAAATGTACAGTACTGTTAAGGGGATTATGAGTCACTCTGAGGGGAGGAGATGTGTGGGAGTTAACTGTTACTGTATTGGGTAATGTCTTAATGAGTGCAAATCCCTCCCTTGCATGGGAGAATGTCTTAAAAGGAAGCTGTGGGAATAAACATCAGTTCTGCTCCTGATGCTGTGTGTCGTCCAGTTATTGGGAGTACTGTTGGGATATTGTTGGATTATTTTGCCTGCTGGAATTACTACTTTATGGATCTATAATACTTGTTCCTGAGCCTCACTGGGATCATAAGTGGAGAATAGCTGTGGAATATCAGCTCTCCGCTACATTGTGTATATTAGGGTAATCTTTCAAGTTATAAAGCTTGGAGTAGAATTGGGCAGAAGTATCGCTAATCTCCTGGAGGCCTAGTTTTTTGGTCCCATCTGCTCCAGTGATGTAAGCAATTTGTGGAGAGTTTCTCTCGTAGCGGCGCTGCTAAGAATTTATTTGCCTTTCCACAAGAGGGATAGGAGGTGGCTTTCAGTATCTGTAGGTAGTGTGCAGTTTTAGGGGTGTTAAGGGTGTGCAATTTGCTTGGTGTATTTTGGTTGCTAGTTCTGGTGTTGACTGGCCTTGTTCTGCTCCGACTGGGTTGCTATCAGTTTATGGCAAAAGGCAAGTTCTGCCTGGTGTTGCCTTTTTTTTATTATATGAAGACCTTCTGATAAACAAGCCTCGAACAACCACCTTATGGGCCAGCCAGACAAAGATATCCGAGGCATCTCCTGCATTGTTGAGGCAAAAGTAGTTTTTAAGTTCTGATTCTATGTAGAAGATGAAGGTGTCATCTGTGAGCAAAGACTTGTTGAGTCTCCAGTTACCCTTGCCTTTAAATTGGAAAGAATCATGCAATGTCAGGTAAACAGGACAGTGGTCAGACCAGGCAAAGGAACCAAAGTACAATCAGATAATTTGGCGAGGGACGTATTGTCTAAAAGGTATGTATATATACGGGAGTAGGTGTTGTGAACCGCGGAGTGAAACATATAGTCTCTCTCCCCAGGGTGTGTAACTCTCCAGCCATCATAGAGCTCGTATTTAGAGATAAGTGCGTTAAGGCGTTTACACGTAGCAGACAGTTGTTTGGATCTGCGGCCAGTGGGTTTTGCGGACATGCCTAATAGTGGGGATTGTATGAAGTTAAGATCTCCACACACTATGAGGCCATAAGTCAAAGAGACATAGAATGTGACGGCAGATAATAACCATTCAGCCCATCAACTCAGCCCAATTTTCTAAATACTTTCATTAGTCCCTGTCCTTATCTTATAGTTAGGATAGCCTTATGCCTATCCCACGCGTGCTTAAACTCCTTTACTGTGTGAACCTCTACATCTTCAGCTAGAAAGCTATTTCATGCATCCACTACCCTCTCAGTAAAGTAATACTTCCTAATATTATTTTTAAACCTTTGCCCCTCTAATTTAAGACTATGTCCTCTTGTTGTGGTAGTTTTTCTTCTTTTAAATATAGTCTCCTCCTTTACTGTGTTGATTTCCTTTATGTATTTAAATGTTTCTATCATATCCCCCCTGTCTCGTCTTTCCTCTAAGCTATACATGTTAAGTTCATTTAACATTTAAAATTCCACCTTGTGGAGAATTGATTGTAATACATTTTATGAGTCTGAGTTTGTGAAATAGACCGAGACGATCGTGTACTGGGTTTTATTAAAAAGGCCAACTAGTATTATGTAACGTCCTTGGGGGTCTATGTATTGCCTCTGGAGGGTAAAAGTTGCATCTCTATGTATGAGAATAGGTACACCTTTGGTCCTGTTTTCAGTATTCGTCTATGTGATGTCTTGTTTAGAAACAATCACCGCAGAGGGCCAAACTTTTTCTCTCTCTCTTGTCCTACTACCTATCCTGTAAGTTATCACCGGTGAACCAATTTTTCAGAGTGCATACGGGCAGTGTCGATTCTGGCCATTGACAAGCTACAAGACCATGAGTTACCTAATGATGCATGTTGGGTATGATTAGCTCTATCAGAATAACAGTGGGAGGTATTAAGTCAAACATAAATAAGAAATAAACTAATATAAACAGATATCAATAGGCTCTGCAGGTGTGCAGTGTTATACTCAGCCTCATGTTTAAGCCGTGGATCAGTCTGCAGACCGTCTGGGAATGCCCAGTGATAGGTGACATCTTGTGCTCACAGCACAGAAGTGATCAGTGTCAGGGATTTCCTAAATTGGAGAGTCAAAGCTGACAGGTCTTCAAAGACTTTAAAGCTGGTGTAGGTCTCCCTGGCTGCTTAAACAATCTTCTCCTTCACATAGAAGAAGTGTATTCTGGTTATGATGTCTCTTGCAACCAACATAGGGAGATGTTTTGGTCTTCTGAGCCTGTGCGCTCTATACAGTACAACCTGGTCTGGATGTACCTCAGGTATTAGTACTTGGAAAAAGACTGAGAGGTAGGTATGCAGATCAGCATTAGAAATTGATTCAGGAATACCCCTGATGCTGATGCTATTCCTCCTGGATCTGTCTTCCAGGTCAGCTATTTTAAGGTTCTGTTCCTTTATGATGTGATCTATCTGCTGGAACTTGTCTGCCATGCTGTTGTGTGCTGTGGCATATTTCCTTATCTTGTTCTCCAGGTGGGACGTGCTTAGGCCCAAATTGTGCAGCTCTTTCCTGAGTTCTCCAGCCAGTGATGACATCTGGCCTGTGATGGTGTCTTGCAAATGTTTAGAGATGTCTGCCATAAAGGACTTCATTGTTCCCACAGAAAGGGGCCCATCCTCCAGTATTGGTGCTGGCGAGGAGGGGGCAGATGGTGATCCCTCTCTTGATCCTGCCTGCTGCCATCTTGGATATCCTTGTGGCCTTTGCGGAGTCTGATTGCTGTGGCTTTGGCAAAGAAAAAGGAGCCTTTGTCTGCTTTGTTCGATTTTGGCTTGCTGCGCTGGAACATCGCGCCAGTTTCTGTGTCCTCGTGGCGGTCAGTAATGCTTTGAATCCCAATTACTTTGCTCTATGTGTGGTTATATCACCAGAGCTCTAAGAACACACATCCAAACCCAAGAAAGTGCTAATGTTCTAACAAGTATTTCGAAGTAACATAACATTTAGACCCTCCTGTGATATCGTTATCAAGAAACATACTGTGCCAAGAAACAAACATTTATACATAGCATATATCAAACATTAAAGTGAACTCACCAATGGAGTGATCTCTGATGATGATGTTACCAGGCATACTCCATGGCAACCTGATACCATATTGCCCTGGTAACAAATAAAATATACATGCTGTCAGACAGTGAAGTATCCATTCCACAAAAAACTACTAGCACAAAGGATTTGAGTCAAAGAACTTACAAAGAAAAGATACACAATGGGTGATCATATCCCATAAGCGTCAGTAATGCAGAGGTTCATGACATAAGTAGGTAGTCCCACAGGCAGTGGCGTACATACCAGGGTCACAGGGGTCGCAGCTGCCCCTGCGACCTGGTATGTATGCGCTGTGGCCAGCCTCTTCTCCTGGGGGGGGGCAGGAGCTGGCCACCACAGGGCCCCCCGAGGCTGACCCTGGTGTCACTCCATGGCCGGACCTGCGGGCACGCGAGGGAGCACTCTCCCTGGCTGAGTGCTTCCTCTTCAGCTCCCTCGCGCACAGCACTGATGCCAGAGCCGGAAGATGACGTCATCTTCCGGCGCCGGCATCCCTACGTGGCGCGCGAGGGAGCTGAAGAGGAAGCACTCAGCCAGGGAGAGTGCTCCCTCGCGCGCCCGCAGGTCCGGCCATGGATTGACACCACTGGACCCCAGGCAAAGCCCACAGGTAAGGAGGCTGGAGGGATTAAATTAAAACAAAAAACATGTGTATGTGTTAGTGTGTGAGTGTTGGTGTGTGTGTTGGTGTGAGTGTTAGAGTGTGTGTGTCTGCAGTGAGTGTAAGTGAGTGTGTCTGTTGAGTGTGTGTCTGCTAGTGAGTGTCAGTGAGTGTGTTAATGTGTGTGTCTGTTACTGAGTGTGTTTGTGTGTGTGTTGGTGAGTCTGTATGATGTCTGTTAGTGAGTGTGTGTTTGTCAGTGAGAGTGTATGTTTTGTAAGTGAGTGTGTAT
The DNA here is from genome assembly GCF_036172605.1 of Pelobates fuscus. Classification (NCBI taxonomy): domain Eukaryota; kingdom Metazoa; phylum Chordata; class Amphibia; order Anura; family Pelobatidae; genus Pelobates; species Pelobates fuscus. The sequence goes on along the minus strand of NC_086320.1, from coordinate 213,728,479 downwards.
GTATGTCTGTTGCTGAGTGTGTCTCTGTCAGTAAATGTGTGTGTCTGTTAGCTAGTGTGTATGCGTCTGTTCGTGAGAGTGTGTGTGTGTCTTCAGCACTTACCTTTCTCCAGCGCTAGACTCCCATGGCGCTGGGGATCCCTCTGCCTCTCAGTTCCGAATGCGCATGTGCAGCAAGAGCCGTGCGCGCATTCAAACCGCCCATAGGAAAGCATTACTCAATGCTTTCTTACGGACTTTCAGTGTCTTAGAATCGCGGAAGCGCCTCTAGCGGCTGTCAGTGAGACAGCCACTAGAGGCTGGATTAACCCTCAGTGAAACGTAGCAGTTTCTCTGAAACTGCTATGTTTTCAGCTGCAGGGTTAAAACTAGAGGGACCTGACACCCAGACCACTTCATTGAGCTGATGTGATCTGGGTGTCTGTAGTGGTCCTTTAAGTGTGTGTGCATCTGCATGCACTGGCGTACATACCGCGGTCGCAGGGCTGGCAGCCCTGCAACCCCTGCGACCAGGTGCCCGCCGTCATGTGTTGCGGCCCCGGCCCGCCCAGAGTAAGCGCGGGGAAGGGCCCACGGATCAATTTTCGCACCGGGGCCCCATGGGTCATGTGTACGCCACTGCCCACAGCGTTACTTCCACCAATCACATAGAATGAACATCAATGCTTTATAAACTGATAGCAGTCAACTGGACAAAATTGATATAGGCTGCCCAGAAAAAAACATTCTGGCTGACTAATTGACTGTTCTTGGGAATGTTTTATGGTTGCAGTGAGATTTATTTGTAGTTTTTTTGTTTGTTTTCCATTTTAAAAGTAAATTCAAGATTACTTAATTAGACTTTTTTAGACAAGCCATTTGCTTTTCATACTAGGCAAATGATTAGAACAATGTAACAACACAATGGATTAGAAAATACTTACAGGGATCGTGGCCTACCAGATAATGGAGTAGGAAGCAGTTCTTAGAGGCTCTGTGTCTTAAGCCCATATAGCCCCTTACCTAAGCTCTCCAGCCTCCTGCAATGGGAAAACTAAGCGCACAATGACCCCTGGACCCCTCGGTATGAGTTCCCCATGACAGGGAATGGGCCTTATGGATGATTTTGTATCCACTCCAGACGGGCCCCGCCACGCGCGGCAGCCAGGAGGGCCCTATTACCCCTGACCCGCATGCTCCAAGAGAAGAGGATCCCCTACAAGTGAGGCTTCCCATTCAACCTGCAGGCCAGAAAGGATAATCTTTAGCACTCCTGCGCTGGCCGAACAATGCGCCTGGATTCCTGAGGGCACTTGGACTCCCAACCGTGATGATACCCAACTGGATCCTAATGGACCTGCCTTTGCAAGCACCTCACACTGGGGAAACCGTACCAGCACCACCACCAGCGGAACGGGGCATCCCCCTGAGGAGGCAGGGTGGACCGGATAACTTTGAAGAATGAAGGCCTCTCTTCCACCATGGCATACAGGACTCTCCAACATCGACAGGGCCACTGCCCACGTTATATGACCCCTACAGAGCAGTGTAGACCCAGAAAAACTAAGTTCTCCTTAAAGTCAATGGTAACAGTAAGTATACCCGTCCTGTCAGTTGGCCCTGGGACCCTGTGTCTGGACTGCCCCAGCCAGACGCCCTCTATTTTCGGGAACCCACCATGTTATGTTCAAGCCATGCAGTCTAACTAGCGGTCCCCCGCCCCAGTATCACAGGAAACCAGGAATACGTGGATTGTTTGGAAGGGAGGTACACGGGTGCCTTTGCTTGATATGGGGGCTCTGGGACACTAAGCAAGCACCCTCTCTAAACAATAACACATGGTGAGACCCGGCCTCAACCCTGGCTGCCTACGAACCATGACAACCAATAGCTAGGTGGGCCTTGGAGTGATCTCTTTCGCAGCCTTACTGGCAAACGCTCAGGGAGGGCACACAAGGGAGGGGATGTTTGGGAGGGGATGTATTGACTTAAGGTTGATGTGTATTGGCCTGGAGGGTTGTTGGGTGGAAGGCAGATTTTTGGGGCCCGCTCGCCTGGTGTGGCTTGGGCCCGGATGTCGGTGGGTCGTGGAGTTGCCTGCCCGAGGTGCCCCAGTGCTGTTTTGCTTACTTACTATGTGGGTGGGTACCTCCTTTTTCCTGGAGAGCCGCCTGGGCCAGCCCTGGGCCTGCTAGGGTGGGACGCATTGGGCAAGTACTGGGTACTGATTGGAAGGGAACAGAACACGCACACCACTAAAGTACAAGTGGTGCCTTCTTTTCAGCCTCTTGCCCTTTGACTATGGCCCCTGGGTTATATTGCCCTTTAAATGCTCTATTTGGGCATAGTGGATTTTAAATCCATGTGAAAATTTGCCTTTTCCCCTCCCCCTTTTTCCTGTCCTATTGTTTCTCCAGCAGTGCGTTGTTCCAGCGACACTGCCAGACCAGTTTAAACTGGCTGCTTTGTCCCTCCTCACTCTCCTATCAGCCATTGCTATTTTCTGACCCCACCCTTCCTTGTACTATAGGGCACTTTTAACATTGGACATATTGAGTGCTCAGTTCCAGGCTATCTGGGGATATGTTGGACATATAGGTTAAACATTGTATTATAAGAGTTATGTATTTTTATGTGGTTTTTGACCTACCTTTCCAAGCTCTACCCATGCTCCTACACCACACAGATATGACCCTTAAGGCATATAAGAAGTACCTGACTAAACACCTGCTTACGGTGGCACAATCCCTCATTCCTATGCTCTGGAAGAGAGCGGGGGCGCCATCCTTCCAGCAATGGGAGGACAGGGTGAGTGAGATATACTCTATGGAATCACTGACCGCAGCCCTAAATGACCGCGGATGCTAGCACTTGAACCTGGACCCCATGGTTGATGTACACGGCCAGCAATCGAACAGGCACTTAAACTCCCCCTTTTTTTTCCTTCCTCTCCTCTCTCTCTCGCATGTGCTCTCCTTCTCTCACCTCTGACGAGTCCCCCCTCAGTCCACCCCCAACAGATGGCCGACCTCGGACTCACCCCTTCCCCCCTGACCAACAAGCACAGAGATAGATGAGGGTAGGCAGTTACCATTCGACTGTCCCCCACAACCCCTGATGACTCACAATGATGCCTCGCTGACCTTGAAACCAACGGGCTCTATGTATACATATGTTACCGTATTGTAACTCTAGTGGTGGCATTGATTGCCCACCGACTCTTGCTTATCAGATCTCTGGTTCTATATGTAGTTATGCGCTACTTGCACTTCTCCTTAGCACAAGAAGCAGATGCTTTGTGCATGAGTCATTTTCACTAAAGGTCACATACCGGCCATCATTACTGTTTACATTCTTGTTATATGTTCAACGCTGTACCGTAAAACTCTGTTTTTATCAAACAAAATAAACTGAAATAAAGATTGTCAAAAAAAAAAAAGAATATACATACAGTATGATTGCATCTTTATTTAGTTCTTTATTCAACTCCCTGCAGATTACCTTAATGCCTTAAATACCTACCACAATGTTTAAAATAAGTCTCATTGAGTGAGTGTATAGTCTTTCCAAATGCATTAGGGAAAAAGTTTCATTTAACTTTTTTTATAATCCTCCTGATTTTTATTTTCCTATTTGTTTATAAGAATTTTCACATTTATTTTGGGATTATTCATATTTTCAATGTTGAATAATTAAGACCAAAATGATGACGTTCCCAACTGCAGGTTTAATGTCTTTGTTCTAAACAATATGTTCAAAGTAAGGTCATAATGTGAGTTACTCCATTTGCCTTACAGTTCATGTACTATTTCTAAAATGAGTCATGTGATAATAATTGTACATAATGAACTTTATGTGATATATTTAAAAACGTTTTATTTATGCACATCTTTCAATAATGCATTCATGGTGTGTTTCACCAATTTGTGGTATTTTGTGTACATTATTAACTTAGATGCTCAGAGCTGTGCCTTCAAGAACAATAACCTTTTCATAATTACATATCCTTGAACTATCAATAAAATGTACACTATGTAGTGGAGTTAATCATTTACCTGTGCAGGCAGAACTCCTATTGTAAAATGGCATTATGACCCTCACGATTAGCATCATCAAAGATCTGACACTTATAGTGATAAACAAGGGCAAATTCAACAACTATAGCATAATCAGTATGGCAAGAGTTAATTTGTGCAAATGTGATGTCATTCCAGTAAAATACAAGTTTAGCAGGCTAAGATTGCCACAAGGCATATGTATGTATATGTGTTTGTAGTATCAGTTAGTTAATTACACGTAGCTAAGATACTGTTATCACTGTACTGACCAGGTGCAGGAATGTAAGAACTGGAATTACGCGTCCCTCTCCTTTGTATCAGATGAGCCACGTGGTTAGACCGGATGGATGAGTTTAGACTCTATTTATTAAATAGGTTAAGGGTATGTGTGGGTGTAGTTAATTGTGGGAGGAGCTACAGTGCTATATAAGGAATGTACTCTATGTATTCAGTACTCAGACTTTGCTGTATTTTGGTGACGCTAGTCCCTCTGAGTCCCGATCGGTGATCCAATAAAGAATCTCTTCCTTCCTGAAGAAACCTGTGTCCATCTCTCTGTGCTTGGCTTCCGTCAGTTTCTCCGGTATCATTTGGTGCATTGGCCGGGAAGCTCATCGTTCAACGGTAGCTGAGAGGCAGAGGCGTGAGACGGTCTATCTTTGCCCACGTTCTCTACGGCTGCACCCCTGAACTTCTGCGTGGACCTCCCTTCGTCTCGGCGCCACTGGTCTGTTGTCCAGGAGATCATCGGCCTCTACGTGAGAAGTGCTGGGGTGTCCCCGTCGATGAGTGTGAACTCAGGTTCAGGAACGAGGAGGTAAGACAACTGCTGTTTTAGACGGCAGGACCCACTAGGGGTATACCGATTGTGCGGTAGGCCCAAAGGGGTTTTGAATCTGTGTATCTGCCCCCTCTGTCGGAGGGAAGGAGCGAAGGCGCACCGCTCGATCGAACGCTCTTTAGTCAGACCGTTTGATTTGGTTAGTCAGGCGGGGTCCTGGTGTAAATAGCCCTAGCCGGACACCGGTGTCTTGTCTAGACTAGCGTTCTAGGGTGTATATTACGTTCGCTAGGTCGGAGGGACCGGGAGACTAAGCGGCGCCTGTGTAAATTCGGTTCGCTAGTTCTCATCCTATCTGGGCTAAGTGGGAAGGCGTGTAAATTTGGAACCCACTAGACTTTTGATAGTGCGACTAAGAGGCGCCTGTGTAAATTCGGTTCTCTAGCTCGCTATATATGTGGTGATTGGGCAGTGTGGCTAACCAAAACGGGTGTATATAGTTTTAGGTAGTCCATTCAAGGTACTGGCCAATAGTTTAGTTGGGAATTGTAAATGTGTTAACGATTGTTTTAGTAAAGTGTATATCTTGTTAGATAGCGCGAGCTCAGCCGTCTAGCGAGAGTGTTAATAGTGTGTTGCTGTATTATAGTGCACGGTACCATAACCCTGTATATTTACTGACATTATATAATAAGTACTAATCATTGTCGTCCATTGCATGTTTAACACCATAACCACTAATAATTGTATTGTGACCTTAACTTGTGCTTTGACCTATGCTAACCGTACTGTAACCGCTATTTGTAAAAGACGATGTTACTGGGGTGTGTTATAGACGGGTAATTCGTATATAGAGAATTATAGCGTGGGTGACTGTATAGTTACGCCAAAGGGCATAATATTGATTATATAGTGACTGGTGTAACAGCTGTGTGTGTACGGGAATTCCCTGAGTGTTTATTGTTATTGTGTACGTTTCACTTGGTAACCGTACCACGTGGTGCTGTTGCCAGAGGAAACGGGTGTGACTGTTGAATAGTACGCGTGTATAGTATTCGTTGTCGACGACGTTCCATTGTTAAGTATGGGTGCGTCGCAGTCAACGATTCCGGATCCCTTAGGATGTATGGTTAAGAATTTTAAAAAGGGATTCAAAGTTTGTGATTTTGGGGTAAAGATGTCTCCTGTACGTTTGGTCACTTTGTGTACTAGGGAGTGGCCTACTTTGGTTGCGGCATGGCCGCCACGTGGCAGTTTGGATCCAACTCTGGTACAGCGCTTACACGTGGCTGTATCGGGTAGGCCTGAACTTTACGGCCAGTTTCCTTATATTGACTGTTGGAGACAGGCCGTAAATGACTCGCCAAAATGGCTCCAGACATGCCACGAGGAGCAGTGTCGCCTCATGGTAGCTAGGACTTGCTCGTCCACTAGGACTGGTGTTAGGCCCATTTTGGACACGCCCCCTGAGTCCGAGATCCCTTTGCCGCCCCCTTACTTTCCGTTAAGAAGAAGTGACGCAAACGCAGGAAGTCCTGCACCCCTCCCCTCATTACCCTCATCCACTTCCGCTTCCTCCTCCAGTACAGGATCCACCCCCCCTCGTACTAAATCTCCCCTTCCGGAACCAGAATCCACCCCCATTAGAAACGAATATCCTGATTTGGCGCCACTTCAGACTTCCGGTCAAGCTTCATCTAGCTCGGCTCGAAGTGTTTTATTTACGACCTTTTCCCAAAACCGACCTCCCACATCCCCATACCCTATCTCTCCCCGACCGGAACCCATGACTGACGCCTCTCTACGTAGCCCCATCCAAACCCGACAGTTGACTGGTGCCCAACAATTAAAGCACTATCAGATGCCTCTTCGTCTGAATCCCGGGTCAGCTTATATCGATGCCGCAGGTCAAATGGCACACGCTGACCCAGTCTTCGTATATGTCCCATTTACCACAACCGATCTTTTAAACTGGAAGACCCATAATTCCTCGTATACTGAGAAACCACAAGCTATGACTGATCTGTTCACCTCAATAGTACAGACGCATAATCCGACATGGGCTGATTGCCAGCAGTTACTAATGACTTTATTTAACAATGAGGAAAGGACAAGAATAAATCAAGCAGCCATTAAAGCATTAGAGGATAGAGCCCGTGCTTTGAACCAAGCCAATCCAGCAGCATGGGCCGCGACACACTATCCCAACACCGATCCCGATTGGAACGTAAATGGTGCTGATATGGTTCAACTCAGAGCCTATAGAGACGCTATAATTGCTGGCATGAAAGCCGGAGGAAAGAAAGCCATTAACATGTCGAAGACAGTTGAGGTGATCCAGAAAAGCGATGAAGCGCCCAGTGTCTTTTATGACCGATTATTGGAGGCATACCGCTTGTATACCCCCTTTAATCCGGAAGACGCAGACAATTCCCGAATGGTTAACTCCGCCTTTGTCAGCCAAGCATACGGAGATATTAAGCGCAAGCTACAAAAGTTAGAAGGGTTTGCAGGTATGTCCATCACCCAACTAATGGAGGTAGCAAATAAGGTCTATATGAACAGGGATACAGAAAGTAAGAAAGAGGAAGAGCGCAAGATGCGTAAAAAGGCTGATATGCTAGCGGTAGCGATCGCAGGCGTAGATAAACGGGGCCCAGATAGAGGCAATAATAGATGGAGTAGGGAGCCTTTGAGTAGGGATCAATGCGCGTATTGCAAGGAAGAAGGGCATTGGAGGAACGAATGTCCGCAAAGAGAGCAGTACGAGAGAGACCAACCCAGGGCAGGCTACGGAAACTTTAGAGGTAGAGCGAGAGGTAGAGGAGGCCCCGGAGGGAGTAATGGTTATAGAGGGAGTAATGGGAACAGAGGAAGTGTTAGGGAAGACAGGTATATTCCAGCAGCGCAAAGGTCCCGCGATAGAGAAGGTAGGGACTTTGTAGGATTGGCTGACACTGTCATGGAGGACTATTGATACCGACCGGGCTCCATCCCCCTTGGTCGAGCGGAGCCTATGGTCGATGTATCAATAGGGGGGAAAAGGAGTGCGTTCATGATCGACACTGGTGCTGAACATTCAGTGGTGACTAATCTAGTTGCTCCTCCATCTGGAAGGACTATTACTGTGATAGGAGCAACTGGAAGAAGTGCTGAAAAACCGGTTCTTAAAAGTCGACTCTGTACATTGGGAGGCCACGTAGTAAAACACCAATTCCTTTATATGCCTGAATGTCCAGTCCAATTGCTGGGACGTGATATGCTATCAAAATTACAAGCGCAGATTACGTTCCTACCAAATGGAACAACATCCTTAAAGTTTAATGGACCTTCAGGTATTATGACTTTATCCGTACCAAAGGAAGAAGAGTGGCGACTTTATACAGTGTTGACTAGCCAAAACCCTAGGAGTGATGAGACATTGTTTAACATACCAGGAGTTTGGGCAGAGAACAACCCACCAGGACTGGCCCGCAATATTCCACCAATAAAAATTGAACTGAAACATGGGGTTTATCCAGTGAGCCTAAGACAATATCACATTCCGCAGAAGGCTAAGAAGAACATCCAATCCTATCTGGATAAGTTCATACGGTATGGTATCCTAAAATTCTGTACTTCCCCCTGGAACACCCCATTGCTGCCTGTTCAAAAGCCCGGTACAGATGAGTATCGACCTGTACAGGACTTAAGAGCAGTCAATGATGCGGTTGTTAGCATACATCCAGTTGTACCCAATCCATATAACCTGCTTGCTTTAATTCCGGGCGGGGCTACTTACTTCACAGTCTTAGATCTCAAAGATGCCTTCTTTTGCCTCCGAATTGCCGCAGAAAGCCAATGTATTTTCGCTTTCCAATGGGAGAACGCTGTAACGGGCTCAAAACGCCAAATGACTTGGACAAGACTGCCCCAAGGGTTTAAAAATTCACCTACCCTATTTGGTTCAGCTCTAAGTCAAGATCTACTGGATTTCGAGTCTATCCCAGGAGAATGTGTATTGTTACAATATGTAGATGACTTGTTGATAGCAGCAGTTACAAAAGAAAAATGTCAGCAAGCAACGCACGATCTACTACATATTCTCTGGAAGGCAGGATACAAGGTGTCCAGGAAGAAGGCTCAGTTGTGTTTGCCAACTGTCAAGTATCTGGGATTCCATATCTCTGAAGGTCAAAGGATTATGGGGCCAGAGAGAAAAGAAGCTGTCTGCCAAATACCAATACCCAAGAATAGAAGACAAGTGCGAGAATTCTTGGGGGCAGCAGGCTTCTGTAGGATATGGATTCCCAGCTATGCGATACTGGCAAAACCTCTGTACGCAGCCATCAAAGGTACAGAGCACGACCCCTTCTTATGGACCCAAGAACAGCAAACGGCATTTGAAGATGTGAAGAAGGCTTTGATGAGTGCCCCAGCATTAGGTCTACCTGATCACACACGACCATTCTACTTATATGTACACGAGCAAAGAAGAATGGCTGTGGGAGTATTGACACAGTACTTGGGATCATGGCAAAGACCTGTTGCCTACATGTCTAAGCAACTGGATGCAGTGGCCAGCGGACTTCCACCTTGTCTAAGAGCCGTAGCTGCAGCCGCCCTGCTAGTAGCTGAAGCCGATAAACTCACTCTGGGTCAAGAACTTTATGTACGAGTCCCACATGCAGTACAGACGTTGTTGGATTACAAAGGAAATCATTGGTTTAGTAACAGCCGTATGACCAAGTATCAAGCAATGTTGTGTGAAAACCCAAGAGTGCATTTAGAGACGGTAAACACCTTAAATCCAGCTACCCTTTTGCCGCAACCTACTGAAAGTCAACATGATTGTTTGGAAGTAATGGATGAAGTATTTTCAAGTAGACCAGATCTTCGTGATTTTCCCATCCAGAACCCCGATGTTCAATATTACACCGACGGCAGTAGTTATGTGAAAGAAGGGATCCGCTATGCAGGATATGCAGTGACAACAATAGACAAGGTGATAGAAGCTCGGCCACTGGCGAAAGGAACATCAGCACAAAAGGCAGAATTAATAGCACTAACACGAGCGTTACAATTGGCTGAAGGTTTAAGAGTAAATATCTATACGGACTCTAAGTATGCGTTTTTAACCACTCATGCCCACGGAGTTTTGTATAAAGAAAGAGGACTACTGAATTCAGAAGGCAAAGAAATCAAGTACGCAGCTGAAATCCTACAACTATTGGAAGCAGTGTGGGAGCCGAAAGAAGTCGGTATCATACATTGTCGAGCGCATCTGAGAGGAGATGGTGATGTAACCAAGGGAAATCGGATGGCAGATAGTGCAGCTAAGCGTGCTGCTGAATCAGGAAGACAGGAGTATGTGGGGCATATAGCTGCTCTTATACCAACTCCACTGTCCCAATGGACTCCAGTTTATACAGCTCAAGAAGAGGAGTGGTTAAAGACTGAACCGGGAAAGTATTTGGAGAACAAGTGGTATCAGCTAGAAGATGGAAGAATAGTCATACCAGCATCACTAGCGGTAGAAATTGTCCAAAATTATCACAACGGGACACATTCTGGGAGAGACAGTACTGAAGAATCTCTCAGGAAACATTTCTACATACCAAGATTGTCCAACTTGACTCAGGCCATTGTACGCAGATGTGTAACGTGTGCTAAGAATAATGCAAGACAAGGACCAGTAAAGCCACCAGGAGTCCAGTTTATGGGGGGACTCCCCATGTCCGATCTACAAATAGACTTTACAGTAATGCCTAAATCGGGTGGACATCGTTACCTGTTGGTAATTGTGTGCACCTATTCAGGCTGGGTAGAAGCATGTCCTACTCGTACAGAGAAAGCAGGAGAAGTTGTAAGATTCCTGCTATGAGAAATAATACCCCGATATGGACTACCCTGTTCTATAGGATCGGACAATGGTCCAGCTTTTGTTCATCAGTGCCTACAACAACTGACTCATATGCTTGGTATAAAGTGGAGGCTTCATACTGCATATAGACCCCAGAGTTCTGGTAAGGTAGAGAGAATGAATAGAACTATAAAGAACCAGTTGGCTAAAATGTGTCAGGAAACCCAACTTAAGTGGAACGTTCTCTTACCCATAGCTTTATTGCGAATCCGCAGTACCCCTACCAGAAGGATGGGCCTCTCTCCTTTTGAAATCATGTATGGGCGACCACCTCCCGTACTTGGTAACTTAAGGGGGGACTTGAGTCAGTTGGGAGAAGGAATTACCCGGCAGCAGGTTGTAGAGTTGGGTAAGACTATGGAGGAGGTACAGAAATGGGTACAAGATAGATTACCTGTGAATATTTATCCCCCTGTTCATAGTTATCATCCAGGAGACCAAGTGTGGATTAAAGAGTGGAATAATGTACCGTTAGGGCCCAAGTGGAGAGGTCCTTATGTTGTTCTTTTGTCTACCCCTACAGCGATAAAAGTAGCCGAAGTAACTCCGTGGATACATCACTCCAGGGTTAAACCAGCAGCAGTCGATTCTTGGCAAATTACAGCAGATCCAGAGAATCCCTGCAAGATCCGGTTGAAACGCACTACTCAGTCGGAGTAACGAGGAATTATTGTGGATTACAAATTTTATTGTTACAGGTGTGAGTGAGAAGGCCATAATAAAGCCTGTCCGCTTACCAACACATAGTGTATAAGCCAGGAAAGTCTCGAAGGGACACCTGTGAAGACGAGCAGAACTCCATTCCCTGCAGCCCTCACATCCTGGAAGCTGAGGTTCCATCGCACGGACGAAGACTGAGGATGACGGCGAAAGATGTGCTTTTGATTGTGTTTATTTATATGTGTTTTTATATTCAGGAAGGTAGAGGTACCGACACTCCTAGCTGTGAGGTATGCATTAAGACTACGAGAACAGGTAACCATATTTCCCAAACCCTAATTTGGCATTCACAATACGAATGTAAAGGAGAGGTATCAAGATGTAGATACCTAAATATAGACTATAGTGTGTGCCATTTAGGAGTAGGAGAACCTAAGTGCTTCAGTCCAGAGTATCAACCTCGTACAATTTGGTTGACTCTCAGGAATGGAGATCCTCAGGGGACCCTAATTAATAAGACGGTGTTAGAATCCGTACATTCTTCGGGTGTTCTGCTATTTGATGCATGTAAGGCGATATCAAGTGGTAGAAAACCGTGGAATGTATGTGGGGATCTTAGATGGGAGAGGACGTATGGGTCTAATGATAAATATATTTGTCCCAGTAGTAAAAATAAATATGTGAGTCCTAGATGCCCAAATAAAGACTATAACTTTTGTCCATATTGGTCTTGTGTGGGGTGGGCGACTTGGGGACAGACAGTAGATAAAGACATGATAGTGACTAAGTTGCCGACTAGCCCTTATTGTAAGTCTATGGAATGCAACCCAGTCCATATACTTATTAATAACCCCGACAAGTTCCTAGATAAGTATGGAAATTTATTTGGGTTTCAGATATACGGGACGGGTTTAGATCCTGGGACATTATTGTTTATAGGAATAGAGACTGATACGGTATCCTCCCAGACTCATCAAGTATACCATTCCTTTTATGAAGAGATGAGTATAGATAATAAGATCCCCCATAACGCTAAAAACCTGTTCATTGACCTAGCTGAAAGTATTGCCGGTAGTCTTAATGTTACCAACTGCTATGTGTGTGGAGGTACTAACATGGGAGACCAATGGCCTTGGGAAGCAAAGGAGGTAATGTCCGGTTCTGAGGCAGTTGACCAACTAATATCTACACAAGCCGATTATCATTTGAGTGTTAGAGGTAAATCTGAGTGGAGATTAAAGACCTCCATCATAGGTTATGTTTGCATAGCAAGGAAAGGAATAATGTATAATACTTCTGTAGGAGAATTAACTTGTCTAGGGCAAAAAGCTTATGATGATGATACTAAAAATACAACTTGGTGGTCGGCTTCAAATGTCTCAGAACCATCTAACCCGTTTGCTAGATATGCCAGTTTAAAGGATGTGTGGTTTGATTTATCCATCACATCTACCTGGAGAGCCCCAGCAAATTTGTACTGGATCTGTGGTAAGAAAGCCTATTCGGAGTTGCCACAGGACTGGGAAGGGGCATGTGTGTTGGGTATGCTCAAACCATCCTTCTTCTTGTTACCGATTGAAACAGGTGAGACTTTAGGTGTTAAAGTGTATGATGTGAATCATAGGAAGAAAAGGGGACCCTTAGAGATAGGCACCTGGGAAGATAATGAATGGCCTCCCCAGCGTATCATAGATTATTATGGGCCAGCCACGTGGGCAGAAGATGGTACCTTTGGTTATAGAACCCCAATTTATATGCTCAACCGTATTATAAGATTACAGGCGGTGGTTGAGATTATTACTAATGAGACCTCACAAGCACTCAATCTTCTAGCGAAGCATAATACCAGGATGAGGACAGCAGTGTACCAAAATAGATTAGCCTTGGATTACCTTTTGGCAGTAGAGGGAGGTGTATGTGGGAAGTTTAACCTGAGCAATTGCTGTCTTCAAATAGATGACGAAGGGCAAGCAATAGCTGAGCTTACTAGCCATATGGTTAAACTAGTGCATGTGCCTACTCAGGTATGGAAAGGGTACAATCCAAGTAGTTGGTTTGGTAGCTGGTATGAGTGGTTTGGAGGGCTTAAGGCAGTGGTAGGTGGAGTCCTACTGATTTTACTGTTGTGTCTACTCCTACCGTGTCTTATACCCTTAGTAGTTAGGTCTGTGCAAAGCCTGATAGGAAGTATAGCAGAGAGGAAGGCTGCTGCACAGATAATGGCGATATATAAGTATAAGGCTCTAGATCAAGGAGAACCAATGCAGGAAGATGAGTGTTAAAAGATTCACATCATAAGATAAGTCTGGTCTGGTTCATGGTAACCTGAGGTATATGCAAACCAAGGTTAAGTGATGCCTCAAGTAATTGTGAAATATCAGAGGCATCAAAGGGGGGAATGTGATGTAATTCCAGTAAAATACAAGTTTAGCAGGCTAAGATTGCCACAAGGCATATGTATGTATATGTGTTTGTAGTATCAGTTAGTTAATTACACGTAGCTAAGATACTGTTATCACTGTACTGACCAGGTGCAGGAATGTAAGAACTGGAATTACGCGTCCCTCTCCTTTGTATCAGATGAGCCACGTGGTTAGACCGGATGGATGAGTTTAGACTCTATTTATTAAATAGGTTAAGGGTATGTGTGGGTGTAGTTAATTGTGGGAGGAGCTACAGTGCTATATAAGGAATGTACTCTATGTATTCAGTACTCAGACTTTGCTGTATTTTGGTGACGCTAGTCCCTCTGAGTCCCGATCGGTGATCCAATAAAGAATCTCTTCCTTCCTGAAGAAACCTGTGTCCATCTCTCTGTGCTTGGCTTCCGTCAGTTTCTCCGGTATCACAACTACAATTACTATGAAGATCATGTAAAGACTCAAAACTTTGCAAACAAATGTATATTATAGACAACAGAGAAATACATTTTAATAGGCACTACAGGAATCTGCATGTTTAATACAAGTAACAATTAAAGTTATGCCAGCTTTTTTGTTTGTTTGTTTGTTTGTTTATTTGTTTTAGGTTATAAATGTTGATATACATGTTTTTTTTTTTATAAAATTGCATGCACATAAAACAACACATGGAAAAAGCTCAATGCACATTTTGCAGAGTCCTCATTTTGGAATACATGCTGAAACATCAAATGAGTATATTTATTTATTTTTCTTTAATATTATTATTACAATGTTTTTTTTAAATACCATAATATACTATTGATCAGGGGTGCCCAATACGTTGATCACGAAGGAGATGCTGGTAGATTGCGGTTGGTTTAGTTAAGGCATGGCTGGGCAGCACTATTTAATCACAGGGACGAGCAGTGTGGAGGAGCATTGAGCAGTGTGGAGCACGCAGCACCACCCTGATGTTCTCCGCCTTCAGATTCCGTGCAGCAGAAGGATCCGCTTTGACACACATGGTAGAATTTTAGGCCAGAGTCAGACAGGGCCATAGTCAGCAGCAGGGAGCAGCAACAGATGATCAATTTTTAATCGATCCATCGCTTTCACACTTTCATCAATTGTAAGTGGAGTTTAGAAGGGGGTTTTGTAGAAGGTGGGGGCAGGGGTTTTGTAGAAGGGAAGGCAGGGATTTTGTTGAAGGGGTGGACAGAGGTTTTGTAGAAGTAGGTGATGGGTTTTGTAGAAGAAGTGACAGGCATTATGTTGAAGGTAGGGCAGGGGTTTTGTAGAAGGGGGGACATGGGTTATATAGAAGTGGTGACCAGGGGTTTTATAGAAAGGGTAGGGCTTTTGTAGAAGTGGGGGCACAGGTTTTGTTAAAGGGGGCAGGAGTTTCATAGTAGGGTGAAGGGGGGATAGGCGTTTTGTAGAAGGGAGATAGGGATTTTGTAGAAGGAGGCTGGCAAACTGTGAATGTGTCTGGGAGGGGTATCAGTGCCACATCCCAAGTGTCCCTAACTTCCTATTCTGTTTTCCCTTTTAAAGCATGGCTTTAACACTAGTAGGGCAGCATAGTAATGTTACCTGGGCCCTATATAAAATGTTTTGGGTGCCCAAAACCTACCACTTCCATGCGGAGTGGGAGGAAAACTTTTTTTTTTTTACAATTTTAATTAAGGTTTTGGGGTACAGAAAGGAAAGAGGGGTTTCAGGGGGTGATTGTTAATCAAGTAATCGATGCATTGTTTGTCAAGAAAACATCACGTCAACATGGTAACATAAAAATAACAAAGATAATGCAGATAATATAGAGATACACTCCCAGTATCTGGTTAATTCTTCTGGGTCTGTTTTGGGTGTATCTACCATCTGTTCCGGTCTATCAAGAAACTAAACATTTTCTCTTCTTCAACCAGTCGTGGTTGAGGTTTAACGTCCTGGGTTGACAATTGGGCAGGGTACAGAAAAGAAAAGAGGATGGGGGGTGGGTAGGAAGGGGACGCATATAGCAGTAGTCTCATCAATGATTCTATCAAAGCTTTGTTGGCTCATGTGTGTTTCTGTTGGTACACTTCTTGGCTGCGTACCTTAGTATCTTATATTATCTTAGGGGAGGGGAGAGCTCACCCCGCTTCTGGTCTTCCCTCGTTAGTGGCTTTACGTGTATAATTATCCCGTATGGATTTGGCTTTGATGGAGTTGGGGTTTGGGGCTATGTAGGAGTGCGCCATTTGCTAGTAGTCCCAGTTAAGGATTACTTGTTCCCTTTAGGCTTTTGTGCTCGGTACTTTACCTGTTTTGCAGGCTCTTGCAAGCAACGTGTTCGCCACTATTAAGATCTGGAAAGTAAGTTTGGTTAGTGGTTTAGGTATATCTCTCGGTAATATGAACAAGATACAGTGGTCGGGGGTACAACACTGCTCTGTTTGGGTAACATTTGATACCTCCTTTGTGGCCATTTTCCAGAAGTCCTGGAGGCTTGGACAAGACCACCAGACAAGTAACATTGTACCCACTCCCTCCCCGCATCTCCAACATTTATTGTATACATTTAGATATATGTGGGCAAGTCTATCGGGTACGTAGTACCATCTGTACATAAGTTTTCTCATCAGCTCGTTGCGCATGTTGTGTTACCTCTATGTGCCATATGTGCTTTATCCCATTGGTCGTCCGGGATTGTGTATCCCAGCTCCTTGTGCCACGCTTCCCTGTATGACCTGGTCTCTAGTGGGTGCGCATCTATCAACACTGTGTAAGAGTACTTTCCTCGGAGGGGTAAGGGCTATGCATAGTTTTTCGAATTGTGTCAGCTGTGTGGATCCCGTGTCAGCTTTACAGTTTTCTAATATGTACGACTTTAGTTGGAGGTATGGAAACAGTAGTTTACTTGGCAAGTTGAACTTGGTCTGCAGGTCCGGAAAGGGGATAATTTTGTTTCCATGGAGCAGCTGGTACATGCATGTGCATCCCCGCTCGACCCATGATCTATAGTCTAAGGTTGGTACTAGGATGCCCACGCTCTGTAGCGGTGTGGCTAGAGATGTTGGTCCGACCATGCACAGCGAGCCCCTCGCCACGTCCCATACCTGAAAGGTGAGACGTGTCGTGGAGAGGGTTGTGGCAGCCCAGCGTCTCTGTGCCCTTGGGACCCAGACAGAATGTTCAAGGCTCCTCTGCCCCGCCCAGTGTGCTTCTATGTCTGTCCATTGTGGTCTGTGTGTCTAGGTTTGCATTGGTACTATTGCAGCTATTATCGCCGCTTTGTAATAGGACTTTACGTCTGGGAGACCCAATCCTCCCTTTTGCTTGGGTTTGATTAGTATCGTGTTGGCCACTCTGGGTTTGCTCTTGTTCCAAACGAATTGGACCAGAGTTCTCTGTAGCTTAGTGAGGTACGTGTTCGGGAGGGGTATGGGTAGTGTTCGCAAAAGGTAATGGAACTTCGGGATCAATACCATTTTCACTGCTGCTATCCTTCCCACCCATGATAAGAAGAAGCCCTCCCATTTCTGCATAGTGGTTCATAGTTGTATTTATACAGCGAGGTCAGCTTTTTAGATAGTTTTATGCCTAGGAAGGTTAGGTAGTCTTCCCTCCAATCAAAGGGGTATGTTTTCTGCATCCTCTCTAACTGTGTCGAGTCCCGCCCCAGGTACATGGCTTGGGTCTTGGTTACGTTTAACTTGTAATATGAATGTATCCCATATGTGGTGATCAGTGTTAGCAAATGCGGTAGTGATGTGTGTGGGTCCGTCAGGGTAAGGAGTATGTCATCCGTGAATAGGTTGGCCTTGTATTGCTTGTGCCCTATCTTCACTCCATGTATTCGGTCGTGTTGTATAATTTGAAGCGCCAACGGCTCTAGTGCCATGCCATAGAGCAACGGCGATAGTGGGCCCCCCTGTCTAGATCCGTTTGTAATGGGGAAAGGGTCGGATAAGAAGCCAGCATTTTACACCTTCGCTGAGGGTGCAGAGTACAAGGCCCTGACTGCCGACCTGAATCTCCCCGGGATGTTAAATTTGTTCAGGACCCCTTCCATAAAACCCCATTGCAAGCGGTCAAAGGCTTTTTCTGCGTCGAGGGACATTATTAAGCCTTCCTTCTGTGTGCCTTGCTGTCCACAGATTATGTCTAAGACCTTTCTAGTGTTGTCGCTGCCTTGGCGTCCCTTGACAAATCCAACTTGGTCCGAGTCGATTATGGTTGGTAAGACTATGCTCAGCCTAGCCGCTAGCACTTTTGCAAACAGCTTGATGTCTGTGTTAAGCAGGGATATAGGGCGAAAGTTTTGGGGCTGGGTAGGTGGCTTGCCAGGTTTGGGGAGTGTCATTATATATGCTAGCTGGCATTCTCCTGGAAGTGTACCTAGGTCAATTGCTTCGTTGAAGGTTGCTGTCAAATGTGGGGTTAGGGTGTTCCTGAAGCATTTGTAGTAGCAATTAGTGAATCCGTCTAGGCATGGGGCTTTATTGTTGGGCAGTGCAAGTATTGCTTTGTTAACTTCGGATTCTAAGATTGGGGAGGAAAGTAATTGGCTTTGTTCTTCCATTAGTTTGGGCAGGGGAAGAGGGTCTAGGTATCGCTCTATGTCTGTGAGTGTCGGCTGGTGGAGGGATGCGTCATGTTTTAGATTGTATAGCGAGGCATAGTACCTGGCTAATTCGTTGCTGATGTCTTTCGGAGCTATAACTTTTTTCCCCTTCTTGGATATTAGGTGGGCAATGTTTTGGCTGGCTTGCTGGTTTCAAAGTCTATTTGCTAACATCTTGCCCACTTTGTTGCCCTGGGTGTAGTGTGATGCTTTAAGTTTATGTAATTTATATCCCGTCTTCTCTAGGGCCTGTTGGTTAACTTGCCTAGTTATATGTTGAATTTTGGCCTGCAGGGTGGTGGATGGGGTCACTTGGTTCTGCCTGGTTAAGTCCTGGAGGTCTTTTTGCCAGCCCACTAATTGTGTTTGTGATCTTTTACGAAGGTATGAGGCCCTCCTTATCAGTAAGTTTAGGATGACTGCTTTGTGTGTTTGCCAGATTTTCACCTGGGTGGTCTCGTCAGGACTATTCTCCAAGAAGAACAGTCTCATCTGTGTGTCTATGTCTTTTGTGAATGAGGTGTCTTTCAGGAGAAACTCATTTTATCTCCATGGGCTGCGCTGGGTAGGATCATAGGCATCCTTAAGTGTTAGAGTAACCGGGGCGTGATCGGACCAGGATATCCCCCTAATTTCACATTGAGTCATTTGGTCTAACACCTGACCCTTTAGAAGTAAGCCATCTATACGCGAGTATGAATTATGCACTGAGGAGTAGAACGTAAAGGCTTTTTCGCTAGTGTGTAGTAGTCTCCACGTGTCATATAGATGGTAGGCGTGGAGCAATTTATGTATTGCCTTGCATTGCCTTTTTAAGGGTCTAAGTCTGAGACTGTGTGCAGGGAGAGTAGTATCCATAGATGGGTCTAAGACATGATTGAAGTCTCCGCATATTACCGTAATGCCCTGTTGTTTTCCTACTATTGTGGTGAGGATTTTGTGAAGGAAGTTTCTTTGCTCAGAGTTGGGTGCATAAATGTTGACGATAGTGTGCAGTATTCCGTTAAACTTGCCTATGACCATTGCATATCTGCCCTCCCCATCTAGTGCATGTGAGTGGGGTGTAAATGCCACTTGTCTGCTAATCAGTATAGATGTTCCTTTTGCCTTCGTTGGGGAGGTAGCATGAAATTGGTGGGGGTATTCCCTACTCAGGAGTTTTGGGTGGGTATTCTTCTTGAAATGGGTCTCTTGTAAGCATACAACATCCGCTCTCTGTGAACCAAGTTCTCTGCTCAGGTGGTGTCTTTTTACCGGGGCATTTAGTCCCCTTACGTTGTGTGTATATATGTGGGGGATGGAGGCTATCGACCTCCATATTTGTGGCTAACGAGCATTGTTTGGGAAAAGAACCAGAACCTATTTGTAACATTGTGTGTTTGAGTTATATCATGCTAACATCACAACTAACATTGAACATTTAACCATGCCCATGCACGTGACTGACCCTCGTGTAGCGATATTACTCACAATGGGGCATCCTTGGAGGCCCACCCAGCTTTGAGGGATCGTATCGTCACTCGGGTTGTGTTGCGTTGGAGTGTAGCCTTGCTCAATTGGCTTGGCTGGTTTCCCTTACGCCCTTGGTGTACTCCTAGCTGTGTGATCCCCCCCCTCCAGTGTCCTCTTTAACTGCCATGTGTGGTGACTGATGGTGTGCGGTAGGGGTGGGCAGGCGTGTGTGCTCCCACCCAACATCTGTTGACAGTTACCGTGCGATAGGGACCCTTATAGCCCTAGATTGGGGGATACTCCGAGTATGTGGGGCCCGGCCTGAGCGGTTAAGTTATGTGTCGTGGAAGTGATCTTTTGCGTACCTCAGAACGCGGCTATTCCGCTAATTGGCCTATGGCAATTGGGCTGGGGTTCCAATATCTCTGAATGTGGCCTAACTATCCGGTTATATAAGCATTATCACAATGTCTAACTAACTCAACACATATATGGTGCAAGATATACTTGTGATTAGATAACCAAGTCTCTTAGTTTCTCGAACTTCTTAATGTCTCTGCGCAGCGTTTCTCCATTCTAGCGGCAGCCTGTCTTTCTGCGATCCTTGCGTCTCTGCTCTTGGGGCAGACAGATTCCATTCCCGGAGTCTCTGGCGTCCCTCTTCTGGTGTCTGGATGGCTGTAATCAACAACACTTTCGTGGGAAATCCCCACCTAATTATTATGCCTTGGTCCCTCAGCACCTCCAGGATTGGGGCAAATGTCCTTCTCTTGCTGAGCGTTGACGCCGACAAGTCAGCAAATATTTTAACACTGGAGTAGTTCTCTGGGGGTTGAGATGCGTTACGGCTTGCTTTCAGGACATGTTCTTTAATGTGGTAGTAGTGGGCCCTTAGGAGTACATCACGCGGAACCGTTTCAGGTAAGTGTTTGGGTCTCGGTACCCAGTAGATTCTGTCCACCAGTAGCATGTCTGTTGGGATTTCCGGGGCATAGGCATGCATCAGGCCTCTCACATATGCAGGTAGGTCGGCAGGTTGCACCTCTTCTGGGACCCCCCCGGAGCCTAAGATTGTTCCTGGAGGCCCTGTCTTCATTGTCCATGAGTTTAGCTTGTATCTGGACTATTTTTTGCTCTCTCTTCCACGTGGGTCACCAGATCATTGTGCCGTCTAGTTTGCTTTCCATGTGGGATGTTCTGGACTCCAGCTCCTGTATATCGTGTCTAGGGGGTGTTGAACGAGGATTGCTAGTTTGAGATCAATTTGCTGGATAGCAGTTCTAGGGCTTGTGTGAGGTAGTTTTGAGTCACTGGTTCTGTCACCGATTCAGCGGCCAAGGAGTCATCCACGTCTGGCATATTGGTGCTCGTTTCTGAGCCATCGTCGCCATCTTGAATTTCGGCCTGCGTGGCCCGTGCTCCAGGGTTGTTTTTCTGGCCGAAGAAATTTAGCTTTCCAGCCCTCCCAGCTTGTTTTCTGCCTATGTGGTAAGACATAGTTGGTGTTTGTTGGTTGTATAGTGGTTCTGGATGCTAGGATTGCATCGGATTGTGAGCTCATGTGCCTGAGCAAGGAACTATGCAGCCATCCTGCTCAGCAGTTAATCACGCCCCCCCCTCCCTTTTTTTTCCTCTATATGAATATGTCCTCTTTTAAATGCATTTGTCTGATCTGCCAAACAAGTATAACTATTCTGAATAAAGGAAATGTAGAGAGCAATTTTAAGACACTTTTCAAAAACGATGATAACTATTTCCCTTCCAGAAGCGAGCTTCAAAGGACAGAGGGGAAAGTATTGAAATCTCAATTAATCGGTCAAAAGTCAATGTTTACTTGACCATGCACAAAAGCAAAGGCAGCCATAGAGGCATCATTCTCAGTGAATCACACCATTGTTAAACATAAAACATCATTCCCATATACGCAAATGATAAAAGAAGTATTTCTCAAGGCAGCATACTCATTGTATCAGGATTTTAAAAACAAATCTGAGATTATTTTTGCTATCAAAGCTATTTTGCTATCAGAGCTATTGAGAAATACAGTTACACGTTATTGTGAAGTTATGGCTGATGACTTAACACAGCAACTTAGAAAGGACGTAACTGACTGCAATTGTTTCTCACTGCAGTTAGATGAGAGCACGGACATTAGCGACATAGAACACTTGTGTATTTTTATTAGGATGGTGTTTAAAGACATGACAGCGAGAGAGGAACTGTTAAAATTTTTCCTATGAAAGAACACACTAGGGGTAGCGACATTTTTCTTTCATGTAAGGACTTTGTCAACAAAATACACTTACCGATGTGAAAGTTGGTGTTAATCACCACTGACAGTGCACCTGCAATGATGGGGGGGGGTCAAACAGATTAATTGCCAAATGCAAGGAGGAAGACACCTTTCTTACTTCCTTCATTATAATTGCATAATACACCAACACGCATTATGTGTGAAAATGCTGAACATGAAAGAGGTCATGGAAGTGAAGTGTTCAATTTGTGGACGATCACTTCAGGGACTGCTGTTTCGTGCTTATTTGGAGAAAGCTGACTGCAATCATATAGATTTCTTCTTTGTCAGATGGTTGAGCCGGTGCAAGTTCTTGCAAAGATTTCACAAGATTCTGCATTAGATAAAGCAGTATATCATATCTTTAAGAAATCTGGAATGCAAACAACTTGATTTTAGATTTGGCTTTTTTGACTGACCTACATACTGAAATAGCTAAGTGTAATGGAGCTTCCTGTACCACGCTTGGGTACCTCCGCCGACGGATGTTCCTAGTGCTCACTGAGGACTCCAAGCACTCCACCAGAAACCATCAACACCGCAGTCTCCATGTCCAGCATTACAACTTGGCTGGGAACTTGCTTTCTCCTACCCACCCTGGACCTATGACAAGGCTACAGGTTCCAGTGAGTGAACCGCTCTTCCTCCAGAGAGTCAAGCAGGAACCGCTCTTAAAAGAGCTTAGTATTTAAAATCCCTGGGGAGTATAGTGATATAGCAATCCTCAAGGTAGATGCAGCCTTTTCCCCCACACATGAGACGAGAGTCTATGTTTAGGGTAAATCAGGAACTCGGCTTTAATGGGGCACACTGGCCTTTCATGCAAGTTTCCAAACAAGGTTGACGCCCAGGTGGACCTTGTTGGGCACAGAACACCAAGTATGCAAGCCAATAAAAACAATGTGATAAGGAACGACACTCCCACATACAGTACCCAAACCCTCCCCTCTGCCTGTGATATAATTAAGGCAGATAAAGCATTAACTTAATTATCCCCAGGCAGAAAAACACACATTTTTATAAAGTCCAATGTTATGGTTACCTCCAAGCTAGTTGAAGGCTGGACCGCTTGGATGTCCTGGTTCCGAGTGTGGAGAGAGAGAAGCGCCGTTCCGTTCAGCATAGCGTAAGAATCCTACGGATATATAACAATCCCACTAGCTCTAGTATAGCTAGGATACCCTGGTTCCCACAAAACGAGTCGAGGCTGCGATTTGGGGGTCAAACACAAACTGACTTTAATGGCACAGGGACAGCCCCCTCTGGACCTGATGGGATACAGGGACAATACAAACAGTTGACCAATGACAGTACCCTGCATCATTTGAAATAGTCACCGCCCAGCTTGGAGATAATGATTCCAATGGTTACGGCAATTCAATTATCTCCAAGTGCCCAGAATCCCACGTGTTATTCGAGCATGTAAAAACTGCATAAAATACATATTTATAACATTTTAGTAGGCGGCCATGTTTTCTATTTGTGAATAGGCAAGCGGGACCTGGCTCCAAAACCCCTGGAGCGTGAAACGGGTAGCCAGCTGTACGAATACCGCTCCCTGGATGGTTGTCCCAGCCCTTCGTGAACCAAAAGTAGACAGCCCTGAAGGGGCTAATTAGTCTGCGGTTAACCGCAGCCTCTTCGTTCTGATTGAGGGCACACGCCAGAGCATAGGTGGTCCTCATTCAGGAGTTTGAGTACGGTGAAATAGAATACGAACGAGGCCACCCTGAGGCAGTCAATTAAGTTTGTGGTTAACCGCAAACCGCAGCTTCCCGGTGGTCGTCTGTTCGGTTATTTCAAAGGTGAGAAAGGTTAAGTGGGGGCACACGCCAAGGGCTGGGTGGTCTTAGTTTGTATGCACGAATATGCAATCTTAGTTATTCGTGTAATTGGGTGTATGTAACAATAATACCGAAGTGAACGGCATTCGGTAACTTAAAATAAAGTAATCCATTACTGGTCTATAGAGTGTCCATAACATCTAATAAGTACCCCAAAACACAACATATCCCTGCTAGCCCTGATATGGGTGAACAACATATCCAAAAATCATCTAGATCAGATAAGGGGTTCAGAAATGTTATGGAAGTCAAATTTTACACAGGATTTAATGCCCAAAACAGTTCCATAGAATTGCAGATAAGTGTCGCTGGAGGACCGACTGGGAACCGCAAGCTTTTCATGCCGAAAATAGTTCCAGGGCATTCGCAGCTAAGTCTCTCTAAAGTCTATTTGTGGTTTTGGTCCATGCAAACAAGATGGCTGCCACCACGTGTTTGAATGTCGAATGACGGCCACTTCGACTGTTCGGGAGTTCAAAGAACCATTGTTTAAAGTCCCAATAGTCCCAAATAGGGTCTCTCAACCATAACAATTTAAAGGGGTCATAGTCACAGGATAAAAGGATGGCAAGTAGTCCCCTTCAAAAACCAGTGGCGAGGTCACTTTCGCCACACTAAGGTTAAAGCTTCAAGGCAAAGAGAAGACCATGGACAATATGATCAGTAGTGATGTCGCGAACGTAACATTTGTGGTTTGCAAATGGCGAAGCGAACTTCCGCAAACGTTCGCGAACCGGCGAACCGGGCGAACCGCCATAGACTTCAATGGGCAGGCGAATTTTAAAACCCACAGGGACTCTTTCTGGCCACAATAGTGATGGAAAAGTTGTTTCAAGGGGACTAACACCTGGACTGTGGCATGCCGGAGGGGGATCCATGGCAAAACTCCCATGGAAAATTACACAGTTGATGCAGAGTCTGGTTTTAATCCATAAAGGGCGTAAATAACCTAACATTCCTAAATCACAATGGATATGGATTGACACCTGACATATGACATATTGACACCTTGACATATGGATTGACACCTGTCCTCAGAGACCCTGATACACACTGACACAGAGCAGAATAGGGACTGTTCCCCCTACATAGGGTCACTTGGCAGATATGGATTGACACCTATCCTAAGGATCCCTGATACACACTGACACAGAGCAGAATAGGGACTGTTCCCCCTACATAGGATCACTTGGCAGATATGGATTGACACCTTTCCTCAGGGACCCTGATACACACTGGGGGGGGGGCCCAGTCCTCCCCCTGCCCCCATGCCTGTGCGGTGGGTGGGGGCCATAAATCACAATGGGGGGACCTACTGTCCTCCCCCCGCCCCCACCCCTGCGCGGTGGGTAGGGGCCATAAAAATAATGAGGGTGGGGACCTACTGACCTCCCCCCCAGCCCCCAACCCTGCACGGTGGGTGGGGGCCATAAAAATAATGAGGTGGGACCTACTGTCCTCCCCCCTTGGCCCCCACCCCTGCGCGATGGGTGGGGGCCATAAAAATAATGAGGGGGGGACCTACTATCCTCCCCCCGGCCCCCACCACTACGCAGTGGGTGGGGGCCATAAATCACAATGGGGGGACCTACTGCCCTCCCCCCGCCCCCACCCCTGCGCGGTGGGTGGGGGCCATAAATCACAGTGGGGGGGACTGTTGGATATGTTAGTCACCCAGATCAGGGCTATTAGGTGATGTAACATTTGTGGGGTTTTATGTATTTTTGGGTACTTTCGGGGTGTTTCTTTTTTTTTTAAAAAGTGTGTTTTTTCCTGTACTTTGAGATAATTGGATTAGAATTAATACAGTTACTGACTAAATTCTCTCACAGACAGAGGTATGTATGTTTGTTAGGGGAGTGTCGAACATTTAATTACTGT
Source organism: Pelobates fuscus (assembly GCF_036172605.1). Classification (NCBI taxonomy): domain Eukaryota; kingdom Metazoa; phylum Chordata; class Amphibia; order Anura; family Pelobatidae; genus Pelobates; species Pelobates fuscus. The sequence goes on along the minus strand of NC_086320.1, from coordinate 213,702,621 downwards.
TCTGATTAGTTTGTAAGCTTTGTGTCTGTGTCCCCAACAAAGTCCATGTGGGTGTATACCTTGCTTGGGGAATTGCATAAAAGGCCAGTGTGGCACCATTCAAAATTTGTTCCTGTTTACCCTCAACATAGAGTCTCATCTCATGTGTGGGGGAAACGGCTGTATCTACCCTGGGGATTGCTATATCACTATACTCCCCAGGGATTATAATCACTAGCTCTTTTAAGAGCTGTTATTGCTACGCTCTCTGGAAGCTGGATCCTGGTCTTGGGTCCAGGGTGAATGGAGGATGGCAAGTTCCCAGCCAAGCTGTAACTCTGGACGTGGGCACTACAGTGCTGATGGTGTCTGGTGGAGTGCTTGGAGTCCTCCGTGAGCACTAGGAACATCGACTGATGGAGGCAACTGGTCGGAATGCCAGGTAGTCCGTCATAGCTAGTGTCATTTGGGAGAAGGCTCCCCAGAAGTGCTCTGCATTGTTCTGCTATGAGGACACTATCTAGAACCATTGACACACCTATGGGGGGCTGGATTGGTGGAGATACGACAAGCAATTTCATCAGCGGCTGGCTGTGTGACCCTCTCTTTCCTGGGACCAGATGGACATTGGCCTTTGGCTATCAATTATGACTGACCCAGCGCCTCACCAAGGTGCTTTTCATCCTTTCTTGGGGGGGTGGGGGGTGGGGGGGACACCCTCCTCCTCATAGGCCTGCCACCAGAGGCCAGGCTGTTGTTGGAAATTTAACGATAGTCACTGTAAGTGGGGGACCTCATGCCAGTTCAAGCACAAGTGCTCCGGTTGCGGTGGTGCCCATCCCATCTCCCGCTGTTTCAAGCAGGGCACAACTGGCGAGAAAGGAGACATGGGCAGTAAGGGTGATGACTCGGGTAGTCATAAGCGCAATGCCCTTTGGCTTGCCCTTTATAAGAATCGTCGGGCAGCCTGAATCTTATTGGAGGGCTTTGAGCAGGTTTATGAATCCCCTCTTCGGTTCATCCTCTGTTACTTTCAGCTTGGAACCTTCGATCCGTACGTGCATTCCCTCAGGTTGTTCTGGATAAGCTTAGCAAGGAGGTAACTTTGGGCCATATGGCCAGCCCCTTTTGTGTGCCCCCTATGTCCAACCTGCGGGTTTCCCCTTTGGGCCTGGTGCCCAAGAAGGAACAGGGAAAATATCACCTGATTCATCATTTGTCGTATGCTCCAGGGGGTTCGGAAGGCCGATGTAGAATCGGCTTTCTGGTTGCTACCGTTGCTCCCGGATTGTCATCACCTCCTGGATTGTACTTTAGACAATCAGTTTTATGTGGATATGTGCCTCCCTACTGGTTGCTCCCTATCCCTTTTTACTTTTGAGAGCTTTAGCACTATCCTGGAGTGGGTAGTGTGAAGGGAGGTGGGGTTACGTGCCTTAGTTGCCTGGGCATCGAGATCGATTCCTTGGCTGGGGAATGTCGGCTGCCCCTGGATAGGGTTCAGGACCTCCGGCACGAGGTGTCGCTGGCTCTGGGGCAACTTAAGATTCAGCTGCGCTGCTTGCAGTCTCTCCTAGGTAAGCTGAACTTCGCCTGTTGGATTTCGCCCATGGGACGAGTCTTTAACAGGCATCTGGCTGCGGCGACATCCGGGGTCTCCCACCATCAGCACTTTAATCGACTTACTCGGCCATTGCGGGATGACCTGGCTGTCTGGGATTCCTTCTTGGCCTCCTATAATGGTAAAACATTCCTTCAGGCCCCGGAGGTCTCTAATACAGACCTCCACCTGTTTACCGATGCGGCAGGCTTGGTAGGTTTTGGGGCTATTTTGGGCTCTCAATGGTGTATTGACTCTGTATGTTGGCAGGCGGCGGTATGTTGGCAGGCGGTGCTCACACGGAACCTGGTTTTCCTGGAGCTCTTCCCCATTCTGGTGGCATTAGAGGTCTGGGGTTGTATTCCATTGCGATAATCTTGGGGTGGTGCAGGCTATTAATCACTTGACCGCCTCCTCTCCCCCGGTGATCTGCTTGCTTCTGCGCTTGGTTCTATGCTGTTTGGGTCTTAATATGTTTGTAGGGCTGAGAATTTCCCAGGGGTTCACAATGTAATGGCCGATTCTCTCTCTCGTTCGCAGTGGGATGTATTTCGGATGGTAACTCTGCAGGCCGACTTGGAGGGCGTCCCGTGCCCGGTGGAGATGTGGTCGCTTGACCTGGGTTTGGATTATGGAACACTACTATATCTATTGGGCCAGGAGATGTGCGGCGGCCCAGCCTGGAGGCGAGCTGTTGGGGTATACACTTTCTGAAGCAGAGGTTCAGTGGTTTGGCGCCAGAGGCATGAGGTGGGTACGGCTCTTCCCCACACTGGTTCAGCTGTCTTACCTCCTGGGGTTTCCACATGTCCTTGTCATCCATCTGGGGGGAATGACCTGGGGTCGGTGCCTGTATGGGATTTGGCATCTGTCATTAGGCGGGACATGGCACGCATTTTTGTTTTTTTCCCTGAGGTATGCCTAGTTTGGTCTGAGGTTATTCCAGATCATTTCTGGCAGCGAGCTTGTAAGCAGAGTCCCATGAAGCGCTGCCGTAGGATACTGAACAGTGGGATTTCTAGATTTGTTTTGGGTGTTCGGGTGATTCCAGTTCGCCATAGGGTCTTTGAGCAGGATGTCGCCAATCTATTTTGAGGGGATGTGGTGCACTTGACGGAGGTCGGGCTCAACCTCCTTTATCCCGCCCTGCAGGAAACTGTGGAACAGGACTTGGGTGGTTTGGGTGGGGTCCGCTGCTGATTTTAGACCTAAATTAGCGGGGTTGTGGCCGGGGGTGTGTCCTTGCCAATTCAGTTTCTGAGGGCATGCCAGCTTTCTTACGTAACCTCTTAACATTCTTAATTGCTCCTTGTCCTTTGTGATGCTTGACAATAGTCAAAGCCATAAATCCCCCTTGAGTGCTTTCAGAGCTACCCATCTTAAAACTTGTAAGGGTTAATTACTTCCTTACCCAAGACAAACTGTACAAAAACAGTGTATAAGACACTTAGGATTGCTGCAGTGGAATTTTCACAGTTTTGTCTTCGTTATTCTAAACACAGATCAGGAGATCGGCCCTTGGAGGATTATAACTCAAATTATAAAACAAATGACAAGGCAAACAATAAAAATAACTTAAAACCCACAGATATATTCCACTATCTCAAGATTCCTTTCAAAAGACATAACACAACATCCACCTGAATATAACCATGTCAGGATCGGGTCAAGGAATACAGAAAGGCAGGAGAGTAAATAACAAAGCCGGGTCAGAACCAAAAGACAAGAGAATCACAAAGCACTGTGTGACTAGGAGGACTAGAACCACGACAGGGCAATGAGTGAATGAGAGAACCCCCGTTAAGTATCCTGGCTAGGGAGAGGAGACACGCCTCCGGCGAGTCCTGATTCGTCTCCCGAGATTTGAGTGGCAGGATGTTTCGGGTTAGCGTCATGACGTCTACCTCCGGTCCTTCTGTTATAAAAGGAAGTGACTCCCTCGCGGCCGGCGTTAGCAAGGTCGAGTGAACCGCGGGAGACCGAGGAGACATGGCGTCCGGACGGATAACCCTCTAAGTCTCTACCTCTCTCAACGGTAGAGACTCCAGGTACCCTGACAGTACCCCCCCCCTCAGATACGCCCACCGGGCGGAAGGAGCCGGGGCGAGATGGAAAGCGGGCGTGAAATGCCCTGCGAAGACGAGGAGCATGAACATCCTCTTGTGGTACCCAACTCCTCTCCTCAGGACCATATCCCCTCCAGTCAACTAAATATTGTACTCGTCCCCGGGAGACACGAGAATCAATAATGGAGTTAACCTCATACTCCTCCTGACCCTCCACCTGAACAGGGCGCGGAGGGGCGATTGTGGAGGAGAATCTGTTACAGATTAGAGGTTTCAACAATGACACGTGAAAGGAGTTCGGGATGCGTAAAGTAGCTGGAAGAGCTAGACGATATGCCACTGGGTTAATTCGAGTCAAGATCCTGTAAGGACCAATATAACGAGGAGCGAACTTCATGGAAGGAACTTTAAGACGAATATTCCTAGTGCTCAACCACACTCTATCGCCTGGAACAAAATTCGGAGCCGCCCTTCTACGTTTGTCAGCATGTTTCTTTACCAGTACAGAATTGTGTAGAAGAATCTGTCGAGTCTGATCCCACAACTTCCTCAAGTTGGCCACATGGACATCAACCGACGGTACTCCTTGGGAAGGAGAAACCGGGGGAAGAATAGATGGATGAAAGCCATAGTTCATGAAGAAGGGACTTGAATGCGTGGAGTCACAAACAAGATTGTTGTGCGCAAACTCTGCCCAAGGAATCAAACCGACCCAATCGTCTTGGTGTTCGGAAACAAAACAACGTAAGTATTGCTCAATCTTTTGGTTAGTTCGTTCAGCAGCTCCGTTAGACTGAGGGTGATAGGCGGACGAAAAATTCAATTTGATGCCTAATTGAGAACAGAACGACCTCCAAAAACGTGAAACAAATTGGGAGCCTCTATCAGAAGTGATCTCAGAAGGAATCCCATGTAAACGAAAAATCTCTTTAGCAAAGACCTCTGCCAATTCAGGAGAAGTCGGGAGTTTAGGCAAAGGTACGAAATGTGCCATCTTGGTAAACCTATCGACTACGGTAAGAATAACAGTGTGTTTTTTAGAAACCGGCAGATCCACAATAAAGTCCATAGCCACACAGGACCAAGGTTTGTCAGGAATCTCCAGCGGTTGTAGAAGGCCACAAGGAAGCGAATGCGGTAGTTTGGTTTTAGTACAGACCACACAAACCCCGATAAAATCCTTAATATCCTTCCGTAACGACGGCCACCAGAAATCCTTGGAGATCAAAGAATACGTCTTGCGGACACCCGGATGACCAGCCACCTTACTCTCGTGAAGACACTGTAAGAGCTCCAATTGAAGTTCAGGGGGAACGAAAAGTCTGGAAACCGGAGTCAGTCTAGGTGCCAGATGCTGCAAGTTCCTTATCTGATCAAGTAGCGGGGAATGAACTTTGAGAGTAGTGTTAGCGATAATGTTACACTTGGGTACTATAGAGGACAAAACCGGCTCAGATACGGCAGCAGGTTCATATTGGCGAGATAAGGCGTCGGCTTTAGAATTCTTAGAACCTGGCCTATATGTGAGTACGTAGTTGAAGTGAGTGAGAAATATGGACCAACGAACCTGTCTAGATGATAGTCGTTTAGCCTCCCCAATATAGGATAAGTTCTTATGATCCGTCAAAATAGTAACAGGATGCAAGGTACCCTCCAATAAATGTCTCCACTCCTTCAAGGCCATTATAACCGCTAGTAGTTCCCTGTCACCAATGTCATATCTGCTTTCAGTACCGGACAATTTTTTGGAAAAGTATCCACAAGGGTGTAGTGGTTTATCTACACCCAACCTTTGGGACAGAACAGCACCTATACCTGTCTCAGAAGCGTCTACTTCGAGTAGGAAAGGTAGAGTAGTATCAGGGTGAACTAAAATTGGTGCGGAAGCAAACAGCTCTTTGAGTGTCTCAAAAGCCCGAAGAGCTTCAGTAGACCAATTCTTAGTCTCAGCCCCTTGTTTGGTCATGTTAGTGATGGGAGCAATGATAGAGGAGTATCCCTTAATGAAACGTCTGTAGTAATTAGAGAAACCAATGAATCTCTGGATAGCCTTGAGACCCTGAGGTAAAGGCCAGTCTAGTATGGATTGGAGCTTCTCCGGATCCATTTCAAACCCTTCCCCAGAAATCACATAACCAAGAAATGTAGTTTGGGATTGGTCAAAGCTGCATTTCTCTAGTTTGCAGTATAAGCCATGCTGAAGAAGTTTGTGTAAAACCCTCCTGACTTGCCTGTGGTGAGTCTCAATATCCCTGGAATGTATAAGAATATCATCAAGGTATACAATTACACAGTCATCTTGAAACTCCCTAAGAACCTCATTAATAAGGTCCTGAAATACTGCCGGAGCATTGCAGAGACCAAAAGGCATTACCGTATACTCATAGTGCCCATATCGAGTATTGAATGCAGTTTTCCACTCGTCACCGTCGTGGATTCTCACTAAATTATAAGCACCTCTAAGGTCTAACTTAGTGAAAATTTTAGAACTTTTTAATCGGTCAAAAAGCTCGGTGATCAAGGGAATCGGATAAACATTTCTGATGGTTATCTTGTTAAGGCCTCGGTAGTCAATGCAAGGTCTTAAAGAGCCATCCTTCTTTTTAACAAAAAAAAATCCAGCCCCAGCAGGGGAGGAGGATCTTCTAATGAACCCCTTGTCTAGGTTTTCACGAATATACTCCTCTAGAACTAAGTTCTCATTCGTGGACAAAGGATATACATGACCCCTGGGGGGCATGGTACCAGAAAGTAAATTAATTTTGCAATCAAAAGGCCTATGTGGTGGTAAGGTATCAGCCTTTCTTTTGTCAAATACTGCCTTTAAATCTTGATACAAGGACGGTATCTGTACTTTGGTAGAGTCAGTAGCGTTATTAATTGGGTTGACACTACAAAGAGGTGACACTTTCTTTAAACAACTCTCTTGACAATTCTGGACCCAAGAAACTATTTCCCCTGATCTCCAATCTATAACGGGGTTATGTTTCTTAAGCCAGGAATATCCCAGGACTATGGGAACAGAAGGGGATGAAATGAGTAGTAGGGATATTTCCTCCTTGTGTAGAATACCAATAGTTAAGTAAAGAGGTGTGGTCTCCCGGGAAATCACAGGCTCAACTAAAGGTCTACCATCAATGGCTTCAACAGCCAAGGGTGTCTTCCTTAACTGGGATGGGATAGTGTGTTTAGTGAGAAACTTTTGGTCGATAAAACTCTCAGCAGCGCCGGAGTCTATCAATGCCATAGTTTCTAAAGTTCCCTTCTCCCAAGTTAACGAGACCGGTAAAAGGAGTCTATGTTCTTTGTAGTTATGAGTAGAGGACAAAATCGAAACACCCAAGGTCTGTCCTCTAGAGAAACTTAGGTGCGAGCGTTTCCCGGACGGCTGGGACAGCTCAAACGTACATGACCTCTGAACCCACAATACATACACAGTCCCTCTCTTCTCCTGTACTGTCTCTCCTCCTCTGAGAGACGAGTAAGGCCTAACTGCATAGGTTCTGAAACCTGTGGATCTTTGGTTTCAGCAACTTGAAATGATGGTACTAGTCTAGAGAAAGATTTAGCGGTTCTATCTCGAGTATTCTGTCTCTCCCTTAGGCGTTCGTCAATACGGGAGACAAAGGAAATTAAGTCCTCCAGATTCTCGGGAAGTTCTCTAGTAGCTACCTCATCAAGTATTACATCAGATAATCCATTTAAGAATACGTCTATATAGGCCTGTTCATTCCATTTTACCTCTGCCGCCAAAGACCTGAACTCTAGTGCATAATCCACAAGGGTTTGGTTGTCTTGTCTAAGGCGCAACAGTAATCTGGCTGCATTGGCCTTCCTGCCAGGAGGGTCAAAAGTTCTTTTAAAAGCAGCTACAAAGGAATTATAGTTATAGACTAATGGATTATCATTCTCCCACAACGGATTCGCCCATCTCAGAGCTCTCTCAATGAGTAAGGTAATAATAAATCCCACCTTTGCCCTATCAGTAGGGTATGAACGGGGCTGTAGCTCGAAGTGAATACTGATCTGGTTCAAAAAGCCACGACACCTCTCAGGAGACCCAGCATAACGTACAGGTGGGGTAACTTGGGAAGAAGCACCTACAGTAGCTACCTCTAACCCTGAACCCACAGAAGAAGCAGAAGTGTTACGCCTCTCCTCAGGTGGATTAATAGGGCGAGACAGCAGCGCCTGTAGTGCCAGAGCCATCTGATCCATCCTATGATCCATGGCGTCAAACCTAGGATCAGGAGAACCAAGCTGACAATTTGTACCTGCAGGATCCATGGCCCTGTCGTAATGTCAGGATCGGGTCAAGGAATACAGAAAGGCAGGAGAGTAAATAACAAAGCCGGGTCAGAACCAAAAGACAAGAGAATCACAAAGCACTGTGTGACTAGGAGGACTAGAACCACGACAGGGCAATGAGTGAATGAGAGAACCCCCGTTAAGTATCCTGGCTAGGGAGAGGAGACACGCCTCCGGCGAGTCCTGATTCGTCTCCCGAGATTTGAGTGGCAGGATGTTTCGGGTTAGCGTCATGACGTCTACCTCCGGTCCTTCTGTTATAAAAGGAAGTGACTCCCTCGCGGCCGGCGTTAGCAAGGTCGAGTGAACCGCGGGAGACCGAGGAGACATGGCGTCCGGACGGATAACCCTCTAAGTCTCTACCTCTCTCAACGGTAGAGACTCCAGGTACCCTGACAAACCATAATACCACAGAAAACAAGTTCTTTAGATCCGACGTTTTTAAAATCCTTACCCACCCAGACAGGGGTTTCAAAGAGCACCAGAGAGTCAAAATCATTTATAGGTAGAAAAATAAAAGCTTTTCCTTACCCGCTGCAGCTGATTAACCGTCTGGGCTCCGAGCCAACCCTTCTGGGTCCGGATGGACTAGATATGTCTGATCCCGGGTTTCACTGCACCAAATTGTTGTGGATCCAAGTAATGATCTTTGTTATATTCAGAGGAAGCCCAAATTATTATTACAAGTGCACTTAGAGAAGTGAGAATTAGACACCAGACACCTGTTGGTATTCAAAATAAGCCTCTGCCATTTTATTCATCAGCTGGGTTTTTATACATTAAAAAGTAAGTGCTTACGTGCAAATACTCATGGAACAGTAATAGGAAGGGAGTACAGATAAGACATAGGGATGAACGTCATGTACGCATAACAAATAAGTTCCAAGGTAAGAAAGAAAAAAAGATTAGACAAGAGACATCTCAGGTGGGGGCTCTCTGCTCCCGGAACTAGACATATTGTCACGACTACTAGTGTGGTCCAGCATGCAGAAACTATGTAAACATATACATAGACAAGAAAAGAAAAATAAAAGGACAGAGCGTAAACCGGACCTTAGAATGGCTAGACTAATACGCTAGGGACAGAGAATGGTCAAAGGGAAAGCCGAGGTCAAGGAAGTCAGAAAATACACAATACCGTTTACACAAGCCAAGTCAGGGAAACCAGAATTCAGAATAACCATGGAAAAGCCAAGATCAGGATACCAGGAAATCAGATTCACAAAGATAAAGCATCCTCAGGAAACCAGGAACAGGAAACCACGACAGGTTAAGGTACTGAGGTGAGCGAGGGATTTAAATATCTCTCTCTAAGGACTGACATCATGCACACGTCAGTATGAACTTTGGGGACGGAGCTACATCTAGGCGCGACCACGCGGTCAGCGCCATTTTGGATCCGGGCGCGACGGCCGGAGGATGCAGGGAAGCGGTTGTCGGCTCGCCGGCGAGCAGGTAAGCTTGTGCTGTCGGCGAGGCTGTGCCGGTCGGGCCGTCAACCGTGACACATATATGGTCTTAAGTGTCGTGTTAAGCATCAAGCATTTCCTGAGTCCAAGTTAGCCAATTTTAATATAGGATATCATTATATGACACCTATAAGCTTGAGCCTTGGAATCAAGATAAATTCTATCACAGGGTTATGTCAATATGTAGAATAATGTGGTCAGGTTTCAGGTCTCAAACTCCCCTGCTCTAAAGGGTTAATCTTAGGTTACCAGTTTGGACATGCCCACCGAGCGAGGATAAAGGCCTCATACATACAATGCCCTAGGGAGATAGCACAGCTAAGCGGACAAGGGCACATGTATGATTGTGGAGCTGGATGCTTGTGATTGGTTGTGCATGTATGTGTGGGTGGGATTATGTGGTGTGTGAATTTGGTGGGATGGTCTTAACTCAGTGCCACTTGGGATTTGGGCTAGCAAACAGCTTCCCTTCCGCCCGCCCCATTGTTATGTAGTTGCAGCTAGCCAGGGGTGTGTCCTTACCAATTCAGTTTGAGGGGGTATGTCAATATGTGGAATGATGTGGTTACGTTTCAGGTCTCAACCTCCCCTGCTCTAAAGGGTTAACCTTAGGTTACCTGTTCGGACATGCCCACTGAGCGAGGAAAAGGTCAGCTGGTGGTAATAAGAATTTTAATGTATTTTTTGTAAGAAAAGGTGTGTTGTTTCAGTAGGTAGATTTTGTTGAGCTGGTCATTTAAAAGATAGTTCATGACACAAAAAAGTGTGGGCACCCCTGCTATAGATAAAAATTAAAAATAACAGGTTAAATCCACCCTGCTATCTCTTTTTCAGACTTGTGGCAAATCATGTTTTAAAAAGCTAATGTTGGCTTTAATAATTTAAAAAAAAATTGTTTCTTGACAGCAGATATTTCATAAACTCAAATATCTGCTATTATTCTTGTTGCTGTAATTTAAATTTCATGCACTGTATTAAATTACACATTAAATATGTCATGCTGTTTTATTCTCACAAAACTGTAGAATTTTGATGTCACTGAAAAATTATATATTATTAAAACAGGAAAAAACGGAAGATGCTGAGCAAAATTATTTATCTTGGACTTTATGCAAAGTTATTCTATGTGTATTTTTTTAATAATAACTTGACTTTTGTTATAACACTTATAAATGGAATTGTATATTTTTGAAAACACTTTTATTCAAATGCTGTTTTTCAGCATATCGTGACAACAATTTACATGACAAAAAAAAAGAATCAACTTTTCAATCCCTAAATAGACTTCATCAATGTGCTACTGAAAAACATGAAAGGTGTTTAAATATAAATAGAAGAACGAAAGATTACTCTTGGATTAAAGGTGTAGAACAACACTAACTGTCAGATAGTAAAGTGGTAATAGACAACGTTGCTATAGAATATCCAGAGAAATGCAAGAACATACCGTATTTACTCGAGTATATGCCGACCCGAATATAAGCCGAGGCCCCTAATTTGACCTAAAAAAACTGGGAAAACTTATTGACTCGAGTATAAGACTAGGGTGGGAAATGCAGCAGCTACTGGTAAATTTCTAAATAAAATTAGATCCTAAAAAAATTATATTAATTGAATATTTATTTACAGTGTGTGTATATAATGAATGCAGTGTGTGTGTGTGTATGAATGCAGTGTGTGTATGAATGCAGTGTGTGTATGAGTGCAGTGTGTGTATGAGTGCAGTGTGTGTATGAGTGCAGTGTGTGTATGAGTGCAGTGTGTGTATGAGTGCAGTGTGTGTATGAGTGCAGTGTGTGTATGAGTGCAGTGTGTATATGAGTGCAGTGTGTGTATGAGTGCAGTGTGTGTATGAGTGCAGTGTGTGTATGAGTGCAGTGTGTGTATGAATGCAGGGTGTGTGTATGAGTGCAGTGTGTGTGTATGAGTGCAGTGTGTGTGTATGAGTGCAGTGTGTGTGTATGAGTGCAGTGTGTGTGTATGTGATGGAGAGCATTGGTGGGGGGGTGGGCATTTTTTTATTATTATTTAATTATTATTATTTTAATATTTTTTTTTTCTTATATTATTATTTTTTTATTTTATTATTATTTTTTTATTAATAATATTTATTTATTTTTTTCGTCCCCCCTCCCTGCTTGTTAGCTGGCCAGGGAGGGGGCTCTCACGGCCGCGCGGAGCGTTGCCACGGTAACCCGTGGCAACGCTCTGACCCCGCGAATCTCGCAAGACTTGCAGAGGGAGCTGACCTGGGAGCTGCACGGACCGGAGGAGAGAGAAGGGAGCTGACAAGAGCTGCAGGGAAGGTAAGTTACAGCTTCCTGCCAGCCCCCAGTCCTTGTCTGTATTATGGCAATGTAAATTGGGGTTTTTGGAGTTGGGGTTTTTCAGCACAAAAAATGTGCTGAAAAACTCGTCTTATACTCGAGTATATACGGTATGCTAAATGCTTTTACTAAAATATAACATTTAAATAAAAACAACAAAGCTAAATGAACAGGGAAAGTGATTTATAAAATAAATACAAGACTCCACTACATCTAATTGTCCCCCTAGTCACCCCCAAATGCCCCTAAGCCCCCCATATTACCTAGTTTTTATTTCCTAAACTTTATTTTCTGCCCGGACTTCTGTTTCCCTGTGGGAAACATCATCTGCCCACACTAGATAGCGCTGTGAGATTCCCGCACATACCCAGTTAAACACTTGGGCATGCGAACGGGAATTTCAGCTATTCATTCATTCGTCAGAAAGACAAATGAATAAATAGAAATGTCAGACGAACAAACAAACACTGAATAGTGGTGTTCGTTCAGTTTATTACAAGGAGGGAGCTACCGGCACGCAGCTCCCTTCTTGTAAAATGTAAAGATAGAAGTGGCAGGGAGCAGTACTCCCCGCAACTTTAAAAAGCCCCCCTGCTCCCACCCCTGAGCGGTGGGTGGGGTCCCTAAATTAAAATGTACCCCTCCGCCCCCGAAGGTGACTACGATTCCACAAGCCCCTTGTCACGCCCACCCAAAACAAAAATTAATAATCCCTTATCTATTCCCCTCACCCTAAAAATAGTGAGGGGGGAAAAAAGAACTAAGTACCTGTAAAAAATAAAACTTACCATTTGAGCCTTTCCCCTCCCTGCGGAGCTCAGTCTGCGCCGTGCCCTCGCCTGGTGAAGATGGATTATTTTTTTAGTGCCCTCGCCTGGTAAAGATAGAAGCGGCAGGGAGCAGTACTCCCCGCCACTTTAAAAAGCCCCCCTGCTCCCATCCCTGAGCGGTGGGTGGGGTCCCTAAATGAAAATGTACCCCCCCCCCCCGAAGGTGACTACGATTCCCCAAGCCCCTTGTCACGCCCACCCAAAACAAAAAACCCTAAAAATAGTGAGGGGGAAAAAAAGAACTAAGTACATGTAAAAAATAAAACTTACCATTTGAGCCTTTCCCCTCCCTGCGGAGCTCAGTCTGCGCCGTGCCCTCGCCTGGTGAAGATGGATTATTTTTTTAGTGTCAGATTTTTTCTTTTTCATCTGATTTAATTTTTTTGGCACTTGGGTTTTTTATTTTATTTTTTACAAGTTCGACGGTTATTATGGTTTTTATTTGGTCTTTTTTGGGGCTGAAAAATTAAGATTTTAGAAAAACAAAGACATCACATGGTAAGTTGTATTTATTTTTTTACAGGTACTTATTTATTTTATTCCCCCCCCCCCTCACTATTTATAGAGTGAAAGGGGTAGGAAGGGAATTAGGTGTGAGGGCCAGTGGGGGAGGACAACAGGCCCCCCTCAATATTTTTATGGCCCCTACCCGCAGCTCAGGGGTGGGGACCAGTGGGAGAGGACAATAGGTCCCCCCCCCATATTCTCATTTAGGGCCCCCACCCGCCGCTCAGGGGTGGGGGCCTGGGGGAGTCCCACTCCCCCTCATTGTCTTTATGGCCCCCACTCAGGGGTGGGGGCCGGGGTACTAGGGTCTTTTTATTTATTTTTTAACAGTGAGCAGCCACAGGTTTCTCACTGTTTACTAGACATGCCCCTACTCGCTGTATAGCGAGTAGGGGCAGATTATTTACTAATACTAAGTAATCTTTATTTAGTATTAATAAATTTGGCTGATGTGGCGGAACCAACCTCGCCACTGGCCACTGGAGGAGCCTGGTCACCCGCCTCCTGCCACTGGACTATGGCCCCATGTTTAACACTGTTCTTTTTCCCTACAGAAAGGCTGGTTCGTGCCTTTCTGCGGACTGTTAAAGCCATGCTACCCCAGATAGCTATGCCATGGAGCCCAGACATATACTGAAAGACTGTATGAAAGACTTTGGCTCCATGGCGATTGAACTGCATGTATGTGATCTGAGCGCCATCCGGTAATAATGTGCGCTCAGATCTAAGCTATCTGGGGATAGGTAGAATGTGTATGTTCTATGTGATAAATGTAACAGTATGTATTTTTATGTCTTTTGTTGTCCTCTGTCTGCCATGTGGCTAATGGAGTTTTGCCTCTGTCCTTGGAGATAATTGGATTACTTCCCATTTATCTCCAGGACAGAGAGGAGGTATTGTGATGCATTGTGGGATTGTAAGCTTGTGATTGATCAATGTCCAATATGTTACCCAGTCTTCCATCTGGTCCCCTAGGGGAGTGTCCCAGTAAATCAGTTCTGCTTGACCCTCAAACAAAGTGTCATCTCGTTCTTGGGGGGAATTGGATTGTATGCTGTTACAGTGCGACTGCCAGGAGTGTAAACTGTTCGTATGGTTTTTCCTGTTCGGCTGTTTACAGAATTCGTGTGTTTCCTGTTCGGGAGTTTGGAGCATTCCCCTGGTTCCAGTTCGGGAGATTGGTGAATTCATGTGTTTGCAGTTCGGGAGATTGGTGAATTCATGTGTTTGCAGTTCAGGGATTGGTGATTGCAGTAGCTGCCTGTGCATCTGAAAAGGGGAATATCGCCTAAACGGTTTTTAACCTCTGGTGTGCAAAACAGTCCGTTACAGCTGAAAGACCAGCCGCGGCATGAATCAGATCGGAGTTTCATTCATTAGAATTAAATTCCTATACGAACAAAGTCCCGAATTGCGTCCTAACATGAATGGAGAAACTCTTCTCAATCTGTTAGGATACTATTTGGCAGTTTTGCCGGCGTTCTGTCTAAATGACAGGATGTTTGGGAAAAGTGAAAGGAAGCATCACTGAACAGGGAGGAAAGCTAAGAAACGTGGGAAAATTTCTCTGACCTCCGGAAATGAAGCACATTTTGCTCCTCTGTTGGTCGGAGATGGTCAGGTGTAGGAAACCTCTATAAGACAAATAGTCCCTACTTTGTCTTATGTTTTAAAAAAAACTAAAGCAGATAGGAAGAAATTAAGAACAGATCCTATGAGAGGGAAAGAAGAGGAATCGATTAAAGAAAGGTAAGTTCGGCATGACAGTGCCGCTTTAAATATAACTTTGTATTGTATAGTAAACCACCATGCAATGATATAACAAATAAATGCAGTGTGAGAGGGACCAGAGGGAACTATAGTGCAAATCTGTATTCCTAGCACTCTAGTTCCCTCTGGTCCCTCTCACTCGCTGCCCCCTTCTGCATATAAAGGGTTTAAAGAAACATTTATTTACTCACACGATTCCAGTGCTTATGTTCCTCAGTGCTGGGTTGGTGCTCCACCTCCTCGGGAGGGCGAGTCCTGTGAGTTCATTAGGCCCTCTTTATAGGAAAGCATTGACCCTGTGCTTTCCTGTGGGAATTTAACTGATGCTGGATGTCCTCATTCAGAGTTATATACCATTGTACCCAAAAGTTTGCATTCCCTAGCAGAAATTGTGAAATATTGGCATTGACTTTGAAAATATGACTGATCATGCAAAACATTTACTGTATTGAAGGATAGTGATCATATGAAGCCATTTATTGTCACATAGCTATTTGGCTCCTTTTCAAATCATAATGATAACAGAAATCACGCAAATAACCCTGATCAAAAGTTTACATACCCTTGAATGTTTGACCTTGTTACAGACACACAAGGAGACACATACAGGTTAAAATGTCAATTAAAGTTTAATTTCCCACACCTGTGGCTTTTTAAACTGCAATTAGTGTATGTGTATAAATAGTCAATGAGTTTGTTAGCTCTCACATAGATGCACTGAGCAAGCTAGATACTGAGCCATGGGGAGAAGAAAAGAACTGTCAAAAGACCTGCGTAACAAGGCAATGGAATTTTATAAAGATGGAAAACGATATAAAAAGATATACAAAGCTTTGAAATTACCAGTCAGTACATTTCAATCATTTATTAAGAAGTGAAACATTCGGAGATCTCTTGATACCAAGCCAAGTTCATGTAGCTCAAGAAAGATTTTAGCCACAACTGCCAGAAGAATTGTTTGGAATACAAAGAAAAACCCACAGGTAACCTCAGGAGAAATACAGGCTGCTCTGGAAAGACGGATTAGTTGTTTCAAGGAGCACAATACGATGATACTTGAACAAACAAGAGCTGCATGGTCGAGTTGCCAGAAAGAAGTCTTTACTGTGCCAGTTGCCACAAAAAAACCCAGTTACAATATGTGCGACAGCTCCTTGACACACCTCACAGCTTCTGGCAAACTGTAATTTGGAGTGACAAGATAATTTAGAGCTTTATGGTCACAACCATAAGCGCTATGTTTGGAGAGGAATCAACAAGGCCTATAGTGAAAAGAATACCATCCCCACTGTGAAGCATGGTGGTGGCTCGCTGATATTTTTGGGGGGTGGGCTTTAAAGGCACGAGGAATCTTGTGAAAATGGATGGCAAGATTAATGCAGCATGTTATCAGAAAATACTGGCAGACAATTTGTATTCCTCTGCACGAAGGCTGCACATGGGACACTCTTGAACTTTCCAGCATGACAATGACCCTAAGCACAAGGCCAAGTCGACCCTCCAATGGTTACAGCAGAAAAAGGTGACAATTCTAGAAAGGCCATCACAGTCTCCTGACCTTAATATCATAAAGCCACTCTGGGGAGATCTCAAACATGCAGTTCATGCAAGATGACCAAAAACTGTGAATGACCTGGAGGCATTTTGCCAAGACGAATGTGCAGCTATACCACCTGCAAGAATTAGGGGCCTCATAGACAACTATTACAAAAGACTGCATGCTGTCATTGATGCTAAAGGGGGCAATACACAATATTAAGAACTAAGGGTATGCAGACTTTTGAACAGGGGTAATTTTTTTTTTTTTTTTTTTGCCATGTTTTGTTTTATGATTGTGCCATTCTGTTATAACCTACAGTTGAATATGAATCTTAGAAGAACTAAATGAAATGTTGTTTGCCTGCTCACTCATGTTTTCTTTAAAAAGTGTACTTATGTTACCAATTCTCAAAGGGTATGCAAACATTTGAGCACAACTGTACAATCTTCCTGTAGGAAATGTAAAAATGGTTATCCACTGGTTTCTCATCCGGTTAGGCCATTTGAAATGGAATATTGAGTGATTGTTCATTAAAGGGAAACTCCAGTGCCAGGAATGCAATTCGTATTCCTGGCACTGCAGGTATCTTCTCCCTCCCATCTCCCACCCCAGGTAGCTGAAGGGGTAAAAACCCCTTCAGGTCACTTACCTGACACCCCGCTGATGTCCCTCGGTGGTGGTTTCGGGTTGGCGTCGCTCCTCCCAGTAATCGCGTCAGCCGGTGGGTGAGACTGATCCCGCCCGCCGGCTGAGGAAACCTAATATGTATGCGCGGCAATGCCGCACACGCGCATTAGGTCTCCCCATAGGTAAGCATTGAAAAAGATTTTCAATGCTTTCCTATGGGGAATTGAGCGACGCTGGAGGTCCTCACACTATGTGAAGACGTCCAGCGACGCTCTAGCAAAGAAAATTGTTGCTATAAACGCGGAAGTACACTATAGTGGATGTCTAGTAGACAGCCACTAGAGTGGGAGTTAACCCTGCAATGTAATTATTGCAGTTTATAAAAAACAGCAATAATTACATTGCAGGGTTAAGAGTAGTGGGAGATGGCACCCAGACCACTCCAATGAGCAGAAGTGGTCTGGGTGCCTGGAGTGTCCCTTTAATCTTTCACATAACTCCACGTTTACATTATAAACATCATGAGTTGTTATACAGGTAATCCAATATTGTATATGATACCTCTTAGCAGACCTAAGGAGGAAAAAAAGTGATGGAATCATATGACTGCAAGAAATGTATTACAGTGTACACATCTATTATTTTTGTATTGGGAGATTTAATAATGTAGCAAATCTTGCGGTCACAGACTAATGTGTCCCATAGCTCATCACTGGCTTCTCAAATTATTGGTAAAATGTCATACTTAAAGGGACACTATAGTCACCTGAACAACTTTAGCTTAAAGGACCACTCTAGGCACCCAGACCACTTCAGCTTAATGAAGTGGTCTGGGTGCCAGGTCCAGCTAGGGTTAACTAATTGTTTTATAAACATAGCAGTTTCAGAGAAACTGCTATGTTTATCAATTAGTTAAGCCTTCCCCTATTTCCTCTAGTGGCTGTCTCACTGACAGCCGCTAGAGGCGCTTGCGTGATTCTCACTGTGAAAATCACAGTGAGAGCACGCAAGCGTCCATAGGAAAGCATTATGAATGCTTTCCTATGTGACCGGCTGAATGCGCGCGCAGCTCTTGCTGCGCGTGCGCATTCAGCCGACGGGGAGGAACGGAGGCGGAGAGGAGGAGGAGAGCTCCCCGCCCAGCGCTGGAAAAAGGTAAGTTTTACCCCTTTTCCCCTTTCCAGAGCCGGGCGGGAGGGGGTCCCTGAGGGTGGGGGCACCCTCAGGGCACTCTAGTGCCAGGAAAACGAGTATGCTTTCCTGGCACTAGAGTGGTCCTTTAATGAAGCAGTTTTGGTGTATAGAACATGCCCCTGCAGCCTCACTGCTCAATCCTCTGCCATTTAAGAGTTAAATCCCTTTGTGTATGAACCCTCGTCACACCTCCCTGCATGTGACTTGCACAGCCTTCCATAAACATTTCCTGTAAAGAGAGCCCTATTTAGGCTTTCTTTATTGCAAGTTCTGTTTAATTAAGATTTTCTTATCCCGTGCTATGTTAATAGCTTGCTAGACCCTGCAAGAGCCTCCTGTATGTGATTAAAGTTCAATTTAGAGATTGTGATACAATTATTTAAGGCAAATGACATCTGTTTGAGAGTGAAACCAGTTTTTTTTCATGCAGGCTCTGTCAATCATAGCCAGGGGAGGTGTGGCTAGGGCTGCATAAACAGAAACAAAGTGATTTAACTCCTAAATGACAATGAATTGAGCAGTGAAATTGCAGGGGAATGATCTCTACACTAAAACTGCTTTATTTAGCTAAAGTAATTTAGGTGACTATAGTGTTCCTTTAGGTATAATATCCACATTAATAGCTTATACCCCAAATTACCCTCTTTATAAACCCTCATCCTTGTCATTTGCCTGAAAATAAATTCAGTTGTCAGCTAAATTACAGAAAAACTGTCAGCACCCATGCAACTAGGCTACTCCTGCTTTATCCTAGATCTAGCATTCCATGGCCTTGAGTTAATTCAAACCAGTCACATGTATTGGCAGTTTATTGGCTTCTGATAAGCCATTTAACAATTTCGATTGCTTAAATTCACACCGTTAAATACTTATTAGAAGCAAATAAATATAATTCTGTATATAGTCCTAAAGCCCATATTTTAAATGCATAATATTGACTTTGTTGATTTAATTCTATTTACATGGGAGATAATCCCAGCAAATGGTCTCTTTGGATTTGTGAGCATATTTATGGGGTAATAATAATATAAAAAAATTATATTTTTTAAAAATTATAAAAGAAAAAATATATATTTTTGTATTATCAAAAATCGATATTTGGTACTGGATTGCATTATTAATTAAAGACAATAACCACTCACTATTTGAGCTCTTAGACCCTTAGTTTGTTTATTAGTGAGTTTTATATTTCACACATTAATCACAAAATTATTATAAAAATATAAATTTATTGTGACAAATAATTAATGATAAACATACATAACAATCGGTAAAAAATGTAATGACAATATAAGGTAGAATATGGCAAAATTATGGCTACATTAACCACAATTAAAATAATTTCTAGGAGTGGTGTACTTGTGATGGGCTTAGCAGTGAACTCGAGAAATTATTAATCAGTAGAAGGCAGCATACATAGCAAATAATGTTTATATAATGAAATCAGCTTGCTATTAAGTCAAATAGTATCCATCAATATCCAATACATTTTTAAAGAAATTATGCAAATTCAATATATGCATCTCTCTTCTAGAAATTAACACAGATATTGCAACAAATGACCAGCAAAGATAAGCAACCATAATGCAAACAGCTTAATGCTAAGAAGTTTGGAATCACTGGAAAACAGACAATGCAGCTATAAGCAATACAAACAGAAACTGACAAGCTGTTAGTTCAATTAGCAATTTTATTTACCCATATTGAACACAAGAATCTTAAGAAGTTTAAAATTACTTGAGTTATTTCACTACTACATCTATTTAACAGTTATCATAATTTTAAATTATTATCACAACTAATTGCAGCTTCAAGGTAAATGGCAACAAAATTAGAACCTATCCCTTTTGCCTATAGTTTCTGAATGTTGTTCCCTACAGGTAATTATTAAAGATTAGTGATGTACCGAACTGTCCGCCGGCGAACAGTTCCCGGCGAACTTAGCGTGTTCGCGTTCGCCGCGGTGGGCGGACACATGCGCAGTT
This sequence comes from Pelobates fuscus, assembly GCF_036172605.1. Taxonomy (NCBI): domain Eukaryota; kingdom Metazoa; phylum Chordata; class Amphibia; order Anura; family Pelobatidae; genus Pelobates; species Pelobates fuscus. The sequence continues at coordinate 213,682,419 of NC_086320.1, read as the reverse complement.
CTATCCGCCCCCTATTCGTCATCATTGGGCAAACTTTGACCCTGTGCCTCTCGGTCAGCAGACACATTCCAGCCAATCAGCAGCACTCCCTCCCTTCCACACCCTCCAACCTCCCTCCCAGCATCCATTTTCGATTCATTCTGAAGCTGCATGCTTAGTGAGAGGAGGGAAAGTTTAGCTGCTGCTGATTAGATAGGGAAATTGATAGCTAGGCTAGGGTATTCAGTGTCCACTACAATCCTGAAGGACTCATCTGATCTCTGCTGTAAGGACAGCACCCCAAAAAGCCCTTTTTAGGGCTAGAACATCAGGCTGCTTTTTTTTTTTTTTTTCCTGTGTAATGTAATTGCAGGTGCCTGCCTGCCAGCTTCTGTGTGAGATTCACATTGGATACTGTGCCCACTTGCCCAGTGCCACCACTCATATCTGTTTTTACAATAGGTTAAGCTTTAGATTTAAAAGAAATATTTTTTTCCACTGTAATAGAAGAGCAGTTGCCTGCCTGCCAGCTTCTGTGTCAGGCTGGATGCCTTGCCAATTTGCACAGTCAGTGCCACCACTCATATCTGTTTTTACAAAAGCTTAAGCTTTAGATTTAAAAGAAATATTTTTTTTTTCACTGTAATAGAAGAGCAGTTGCCTGCCTGCCAGCTTCTGTGTGAGTTTCACAGTGGATACTGTGCCCTCTTGCCCAGTGCCACCACTCGTATCTGTTTTTACAATAGCTTAAGCTTTAGATTTAAAATAAATAATTTTTTTTTCACTGTAATAGAAGAGCAGTTAGTTGTCTGCAAGCGTCTGGGTGTCAGGCCTCCTTCAGCGTGTGCTCTGCAGACCTGTGCCAGCGTGCTTTGACAGTTGCCAATCATATCTGGTGTCTCTTTAGCGTGCTTTTACAAAGAAAAAAGGTTTACAGTGTAAGCTAATAGCAGCCAGTCAGTGTCCTTCAAGCGGCTCTGTCAGGCCTTCCTTCAGCGTGTACCCTGCACAACCCTGCCAGCGTACTTTGACAGTTGCAACTCATATCTGGTGTCTCTATAGCGTGCTTTTAAAACCAAAATTTTGTTTCCACTGTAATAGAAGAGCAGTTGCCTGCCTGCCAGCTTCTGTGTGAGGTTCACAGTGGATACTGTGCCCTCTTGCCGGGTGCCACCACTCGTATCTGTTTTTACAATAGCTTAAGCTTTAGATTTAAAATAAATATTTTTTTTTCACTGTAATAGAAGAGCAGTTAGTTGTCTGCAAGCGTCTGGGTGTCAGGCCTACTTCAGCATGTGCTCTGCAGACCTGTGCCAGCGTGCTTTGACAGTTGCCAATCATATCTGGTGTCTCTTTAGCGTGCTTTTACAAAGAAAAAAGGTTTCCAGTGTAAGCTAATAGCAGCCAGTCAGTGTCCTTCAAGCGGCTCTGTCAGTCCTTCCTTCCGCGTGTGCTCTCCAGAACTGTTCCAGTGCACATTGCCAATCATATCTGGTGTCTCTATAGCGTGCTTTTAAACAGTTTTTCACTGTTATAGATTGAATAGCAGTTACTTGTCTTCAAGCGGGTGTGTCAGGCCTACAGTGTGTGCTCTGCAGAACTGTTCAAGTGCACATTGCCAATCATATCTGGTCTCACAGTAGCTTGCACGCATAGTACCACTAATCCCCCAAAAAATGACAGGCAGAGGCAGGCCACCCCGCAGGGGCCGTCCTGGTCGTGGTGCTGTGATTCCCTTTTGCCCTAGAATAATGCTCAGTTTTCAGAAGCCACGTACCCTGAACTTGAAAAGTTCTGAGGACATAGTTGACTGGCTAACACAGGACACCCAATCTTGTACAGCCTCCGCTCGGAACCTTGACGCACCATCCTCCTCCAGCTTAGCTTCAGGCACCTCTCAAGATAGCACTCACCCGCCTGCCGCCACCAACAAAACTAGCACCACAGCCGCTTTACTTGGTATGTCATAGGAGTTATTCACACACCCGTTTGAAGAAATGAGTGATGCACAACCATTATTGCTAGAGGATGTAGATAACAGGGATATGTCTCAGGCAGGCAGCATTAAACACATGGAGGTACGGTGTGATGATGATGATGTTGTACCCGCTGCTGCTTCCTTTTCTGAGTTGTCAGATACAAGCGAAGCGGTTGATGATGACGATGCGTCCATGGATGTCACGTGGGTGCCCGCTCGGCAAGAAGAAGAACAGGGCGAAAGTTCAGATGGGGAGACAGAGAGGAGGAGGAGACGAGTTGGAAGCAGGGGGGGGGTCGTCGCAAGGAGCTAGTGGCACAGTCAGACAGCATGCATCGGCACCTGGGGTCAGCCCGACAGCACGCCAATCAACGCATGCTGTGTCCACCACCAGAATGCCGTCATTGCAGAGCTCAGCAGTGTGGCATTTTTTTTGTGTGTCTGCCTCTGACAACAGCGATGCCATTTGCAACCTGTGCCAAAGGAAACTGAGTCGTGGGAGGTCCAACACCCACCTAGGTACAACTGCTTTGCGTAGGCACATGATCTCACATCACAAACGCCTATGGGATCAACACATGAGTACAAGCAGCACGCCTACTCTAAGCCGCCATCCTCCTCCTGGTCCAGCATCTTCAGCCACGTCAACCACTGCTGTCCTTCTTGCCCCCTCTCAACCATCCACCACTCCGTCTCCCGCCTTGAGCAGTTCCCGCTCATCTGCCCACAGTCATGTGTCTGTCAAGGACATGTTTGAGCGTAAGAAGCCAATGTCACCAAGTCACCCCCTTGCCCAGCGTCTGACAGCTGGCTTGTCCGAACTATTAGCCCGCCAGCTTTTACCATACAATCTGGTTGAGTCTGAGGCATTCAAAAAATTTGTAGCTATTGGGACACCGCAGTGGAAGGTACCCGGACGGAATTTCTTTTCACAAAAGGCAATCCCCAACTTGTACTCGATTGTGCAAAATGAAGTCATGGCATGTCTGGCACACAGTGTTGGGGCAAGGGTCCATCTGACCACTGATACCTGGTCTGCAAAGCATGGTCAGGGCAGGTATATCACCTACACTGCACATTGGGTAAACCTGCTGACGGCTGACAAGCAAGGAATGCGTGGCATTGCAGAGGAGTTGGTGACACCGCCACGAATTGCAGGCAGTCCTGCTGCCACCTCCTCTACTCCTCCTACTCCATCCTCTTCCATAACCTCCTCGGCTGAGTCCTCTTGTGCTGCTGCATCTTGCTCCACATCAACGGCACCCCCCCAGCTCCCCAGGTACTATTCCATATCCCGGATACGGCAGTGTCACGCCGTCTTGGGTTTGACTTGCTTGAAAGCAGAGAGTCACACCGGACAAGCACTCCTGTCCGCCCTGAACACACAGGTGGAAAAGTGGCTGACTCCGCAGCAACCGGATATCGGCAAAGTGTTGTGTGACAACGGAAAAAATTTGATAGCGGCATTGAAGTTGGGCAAGTTGACACGTGCCGTGCATGGCACATATGTGTAATCTGATCGTACAACGCTTTGTGCATAAGTACACAGGCTTACAGGAAGTCCTGAAGCAGGCCAGGAAGGTGTGTGGCCATTTCAGGCGTTCCTACACGGCCATGGCTCACTTTGCCAATATCCAGCGGCGAAACAACATGCCAGTGAGGCGCTTGATTTGCGACAGCCCTACACGTTGGAATTCAACACTCCTAATGTTCGACCGCCTGCTCCAACAAGAAAAAGCTGTTATTGAATATTTGTATGACCGGGGTGCTAGGACAGCCTATGGGGAGCTGGGAATTTTTTTGCCATGTTACTGGACGCTCATGCGCAATGCCTGTAGGCTCATGCGTCCTTTTGAGGAGGTGACAAACCTAGTCAGTCGCAACGAAGGCATCATCAGCGACATGATACCATTTGTTTTCTTCCTGGAGCGTGCCCTGCGAAGAGTGCTGGATCAGGCTATAGATGAGCGTGAAGAGGAAGAGGAAGAGTTGTGGTCACCATCACCACCAGAAGCAGCCTTATCAGCATCGCTTGCTGGACCTGCGGCAACGCTGGAAGAGGATTGTGAGGAAGAGGAGTCAGAGGAGGATTGTAGCTTTGAGGAGGAGGAGGAGCAAGACCAAACACGACAGGCATCCCAGGGTGCTCGTTGTCACCTATCTGGTACCCGTGGTGTTGTACGTGGCTGGGGGAGGAAGAACATACCTTCAGTGAGATCACTGAGGATGAGGAATGGGACATGAGTAGCTCGGCATCCAACCTTGTGCAAATGGGGTCTTTCATGCTGTCGTGCCTGTTGAGGGACCTTCGTATAAAAAGGCTGAAGGAGAACGACCTGTACTGGGTGTCCACGCTACTAGACCCCCGGTATAAGCAGAAAGTGGCGGAAATGTTACCAAATTACAACAAATCGGAAAGGATGCAGCATTTGCAAAATAAATTAAAAAGTATGCTTTACACAGCGTATAAGGGTGATGTCACAGCACAACGGGAATCTAACAGGGGAAGAGGTGGAAGTCATCCTCCTCCTCCTCCCACGACCACACCGGCAAGGACAGGACACTTTAAAGACGTGTTGTTGATGGAGGACATGCGGACCTTTTTAAGTCCTATGCATCGCCACAGCCCTTCGGGATCCACCCTCAGAGAGCGACTCGACCGACAGGTAGCAGACTACCTCGCCTTTACTGCAGATATCGACACTCTGAGGAGCGATGAACCCCTTGACTACTGGGTGTGCAGGCTTGACCTGTGGCCTGTGCTATCCCAATTTGTGATAGAACTTCTGGCCTGCCCCGCTTCAAGTGTCCTGTCAGAAAGGACCTTCAGTGCAGCACTGAGAAGAGAAGTCGCCTAGGTCAAAAAAGTCTAGATTACCTCACCTTTATTAAGATGAATGAGGGATGGATCCCGAAGGGACTGACACTGGGCGATACATTCGATTAAAAAAGGCCTGATGAGATGAGCTGCCTTGGGCTAAAAAATGGTCCACACGCTGCTGTATTTTAGCTCTGAATGACGTTTGGCTTGCGTGACTTATCCGCCACCAACTAGGGTTCAAGCCGCCATGTTTTAGGGCACTTTCTGCCTGTGATACAAACATCAATTTTTCTGGCCGCTGCTACAGCAGCGGCTGCAACAATATGTACAAAATGTGCAACAAAATGTGCAACAAAATGTGTACATGCCTAATTTTTAGGCCCACTGGTGCAGCACTGTGGCTTCAAAAACCAAACCAAAAAAAAATCCTCCAAGATGGCACCAATATACCAGAGGTCTAAGCATCTTCCCACCTTGGCCTAAAAAGGGGAGGTGATTCAACAATTAAAATTTACACGTCCACTGATAGGAGACGCGGAAGGTATTAAACTGATATGAACAATACTAAACTCACCACTCCTATCTGGTGGCACATTAGCTTGCTCGCGCAGTGCCCCAAATTTCAAGGACCGACCAAGCATCTTCTTCCATCTCCCTGTTACATAAATCAATGCCATATCCATAGAAATTGTAGAGAATATCCAGGATAGTTTTACAGCGCCAAATCATGTCACCTGTTGAAAGAGGTGACCTTGCTCGGGTCCCAGGTGTGCGGTTCCTGAAATGGCTGCCATATACATGTCCACTGATAGGAGACGCGGAAGGTATTAAACTGATATGAACATTTACTAAACTCACCACTCCGAGTGCTGTTATTTATTTAATTTTTTTGTGGTGAGGCTTTACAGGACAGAGTGCTTCTCCACGGGACATGTTAACTCACGGGCAGCTGGCTCATCAAGGAACCAGGGTAGCTTGAACGAGGTGACCTTGCTCGGGTCCCAGGTGTGCGGTTCCTAAAATGGCTGCCATATACACGTCCACTGATAGGAGACGCGGAAGGTATTAAACTGATATGAACAATACTCCACTCCTATCAGTAGGTCCGTCCCATTGTGATTTATGCCCCCCACCCACCGCGCAGGGGTGGGGGCCGAGGGGGGGGAGGACAGTAGGTCCCCCCATTGTGATTTATGGCCCCCACCCACCGCGCAGGGGTTGGGGAGGACAGTAGCTCCCCCCAGTGTGTATCATGGGCTTTGAGGACAGGTGTCAATCCATACCTGCCAAGTGACCCTATGTAGGGGTAACAGTCCCTATTCTGCTCTGTGTCAGTGTGTATCATGGTCTCTGTGGATGGGGAACAGTCTCTATTCTGCTCTGTGTCAGTGTGTATCATGGTCTCTGTGGACGGGGAACAGTCTCTATTCTGCTCTGTGTCAGTGTGTATCATGGTCTCTGTAGACAGGGAACAGTCTCTATTCTGCTCTGTGTCAGTGTGTATCAGGGGCTTTGAGGACAGGTGTCAATCCATACCTGCCAAGTGACCCTATGTAGGGGGAACAGTCTCTATTCTGCTCTGTGTCAGTGTGTATCATGGTCTCTGTGGACAGGGAACAGTCTCCATTCTGCTCTGTGTCAGTGTGTATCATGGTCTCTGTAGACAGGGAACAGTCTCTATTCTGCTCTTTGTCAGTGTGTATCAGGGGCTTTGATGACAGGTGTCAATCCATATCTGCCAAGTTACCCTATGTAGGGGGAACAGTCCCTATTCTGCTCTGTGTCAGTGTGTATCAGGGGCTTTGAGGACAGGTGTCAATCCATATCTGCCAAGTGACCCTATGTAGGAGGAACATTCCCTATTCTGCTCTGTGTCAGTGTGTATCAGGGGTTTTGAGGACAGGTGTCAATCCATATCTGCCAAGTGACCCTATGTAGGGGGAACAGTCCCTATTCTGCTCTGTGTCAGTGTGTATCAGGGGTTTTGAGGACAGGTGTCAATCCATATCTGCCAAGTGACCCTATGTAGGGGGAACAGTCTCTATTCTGCTCTGTGTCAGTGTGTATCAGGGATCATTAGGATAGGTGTCAATCCATATCTGCCAAGTGACCCTATGTAGGGGGAACAGTCTCTATTCTGCTCTGTGTCAGTGTGTATCAGGGATCATTAGGATAGGTGTCAATCCATATCTGCCAAGTGACCCTATGTAGGGGGAACAGTCCCTATTCTGCTCTGTGTCAGTGTGTATCAGGGATTTGACTATCTTTATTCAGATTCAAAAATTACAATTCCAGGAAAAATTTAACAAACATTTACAAGAACATGTTATGCACATCATAGAAACAACGTGAACCTCTTTAAAGCCACAAACTTAAGACAAAAAATACGTACACACAATGTGTAAGGGTTTGAAAGAATATTCTGAATCCTTACATGTTTACTTTATCGTTTGTTTGATTTTTGTGAACCATATATAAACTACAAGCAGCGTGAAAACTATAAAAACTCAAGTGGCCATGCTGATCAAATTAAATAGTATGCTTTACACAGCGTATAAGGGTGATGTCACAGCACAACGGGAATCTAACAGGGGAAGAGGTGAAAGTCATCCTCCCCCTCCCACGATCCCGCCATATCTGCCAAGTGATCCTATGTAGGGGTAACAGTCTCTATTCTGCTCTGTGTCAGTGTGTATCAGGGGCTTTGAGGACAGGTGTCAATGTTAGGTGATTTCTGCCCTTTAAGGATTAAAAGCAGACTCTGCATCAACTGTGTAATTTTCCATGGGAGTTTTGCCATGGATCCCCCTCCGGCATGCCACAGTCCAGGTGTTAGTCCCCTTGAAACAACTTTTCCATCACTTTTGTGGGCAGAAAGAGTCCCTGTTGGTTTTAAAATTCGCCTGCCCATTGAAGTCAATGGCGGTTCGCGCGGTTCGCCGGTTCGCGAACATTTGCGGAAGTTCGCGGTTCACGAACCGAAAATTTCACGTTCGCGACAACACTAGTTATTGGTCCTGCTTAGGGACACTTCCCTAAAGCAGGGCGATCCTCCTTGCTCCACATTAGTAAATCACACAAATAGAGATGTCCCGAATAGTTCACTGGAGAATAGTTCCCGGCGAACATAGCTTGTTCGCATTCGCCACGGTCCGCCCCCTATTCGTCATCATTGAGTAAACTTTGACCCTGTACCTCACAGTCAGCAGACACTTTCCAGCCAATCAGCAGCAGACCCTCCCTCCCAGACCCTCCCACCTCCTGGACAGCATCCATTTTAGATTCATTCGGACGCTGCATTCTTAGTGAGAGGAGGGACAGTGTAGCTGCTGCTGATTTAATAGGGAAATTGATAGCTAGGCTAGTGTATTCAGTTTCTACTATAGTCCTGAAGGACTCATCTGATCTCTGCTGTAAGGACAGCACCCCAAAAAGCCCTTTTTAGGGCTAGAACATCAGTCTGCTTTTTTTTCTGTGTAATCTAATCGCAGTTGCCTGCCTGTCAGCGTGTGTGTCAGGCTCACAGCGTATACTATGCCCACTTACCCAGTGCCACCACTCACATCTGGTGTCACAATAGCTTGCATTTAAAAAAAACAAAACTTTTTTGACTGTAATATAATAGCAGTCAGTTTCCTTCACACGTGTGCGTTTCAGGGCCTGCCAGGGCACAGGGCCGTCTTTAATATTGATTGTACCCTGGGCAAGCATCTGCTTGGGCCCCCTGGGCATGCAATCACGCCCTCCACCCCAACCTAGAGGCAAAACTAATGTAGAGAGTGCCTTGGTGCAAAAAAAAATTCAGGCCTGCCCTGTAGCACAAGAGTAAAGAAAAGATAGATCCCCATCTGTCTTACAACTCCTGCGATGCTATGCCAGCTGGGGATCTACCATCCTTTCAGGGTTGTATTTTTGAGGAGTGTTTGTGCAACTGAATGTCAGCATGTTATTGTATAGAGTGTATGTGTGCATGTAGGGGTGTATTTGTGTGTAGTGTTTGCGTTTGAATGCAGGGATGTGTGATTGTCTGTAGTGTTGGCTTTTAAATGCAGGTGTACTTTTGTGTGTAGAGTTGGTGTTTGTATATAACTTTAGCATTTTAATACAGGAATGTGTTTGTATGTAATGTTTGTATTTGCATGCAGGGGGTGTTTGGATGTAGTGTTGTCTTTTAAATGCATATGTACATTTGTGTGTAGTATTGGTGTTTCAGCAAATTGATGTGTTTGTATATAATGTTTGTGTTTGCAGGGGTCAGTTTGCATGTTGTGTGATTTCTGGGATGTATGCCCACACATATTAACACACATACACATTAACACGCAGATACACACATAAGCACACTGACACATGCTAACACCTTGACACATACTGGCACACACACACACACACACACCCTTTGACACACAGATACAAGCACTTTGATACACACACACACTGGCACATCCATACACAGAGATACACACACACTGACACAGGTATGTACACACACAGTCAGATCAGGGCCGCCATCAGGGCATGACAACCATAACAGTTGTCATGGGCCCGGCGGTCCTGGGGGGCCCCGAGCCCCACATACTGCTACAGTAAGTAATGGCTGAGCTGGGGAGTTAAACAATCTCCCCAGCCAGCCTGCACTCAGCAAGGGGCCCGCACAGCCGTCCGCGGGCCCCTGCTGCTAAAAATGTTCTCCCTCCGTGCAGGGCATACTGAGGGGCAGCTAAGGGGCCTCCCAAAGACCCCACTAGGCTGCCCCTCAGTGTGCCTGTCTCCAAACAAAGCCTCACTGAGCTGCCTGTAACACTGCTCAGGGCAGCTCCGTTAGGCTTGTTTTGCAGGAAGTGACATCACCAGTCACAGTGAGCTATGTGGAGCTGCCCTGAGCAGACTTACAAGAGGACCACCAGAAAGGTAAGGTTTGGGAGGGTTTTGGGAGCCACTACCCCCCCTGCTCCCACTGCATCCCCTACTCCCCCCTTGCTTCCACTGCACCCCCTACCCCCTTGCTCCCACTGCATCCCCTACCCCCTTGCTCCCACTGCACCCCCTACCCCCCCTTGCTCCCACTGCATCCCCTACCCCCCCTTGCTGCCACTGCACCCCCTACCCCCCCTTGCTCCCACTGCATCCCCTACCCCCCCTTGCTCCCACTGCATCCCCTACCCCCTTGCTCCCACTGCATCCCCTACCCCCCCTGCTCCCACTGCATCCCCTACCCCCCCTGCTCCAACTGCATCCCCTACCCCCCTGCTCCCACTGCATCCCCTACCCCCCCTGCTCCCACTGCATCCCCTACCCCCCTGCTCCCACTGCATCCCCTACCCCCCTGCTCCCACTGCATCCCCTACCCCCCCTGCTCCCACTGCATCCCCTACCCCCCCTGCTCCCACTGCATCCCCTACCCCCCTGCTCCCACTGCATCCCCTACCCCCCTGCTCCCACTGCATCCCCTACCCCCCTGCTCCCACTGCATCCCCTGCTCCCACTGCATCCCCTGCTCCCACTGCATCCCCCACCCCCCTGCTCCCACTGCATCCCCCTACCCCCCTGCTCCCACTGCATCCCCCTACCCCCTTGCTCCCACTGCATCCCCCTACCCCCTGCTCCCACTGCATCCCCCTACCCCCCTGCTCCCACTGCATCCCCCTACCCCCTGCTCCCACTGCATCCCCCTACCCCCCTGCTCCCACTGCATCCCCTACCCCCCTGCTCCCACTGCATCCCCCTATCCCCTGCTCCCACTGCATCCCCCTACCCCCTGCTCCCACTGCATCCCCCTACCCCCTGCTCCCACTGCATCCCCCTACCCCCTGCTCCCACTGCATCCCCCTACCCCCTGCTCCCACTGCATCCCCCTACCCCTGCTCCCACTGCATCCCCTAGCCCCCTGCTCCCACTGCATCCCCTACCCCCCCTGCTCCCACTGCATCCTTACCCCCCTACTCCCACTGCATCACCTACCCTCCCTGCTCCCACTGCATCCCCTGCTCCCTCTGCAGCCCCTACCCCCATGCTCCCTCTGCAGCCCCTAACCCCCTGCTCCCACTGCATCCCTTACCCCCCCTGCTCCCACTGCATCCTTACCCCCCCTGCATCCCCTACCCCCCTGCTCCCACTGCATCCCCTGCTCTCTGCAGCCACTACCCCCTGCTCCCTCTGCAGCCACTACCCCCCTGCCCCCACTGCAGCCCCTACCCCACTGCATCCCCTGCTCCCTCTGCAGTCCCTACCCCCTGCTCCCTTTGCAGCCTCTAGCCCCTCTGCAGCCCCTACCCCCACTGCATCCCCTACCCCCCTGCTCCCACTGCATCCCCTGCTCCCTCTGCAGCCCCTACCCCTCTGCTCCCTCTGCAGCCCCTACCCCCCGCATCCCCTACGCCCCTGATCCCACTGCAGTCCATACCCCTTGCAGCTCCTACCCACTGCAGCCCATACCCCCTACAGCCCCTACCTCCCACCTCCCTCTGCAGCTCCTAACCCTTGCGACCACTGCAGCCCATAACCCCTACCTCTCTGCTCCCTCTGCAGCCCCTACCCCTGTGACCACTGCAGCCCATACCCCCTACAGCCCCTGCTCCCTCTGCAGCCCCTACCCCCTCTGCAGCCCCTACCCCCTGCTCCCCCTACAGCTTCTACCTCCCTGCTCCCTCTGCAACCCCTACCTAATTCAGCCCCTACCTCCCTGCTCCATCTGTAGCACCTACCCCTGCTCCCACTGCAGCCCCTACCTCCTGCAGCCCCTACCTCCCTGCTCCCACTGAATCCCCTACCCAACTGCTCCCACTGCAGCTCCTATTACCCTTTGCACCCACTACATCCTGTCCCTCCTCTGCACCCACTACAGCCTCTATTCCCCCCTGTACCCTCTGCAGCCCCTTCCACTCACACCCTTTACAGCCCCTTCCTTTCGGCACCCTCTGCAGTCCCTTCCCCTTTGCACACACAAACATAAAGGGACACTATATAGTTACCAGAACAACTACAGCTTAATTTATATTATACAGCTTAATGTAGTTGTTCTGGTGAGTATAGTCTACCACTGCGGGGTTTTTGCTGCAAAGACTGCCTTTTCAGAGAAAATGCAGTGTTTACATTGCTGCCTAGGAACACCACTCTCCACCATGCCACTGGATCAACAGGAAATGCGATCTCCCTCCTCCCTGGCACGGTAAGAACCAGGGAGGGGGGAATAAAATTGAAATATACACAAATAAATAAAAAAAAAAATACTCCCCTTCCCCCCTATTTTACACACACACTGAATCCTAACAAGCACACTCTGCACTACACACACACACTACATTCACTAAACACACTCTGCACTACACACACACTACATTCACTAAACACACTCTGCACTACACACACACTACATTCACTAACACACTGCACTACATTCACTAAACACACTCTGCACTACACACACTACATTCACTAACACACTGCACTACATTCACTAAACACACTCTGCACTCACTACAAACACTACATTTACTAAACACACTCTGCACTACACACACACTACATTCACTAAACACACTTTGCGCTACAGACACACTACATTCACTATACACATTGTGCTCTACACACACACACACACACACACACACTATACACATTTTGCACTACACACTACATTCACTAAACACACTCTGCACTACATTCACTATACACTCTCTGCACTCACTATAAACACTACATTCACTAAACACACTCTGCACTACACACGCACTACATTCACTAAACACACTTTGTACTACACACACACTACATTCACTAAACACACTTTGTACTACACACACACTACATTCACTAAACACACTTTGCACTACACACACACACACACACACACTACATTCACTATACACACGTTTCACTCACTACAAACACACTACATTCACTATACACACTACATCCACTACAAAAACACACACTCTGCATGCACTATACACACACCTACATTCACTACACACACACTCTGCATCTAATGCATGCATACAAACATTACATACATTACACAAAACGTACAATCTGCATCCACTATACACACTGCATCCATGACACACATACTGCATCCACTATACACACTGCATCCATGACACACATACCGCCTCCACTATACACATTCTACATCCACTATACATACTGCATCCATGACATACATACCGCATCCACTATACACACACTTCATCCTTGTGGGCGGACTCGGGGCTGGCCCCGGGGGCCCAGATCTTGAGCTGTGTCAGGGGCCCTAAAATTTCTGATGGCAGCCCTGAGTCAGATACACACATCCATAAAGTTATAAAGGCAGGGTTGTATATGTGCACAGTGCTAGAGATGGAATATAGGAGTGTATTTGTGTTGGCATTAAAATGCTGGGATGTATGCATTACCACACACTCAGATGCACACTTACACACACACACACATTGACACACACACTGACACAGGTATACATACACACAGAAACACTGACACACAGACAAACACAGCCAGATACACACAAGGACATAAACACACACACACACATATATGTGTACATTTACATATTTTAATCTCTGCCTTCTAGCAGCTCTTGGACAGCAACTCCCAGCAACCTTGGCCAATATAATGTCTCAACTCTGTTCTTACATACCCTGGTCCAGAATTTGGCAAAAGTGACATTTGGAAATGGTGCACAGCCTTTGATAGCACTTGATGCAATAATATGTTAAAATAAATACTTTTAAAATTAATATTTAATTTATATTTAATAGGGAACTGTCAGGTTCTTCTAGGATTTTTAACATGTAGTTATTCCCTGTGTGTTACATTACAAACACCAACACTTGAATAAAAGTGATATTAGAAATAAGCAAAACAAAAAACAAAACATATTTAGCCACCCTCCTGTCTCCTTACCTTTTGGGTACAGAGGTGTGGCTTCCCTGGTGTCCAGTGAGAGCTTGCTGGCCCAGGCTGATGGGAGTCTGCCATCAGCTTTCTCAGTCCCTCTCCCCCACAATGCTTGCATTCTCCTCCGTGTGGTGTGTGCCTCCTCCCCAGCGGCACTGAGGAGGAAGCGATCTGACCTCACTTCCTCCCAGCATGCCACGGAGAAGAAAGGGGATCACAGGGCAGTGTGTGAGGGGGCTAACAGAGAGTATGTATTCAGCCAACCCCGTTCCAGAGCAGTATTAAAGGGCTGTGGCCCCTGATTACCTCAGGTGCTGCATGGGGGCCCATGGGGCAGCTGCCCTTTTGCCCCTCCTTAAAGAAGGCCCTTGCAGGGCACAGTGTCACACCAGTGCAACTCATATCTGGTGTAACAGTAGTGTACATTTAAAAAAAAAAAAAATTGACTGTAATAGATTGAATAGCAGTTAGTTGTCTGCAAGCGTGTGTGTCAGGCCTACAGCGTCTACTATGCCAACTTCTGCCAGTGCACAGTGCCACTCATATCTGTTGTCACAGTAGCTTGCACGCATAGTACCACTAATCGAAAAAAAAATGACAGGCAGAGGCAGGCCACCCTGCAGGGGCTGTCGTGGTCGTGGTGCTGTGATTCCCTTTGGCCCTAGAATAATGCCCAGTGTTCAGAGGCCACGTACCCTGAACTCGAAAAGTTCTGAGGACATAGTTGACTGGCTAACACAGGACACCCAATCTTCTACAGCTTTCGCTCGGAACCTTGACGCACCATCCTCCTCCAGCTTAGCTTCGGGCACCTCTCAAGTTACCACTCGCCCGCCTGCCGCCACCACCAACACTAGCACCACAGCCGCTTCACTTGATCTGTCAGAGGAGTTATTTACACATCAGTTGGAAGAAATGAGTGATGTGCAACCATTATTGCCAGAGGATGTAGATAACGGGGATATGTCTCAGTCAGGCAGCATTACACACGGACGTACGGTGTGATGATGATGATGATGTTGTACCCACTGCCGCTTCCTTTGCTGAGTTGTCAGATACAAGTGAAGCGGTTGATGATGACGATGCGTCCGTGGATGTCACGTGGGTGCCCGCTAGAAGAGAAGAAGAACAGGGGGAAAGTTCAGATGGGGAGACAGAGAGGAGGAGGAGACGAGTTGGAAGCAGGGGGAGGTTGTCGCAAGGAGCTAGTGGCACAGTCAGACAGCATGCATCGGCACCCGGGGTTAGTCAGACAGCACGCCAATCAACGCATGCTGTTGCCACCACCAGAATGCCGTCATTGCAGAGCTCAGCAGTGTGGCATTTTTTTTGTGTGTCTGCCTCTGACAACAGCGATGCCATTTGCAACCTGTGCCAAAAGAAACTGAGTCGTGGGAAGTCCAACACCCACCTAGGTACAACTACTTTGCGAAGGCACATGATCGCACATCACAAATGCCTATGGGATCAACACATGAGTACAAGCAGCACACAAACCCAAAGCCGCCATCCTCCTCCTGGTCCAGCATTTCAGCCACGTCAACCACTGCTGTCCTCCTTGCCCCCTCTCAACCATCCGCCACTCCTTCTCTCGCCTTAAGCAGTTCCAGCTCATCTGCCCACAGTCAGGTGTCTGTCAAGGACATGTTGGAGCATAAGAAGCCAATGTCACAAAGTCACCCCCTTGCCCGGCATCTGACAGCTGGCTTGTCTGAACTCTTAGCCCGCCAGCTTTTACCATACAAGCTGGTGGAGTCTGAGGCGTTCAAAAATTTTTTAGCTATTGGGACACCACAGTGGAAGCTACCCGGCTGAAATTTCTTTTCACAAAAGGCAATCCCCAATCTGTACTTGATTGTGCAAAAGGAAGTAATGGAATGTCTGGCACACAGTGTTGGGGCAAGGGTCCACCTGACCACTGATACCTGGTCTGCAAAGCATGGTCAGGGCAGGTATATCACCTACACTGTGCATTGGGTAAACCTGCTGACGGCTGCCAAGCATGGAATGCGTGGCTCTGCAGAGGAGTTGGTGACTGCGCCACGACTTGCAGGCAGGCCTGCTGACACCTCCTCTACTCCTCCTACTCCATCCTCTTCCATAACCTCCTCGGCTGAGTCCTCTTCTGCTGCTGCGTCTTGTTCTACATCAACGGCACCCCCCTAGCTCCCCAGGTACTATTCCACATCCCAGATACGGCAGTGTCACGCCGTCTTGGGGTTGACTTACCTGAAAGCAGAGAGTCACACCGGACCAGCACTCCTGTCCACCCTGAACGCAAAGGTGGATCAGTGGCTGACTCCGCACCAACTGGAGATCGGCAAAGTGGTTTGTGACAACGAAAGAAATTTGTTGGCGGCATTGAATTTGGGCAAGTTGACCCGTGCATGGCACATGTGTGTAATCTGATCGTACAACGCTTTGTGCATAAGTACCCAGGCTTACAGGACGTCCTGAAGCAGGCCAGGAAGGTGTGTGGCCATTTCAGGCATTCCTACACGGCCATGGCGCACTTTTCAGATATCCAGCGGCGAAACAACATGCAAGTGAGGCGCTTGATTTGCGACAGCGCGACACGTTGGAATTCAACACTCTAATGTTCAACCGCCTGCTCCAAAAAGAAAAAGCCGTTAATGACTATTTCTATGACCGGGGTGCTAGGACAGCCTCTGCGGAGCTGGGAATTTTTTGCCACGTTACTGGACGCTCATGCGCAATGCCTGTAGGCTCATGCGTACTTTTGAGGAGGTGACAAACCTAGTCAGTCGCACCGAAGGCACCATCAGCGACATCATACCATTTGTTTTCTTCCTGGAGCGTGCCCGTCGAAGAGTGCTGGATCAGGCCGTAGATGAGCGTGAAGAGGAAGAGTTGTGGTCACCATCACCACCAGAAACAGCCTTATCAGCATCGCTTGCTGGACCTGCGGCAACGCTGGAAGAGGATTGTGAGGAGGAATGTGGCTTTGAGGAGGAGGAGGAAGACCAACCACAACAGGCATCCCAGGGTGCTCGTTGTCACCTATCTGGTACCCGTGGTGTTGTACGTGGCTGGGGGGGGAAGAACATACCTTCAGTGAGATCACTGAGGATGAGGAATGGGACATGAGTAGCTCGGCATCCAACCTTGTGCAAATGGGGTCTTTCATGCTGTCGTGCCTGTTGAGGGACCTTCGTATAAAAAGGCTGAAGGAGAACGACCTGTACTGGGTGTCCATGCTACTAGACCCCCGGTATAAGCAGAATTCTTTTTCCATCTCCCGGTTCCTAAAATCGATGCCATATACACGTCCCCTGATAGGGGACATAACAGGGATTAAACTGATAGGAATAGTACTACTTAACACACCACTCCTATCTGGTGGCACATTAGATTGCAAGCGCAGTGCCCCAAATTTGAAGTAGGAGGACCAACCAAGCATCTTTTTCCATCTCCCGGTTCCTAAAATCGATGCCATATACACGTCCCCTGATAGGGGACGTAACAGGGATTAAACTGATATGAATAGTACAACTTAACACACAATAATGCAGAGAGAGGCATGTAAAGAGAGGAGTCTGAAGAAGAGGAGTCAGAGGAGGAAGGTGGAAGACCAAACACAGCAGGCATCCCAGAGGGCTTGTTGTCACCTTTTGGGGACCCTTGGTGTTGTACATGGCTGGGTGGAGGAAGAGACCTTCACTGACATCAGTGAGGACAAGGAACGGGACATGGCTAGCTTGGTATCCAACCTTGTGCAAATGGGGAGTTTGCGGTTGTCCAAATGGACTGTTTGCGGTTGTTTGCGGTGCGTTAAACGGGGAGTTTGGTCTGTCACTGTGAAGCGGGCGTAACCCTTGCACTACCTGATCAATACAACATCATACCTGATGTTTTAAAGCACGTTATTCCAAAAATTTAGGAATGTTAGGTGATTTATGCCCTTTATGGATTAAAACCAGACTCTGCATCAACTATGTAATTTTCCATGGGAGTTTTTCCATGGATCCCCCTCCGGCATGCCACAGTTCAGGTGTTAGTCCACTTGAAACAACTTTTCCATCACTATTGTGGCCAGAAAGAGTCCCTGTGGGTTTTAAAATTCGCCTGCCTATTGAAGTCTATGGCGGTTCGCCCAGTTCGCCAACATTTGCGGAAATTCGCATTCACCGTTCGCGAACGGAAAATGTTATGTTCGTGACAGAGATCTCTACACACAAACTAACTGGCACACACAGGATAGCACACATACACATGTACTGCAGACAATATCTCTGACACACACAAGTTGACTACAGACAAGCTCACTGAAACACACAGAAACTTTCTGACCCACATAAGCTCACTGACAAAGACACAAAAACTTACAGATAAGCTCACTCACACAAGCTCATTATACACAAGTTCCCTGACACACACAAACTCACAAATACACAAGTTTATTAAAGACACACACAAGTTTACTATTAACAAACTTGTAACAGAACTCCTGTTATTGCCTGGCCAACAGACTTGAAACATTGTAACCCCTGTATTTGTTATCATTGTTATAATTAACATACGAATGGGAAAATGAATGACACTGCTAACCCATTCGTATGAACTAACAAACTGCCAAACCAGAGACCACCCGCAAGTGGAGTGTGCTGCTCATTGCCCTCCCAGGAGCTGTGGTTAACCGCAGCTTAATTGACAAACGGCTGGGTGGTCGGCGTTCGTATGGACAAACAAGTGGCGCTCAGCTGTGTTTGGTCGTCGAACGCCTGGAACTATTTTCGGCATTATTTCCACGAACACTGCTGAGACTTCTACCTTCCGTGCGTTTGGCGAAATCCATATGAAAGGAGGGCTATTCTAAGGGAAGAAACTCACGAACGAGACGCTTGCAATGACAGTATGCAATTTGTACCTATTTTGAAGGAGAAGATAAACCGGCCGCACAGACCGAATCTGTGGAACGGTTTTGGGCAAGAAAGTCATGCGTGCGTGCGGTCGGTCAAATGTGACTTCCAGCTATCTCCTGAACCACTGAACCGATTTGGATGATTTTTTCACATGTTGTTCCCATAGTTATGCTTGTTCTGAAAATGTAAGTTTTATGTGAATTGAATGTATAATTTTTTCACTAGGAGATAATTGAGCTGATACAGCAATTAACTAAATTATCTCCCAAGCAGTGGGGAGGAATGTACAGTAATGAATGGGAGTGTTTAACTGTGTAACTGTAAATGATTGGTTGTTAAGTTTGTGTTTTCAGTGCCCAACAAGGTCCACGTGGGTGGTAACCTTGTGGGAAAACTTGTATAAAAGAAATGCTTGTGTGCCCATTAAATCAGTTCTGCTTAACCGTCAATATGTAGCCTCGCCTCGTTATTTAAGGGAACCTGCATCCAGCTAAATCACTAGCTCTTGTAACATCTCTGCCTCCCTCTCTACACTGATCCAGCGGATGGGATATAGGGAATACACTGCAGCACAGCCTCTCGCCGGGGAAAAGGATGTCTCCAACGGCATACACCCCTCTAACAACCTGGGTGGCCATTACAAAATTTATTGGTATACAGCATACAGACAAGCTCACTGAAACACACATTCTCACTACAGAAAAACTCAATGACACACATATGCTTATTACAGACAAGCTCACTGGCACACACACTAGCTTACTATAGACAAACTCATTGGTAAATACATACAAGCTCACTACAAACAAACCTGCCGACACACAATCTCACTCACGCAGACACTCACTACAGACAAGCTCATAAACATACACGCTTACTACAGACAAGCTCAATGATACACACACACACACACACACACACTCTCTAATACACACAAGCTAACTACAGACAAGCTCACTGACACAAGTTCACTACAGACAAACTCACTGACACAAACACGTTCACTGACACACATCATTTCACTAACCCAAATACACACAAGCTCACTGACACCCCCACATAAGCTCACAACAGACAAGCTCATTTACACACACCCACACTCACTCATTGACACCCACAAGCACACTACACTCAAGCTCACTGACACACACAGCGCATCAATATATTTACCAATAAGGATAAAACACTATTGGATCCCAGGGCAACCAGGCCTGAGGTTGGCAAATCCTCACAATGTGATTTACAAAAAAATAATGATGGTTCAGGTATTTAAGTTCAATCCATTGAGCAAAATCAAAACAAAGTTTTGGCCCACAACAGGACCTTTGTCAAGCACACACACACACCAGCTCACTGACACCCACACACTTACTACTGGAAAGGTCAATGACACCTACAAGCACACTACAGTCAAGATCACTGACACCGAAAAGCTCACTACAGACAAGTTTACTGACACAAACACACAAGCTCACTAATACCCACAAGCTCACTTCAAACAAGGTTACTGACACCCACAATTTTACTACAGACAAGCTCACTGACACCCACAGACACTCAATGGAGGCTGAGCAATCCTACAAGTACCAGTCATTGGCAGTGATACTCTCAAGACAGTGAGGTTTTTTCATGCAAGAGGTTATCTCTTCCTGAGTGAAAGGTCAAGGCTGGGAGTGAAGCTCCAGTGTGGGGGTTGGCTCCTGTGGCCTTGAACAGCTGGAAACTGTTAAGGAGGATTTGTGAGAGAGACTTACAGTGCTCTCTCACTCCTCCAAGCTGTAGACTTTGCCGTAGTACAGGCTGCTGGCAGCCTCAATGCAGCCATCTAGTTAGGTGCCCCATCCTGGTATCCTGATGGGTCAGACTTTAAGTTTTCAGTTATGAAGGCTTGAGTAGAAGCTTTCACACTTTAACTTTGAAGAGGTGATGTAAGAGTTTATCATTACAATTTGACATACTTAGAGTCATGTCTACAAATGCTCGCAGTTTAGGGAACAAGATCCATGAACTTGTGGCAATAATGGCAAGTGATAGTGTAGATTTAGTCGCTGTTACTGAGACATGGTATAATGAGAAAAATGACTGGGACATAGCAATACCAGGGTACTCTTTATATAGAAAAGACAGGAAAGGGGGAGGGGTGGCCCTGTATGTGAAGGATAGCATAAAATCTAGCCTAATAAAAGTTAGTGAGGCGAACATAGAGTCCGTTTGGGTTACGTTAGAATTTAGTAATCATACAGTAACTCGTGTAGGTGTGATTTATAGGCCTCCAGGACAAATTCAAGAGTTAGATAATCTACTAGTTGAGGAAATAGCAACAATGACGATGAAGGGGGAAGTTATCATCATGGGTGACTTTAATCTTCCTGATGTGAATTGGAAAACAAAAATAGCTGCTTGTGCCAGGAGCACACATATTCTAAACTCCCTACTGGGGTTGTCTCTAAAACAAGTCGTTGAGGAGCCAACTCGTAAAGAGGCCATACTAGATTTAGTGTTAACAAATGGAGATTTGGTATCCGATATTACTGTAGGTGAAAGTTTAGGATCCAGTGATCATCAGTCAGTGTGGTTTAATATAAGAACAGTGACTGAGTCACACCACACAAAAACAAAAGTTCTAGACTTTGGAAAAACAGACTTTTCTAAAATTAGAATATGTTTAAAGGAGTCATTATCAGACTGGAGCAATTTAAATGGAGTCCAAGAGAAATGGGATTATTTCAAAGTTACACTACTGAAGGCAACAGAAAATTGCATTAGGCTTGTCAGTAAAAGCAAAAAAATTCAAGAAACCACTGTGGTACTGTGATGTGGCCAAAATAGTAAAAAACAAAAAGTTAGCATTTAGTAATTATAAAAAAAACAGAGTGAGGAAGACAGAATGATCTATAAGATTGGGCAGAAAGAGGTTAAGCAAGTTATAAGAGCTTCCAAATCACACACAGAAGAGAAAATCGCACAGTCAGTAAAAAAAAGGGGGACAAAACTTTTTTTAGATACATAAATGAGAAAAGAAAAGTAAAACAAGGGATTAGTTAGATTAAAAACCAAAGAAGGAAGGTATGTAGAAGAGGATAAAGGTCTAGCTGACTGCCTCAATTAATATTTTTTTTCGGTATTTACAGATGAAAATTAAGGAAAGGGACCTCAGTTAAGAAAAAGGATAAAAGAGTAATTTATTACACGTGAGTTTACAGAGGAAGGTTCTATTTCAACTGTCAAAAGTAAAGACAAATAAGTCAATGGGACCTGATGGAATACACCCAAAGCTATTAAAAGAGCTTAGTGGTGTACTAGCAAAACCATTAACAGATTTATTTAACCAATCATTGATTACAGGAGTAGTCCCAGAAGATTGGAAGTTGGCGAATGTTGTTCCCATTCACAAGAAAGGTAATAGGGAGGAGTCGGGCAACTATAGGCCAGTAAGCCTTACTTCAGTAGTGGGGAAAGTGATGGAAACCATGTTAAATGATAGGATTGTTGAACATCTAAAAACACATGGATTTCAAGATCAGAGACAACATGGGTTTACTTCAGGGAGATCATGCCAAACTAATCTAATTGGGTAACTAAAATTATAGATCAGGGTGGTGCAGTAGACATTGCTTACCTAGATTTTAGTAAGGCTTTTGACACTGAAAGAGACTCCAGCCTCTGGATGAAAAGTCCAGAAGCTTAGAGTATGCTCTGGAAAAAAATAAAATATAAACTATGTGATAATATAAATGAATAATAAGTAACTTTCAATACAGCATTAATGTTCATAGATAGTCAGAGTCCCATGAGTGATACAAATCTAGCCTAATGGCTACAATCGAGCCTAATGGCTACACCTCCAAATAACCTAGTTAACAAAAAACCTATATCCCCACACTGCTACAGACTGCAGACTTTAATAATATTGCGTAGGGTCTAATGTCTGTGAGCTAAGGGGTTAAATAATCAAATCCCTAAGGAAAAAGACATGCAAAAATAACTAGGAGACTAGTCAGACGGCTATTAACTATTATAAATAAGAGACACTATCGGTAGCTATAATGCACATACAAAGGCTACCTTGTAAATGTCAGTATACTAGAGTGGGTAAGAAAACAGGCTTAGAGACAAATGTCTACAAAAATTACAGCACAACCACAATCAAAGCTGCTACAGTTGCATCACAGAGTCAGATGAACGCAGTAACAATTTCAAGTTTAAAGTCTATGCTGATATAATGTATTATATCATAATGTTAGCCTACAGTGTAATATTACCCACATAGCAGGTCAAAACCAGTTAGTTAAAGGAGGTGAAAAAAAATAGAGAATGAATTAGAGTGTACTTATGTGCAGAACCATACTTAGATGTGTTGGTTACCTGCACATATCGACAGTGTGCCCTAGTGAAATAATAGTGATAGAAAGAAAAAGAAGGAACCCGACGCGCGTTTCAGTGCTTCGGTAGTGCACCTTCGTCAGGGGCTAACGTGACACTGACCTCAGGGTCTCAATTTATACCTATTCACCCTTAGCTGGTAATTCAAAATAAGCCTATCAGGATCGAGCAAGAGTAGGTTTTTCGGGCGCCAAACTACTGGGCGGCTGCAATGACTACAGTACACATCAGCCCCAATATATAGTAAAAACCAAAGAAAAACAAGTTACTTGCGCTCTCTCCACCTAGGGGGGTCTGCCTTGATGTTGGCAGGTGGGCTCATCCTCTCATGGCCATTGGAGGTAACTAAAAGACCTCCATTTGTTTTAAAAATACATAGGGATAAAGGAGAGAGCGCAAGTAACTTGTTTTTCTTTGGTTTTTACCATAGGCGTGCGCAGCCTATTGCATTAGGGTGTGCACCCTAAAGCACAAACACACACCGCATGTATATGTATATATATATATATATATATATACATACATACATACATACACACACACACACACACACGCTGCTGTTTGTGTGTGTGTGCTGTGTGAGGGTGCTGGTAGTGTGCTATGTGGGTGAGGGTGTTGTTAGTGTGTTGTGTGTGAGGGTGCGGTTTGTGTGTGAGGGTGCTAGTAGTGTGCTGTGTGTGCGGGTGTGTAAGGGTCCTGTTAGTGTGCTGTGTGAGGGTGCGGTTTGTCTGATGTGTGATATGTGTGTGCTGTGTGTGAGGGTGCTGTTTGTGTCGTGTATTTGTGAGTGTGCTGTTTGTGTGAGGGTGCTGTTAGTGTACTGTGTGTGAGAGTGTTGTGTGTGTGCTGTATGTGTGAGGGTGCTGTATGTGCGCTGTGTGTGTGCTGTAGTAAATATCCCCCCTCCCTTCTTACCTTATGATAGGGAGTGGAGATCCTTGCTGCCATGTGCCATCCCTGGTGGTCCAGTGTAGAGTATACTCTAGCCTGCGGGGCTAGAGTTCACTCTCACGAGATCTGAGCGTTGCCACGGCAATGCTCAGATCTCGCGAGAGGAACCTGGCGAAGCTTCTGTCTAGAGCTCCCCGGGTCCTCTCCTGCCTCCCTCTATGCTGCTGTGGGCCGGTGAGGTAGATCTTTGATCTCCCCGCCGGCCCATGGAGGCTTAGAGCAGAGCCGGCACTATATATACGCGTACACACACATACATAGACACACACCCACACACACTCACATACTCAGACACAGACATACTTAGAGACACACACACACACTCACAGACATACTTAGATACACACACAGACATACTCACAAATTATTATTTTAATTAAAAATTGTCCACCCAGCCTCCCTACCTGGAGTGCTGGCGTGGACTTGTCCCTGGGGTCCAGTGGGTCGGGTGCCGGTCTCCATCTCAGCCGCGGCGAGGGAGCTGTGTGCTGTCTGCTTCCGCTCACCGCGCGGGCTGTCTGCTGTAGCTGGGAGCCGGAATATGACGTCATATTCCGGCTCCGGCATCAGCAAACGGCGCGCGGCAGGAGGAAGCAGACAGCACACAGCTCTCTCGCCGCGGCTGAGATGGAGACCGGCAGGGGGGGGGGGGTCTATTACCTCTTGCCCTCCCCCCCATGACAGGGGGAACTCGGAGGGCATTTGGGGGTGGCAGAGTGCCTGCAGGACTCACAGGCATGCCGCGGGGATTAGGGTGTGCCTAGGCACACCCGGCACACCCCGTGCGCACGCCTATGGTTTTTACTATATATTGGGGCTGATGTGTACTGTAGTCATTGCAGCCACTCAGTAGTGATGGGAGTGAGCGCAGGACTTTTCTTTCTGCATTTGTATCCATTTTTTGTATTACTCAGCCTTGTTACAATGCAGTCGCCCATCCCATGTGTTCCCTATTAAGGGTTAATAATGTATAGGGGTGTATATAAAAAATACCCCTTTCTGTCTCATTAGAGATTATTGGGAGCATCCCCTTTCAGGGCAAAATCCACTTTGCATTGATCTCTAAAAGTAAATAAAGACATTATAAACAAATCTAATAAAAGTATAAATATAACAATATATAGAAATATATAAAAATGCTGCTTTAGAGTATCAGAATAAACAAATAGAATACACAAAAAAAATAGAACAAAAAAGTGCAATATAAAATCAAATCGTCTGTATGACACCAAATATTAAAAGTCCAAAGATATAAAAAAAAAAAAAATTAGCTGCCAGACATAAAAGGTTATTCCGCAAACCTATATGATAGAATGTCCAAAAGTAGATAAATGTCAGCGCTGTGCAATAGCCCCAAATCAGTGTTTGTGGGGAAGCTGGGTATTGAGGTAAATGTGTATGATTTCCACCTCCACAGCGGTGGTTTAGGAAATTAGGAGTATTCTGTGTAAACTTTGTATCCAACAGCAGTGGGCACAGTAACGTATCTTCAAAGATACAAACGAAGCAGAGAAAGTGCAACACAGTTTATTAATATCATATAAAAATAAAACTCCAAATCCTTTAAAAAACTCATACACAGTAAAAAAAGATGGTGTTTAAATCCTACTTTCCATCTAACGATCCAAACATAGTCCAGGACATGTAGCAGATAGGCAGTGTGCTGAAAGTATTACCACTCCGTTGGTGCAGTAGAAATCCAAAAAATGTCCAAGGATCTAGCCGAAATGCTGCAAGTTCAAATGGAGGGATGACAAAACACTTAGCTGCCAAAGGTGTCTGCCTGGAAAGATAACATATAAGGCTTCTAACTCATCCACACATCCACCTGTACTCAGCTGGCTTTTTCAAGATAATGAGTCTGCCTTATCTTGTGAGTTATATACCCTGTCAGATGTAGCAGAGAGCATTTTCTCTTAAAGACACAGGATTCCCTTCTGTGGCAGAGCTTTTCATGTCTAAAACATCTTTTTTGCAAACATTGCATTATAGTCAATACAGGGTACATTAAATGAATAATATTAATTTAAACAAATGTATATAAAAAACATAAATGACATTCTGTTTGAACTAAGTTCAAACAGTAATAAAAGTAATTGTATAACTTGTTATTTAGCAGCCAATGTAAAGGTGGATTGTACCCCTTCTAAAACACATCAATACAATGAATTTGTATGTATTTAGTAAACAGGACCCTTTTGTTTTTGTCCATAAAAAAATAATAAATAAAAAAATACTTCAGTGTATGTTACAAACACTAAATTATTTCAGTGTATGTTACAAACACAAAGTAATCTGATTTTTTCTTACACATCAAAAATCTTCTTAAAAACACTCTAAAACACTAGTTAAATAAAAATACATAAATGAGCTCAGTAATCCACATTCATTTAAAAAAAGAAAAGGTTCAAACATATATATATATATATATATACACACATATGCACAAAACCTTATCTGTATAAATGACTTGGTGTCTAAACCTGTGTTAATTATATAATTACACAAGGAAATTGATAGCAGAAGAGAGGATTTAAAATACAATTCTGTACAACATCAAGGTGAATACAAGTTTATAAAATATTGATTAATTCTAGTTCAGCATTTAAGCCAAACGGAATTAAAGTTTTTAAATTAAAAATCCAAAAAATTTCTTGATTGTTCAATTTCTGACTCAAATCTCCTCCTCTCCATGGTGTTTTTACTAATTGTATGCCACAAAATTTTAATGTTTTGGGGTCATTGTTGTGAACTTCTGAAAAGTGTTTGGACACAGTGTGGTTTTCAAATTTTCTTTTAATATTGTAGACATTTTTTTTTATCTTTGGACTTCTAATATTTGGTGTCATACAGACGATTTAATTTTATATTGCGCTTTTTTGTTCTATTTTTTTGTGTATAGTATGAGTAATGCCCTTGATACCATTATCCTATAAGCCAAACAGATATAAGTGAAAGCAGTAGTCATAAATGACGAATCTAGTGGTATGATTACTAGTCCCATGTTTGAGCCGGAGCCCGGTGGCCCCGCCTCTGTAACATATAATACTGAATTATAAAAGTCATCTGAGCCCATATGTGTCCAATGACCTGGGACCTCCTTAAGGGTAGAAAACAGTAGGCCTGTTTAAGGCAAGAGAATATACTAAATAGAGTAGCATTAAAATAAGCAGTGTGAGAAACCACCAGCTGGTGATTTAGGATAAGGAGCCTATTTTGAGAAATTAATGAGGATAAATACCAATTCGAGAATTAAATAATGTACTATACCGAAACTACTGATAGCGTCTCATCACTAGTTAAGTATCCAAGACCCGGACTACCTGAAAATAGAAACATATACAAGACACAGTATTCCTATAGTAGAAATGTCATGGTAGTAACATAAGTGCTAAGTGCATTAGACGTGTAATTGAGTGAAATCTTCCTATAGGAATCATGTTTATCTAAGTGAACATATAGGGTGAATGATGAGTAATGTAATGGATGGTTAAATTGAGGGCCCAAATGAATGAGGGGAACCAATACGAGAAGGACAATTCCTAGCGTCGGGAATATGTACATCATAAGAGAACAATGTCACATAACATTCAAGCATAAACCCGGGGTGAGGTAGTATAGAAATGAGGGTGTGAGTAATTCATTAACCTGACATTTGTTTATAGGATAGGCTTACACCAGAAGAGTATTTCAAAGGCAAATTTGAAAACCTTGAAGCTAAATAATGAAACAAAACACCCAGTCGGAGGTATGATACATAATTGTGGGGACACCCGTGTACCCTATTCCTAATATAATCCTGTCCAAGTGTAAGTGGTGGTTAATCCCAGAGTCCCTATAGATGCTGATATATGACTGGACTAACGGTGTAGAGAGCAATCAATATGCTATAAGATGTTAGTAAAATAGTGTAGAACTTAGATTAAGGTGTTTCCAGAGACCAATATATATATGTATGGAAAAGATAAATGCTAGACGGATCCCATTAGCAGATTGGTGCTGTGTCATGAGGAAAAGTATTTATGTAAATCGCCCGGTCAGCTATTGTTCGGTGGATCCTTGAGACTTGGCAACTGTAAGTTGTCGGGTATAATTATAGGAGATACAAATACAAAAAGAGAAGTCCTGCGCTTAAGCAGCAAGGACTACAACACACATCAGCCCCAATATATAGAAAAAAACAAAGAAAAGAAAAACGTTACCTGCGCTTTCTCCTTAATCCCTATGTATATTTAGACAAATGGAGGTCATTTAGTTGCTCCAATGGCCATTGGAGGGAATGCCTGCCTGCCAACGTCAAGGCAGACCCCCCTAAGCGGGTCCTAACACTGACCCTTCAGCCTGCTTCCTTGAGCTTCTGGCAAAGATATCTCTAATGAGACAGAAAGGGGTATTTTTTTTATATACACCCCTATACTTATTAACCCTTAATAGGGAACACATGGGATGGGTAGCAGCATTGTAACCAGGCTGTGTGATACAAAGTAAATACAAATACAAAAAGAGAAGTCCTGCGCTTAAGCAGCAAGTACTACAACACACATCAGCCCCAATATATAGTAAAAACCAAAGAAAAGAAAAACGTTACCTGCGCTTTCTCCTTAATCCCTATGTATATTTAGACAAATGGAGGTCATTTAGTTGCTCCAATGGCCATTGGAGGGAATGCCCGCCTGCCAACGTCAAGGCAGACCCCCCTAAGCGGGTCCTAACACTGACCCTTCAGCCTGCTTCCTTGAGCTTCTGGCAAAGATATCTCTAATGAGACAGAAAGGGGTATTTTTTTTATATACACCCCTATACTTATTAACCCTTAATAGGGAACACATGGGATGGGTAGCAGCATTGTAACCAGGCTGTGTGATACAAAGTAAATACAAATACAAAAAGAGAAGTCCTGCGCTTAAGCAGCAAGTACTACAACACACATCAGCCCCAATATATAGTAAAAACCAAAGAAAAGAAAAACGTTACCTGCGCTTTCTCCTTAATCCCTATGTATATTTAGACAAATGGAGGTCATTTAGTTGCTCCAATGGCCATTGGAGGGAATGCCCGCATGCCAACGTCAAGGCAGACCCCCCTAAGCGGGTCCTAACACTGACCCTTCAGCCTGCTTCCTTGAGCTTCTGGCAAAGATATCTCTAATGAGACAGAAAGGGGTATTTTTTTTATATACACCCCTATACTTATTAACCCTATACTTATTATAATTATAGGAGATGACCGGGTAGTAGGAGGTTTTGCCAGTGGTAAATAATTATCCTGGTCAGCACGGTTAATATTATAAACCCCTTAAGGACAGCGGGCGTTCTATGCCGTCCTTAAGGGGCTGTCTCTAAACGCCGGCAGGCGGCATAGAACATCCTAGCCGTTCTTGCCCCCCACATGGCCAGCGCCATGAGCCCACGCAGATCACGGTCAGGGGGCATGCCTGGCCACTCAGACAGCCCCCTGTGTCCAGTGACCGCTTTCTGCAGCCTCTGATCACAGTGACAGGCTGTCACTGCGATCAGTATTTACTATGTGTCAGCCGATTTTAAAATCGGCTGACACACGTGGCTGCAGCATTCTCCCACTGCAGATCGCGGTCGGGGGACATGCCTGGCCCCCCTGGCAGTCCCCCTGTGGTCAGTGACCGTGATTTGCAGAGTCTGATTGCAGTGACAGCCTGTCACTGTGATAAGTGTTACTATGTGTCAGCCTAGGCTTGATCCCCCTGCAGATCGCGGTGGGGGGCATGCCTGGCCACCCAGGCACTCCCCCTGTGGCCAAGCCAATCACTGTGATCACTGTGTCAGCCAATCTTAAATAACTGGCGGACACTGTCTCTGCCCCTCTCCTCCCCTCTTAACCCTTAAAGGTTAAAAATAAAATATTACAGTGAAAAATAAAATATACTTAGATCATATATATATATATATACATATATATATATATATATATATATATATATATATATATATATATATATATATACACATTTACACAAACACTGTCTAAGTGTATTTTGATATTAATATATTTATATATATGACAAAATAAAGAAAATAAATCCAAAGGTTGTCTAACTTGGAGACAACCATGAGGAAAGGCACCCAGTCCAATTCCAATAGTAAGTGTAAAGAGAAAAAAAATAAAAAAAACTTTATTAAGGTATATAGTACATGTATAAATGAGGAACAAATCTAAATCTGAAGCTAGCTTCACTTGCATTTCCCCTGATGACAGCGTGTGGAACACGCTGAAACGCGCGTCGGGTTTTAGCCATCACTTCACTCACGTTTTGAGCACTTTGCACGGATGATCTCACATTTATTGTAACTCTTGGAACCTTCTCTCTTTTTAGATTGAGTTGAGATTAGAACACCCTTGAAGGTGTTTCTTTAGGAGTGCAGGGTTTAGCACAGAGAGTGATTGCTTGCTGGGAGTTTACAAGTGTGGGGAGAGGTTTATACCTCATGGTTGGTTTTTATACTATACCAATACACCCATGTACCTACCTGTCTCCTTTATTTCTCCCCTCCTCTCTTACTGCTTTAATACCCTTAGCCTGAGCACCACTTAGTATACCTCCTTTCTTTTTTAGAAAGGTATTTTGCAGTAGGCTATTATCTAGCCACTTTCTATTTTGTGCTTGGTCTCTCCCTTTTCTCTTGACTCCCTCTACTTAGATTGTTCACCATTAGTTTCAATAGATTTCAGTTAAGTTTTGTGTATTTTTCTATTATAGATTGAGTCTAGATTAGAACACCCTTGAAGGTGTTTCTCAGGAGTGCAGGGTTGAGCACAGAGGGAGATTATTTGTGGAGGAGTCTACAATATGTGGGGAGATGTTAATACAATATTATGGTTTTTTCCATATTTAACCTATACATCTAATTACCCACTTCTCTCCACCTATTCTCTTTACCTCTATTAGTGCTTCTATACCCTCAGCCTAAGCATCATTTAGTATACCTCCTTTCTTTCTAGAAGGATTATATGTAGTAGGCTATTATTTAGCCACTCCCTCTATTTTTGATGTTGGGTATCTCCCTTTGGCTGACTCTCTCGATTTAGATTTGTTCCTCATTTATACATGTACTATATACCTTAATAAAGTTTTTTTTATTTTTTCTCTTTACACTTACTATTGGAATTGGACTGGGTGCCTTTCCTCATGGTTGTCTCCAAGTTAGACAACCTTTGGATTTATTTTCTTTATTTTGTCTTATTACCTTAGGGTTACCCCCTTTTACCCAGTCTAGGTGACCATCCTCTACTTGAGAGACGGGAACAGGGTAGGGTTTTTCCTCCCTGTTTTCTGGTCCCTCAAGGTTTCATCTATATTAATATTTATATATATATATATATATATATATATATATATATATATATAAAAAAAAGAAAAAGAAACCTTGCACTCCAACTTACTCTGTTGCAGACCCGGTGCTAGATTGCACTAAATAGATATAGCCAGAGAAAATCAGCACTCCCAGGATTTGTATCAAAGATGAAAATAAGTCTTTATTCCAACGGTCAACGTTTCAGTTCAGCTAGGGAACTTTCATCAGGACAGAATACACACGTTTAAAAATAGACATTGTTTAAATAAGGAAGGTAATCAGAAAAACTCACAGTTCAGATGTGCAGGGGGCTAATCATATATTGAAGTGGAAATCAATCAATAAATTGATTATTTTGTGTATCTGCCACTGGCCAAATTAAAGAAAGAGTGCGTGCACGCTCCCTGAAGTAATTCACACCGGACACAAGTTTCAGGTTAATGAAAAACTTGAGGAATGTTTATTAGAGGGGGTGGCATGCCCCTTATAAAGCAAAATTACATCATGAGCATTGTCAGAGATAACATTGATTTATACATCAATAATTGGTTAGGGGTTAAGTGGTTGATTCATTGCTCGTCCTACCGGGTGTGATGTCACTGGCATCTTGCGGGTCTCCCCCAGATCCAGTGCCATCTTGTTAGTAAGGGTGTTATTCGATGACTAAGGGAAACTCCCTGGCCCTAGCGGCCATTTTAGGTAAATCAAATTAAACGATAAATGCTGATCAAGAACTATATAAAGTAAATAGACATTTTACTAACTAAAAGAAATCAAGATAATTTTTCATGTCCACAACAGTCCCCCCTTAAAATGGCTATTTACTAAACAGACAACTACAACTGCCCCTAATATGTCCCTAACTGGCTGCAGCTCATCTGTCTTAACAGGCCTCGAACACCTCACTCCGTGGGTATCCCGCAGTGGCTAACCCACTACTTCTCCCACGAGAGACTTCTGCCCGTAGAGACAGACTGTAACGGACCGTTTCAGCAGACAAGGGGTAAAAATCGTTTAGGCGATAATAGCCCCTGTATTTATGCAGGTCTCCCACCTGGTGGACACTCCCCTAGGGGACCAGATGGAAGACTGTAACAATGGACAGACAAGTACCAATTACAGACATACAGCAGTAAAACATCCCCACAATGCATCCTGGCTTCCTCCCCTCTGCCCTGGAGAAGTAATTCAATTATCTCCCAGGACAAAGGAAAAACTCCATTACACACGTGGGGACACAAAGACAGACTATCACTTTAAAATATATAAAGACACATTTTATACATAAAACACAGACATGTAATATATCCCCAGATAGCTCAGGTCTGAGTGCACATTATTAGGTGAATGGCACTCAGACCACACAAATACAGTTTAATTGCCATGGAGCCAAAGTCTTTAATTACACTAATATGCTCCATGGCATGGCTATCTGGTTTAAAACATTCTTCCAACATAAAATACAGAATTTCCATGCATTCACCAAATCCATATGAAATAGAACCAGGGGCTGGAGGTTCAGCGGTGCCTGCACGTAAAAGTGTCCGATTTTGGTGCATGAAAGCCGGGCAGAAAAGCACTGGCTGCACGGGGACCTCCAGAACACCGCCACCTAGCGGCCGCTAAGTGTAACAGCGGCCACCCAGTAACAAGCAATTAAGCTGCGGTTAACCGCAGCTTCAGGGAGGTAAATTGGCAGCACACTCCAGCTCCTGGGTGGCCAATTAATGGCGCCGGCCGGCTTCCAACGGCTCTGGGGAGGTTGCATACAGGCTGTTTGTTCGGTAGATAGAATCTACCGAACGGCTGTGCAGAAAGGGAGAAATAAATCCTTCTGCACAGTAAAATTAACCCTTTAGCTAACCATTTAGCTGCCGGTAAAATTAACCCTTTAGCAACCAGGCTCCTCCAATGCAATGTGACGAGATTGGTCTCGTCACACAGACGCTATCCCTACACTGTCCCTATAGGAAAGCAGTTGTCTGTTTGAACTGGTGGGACTGAAGAATTGTGTGTGGTGTGTCACATTCTGTGTCATCAATGTCCTGGTGTAAAAATGTGGGAGTTACATTATCAATGGTTTGTCCTACCGTCTTCTGTAAGTATTTCTGTATGCAAGGTAGTATGCAGCATGTCAGGAAAAGAAAGATGACTGTTACCGTGAGGACTGCCATTCCAACCTGGAATAAAGTCTTCTGCCACCCATTCATCCATCCAAACCATCTATCCCATGTATTGGGGACCCCAGAATTCTTTTGTAATTCATCAGAGAGGCTGTCTAACTTTTCTATTGCCAAAGTCACTGTTGCGGACCGTTTCACTTACAAGAGGATAAAACCCAGTTTAGGCGATATCCCCCTTTCCAGATGCACAGGCAGCTACTGCAAACACCACTCTCCCGACTGGAAACACTCGAACACTCCGAACTGGAACAGCTGAACAAGAAAAGCATACAATCCGCTTACACTCCTGGCAGTCAGCTTACAATCCAATTCCCCCCAAGAATGAGACGACACTTCATTTTGAGGGTTAAACAGGAACTCAGGACTGGCTCATCCAGCCTGGCTTTTATTTCCAACTCACACATACAGGCCACACCCAGGGGGAGGCATAAAAGAACCAATGACATAGATGTTACATCCCACACATCCCCTCCCCTTAGTGTGACACATAATCCCATTATGCATACAGTTTAAAATATACTTTTACACAACTTTCATAACTCTAAAACCATACATCACATTCACATACAAATACATATCCACAATCAATCCATTCAGGGGAACAACATATTAAAAAATGGCATGAATCCGACCAGGGGTTCAAAAGTTACTAAAAGTATCTTTTGTCCCTTACTAGCCGCATGGCAACCCAGTTTAGAAAGGTTTTACATAGGCCTCTATCCTGGAGACAAAGAGGACAGTAATCCAATTATCCAGTGCTAGAAGCAGACTCCATTAACCACATGGTTACAGAAAGACATAAAACACTTTAAAATACAGAAAGTTACTTTTTATCCATAACACACAGACATTTCACATATCCCCAGATAGCTGGGATCTGAGCGCACAAAACTACTGAATAGCGCGCAGATCCTATTCACACAGTACAATTGCCATGGAGCTAAAGTCTTTCCCATAGTCTTTCATTATATGAATAGGCTCCATGGTATAGCTATCTGGGGTATCACATTCCCATAAAGTCTGGTCCATAGTCCAAAGGCAAGAGGCGGGCAATCAGCCCCCTCCAAGGACACGTGGCGAGGTCGGTTTCGCCACACTTCTCCCCTTTACCCCCCCAGACTAACAGGGTATCTGACCTCCTGCCGGTCAGTGCCCTGGTTAGTCCAGCAACCCACCCACAAAACAGAAACAGCAGTACAGCCCACCCACAATAACTGGTTACTACACCTGGGTAGAGGAGAACTTTTTCCAGGTCCAGGTGTCTCACCACGGCTGTGTGGGGGACTGGTAGTCTGCCCTGGTGGGTTGCTGTCTGGTCCATAGTCCAAAGGCAAGAGGCGGGCAATCAGCCCCCTCCAAGGACACGTGGCGAGGTCGGTTTCGCCACAGTCACCTTCCCATTGGGCCCAGTATTGTCAGGGATAAAGGTACAACAGGTCATGGTGTCGGGGTGTATTTTACATACTCCTCCTTTTTCGGCTAGAATCATGTCTAAAGCCATCCTATTTTGGAATGTCATTTGGGAGGTAGCTTGTATTTGTTCCGCTAAGCCCTGTAGGGCATCTCTGGTGTAATTAACAAACCGCTGCTGATTATAGTAAATGTAGTTTATCCAGTTGACATTTTTGTTAGCGGTGATTAGTGGAACTAGGGATTCAAACCCTGCTGCTACCTCATCTCTAGCTTTAAACTCATTAGGCACCCCCCTTGGCACCCCTATGGCATCAATATAAACATGTGGGTCAAAACTTCCATGGAGGGAAATTTCTCTTTTAACTCTGAAATACGTATTGGGGGAGTCAAGTAGGCCTTGGTGATCATCTGAGATAATATGAATGGGCATTATAGCCTTAGTCAGGGTACATTCCCCCCACCATAGGCCTGATAGCTGGGATCTTAGTTGCATATCACGACATAGCCAGTAAATATCCCCAACTGATTTGGCATGATTTACCAATAACGTCATAGGTGGGTCATGATAGGTAGCACAATAACCAGATGGAAACTTGCCCATGAAGTTACCAGTGTTTTTATGCACTGTGTAACAGGTGTAATTACCTGGATATACGGTGACTCCATCAGGCGGTCTGACATTTCCCTGGGTAATGGGATACACCATTTTCCATGATTCTAAGGTTGATGAGTTAGTGGTTGTCTGTACATAAAGGCTTAGGAAGCACAATTCAACCTCAGGGGGTAGGTTAAGGGGCACAGTACCCAAGTGAGGTCTAGCCCCGCCACATACATAACAATAAGTCTTCTTGTGCGAATTAGCATTATATCTCATCCATTCCAGCCACAGGTTAGTGTCTGAGAACCCAGTTTCTACTGCCATGGTATCTTCAAAAGTGGGATTGGCAATAGCAACCATGTCTCCGGGTGACGTGAGCATGTCTTGTAAATAAAAGGTTCCCAACTGATTGTGTGAACCACCTCCCTTCCAATACATACCCATTACATATTCTCCAGCATCCCCTGGGCTGGGATGCTCTATGTTCAAAGTGAGTTTCATAGGGGTCGACCCAGCGGGTTTACACAGTGTCAACACTGTCCAAGGCACATTGGAGCTTATAGCCCCATGGTCTACCAGTGTTCCAGCCGGCTACCTTCCAGGAGCTACAGTGATGCACCCAAATCTCCCCCTCCCCCCTCCCCCCCCCCCCCCCCCCGTTACACAGATATATGTTTTTTTTTTGTTAGGTATGTCCTTGTATATGAAAAAACAAAACAAGGAGTAAAGTCAGCGCTAATCAGGAAGGCAGCAGTCCCAAACAAGGACTCCCTCTAATGTCCCTGGAGATAAATAGACAAAGCAAGAGAATGTGGGATGGGTCTGCGCCACTGTGTACAACAGATAATGATATTAAGTCCAATGGGATCTATATCGTTGTGTCCAAAGTTCTACTTTATACGATATCCAGAAGATGTCAATGACATAGAGGATAATCCAATTTTATAAAAATGGAAGAGTTCTTACTTACAGTTGACAGAGCTTAATCCAGCTCTGGTGTGAATGGCTTGCAGCGGTATTATCCCCGCTTGCAGGATATACGGCAAGTGTCCTCTTCTATGTAGTGGCAGGTAACCAAGTTGGAAATAAAAATGGAAACAGTAATGGTGCAGTATGTTCCACACATGCGATAAAAGATATAAAATATAATAGATACACTCACATTCGATAGAGCTTCAGCTAGCTCTAGTTTGTTAGGCGTGCAGCGGTATAATCCCCACTTGTAGGATATGGGATGAGTGATCTTGACGCGAATATCAGTAGCTCGGAGAGAAGATAAAACAGCGATAGTGCTCTCAAAAAAATACATCGATGAACGTATCACACCAAGAGGTCTGAGATTATTCAAATCTCCAACCTCAGACCAAGATGATATTGAGTTCATGGAGGAATGGAACAATAAGCTTGAAATGTGTACCTTTGGTCTAATGGAAACAGTTATAGTGAAAAAAAGTGAAAAATTATCACTATTAGACTCACAAATCAACGATCTTAACCCCTTAAGGACCAAACTTCTGGAATAAAATGGAATCATGACGTGTCACACACGTCATGTGTCCTTAAGGGGTTAAAGAGCAATTGTTACCATTCCTTGAAACAAAAGTTTACAAACAAAATTCCATTCTCATCCAAAGTAAAATTGAAAAAATTGAAACTGATACCAAACACATCAAAGTAACTAAATATATTCGAGACAAGTCAGATTATGCAAACAATCAAGTCAGAACATACCATCAGAACAAAAGATACACTTCTGAAGCACCATCACCAAATAAACAATATGCACCAAAAGAATATTCAAACTACCTCAGACATCCACCTAAACAAAGAATCCCATTCTCTCGCAATCACCCTATCACGAAAACTAGAAAACTTTCACATCACTCACCCCAAAGGATACGTCAGAATAGATCGTATACATACCATAACCATACTCCCTCACTCAGGCATTATCGACCTGATAACCACTCTCACCATCAATACCAACCCCAACCAAAATATCAAACCACCTCACGTAGAATAACTTCTACATAAGCAAATTCGTCTGACTACTACAATGTACCCAGTCCTACCACCAAACCAGCATCACCTAAGCCCCAAAGAACCAGATTCACTAACCCAAAGAGCAATGAATATCTCAACCATCCCAAATCCCCTATCACCTATCATAATCCCAACAGATACCAATTATTATCCATAGATTCCAAAATTGAAAATGAAGACCATTTTTTTTAGATATTCAGACTCACCACAATACATGCACACTGACACCTTATCCCTCAAGAGCAAAGAAAAGAAATCTGAGTTTATAAGAAAGCGAGGTGGAAGATGATCACAAAAGAGAGAGACTAGAAAGACTATAAATCCTAAAACTGAAAAAGAGTGCGGCATTTTTAACCTATCCCAAAAAGTTTTAACTTCAGCACAAATTTCTATTTTAACCAAAGGTCTTACATTTGCCCCTACACACTCTTTCAAACCATTTGAAGCCTATCTAGGCATTAACAAATTTGTTCGTAAAGCCACTCTCAAAAGATTTTTCAGCAACCATAATCCCTCCACTAATCCGCCTCCCTCTCCTCTCCCCTCATCACAAAATGAGGCTACAATCATTAATACCAACCTAAAAGAAAAATCTAAATTTTACCCTGCTTATTGCAAATCTGCTCCGCTTGTTATGTTCGAGAAACTTGTCCTACAAGATCTAGAAAAAATCAAACCTACTAAATTCGATACCAACAATCTTACACAAAGTGAAAGACTAGCAATCAAACAATTACAAGACGATAAAACTATAGTAGTCAAAGCGTCAGACAAAGGGGAAGTCTGGTTATACTATCTAGTACTATGTACATCGAAGAAGCAAATAGACAACTCAATGATAGTCAAGTGTATGAAAAATTATTATCAGACCCAACCGCCAATATAAAGAAGATCTTTTTAACATTTTTAAAAAAGGTGAAGATCTTAATATTTTAAACAAACAAGAAATTAATCTTTTAAGCATTCAATACCCGAAAATTCCAGTAATATATTTTTTACCAAAAATTCACAAGAATATAACCAACCCACCGGGCAGACCCATCGTGTCTGGGATTGGCTCACTTTTAAGCAACCTATCACAATACATAGACACTCTTCTCCAACCCTCTGTAAAACTTATGAGGTCCTATTTAAAAGACTCTATGACTCTTTTAAGATTTTTAAATAATTTTAGCTTGTTACCTATTTTAGATATATAGATGACCTATTTTTTATTTGGAATGGCCCCGAAGATTCTTTAGAATTGTTTATTGATCACCTTAATTGTAACAACAGAGGTATTATTTTATCTTGTGAATACAGCAAAACTACTATTAATTTTTTAGATCTGGAAATTTTTATCAAAGACGACATTTTAAATACTAAAACCTTTTTTAAAAAAGTATGCACGAATACAGCTATTGATCGCTCAAGTTGCCACTACAAACCATGGTTAGAAAGTGCACCTAAAAGTCAATTTTTAAGATTGAGAAGAAATTGCTCTCAAATAGAAGATTTCAATTCACAAGCTGTTTTTTAAAAAAAATCAATTTACAGAAAAAAATTATCCATTAGACAATCTTAATAAGACAATAGATGCAGTTAGAACCAAAGAAAGATCAGAACTTCTACACTATAAAGAAAAAACCTCCGATAACCACTTCAGTCTTCTGATTATTTTTAATTTTAATAATAAAAGTAATCACGTTAAAAAAATTATAAATAAACACTGGCACTTATTACAACATGATGATACTCTTAAGCAAATCATAAAGACCAAACATTGTTTTCAGAGGAGCTCCTAGGTTGAAATCCATTCTAACCTCCAACTTTACTAAAGAAAGTACAAAGACATCACAATCCTGTTTTTTACCCAACACCAACTGGTTCTTTAAATGCAAACGCTGCAAAGTTTGTAAATGTACTGATCAGTCGGTTAAACCTAAAACCACACATTTTCAATCTAATAAAAGCAATATAACATACAATATTAAAGATTTTATTACGTGTACTACAAAAAATGTAATTTACCTCCTAGAATGCCCATGTGGGCTCCAATACGTGGGTATGACCACAAGAAGTCTCAAAACACGATTAGGGGAACATTGCCGAAATATTATTAATGGATACCAAAATCATACTGTGTCTAAACATTTTACTATCCATAATAATGATCCTGGTCTTTTAAAATGTATCGGTATTAAAAAATGCATTATTCCATGGAGAGGAGGCAATATCAAAAACATTTTAGGTAAATGTGAAATGGAATGGGTTTTTAATTTAAAAACACTTAACCCTAATGGTTTAAATGCAGACTTTGATTTATTAAATTTGATTTAATTATATAATTTTATTTGTTTTATACCATTTTATTTATTATTATTAGATTCTTATTATGTTTTTACTATGATACTATATGTTTACTTTAAATGCATTAGCAGTTTTATTGTTTTAAAATGTATTGAGGTGCTTATATATGCCACCAGTAATATGGCCACTTATTATGTTATTTCTTAATAGTACATTCCCCATCCAAGATGGCGCCGCCATTATTTTTATCTCCCAAGTCCCTTCCCAAGTGTTCCCTAACCACTCCTCTTCCCTTTCAGCCCAATATAGGGCTTTACACACATGTAGTTTATCTTGTAACTACATGCCCCACAATTCCGTGCGGCCGGAAGTGACGCCGCGCTTATGACGCGTGTCACGTGATCCGGCTGTAAACATGTTAATTCTTAATCAATAACGCTCGTTTTTGTAAAATAATCATATTAAAAGCATCGGATAAGCTATATCTATCGAATTCTTACCATTAAATGCTGTTATGTATGTGCAAAAATTATCTGTTTTACTATTGGTTGTATAATTTTGGCGCCAATTTTAAATCATCTCTATACCTATACAAACTCTAACCAGCCAGGTTGAAATGTTTGCTATCCAATGATAAAGCCTTATATTGGTGAACGCGTTTGGATACTTTTACTGCTTTTATATACTGTTAATAAAAAGATTTTGGTCATTTTTACGTTGAAACCATCATCTTTTACTACTACCTGGCTTTTATATATATTTTATACCGTATACTTCTTTTATTATTTTTATTTCCTGGATATACTACTCCAAAGAATCCTCCGCTGTTACATAGAGCAGTTAGTCTGCCCTATATATTGTGAGTATATTTTATTATTTATTATCTTATCACTAAAGATTTTATTGAGAGCACTATCGCTGTTTTATCTTCTCTCCGATCTACTGATATTCACGTCAAGATCACTCATCCCATATCCTACAAGCGGGGATTATACCGCTGCACGCCTAACAAACTAGAGCTAGCTGAAGCTCTATCGAATGTGAGTGTATCTATTATATTTTATATTTTTTATCGCATGTGTGGAACATACTGCACCATTATTGTTTCCATTTTTATTTCCAACTTGGTTACCTGCCACTACATAGAAGAGGACACTTGCCGTATATCCTGCAAGCGGGGATAATACCGCTGCAAGCCTTTCACACCAGAGCTGGATTAAGCTCTGTCAACTGTAAGTAAGAACTCTTCCATTTTTATAAAATTGGATTATCCTCTATGTCATTGACATCTTCTGGATATCGTATAAACTAGAACTTTGGACACAACGATATAGATCCCATTGGACTTAATATCATTATCTGTTGTACACAGTGGCGCAGACCCATCCCCCATTCTCTTGCTATGTCCTTGTATATGGCAGAATGTTGTGTCTGTGGAAAAGTACAGGAAACAATAT
Organism: Pelobates fuscus; assembly: GCF_036172605.1. Lineage (NCBI taxonomy): Eukaryota > Metazoa > Chordata > Amphibia > Anura > Pelobatidae > Pelobates > Pelobates fuscus. The sequence continues at coordinate 213,641,218 of NC_086320.1, read as the reverse complement.
CACAATAATCAAAAGTAAAAGTAGCCACGTGTGTGTTTGAAGAATTGTAGCAAAACGTGTAAACATGATTGTCTTTAGTGATAGCAACTTGTTGGGCCTTTATCAGGCCTAGCAGCAAAAATAAGCACAGGAAGCTCATGGTTCAGCAGAGGTAGCTTCCTCTGGATCAGGTACTTTCTTGCAATGTGAAGCGTGTATCCAGGAACTCTTTCCGGCCAGCTTTACTGAGGTAGCCGTTATCTGCAGTACTTGGTACGGGCCATCGAATCTTGGCTCAAGAGTGTGTTTTCTTAGGAGTTTCTTGACCATAACCCAGTCACCAGGGAATAATTTGTGAGTGCCTGTGTTTGACTCTGGATCTGGAATAGAAGAAAACTAGTGTTGTCGCGAACCCGAAATTTTCGGTTCGCGAACGGCGAACGCAAACTTCCTCAAATGTTCGCGAACCGGCGAACCGCGCGAACCGCCATTGACTTCAATGGGCAGGCGAATTTTAAAACCAACAGGGACTCTTTCTGGCCACAAAAGTGATGGAAAAGTTGTTTCAAGGGGACTAACACCTGGACTGTGGCATGCCGGAGGGGGATCCATGGCAAAACTCCCATGGAAAATCTTGCTTTTAATCCATAAAGGGCAGAAATCACCTAATATTGACACCTGTCCTCAAAGCCCCTGATACACACTGACACAGAGCAGAATAGAGACTGTTCCCCGTCCTCAGAGACCATGATACACACTTACATAGGGTCACTTGGCAGATATGGCGGGGTCGTGGGAGGGGGAGGAGGACTTTCACCTCTTCCCCTGTTAGATTCCCGTTGTGCTGTGACATCACCCTTATACGCTGTGTAAAGCATACTATTTAATTTGATCAGCATGGCCACTTGAGTTTTTATAGTTTTCACGCTGCTTGTAGTTTATATATGGTTCACAAAAATCAAACAAACGATAAAGTAAACATGTAAGGATTCAGAATATTCTTTCAAACCCTTACACATTGTGTGTACATACTTTTTGTCTTAAGTTTGTGGCTTTAAAGAGGTTCACGTTGTTTCTATGATGTGCATAACATGTTCTTGTAAATGTTTGTTAAACAGAAGCTGGCAGGCAGGCAACTGCTCTTCTATTACAGTGAAAAAAAATGATTTCTTTAAAATCTAAAGCTTAAGCTATTGTTAAAACAGATATGAGTGGTGGCACTGACTGTGCAAATGGGAAAGGCATCCAACCTGACACAGAAGCTGGCAGGCAGGCAACTGCTCTTCTATTACAGTGAAAACAAATTATTTATTTTAAATCTAAAGCTTAACCAATTGTTAAAACAGATATGAGTGGTGGCACTGGGCAAGTAGGCACAGTATCCAATGTGAACCTCACACAGAAGCTGGCAGGCAGGCACCTGCAATTACATTACACAGGAAAAAAAAAAAAAAAAGCAGCCTGATGTTATAGCCCTAAAAAGGGCTTTTTGGGGTGCTGTCCTTACAGCAGAGATCAGATGAGTCCTTCAGGATTGTAGTGGACACTGAATACCCTAGCCTAGCTATCAATTTCCCTATCTAATCAGCAGCAGCTAAACTTTCCCTCCTCTCACTAAGCATGCAGCTTCAGAATGAATCGAAAATGGATGCTGGGAGGGAGGTTGGAGGGTGTGGAAGGGAGGGAGTGCTGCTGATTGGCTGGAATGTGTCTGCTGACCGAGAGGCACAGGGTCAAAGTTTGCCCAATGATGACGAATAGGGGGCGGATCGAACCGCCCATGTGTTCGCCCGCGGCGGCGAACGCGAACACGCTAAGTTCGCCGGGAACTGTTCGCCAGCGGACAGTTCGGTACATCACTAAAGAAAACACTTGGGCATGGATTTTGGTCAAGGCATTAGAGAGAGCAGTAACATAATCTACCATAGCATCTGACTGAATTTGAAGTTGTTGTGGGAAATAACAGCCTAACCTAGGTGCTGTACCAAACAAAATCTCGTAGGGAGAAAGACTGAACTTCCCCCTCGGGGTATACCGTACACTGAACAGTGCTAAAGGAAGACTCTCAGGCCAGGACATGTTAGTTTCTTGGGACATTTTGAGCATTCTGGCCTTCAATGTGCCATTCATGCGTTCTACCTTACCGCTACTCTGTAGGTGATATGGCGTGTGAAAGGCAAGGGTCACCCCCAGTGCTGTCCAGACTTCCCTTGTTAACAATGCAGTGAAGGAAGTTCCTTGGTCACTTTCAATTACATCCGGTACTCCATACCGGCAAACTATTTCTGTGAGAAGATGCTTTGCTGTAGTTTTTGCTGTAAGGTTAGCAACTGGAAAGGCTTCTGGCCAGCCTGAGAACATATCCACTATGACTAGTGCATACTCATACCGCCCGCTCTTTGGCATTTGGATATGGTCGATCTGAATCCTTTGGAAGGGATACTGTGGCTTAGCCAGGTGGTTAGGAGCAGCCTTGATAACTTTTCCGGGATTACATTTTGCGCAAATTGTACAGGATCTGCAATAATTCCGTGTCAGGGTGGTGATGACGGGTGCTTCGAAGTATTTGTCAATTAAAGAATTCATCAGATGCTTAGACAGATGGGCTGGTCCGTGGGCCCATTGGACAACTGCAGGATACATATTTTTGGGTAGACAAAACTTGAGGTTGATGCTATAAACATCATTTCGGAGGATCGCCCCTTTGTCCTTCCAACTCTGTCCTTCTTGAGGGGTTGCTGCAGCTTGTTGTTCTCTGAGAAGCTTGAGATCAGTAGGTAGGGTTTGCATTGTGTAAACAGGGGTCTCTTCGGAGGCCACTCTTCTGTCCACTTTCCATCCTTGTTGTGCTGCTTCTTTAGCAGCCTGGTCAGCTAGATGGTTGCCCTGAGCTTCTGTTGAGTTCAACCGTCCATGTGCTTTTACTTTCAATATAGCCACCTCTTCAGGCAATAACATTAGTTCTTCAATAGCTGCCCCATGTTTCACCGGGGTGCCAGTAGCTGTAAGGAAACCCCCTGGTTTTCCAAATCAGGCCAAACTCATGTGCTACGCCCAGGGCGTATCTTGAATCTGTGTATGTATTGACACGTGTACCTTCTGACAGTTTACAGGCCACAGTAAGTACTGTTAGCTCGGCCTCTTGAGCTGATTTTGATGGTGGGAGTGCAGCAGCCCATAATATTTGGCTTTCTGTAGTGACTGCATACCCAGTAGGGTATTGTCCTTGTTCATCAGCAAATCGGGAGACGTCCACAAACAGTGTACAGTCTGGATTTGGTAAGGCGGTTTCATGCACGGTTGGTAAGTGGGTGGTTTCCATCTTCATCTGTTCAAAGCAATCATGGGGGGCCTCTGGGTCCTGCCCCGTGGGAGGGGGATCCTCACATATCTCAGTATGATACCGAGGACTGTATTGTATTGCAGTTAATGATCCTTTTATTAACTCCCGTCAACGTGAGTTGTTCTTGGGTTGCGGTGCTCCAGGATTTGGCCAGTGGGCCCAAATCTTCCCATGAGAGTTCTGGAGATTTGGTGAATGAAACGTGAGGCCACATCCCAGTGGTGGTAGAGGTGTGATGCCTCCATTGGCAGGTGAACCAATGAGACCATGTTGCCTCTGGAGTCCCATAATAAATCTGTCAGTGTAATTTGTATTTCCACCAAGTGGAATAACTCTTCCTCATAGTATGGCTCAGGTCCTGGAGTATCTTTAAACCACAGGGTACAGTGCAACAGGTTCTCAGGTTGCTCATCATGTGGAGTTGCGGGTGTAGGTACTTGGAACTCCATCCGGACATCAGGGTTGATGTCTAAGCTGTACCAGTAGTGTGGCACTCCCCCCTTGGGAAGTGGCAGAAGAGTGGCCGGATTCAGGGTGTAACATCTTTGGAGAGTAACGTTGTCAGGCAGTAAGAGAGAAGTCTGGATACGGAGATGACTCTGCGAGGAAAGATGCTTTGGCTGGACCTGTTGCAAGATAGCTGAAATGTCATGTGGAGCAAGGAAAGTGAGGGGATGTCCAAGGACGAAATCATTGGTCTTGTCCAATAATGTGCTTGCAGCAAATACGGCACGTAGACATGAGGGGCTTCCCCTGGCAACGGGGTCTAGCATGCATGAGAAATAACCAATCGGTCTCTGACGTGTACCGTGGGACTGAGTAAGGACCCCCGAGGCATGGCCCATCTTTTCTGAAACAAACAGTTTAAAAGGCAACTGATAGTTGGGGAGGCCCAGAGCAGGTGAGGAGGAAATCGCCTTCTGAAGAGTGGAAAAACAAGCAACTGCATGTGGTGGTAGAGAGAACGGTTCATTCTTCAGACCATCATATAATGGTTGCATGAGTGATTACGTGATTAGGCCCAGGAAGGCATGTAGGGACTGATGAGTAGATAGTAGCGGCAAGTTCAAAATAGCAAGGCTTCTGTTTCTGGTAAGATGACGGGTGCCATGGGAAAGACAATGTCCCAAGAAGACCACTGAGGGCTGGCACCACTGTAATTTTGACTTAGAGGCTTTGCAACCTTCGTCAGCTAAGAAATAGAGAAGATCTTCAGAATCTCGTTCAGCAGTAGAGAGGTCATCCGCACAAAGGAGCAGGTCATCAACATACTGGAGTAGAACCACGTCATTGTGTGCTTTCTGCCAAGGTTCCAAGACAGTGGACATGGCCTTAGCAAACTGAGTGGGGGAGTTCTGTGCCCCTTGTGGCATAACAGTCCATGTGTACTGCTGACAGTCATGAGTAAAGGCAAATAGATGCTGGCAGGACGGATCCAGTGGGACACTGAAGAAGGCATTAGCAAGATCAACTACTGTGAAGAATCTGTCAGTAGGAGGAACTTGTGACAGTAAAGTGTGTGGATTAGGGACGGCAGCTGTATCTCGGACAGTGACATCATTGACAGCACGAAGATCTTGGACCATACGGTATTGGTCAGGTTGGCCCTTCTCTGTCTTCTTCTTAACAGGGAAGAGCAAAGTTTGGTAGGAATTCTGTCTAGAGCACTGGGGGTATCCGGACCCTTGGTTCCTCTTTGGGGGACGTGAGGTGTACTAGTAGAGGTAAGGAACAGAGAACAGAAGTGTCTTTGCGTGATAGAGGTGTGAGTAATTGTACCTGACCATCTGCAGTAAAGGTGATGGAGGCCTGTAAGCTTGATAACATGTCAGCACCTAAAAGGTTAATGGGACAAGTGGAGGAAACAACAAACCGTGAGAGGATATCAGAGCCTACACATCAACACCTACACAGGAAACATCAAGATCTGATAAACAGGATGGGTCTGGCAGGTATTGTTCTCTAAGAACACTGCGGGCTGCACCTGTGTCAACTAAAAAGGTAGTAGGATGTCCCTCAACAGGGAGGACTACTGTGGCAAGAGGTCCCCCCTTTCCCCTGTAGACACTGCCATGGCAGGGGTACTGGACACAGGCTTGCCTGTTACCTATTGTAATAAATCCAAATGGGCCTGGTCAGGACCAGTGTAGTGTCGCGTAGAAGTTGAAGGTAGACTAGTCTGGGGAGCAGGGCGGGCTGCACGATTCTGTCTAGGTGCAGAGTGAGCATCCTGAGGTTCATTATTACCATACCCATCAGCAGGGGCTGGTGGGGTGGTGGAGGGGCTTGGGAATACTCAGGAGGAGGAGGAAAATATGGGACAGGTGGAGGCGGTGGTGGTTGTAGATACCCTGGAGGAAAATATCCAAAGGCAGCAGCAGTAGGGTTGGAGAACCGTGGAAGTTGTGGCCTAAGGTATCTGGGATGGGGACAATCCCTTCTGAAGTGGCCAACCTGATGGCAGTTAAAACAAGTTCTGGGTGCGGTTGGGGTCCGACCTGCGTAAAATTCATAGTCTGTGGCTGTAGTGGTTGTACGGGGTATACCTGGGAGTAGTGACAGGCCCAGGAGCTGGAGCAGGGGCAGTGAGCATCAGGGGGCTATTCCTCCTATGTGTGGGCTGTAACACGGACTACAAACCTTTGGCAACCAACAAGAGGGTGTCTAGGGAAATTATTCTGTACTCAGGACGCGAGAGTATCAAGCCCTTGCGAATATTCTCTTTTAAACTGGCCACAAAGGCAGCGGACAACATCTGAGTGTGTGCTTTATTATAAACACTAAAGCCTAGGTCAGAAAATGTTTGGGTTAGGCGTGAGTTATACTTTTCTACAGACTCGAGCTTGTCCTGGACAATATCATTTATACAGGTGGCCTGATCAGTCAATTTATATAGAGCCCAGGAATGGAGCTGTTCACAAAAGTACCGGACTGGAAGTCCATGTCAGTAGTGAGAGGGGCATCATTAAAACTCCTTGCCATGATTGGCCAGTATGCATCTCCAGCTTTAATTTCACACAAACTGTATAAATCCCGCCAAGCAGCAGAATATGTCTTACGTATCTGAGCCATTCTGCGAAAGAATGGCATGGGCTGTTTTTCAGGGTCTGGGAGGGAAGTGACCAAGGTGTCAGCTTGCGATGGGTTAAAGGTAACATACATTGGTGGGGCACCTTCAGTGGTAGGGGGCACCTGTAGGTGCAAACCAGAGGGGGCTGGTCTCTGTGAAGGCCTATTGTCTTGAGGGTGAAATTGGTTGTGCCTTTGGGCATTATCATCCTCGAGGGGGGCTGGGTTTGGAAGACCATGATAGGATGCTACATCGAGGGAGGCAGGAGCTTGCATAGCGGAGGGCCCAGGAGCAGGGAGGCCAGTGATAATATTATGGGGGATGACCATCTGTGATGTAACGGGATTAAAACCGGAGGCTGCCGGGGAAACGCCTACAGCATAGGCGTGATCTGAGGTGGCAGGCTCATCCGAGCTGAACACCATGAGCGGGAAACTTGGATCTGTGGCAGGGGAGTATGGGACTAGGGCCATAGAGGAGGCAGAGGTTGTTGCAGGTTGGGTTGAGCGTGACAGACAAGCAGACAGGGCGGAGGTCAAAACGGACAGTGGGTCAGAAGGGACAGGGGAGAATACGGGAGGAATGGTGGGAGGAGGATTAGGAGGAACGGGAGCCATGGGACGGGCTAAGGCAGAGAAGGCAGAGAGGAGTGAGGTTAAATCCACAGGAGGAGGAGTGGGAGGAATGTCGGGTGGTGGAATAGGAGGTGCGGGGGTAATAGGATGAGTTGAGGCAGAGAGGAAGGATGAGAGGAGAGTTAACAGGTCAGCGGGAGGAGGAGGAATGGAAGAAATGTCGGAAGGTGAAGTAGGAGGAGTAGGAGTAGTGGGATGGGTTGAGACAGAGAGGAGAGATGACAGGTCGGTGGGAGGAGGAGGAGTGGGAGGAACGTCGGAAGGTGGAGTAGGAGGAGCAGGAGTAGTAGGATGGGTCGAGGCACAGAGGAGGGATGAGAGGAGAGACGACAGGTCGGTGTGAGGAGGAGGAGTGGGAGAAATGTAAGGAGGTGGAGTAGGAGGAGTAGGAGGAGCAGGAGTAGTAGGATGGGTCGAGGCACAGAGGAGGGATGAGAGGAGAGACGACAGGTCGGTGTGAGGAGGAGGAGTGGGAGAAATGTAAGGAGGTGGAGTAGGAGGAGTAGGAGGAGCAGGAGTAGTAGGATGGGTCGAGGCACAGAGGAGGGATGAGAGGAGAGACGACAGGTCGGTGTGAGGAGGAGGAGTGGGAGAAATGTAAGGAGGTGGAGTAGGAGGAGTAGGAGGAGCAGGAGTAGTAGGATGGGTTGAGGGTAGAGAGGAGGGATGAGAGGAGAGATGACAGGTCGGTGGGAGGAAGAGGAGTGGGAGAAACGTCAGGAGGTGGAGTAGGAGGAGCAGGAGTAGTAGGATGGGTTGAGCTAGAGAGGAGGGATGAGAGGAGAGATGACAGGTCGGTGGGAGGAAGAGGAGTGGGAGAAACGTCAGGAGATGGAGCAGGAGGAGCAGGAGTAGTAGGATGGGTTGAGGTAGAGAGGAGGGATGAGAGGAGAGATGACAGGTCGGTGGGAGGAAGAGGAGTGGGAGAAATGTCAGGAGGTGGAGTAGGAGGAGCAGGAGTAGTAGGATGGGTCGAGGCAGAGAGGAGGGACGAGAGGAGAGATGACAGGTCGTGGGAGGAAGAGGAGGGGAGAAATGTCAGGAGGTGGAGTAGGAGGAGCAGGAGTAGTAGGATGGGTTGAGGTAGAGAGGAGGGATGAGAGGAGATGAGGTTTGCAGCGGAGGTGGGAGGAACATCAGGGAGTGTGGGAGGTGTGGCAGGAGTAGAAGCAGGTCTGAGAGCAGCAGTAATGGCAGAAAAGAGTGACGACAGCGTAGCAGAGGGGAATGGAAGAGGGGTGTGGCGAAACCAACTTCGCCACTGTGAACTGGAGAAGCCTGGTTGCTAGCCTCCTGCCCGCTGACTATGGCCCCTGGACATATTGCACTTTGGGCATGTAGTAATGTATATTGCTGCTACTGGCCCTTTAAAATCAGCGATGGACATTTTGGGACTACTGTCCCTTTAAGACTGTGAAGCATGTTCTATTGTACTGCCTGTATATTGTATATGCATTTATGTATGCAGTTAACCTGGGTTATATATATATGCAGCATTCATCTGATTGTTCGGTAGAATCACTCCATTCATTGTATTGAGGAAACTACCGAACAACCAGACCACCCAGGACTAAGTGTGCCTCCAATTACCGTTTGCAACAATGTTGCAAACGGGTAATTGGCAATCAGTGCAGTGTGGTCTTTGTCCTCTGGGTGGCCGCCATTCGGGAAACAAACACGTGGCGGCGGCCATCTTTAACTACCGAACAGCGGTGTTTTGCCGTCGAGTGTCTGGAACTGAAATCGGACACTCAACTAGGCAAACACCGCTGAGACCTCCAGACTTCCAGGATTTCGTGGGGAAACTACCGAATGACCCGCCGTTCGGTAGAAAGAAACGTACGAACTAGGGGATTCATACGAATTCCCCTTAGTCTCTATAACACCAGAAATTCGTATGTTTCATTCACCTGTTTGTGACCGACCGCAGGGCCAAAATGCATGGAACTGTTTTCGGATACTTTACCCATGCGGTCGGTCAATACTTTAAAGTCCCATAACTCCCGAACCGTTTATCCGAATGGGCTGATTTTAACATATGTTGTTCCTCCAGACTAGGGCTATCTGGAGATATTGGATTTGTGGATGTACCCCAAGTATTTAGGGTACATCCAAAACTTGGGTAAAACTATGTCCCTGTTAATTGTGTTAACAGATATGTTGGAGGGAGGAGATGTGTGGGTTGTACCTTAAACTGGATTGGTGTACTGTAAACCCCTCCCTTGCATGGGAGAATCTCATATAAGCCTGTGTGTGAATAAATCAGTGTTGTTGCTGTTTAACCCTGAAGCTGGAGTGTGTCTCTTTCTTTGGGGGGAAAGGGGACTGTATGCCGACTGCCAGGAGTGTAAGCCGTCCATATTGCTTTTCCTGTTCGGCTGCTTCCAGGGTTAGTGTGTCTGCTGTTCGAGAGTTGGTGAATTCGTACAGTTTGGGAGTTCGGGAAGTTGGTGCTTATGGTAGCTGCTGGTCCATCTAAAGGGGATTATCGCCTAAACGGATTTTTCCCCTTTTATGCTGAAACGGTCCGTTACAATTGGTGGCAAGCGGCGGGATCATTCCTACAACCAGAGGGACAGCTACAGACAACACCATTCCTGGATTACAAAGTGAGGGCAACGCCAGTACCCGTACAGCGCCCCTATCTACAAGGAACCAACTGCAGCAGAGCAAGCATGGCACCCAGCTACACTCAAGAGGCGTATGACAGAGAGGTCACCAAGATACTGGCTTTATGCGGACCCAACCCCTCAGAATATAGAGTGCAGCGTGTGAAGCAAGCAGTGCGAGAGTACTTGCCGTGGGAATCAGAGTGGGCCAGGGGGTTTGCAGACCTCCCTCCCCAGCGGCAATTTGTGGCCCAGGGAGCTGATGGTGTCGTCCATCCTCCCCAGCAGCCGTGTGTGTCCAAGGGAGCCGAAGGTGCAGTCCTTCCTCCCCAGCGGCAGGCTGAGTTACAGGGGGCAGAGGTTGTTGTTCCTGCCCCCCAGCAGCAAAGTGATATGCCAAGAAGGCAGTGTGAAGTGAAGGGAGAGGAGAGCAGCGTCCTCCCTCCCCAGCGGCAGTGTGTGCCCCAGGGAGCTGATGGTGTCGTCCATCCTCCCCAGCAGCCGTGTGTGTCCAAGGGAGCCGAAGGTGCAGTCCTTCCTCCCCAGCGGCAGGCTGAGTTACAGGGGGCAGAGGTTGTTGTTCCTGCCCCCCAGCGGCAAAGTGATATGCCAAGAAGGCAGTGTGAAGTGAAGGGAGAGGAGAGCAGCGTCCTCCCTCCCCAGCGGCAGTGTGTGCCCCAGGGAGCTGATGGTGTCGTCCATCCTCCCCAGCGGCAGTGTCTGTCCCAGGGAGCAGAAGGTGCCGTCCTTCCTCCCCAGCGGCAGTGTGTCCTGCAGGGAGCAGGGACAGTCAGTCTCGCACCCCAGCAGCCGGACAAGAGAATGAAAGGGGAGACAGCTGGTTCCCCTTTCCACCAGCAGAGAGAGTGCCAGGGAGAGGAACCTGCTAACCCCTCTCCCCAGCGGCAGTTTACCATCCAGAGAGAGGAGCTTGTTACACCCTCTCTCCAGCGGCAGCCTAACCCACCAAGGGGAGATGTTAGGCCCCACATCTGTGCAGATGGGACCGTAGTCTCTGCACTTCCAGCACCAGGGGTAGGGACGGTCGGTCCTACCCCCCCACGACAGAGCTGTGTATCCCAGGGGGAGACAGTCCGTCTCCAGCAACCAGGCTCCAACCAGACTACTCCGGTGGTAGTGCTGGCACCAGGACAGAGTACCGCTGGTCTCTGCCCACTCAGCAACCCACCAAGGCAGCCTACCGGTCCCACCCACAGCCGTGGTGAGGCACCTGGACATGGACAAGATTCTCCTCTACCCAGGTGTGGTGGCCATTTATTGTGGGTGGGCTGTACTGTTTTTTCTGCTTTGCGGGTGGGTTGCTGGACTAACCAGGGCACTGACCGGCAGGAGGTCAGATACCCTGTTAGTCTAATTGGTAAAGGGGAGAAGTGTGGCGAAACCAACTTCGCCACTGTGAACTGGAGAAGCCTGGTTGCTAGCCTCCTGCCCGCTGACTATGGCCCCTGGACATATTGCACTTTAAAGACTATATTTGGGCATGTAGTAATGTATATTGCTGCTACTGGCCCTTTAAAATCAGCGATGGACATTTTGGGACTACTGTCCCTTTAAGACTGTGAAGCATGTTCTATTGTACTGCCTGTATATTGTATATGCATTTATGTATGCAGTTAACCTGGGTTATATATATATGCAGCATTCATCTGATTGTTCGGTAGAATCACTCCATTCATTGTATTGAGGAAACTACCGAACAACCAGACCACCCAGGACTAAGTGTGCCTCCAATTACCGTTTGCAACAATGTTGCAAACGGGTAATTGGCAATCAGTGCAGTGTGGTCTTTGTCCTCTGGGTGGCCGCCATTCGGGAAACAAACACGTGGCGGCGGCCATCTTTAACTACCGAACAGCGGTGTTTTGCCGTCGAGTGTCTGGAACTGAAATCGGACACTCAACTAGGCAAACACCGCTGAGACCTCCAGACTTCCAGGATTTCGTGGGGAAACTACCGAATGACCCGCCGTTCGGTAGAAAGAAACGTACGAACTAGGGGATTCATACGAATTCCCCTTAGTCTCTATAACACCAGAAATTCGTATGTTTCATTCACCTGTTTGTGACCGACCGCAGGGCCAAAATGCATGGAACTGTTTTCGGATACTTTACCCATGCGGTCGGTCAATACTTTAAAGTCCCATAACTCCCGAACCGTTTATCCGAATGGGCTGATTTTAACATATGTTGTTCCTCCAGACTAGGGCTATCTGGAGATATTGGATTTGTGGATGTACCCCAAGTATTTAGGGTACATCCAAAACTTGGGTAAAACTATGTCCCTGTTAATTGTGTTAACAGATATGTTGGAGGGAGGAGATGTGTGGGTTGTACCTTAAACTGGATTGGTGTACTGTAAACCCCTCCCTTGCATGGGAGAATCTCATATAAGCCTGTGTGTGAATAAATCAGTGTTGTTGCTGTTTAACCCTGAAGCTGGAGTGTGTCTCTTTCTTTGGGGGGAAAGGGGACTGTATGCCGACTGCCAGGAGTGTAAGCCGTCCATATTGCTTTTCCTGTTCGGCTGCTTCCAGGGTTAGTGTGTCTGCTGTTCGAGAGTTGGTGAATTCGTACAGTTTGGGAGTTCGGGAAGTTGGTGCTTATGGTAGCTGCTGGTCCATCTAAAGGGGATTATCTAAACAGTCCGTTACAAGGGGGTGTTGGTGGAACCGGGTCGGGTACAGGGGGGAACTGGAGGGGCGACTGGACGGGGAATGTATGAGGGAGAGAGTGCAATGGGACGGGGTAATAGTAGGCTCCATCAGCTCCGAGTACGGGACACAAGGGTGTCGGGACGTGTCCTATGTTTGTGGGGGGTGGTGGCTGGGCGTTGGCGGGGGAGGCGGGGTGAGAGTCATTCAGTATGCTCTGGGCACCATCATAGGTCGGTGGCCGCGGGGTAACCGGGGGTACATTGTCATTGCATTCATTTCGGTGATACACATAAATAGTTTGACCCTCGAAATCTAGCTCTTCCTCTGTCACAAAAACCCCAACCCTCTCACTAGGGTGGTCCCCAGCCTTTACCGGCTGTCGCGTTCCCTGCCCGCTAGGCAGTCAAGCTAATTTTTTTATTTTTTTTAAAAAAGGACAAACCACATATACTGGCTATCATATACAAGCATACTAACACTCAAGAGGCAGATAGACAATCGACAGGTTCGTTTAAAGAGGCAACGGATAAGAATTTACCTGTCTTGTAGCCTTCTGGAAGTCGGAAGTGGACGCGGAGACAAGCCGGCACAAAACAGGAGAATACGGACATTAACGGGTATAATTTGGAGGTGATCAGGCTCCGGTTGTCCCACTTTCCGGAGGTCCGCTCCGGTCCGTTGGTTTCCGGCCATCTGAACCGGAAAATCCGGAGCCCCACGTTGGGTGCCAAATGAAGTGGAAATCAATCAATAGATTGGTTATTTTGTGTATCTGCCCCTGGCCAAATTAAAGAAACAGTGCGTGTACGCTCCCAGAAACAATTCACACCGGACACAAGTTTCAGGTTAATGAAAAACTTAAGGAATGTTTATTAGAGGGGGTGGCATGCCCCTTATAAAGCAAAATTACATCATGAGCATTGTCAGAGATAACATTGATTTATACATCGATAATTGGTTAGGGGTTAAGTGGTTGATTCATTGCTCGTCCTACCGGGTGTGATGTCACTGGCATCTTGTGGGTCTCCCCCAGATTCCAGCGCCATCTTGTTAGTAAGGGTGTTATTCGATGACTAAGGGAAACTCCCTGGCTCTAGCGGCCATTTTAGGTAAATCATATGAAACGATAAATGCTGATCAAGAACTATATAAAGTAAATAGAAATGTTACTAACTAAAAGAAATCAGGATAATATTTCATGTCCACAACATATATATATATATATATATATATACATATATATATATATATATATAATTTTACATATATATTTATGTAAAGATTTTACATAATTAGGCCATTTTATTAATTACAATTTGCGGGACCTGCCTGCCTGACAACCCAGGCCAAAAGTCCAGGGAATTTAATTTGCTAGCACTATATTTAACCCTATAACTTTCCAAGACTTCATAAAACCTGTACATGGGGGGTACTGTTTTACTCGGGAGACGTCGTAAAATGTATTACAATGATGATATCGTCAGTTAAAGTGACATTTTTAGCATTTTTCACATACAAACGGCACTTACACTGACAATTTTTTTGCTGTAATACTTTTCACTGTTTTGAAACACAAATATTTGTGTTTAGCAAAGTCTCCCAAGTTTAACAGTACCCCTCATGTACAGGTTTTATGGTGTTTTCAAAAGTTAGAGTCAAATATAAGGCTTGCGTTTCAGTTTTTCACATTGAAATTCGCCAGATTGGTTACGTTGCCTTTGAGACTGTATGGTAGCCCAGGAATGAAAATTACCCCCATGATGGCATACCATTTGCAATAGTAGACAACCCAAGGTATTGCAAATGGGGTATATCCAGTCTTTTTAGTAGCCACTTAGTCACAAACACTGGCCAAAATTGGCGTTCAAATTAGTTTTTTGCATTTTCACACACAAACAAATATTAACGTTAACTTTGGCTAGTGTTTGAGACCAAGTGGATACTAAAAAAGACTTGACATACCCCATTTGTAATACTGTGGGTTATCTACTATTGCAAATGGTGGCAATGTAACCAATCTGGCAAATTTCAATGTAAAAAAACAGAAAAATGTAACATGCTATATTTGACCCTGTAACTTCCCAAAACACCATAAAACCTGTACATAGGGGGTACTGTCTTACACATGAGACATCGCTGAATACAAATATGTGTATTTTATTGCAGTAAACGCAAACAGTATTATGACATTCACAGTTAAAATGTCACGTAGAACTAAAAAAAAAAAATTGAAAAAATCTTCTCCCATTTGTTATATTTTATTCATATTAAATTATGTTTCATACCTAAATTATTGATGTTAAATGAAAGCCCTGTTTCCCCTGAATAAAATTATATACAATAAGTGTGTGTGTATTTAATATGAAAGAGGTGAATTACGGTTGGACAGACATTTAGTGCAAATGCCAGGGTTTGTTTACGTTTTGTTTTAATCACAACTTGTTCATTTGGCTCAGTCCTTAAGGGGTTAACAGATGTTCCCACCTAATGAGAAAGCTTGAAAATAAAGAGAAATAACATAAACATTAATTTATTAACAATAATTCTGTCAAATTTGCTTTAGCTATGAAATGCAGGGATACTCAAAGTAACAAAGTCATAAAGGGTTATAACAGTCGCTGTGCAGAGATTGCAGTTAATTGCAGTATGGTATTTTGCTCCTGCTCGACAGTCATGAATACTGATATGGTGATTCTCCCAAGTCAAATGATCTTTGAAAGCTGAGATTTATGTGTATGTTTGCACCGAAGAAAACACAGGAAGAAAGTATAGAAAAACTTTATCCTTATTTATCTACTTAGTTAGTACCTTAACAGCTGAAAATTATAAGTTCTACCAGGTGAATCTAACACCAAACTGAAAATTTGAATATATGTACATACATACCCTAACACCATGGCAAACAGATAAGTATTATAACCGAAAAATGCAGAAACCCAAGTCTAAACATGTAAGACAGTTTATGTGAATACAATTCCAAATGTGATATAAGAAAAATTAGATCATTAAACATGTAGAAATCCTGTTGCTTTAACAAATTGCTTATATGGAGAGAGACCTCTAGGGGTCAGTATTGTAGCATGACTTTTATTTTAAGTCTATGTATCACGCGATCGTTTGCACGAAAGCCCTGCTATCACAGGCTTTCGTGTAGTTTTTTAACAGGATAAACTCGGGAATTTGTACGAAAAGCTGTTCCATAATATGAAGAGATGGATTTTTACACGAACCACATTCAGCAGATTGAAAACGAATGACAATTTTAAACGAATGAAAACAAGCCAGTGTTTTGTGAGTTATGCGAACTAAAAGCATGAAGATAGACCTGACCTGTGATGACGCCGTGGGACCGCGACTGTGGCGCAACGGGTAGGTCAGTAGCTTACGGTTTTGCCGAGTTCCTGGCTCTATCCTTGGAGATGTCTGCTTGGAGGGAGCTGTTTGAATGCCGAAATCCATGGCCCTTGACAGGAACAGTAGGAAAAGTGAACCACGTGGAAAGAGAGTAGTTTTCTCAAGATGGCGAAATGCACAACCCAGAAGTATTCTCATGTAAATTGCCAGACCACGGACGGTGTGGAGTAAGGTAAGGGTTCCCTTTAAGTAGGGAAAATATATGCCCCTCCCACAATTACAGGCCAAACGGCCTTAATTTATATATATATATATCAAAATCCAAATAGGTTATGCTGTGGAAAAATTTTGATTGAAAACCCCTTCCACCTGAAGTCTGTGGATAATTAATACAATGTTAATAAGACTTGCTTTTCCCACAGAAATCCCATAACTGCAGCGATGTTACAACCGCAAAGGATTCTGGGTGGGCATATGCAAATTAGTTTAACAAAGAATCACAATTTTGCCTCATTCCATTTTAAACATGGATTCCTTTTAATCTGTGTTTGCTGTATACAACAGCTTGCAATATAGGAAAAGATGCAAAACCAGTGAACCACTAATGGACAGCTGTTATGTTGTTAATGCAACTCGTCAGCATGAGGTTGGTTACTGGTCTGCTTATTGAGGCTTGGTAGTGCTTAGGAGGCAAACACAGATTAAAAGGAACCCATGTTTAAAATGTTATGAGGCAAAAATTTGATTGTTTGTTAAACTAATTTGCATATGCCCACCCAGAATCCTTTGCGGTTGTAACATCGCTGCAGTTATGGGATTTCTGTGGGAAAAGCAAGTCTTATGGCTTTACTGGTGTGCAGATTTTTGTTTAACATTGTATTAAATATATATATATATACATACATACACATTTATAATTGTATTTTTATTAATTAACCTTTTTTTTTATTTTATTTTACAGATGCAGGAAGACTGCCTGTCAGTTCAGGCATTCCACCTGCAGGCAGATTCGCGGACGCCTATTGCAGCCATGTGACCGCTCTGTTACAGCCTAATTCTCCAAGGGGGGACTTTCTGGCAGTCCCCCCAGACAGGGAGCAATGGCGATCGCCAGCAGGGGAATGGCGGCGATCGGGTAAGTAAATATTACCGTTATGACGGTTCAGGACCGTCGTGGGTCCTCAAGGGGATGTTTTTCCGATGACGGTCTGGAACCGTCAGCAGTCCTTAAAGGGTTAAAGCCTTCATGGAAGGTTTAGCAGCAAAAGATCTGGGGATATCCTGTATTTTTTGAATGCCTTGTTTTACAAGTTCTGGAAATCCCAGCCTGGCTGTCAGGACGAACCAGTGGTACAGCACGCAGAATTAAGTAAAACACATAACGAATACAAACAGTAACAACAAATTACCAGGCCTTAGAATGGGCAGAATTCACGTAATAGAATAAACCGTATCAAGCCGATGTCAGGAATACAGAAAGGAACAAATACGGAAAGAACAAAGCCAAAGGGTCAGGGATACCAGAAATACGGGAAGTCAAGCCAAGCCAAGATCAAAAAACAAATATCAGAATCAGGAACGCGCTCTCAGATTACCAACAGGATGGAAACCACAACAGGGCACTGAACAACTGCAGGTTTGGGTTTAAATCGTGCTATTGGCTAATTTTGCTCCCATGACACAAGAGATTGCGTGCATGGCGAAAACGTAATGCAGCAAGCACATTCACGTCAATATAGCGCCACCTTGCAGAGACCGGCACCCTTCCTAACACTGGACCCGGCCACTGAATTACAAACTGCACGGAGGGAGAGGCTCTGGAGGTAAGGTGATTAACCTCTCCCTCCTTTAGTGTGACCGCACCAATCAGACGCGGACACATCGTGGTGCCGATTGGGCGTTGTGATAGTGTGGTCACACTGATATTGATGCTACACTGATAATTTATCTGCCTGTTGTACATAATGGTTCAGTTGCCATCTGCCGTATGCCATCTTGTTCTATGATACAATTCATAGGTCCCCTCACGATACACAGGCTCTGTTTTTTTTAGTCCATTTGAAAGAAAAGTTTATTTAATTCCTTAGATTACTACCGTGTGAAACAATTCATTTACTGCCAAGGCATTTATCGTCCCTCACATATCATACACATATATGCATATTATTATGGGTTTTTTCCACATTGTACATAGATATTATCATTTTCTGTATCATTGCTGCCACATACTATTTGTAGACAAACACCTCCAATAAACCTTTTATCCTAAAAATACAGGCTGAGAATGGTGTCTTAAAACACACTACGGAGCATATAGCTCAGACTTTTCAAGAATATTTTTCCTCACTATACAATATCCCTACACATAACAAAGCGGAACCAGAGACATAGACATCTCTGTTACATTTTGAAGGATACGTGTAGAAAGGTAAGACCAGAGACAACATGGGTTTACTTCAGGGAGATCATGCCAAACTAATCTTATTGATTTTTTTGATTGGGTAACTAAAATTATAGATCAGGGTGGTGCAGTAGACATTGCTTACTTAGATTTCAGTAAGGCTTTTGACACTGTTGCACATAGAAGGCTTATCAATAAACTACAATCTTTGAGTTTGGATTCGAATATTGTTGAATGGGTAAGGCAGTGGCTGAGTGACAGGCAACAGAGGGTTGTAGTCAATGGAGTATATTCGAAGCTTGGGCTTGTCACCAGTGGGGTACCTCAGGGATCTGTACTTGGACCCATTCTCTTTAATATTTTTATTAGTGATATTGCAGAAGGTCTTGATGGTAAGGTGTGTCTTTTTGCGGATGATACTAAGATATGTAACAGGGTTGATGTTCCAGGAGGGATAAGCCAAATGGAAAATGATTTAGGTAAACTAGAAAAATGGTCAGAGTTGTGGCAACTGACATTTAATGTGGATAAGTGCAAGATAATGCATCTTGGACGTAAAAACCCAAGGGTAGAGTACAAAATATTTGATAGAGTCCTAACCTCAACATCTGAGGAAAGGGATTTAGGGGTGATTATTTCTGATGACTTAAAGGTAGGCAGACAATGTAATAGAGCAGCAGGAAATGCTAGCAGAATGCTTGGTTGTATAGGGAGAGGTATTAGCAGTAGAAAGAGGGAAGTGCTCATGCCATTGTACAGAACACTGGTGAGACCTCACTTGGAGTACTGTACACAGTACTGGAGACCCTATCTTCAGAAGGATATTGATACCTTAGAGAGAGTTCAAAGAAGGGCTACTAAACTGGTTCATGGATTGCAGGATAAAACTTACCAGGAAAGGTTGAAGGATCTTAACATGTATAGCTTGGAGGAAAGACGAGACAGGGGGGATATGATAGAAACATTTAAATACATAAAGGGAATCAACACAGTAAAGGAGGAGACTATATTTAAAAGAAGAAAAACTACCACAACAAGAGGACATAGTCTTAAATTAGAGGGACAAAGGTTTAAAAATAATACCAGGAAGTATTACTTTACTGAGAGGGTAGTGGATGCATGGAATAGCCTTCCAGCTGAAGTGGTAGAGGTTAACACAGTAAAGGAGTTTAAGCATGCGTGGGATAGGCATAAGGCTATCCTAACTATAAGATAAGGCCAGGGACTAATGAAAGTATTTAGAAAACTGGGCAGACTAGATGGGCCGAATGGTTCTTATCTGCCGTCACATTCTATGTTTCTATGTTTCTATGTTTCTACCTAGAGATAGACAAAATGTATAAACTTCTATTACTAAAGATGAATTTGAAGCAGCTCTAAATGCCACTCCACTAAACAAGAGCCAAGGTGCGTTATTTTTGTATATTTGCAAAGTGACCACCTATTTTCTCTCTGAATTAAACTCAATAGGAAATGTTCACAATACACTCCACTGACACTTTTAGCTTATTTTTTTTTAGCATTTTCTTGATGGCGAAACATGGCAAAGACCCTAAACAGTGTGGTAGTTATAGGTCGACTTCTATATTGAATAATGATTTAAAGTTGTTTTAAACAATTCTGGCTGGTCAGTTGTGCCTGTGCTAGTCCACCCAGATCAGGCTGGCTTCAAGAGAGGCCAAAGATAATATTACAAAAGTCAATCTACTTCATAGAGCAAAATCTTCAAAGATTATCTCCATTTTTATATCCACTGACGTTAAGAAGGCTTTTGACCAGGAGTGTCGGGAGGTGTCATGACATGATGCACGTATGTGGGTGTGTCAGCATGCAGAGTGTTTAGGGTAGTGAGATTGAAAAGTCTGCTGGCTGTGTGCTGGTGGAGAACTAAGATGGGTGGACCTTAGGCTGAATGCTAGTGGAGAACTAAGGCAGTACACTATTAGAGGCCTCAAAATGCCGATTTTAGGAAAATTATTCTGGCTCTGGGAAGCTGCTCTGCTAACCAGCAGCAGTAGCTGCAATACTAAAGTATAAGTGTAATCTTAATCAATTAAGTGAGTGAGCCTTGGGCTGATAGAGGGAAGAGTGGTGGAGCAGAGGATGAGGGGCAGCTTTCCAAATTGTGTGGAAAAGTGAAGCCGTGGATGAGTGCTGGAAGGCCAAAGTTCTGCCAACAGTAATGAGATTAGTCTCTCCTATAAATTGGCAATTATCAGGAGTAGATCTGTCATCCAGATAATATCTAAAAAATACAGCCAAAGGCTTCAAATGTAAAAGTTTACTTAATTTATGTTGCTGTGTTTTAATTTAAATTACATGTAGGATTGCTGCGGCAAATTTTATAAACTAAACCTGTACCTTTTCTTATGCACATGTTGCTGCAAATCAACTAAATTTTACTCAAGGAACTGTTATGCACTGTTAAATCAAGACTTGCAGAATCGCTACTAGTTCTATGATAACATGTCACGGGCGACATGTGAATGAATTCAACTAATTGTGAGCAGAATTGCCCTGGACGCGCATTTCACCTTTCAGCTCTAAGAAGCTCTGATGAGCTGAAAGGCAAAACGCGCATCAGGAGCAATTCTGCTCATATTTATTTGAATTCTTCTTTAATCAATTATTTAAGGAGTAATAATCCACTCTCGAGCAGTGCAGTTAAGACCAGGGCATAGATTTTAAATAGAATTATTAAGTTCAATGGAAATATTCTAACATTTAATGAAATACATGCAACATTTTTACTTTCAAATTGAGATTTTTTTTCATATTTTAGGATTAAAAATGTATTTAATTCAACAATTTCTTCAAATGTTCAAGAAAAGTGTTTACTCCATTACCTTGAAACTTATTATAAGTTATTGCAGTTAGTGTCTTGTGTCTTCTTGTATTGCTAAGCTTAATACAATTATCTTTGATCTGTGTTGTAGATGTAATCAATATAAGTGCATCTTTAAAACAAATTTCTCTATAAATCCCAGAATATGGTTATTCCATATTGAACTTCCAAAGGGAAATAAAGCTGATTATTTCATGGTGATAAACATCTTACTTCCAACCAAAATATGGCGAAAATCTGGACACTTCTTGGGGAGTAATTGCTAATCAAATATAATTTGAGTGTTAGTATTCGGGCACAGGTGGAGATGAAGGTTTATCGCTGTGTACTCATGCCTGTCTGCCAGAATATTTGTGAATAGGCAGTTCTATAGTTCCTATAGTTCACATCAACAACAAGTCAGGATTCTAATAGTAGTGGATATATAGAAATAATGAAAAGAAATCCTAACTGTACCTTAATAGATCATATACACTTATGAGTAGTATCACTCTATTCAGGGTAACCTTAAACAAAAAACACAAATATACAGAACATAGTGTGACCTGTATACAGAGTGTAAGTAAAAAAAGAAGTGCGTAGATTACTAACTCACACTTTCAAGAGCTATCACACTAGCTCAGGTATATGCGCCTTAGGGTCCGTAGAGGCGACCCTCACCCTCCTTTCAGTCCAAGTTTTCTCCAGGTGCAATGTCCTAGGTAATGGGTATAGGAGGGAACATATAGCGTAGTACAGTCTATGTATATAGGAGGTATAGTACGAGGTAATGTAGATATACTCACAAACCCGGAGCCAATATATCGGCTCGCTTCATAAGGTGTATGTGGTTAAGGACCACATTCCTTCTTTGTAAAAGCAGGTAGAAATAAAAGCCGTAAGTGTGAAAAATATATATATATAATTTATTATAAAAAAATATAGTATAACATGTAACTTTTAAAATAGTATGTAGATAAAATAACACTAGTGGCTATAGTCCAAAAAGCAATTCTGTCTGCTCACTGTTCATCCAGGACACGTTTCACCAAATTGGCTTCCTCAGCTGGAAAAATGTTCAGAAGATATTGTGGACTCCTTCCTGCTTATATACCTTTGTTAATTGTGGGCTTCAGGCTTGTATTTCGCGGGCAATTTCCATGGGAACGGAGATGCCCTGCGTTTCAAGCCTCCTCTTCGGAAGGAGTCCACAATATCTTCTGAACATTTTTCCAGCTGAGGAAGCCAATTTGGTGAAACACGTCCTGGATGAACAGTGAGCAGACAGAATTGCTTTTTGGACTATAGCCACTAGTGTTATTTTATCTACATACTATTTTAAAAGTTACATGTTATACTATATTTTTTTATAATAAATTATATATATATATATTTTTCACACTTACGGCTTTTATTTCTACCTGCTTTTACAAAGAAGGAATGTGGTCCTTAACCACATACACCTTATGAAGCGAGCCGATATATTGGCTCCGGGTTTGTGAGTATATCTACATTACCTCGTACTATACCTCCTATATACATAGACTGTACTACGCTATATGTTCCCTCCTATACCCATTACCTAGGACATTGCACCTGGAGAAAACTTGGACTGAAAGGAGGGTGAGGGTCGCCTCTACGGACCCTAAGGCGCATATACCTGAGCTAGTGTGATAGCTCTTGAAAGTGTGAGTTAGTAATCTACGCACTTCTTTTTTTACTTACACTCTGTATACAGGTTACACTATGTTCTGTATATTTGTGTTTTTTGTTTAAGGTTACCCTGAATAGAGTGATACTACTCATAAGTGTATATGATCTATTAAGGTACAGTTAGGATTTCTTTTCATTATTTCTATATATCCACTACTATTAGAGCGCTACACCGGATATCCCTTCCACTTCCACTATCTTTGATAGAAAGATAAACACGGTGGCATAGCAGCTCACAAAAATATATATCTTTGGAACTATCCAGATTATAAACCTATATACATAAGCGCTTGTACTTCCTATTCTAACAAGTCAGGATTCCCTCACGTTATTTGGGAATTCTTCCATATTTGATTCCAGCCAGATCCACATTTTGCGATCAGGTCCCATATGCTTGTGATGTCATCCCTTCCTGAGTTAAAAGGAAGCTGCACCTCATCTCAGGTGCTCAATCTTTCTCTGTCAATCTCCTGTGGTTGATGTGCTCTCGCTTCTTACTACATGGTTGCCGTTTCACTGCAGAACTCTGCTCGTTTGAATTCCTGTGTACTGAACCTCTGGCTTTGTTCCTGGCTATGCTCCATTCTACTCTGCCACTTAATAAACAGACTTAACATTGTATTCCTGCACCTCTTCAGTTACTTCAAGGAACCATAAATCAATCTACACTGGAAGGACTTCAACTCCAATAATTTGTTAAGGAAAGATAAGTTCTCCTATGATTGTATTTACTAATTGGTTCTAGCCACAAGTTTCTGGGAAGTAAAAAGGTTATCCAAAATCTGCCTCTGAGATTCTACTTGCTATATCTATTTGAAATAGAATTTGACAATTATTCAATGGTATTAATTATTGCTATTGGAGCCTACTACCTACAGCCACTTCTCATACCAGGGTAATTCATTACTAAGTTATTACTTTAAACTAAGACACTGATACTTTGTACTACAGTAGTCACCTGCTTGGCAACCTTATTGAATTAAAGGACCACTCTAGTGCCCCCACCCTCAGGGACCCCCTCCCGCCCGGCTCTGGAAAGGGTAAAGGGGTAAAAACTTACCTTTTTCCAGCGTTGGGCGGGGAGCTCTCCTCCTCCTCTCCGCCTCCGTTCCTCCCCGTCGGCTGAATGCGCACGCGCGGTAAGAGCTGCGCGCGCATTCAGCCGGTCACATAGGAAAGCATTCATAATGCTTTCCTATGGACGCTTGCGTGCTCTCACTGTGATTTTCATAGTGAGAATCACGCAAGCGCCTCTAGCGGCTGTCAGTGAGACAGCCACTAGAGAATTAGGGGGAAGGCTTAACTAATTGATAAACATAGCAGTTTCTCTGAAACTGCTATGTTTATAAAACAATTAGTTAACCCTAGCTGGACCTGGCACCCAGACCACTTCATTAAGCTGAAGTGGTCTGGGTGCCTAGAGTGGTCCTTTAAGCATTCCTTCTTGAAGTCTTAAGGAATACACTACTTACTGCTAATTAAGCATTCTTCATTGAAGTCACTTGACTATATTATTTGCTGCATTTCCTTATGTTTATAATTGTTATATTCTTGTGTTGCATTTCTGAAATAAGAAGCATTCATGCATTATTATTTTAAAACCTATTTGCTGCAAAAAAAATACCAAAGTTAATTTCCTTTATTTAAATAAATTATATTTTCTTAAAGTGATGGTATCAAATGTATTATTTCATCTGCAGTTTGCTTCCCAAATAAAAGTTCTCCCGAAAGCATTACACAACAGTACCTGGCAGAACTGCCCACTCTCACCACTTTGTGTTTTTGCTTTGGAACCTCTGTTAAATTCAGCTTATACCCATAACATTATCCACTGGAGTCAATGTGAGAATTCACTCTGTGTTGTATCATCATATGGTGATGACGTATTAATCACCTTTACTTACCCTATAGCCTTGCATCCCCCTTGCACAGCTGATGAAACATTTTATCCATTTATATTTACATTGATAAATCTTAATGTATAGAGGTTTCTTCGTCACCCAAAGAAGAACAACCTTTTGAAGCTACTTACCCATTTCAAAGAGCTTGGAAAACCCTCTCTTATCTTAGGGTGCACCTGACGCCTGATATCACTAGACCATATAAACATATTTATACTTCATACACTCTGACTTGGACAAATGCAATTACCCCTTATATTATGGATGGGATGAGTAAACATTACTAAAATGAATACCATGCCTAAAACTTTATACTATTTTACAGCTTTCCCGATCCATATCCCTGACTCCTTCTTCCCTACATTGAACTCATTTTGACATAGGTTTAAATTTATTGGCACTGTTCCTCCAACAGAATAGAGGAGGTTTGAGTCTCAAGAACCTGAAACTGTACTTTATAGTTTACCACCTTGTGCATATAGCAGAGTGGTGTCGCCTCCCTACACCATAATGTGGCCTTAGGTAAAGGCTTCTTTTGTGTCAGTCCTCTTCTGCACTGATGGCTAACCGCTTCTGCTACTCAACTTTGCACCAAACAATCTATCCCACCATTTAGTCTTGAAGTAAAATGAAATTTACTTATATCGTTTACACATAACCGTTCATACTCTCAGGCTGATTCAAACTTTTTATTAGACCACATACTCCAAACTCTTATCTCACGCATAGTCAATTCCTGACTGTGAACCACGCAACCCCTCTGCAATGGTACTGCAGGGAAATGAACCTTTCCTTGATAGATATATTGATCTGTCACCAAGTAAAACTACATGTGACTTCACTCCCCTCAATTCCATCCTCCGGATCACCACTTACTCCTTTAGAACAAATCTGCACATCGGAGAGGACAACCCCTCATCTAATCTCAGTACTCTATGCTAAAGGGTAAGTGGCAGTTCACACCATTATTATGCCTTCTGTGATTCAGTGGGAGGCTGATTGACCCTTTCAATCAAGAATATTTTTAGGCAGGCCCAAAAGAATATTCAGAACTAAATTATAATTTAAGCACCCTGTGGTATCTCACACCTAACAGGTTATATACCATGAATCTTACCATTCCTGACACCTGTTGGAGGTGTGGATAATATTGTGGAACTCTGCTCCATGTATAGTGGAACTGGCCAGTCACATAGCCTAACTGTGCTTTCAGAAAATAAATTAATGACACCATTTGCAGTTCTTTTAGAACACTACAGAGCCTAATCTAAAAAAACTTTTGGCAGCAGCCAGATTTCTCTAGATTTCAGACGTTTTCAGAATGGTATATTAGAGTAGAAGGCGTCTATAAACTGGAAGAAATGTCTGCACAATTCGGGATTATTCTAGCTTTAGTGACCGAATAATCTAAATTTTATTAAAGACAGGAGGCGAATATTTGCTTATCTTTCTTTACTGTAACTCCCAGCAGCAAAGAAACAGTTAACAGTAAGTAAAAATTTAACCAATCAGAGTGCACAACAGAGTATGTCCAGCTATCAGGCTCCTCCCAGCTCCTCTTTCTTGATGCAGCCGTAGAATCAACCATGTAAATATAACAGGAGAACGATGAACAGTTCAAAGTGAAGTCAACCATGTAAACGATTTTGAAGAATGTAGGTAATTCCTTGGGAGGATAGTGAAGGGTTTTCACACTAGGAAAAAGAGAGAGAGGTCGTGAAAGTATGGTTTCTTGGGTAAGAGAAAATTACTTAAGTACTTTAAATGACATGTTTCCAACCAAAGAGTACACCAAATATTCTGACAAGTCTTCAGTTATGTTTAGTGACTGTGGGTATTATCTGTAAGTGTAGTTGTAAAGAGTAGTCTGGCACCTTGATTACGTAAAATAATTGGTGTGTGAAGTAAAGGTGTTGTGTAATACCTACCTAGATGGGTTGGGCGCGTATTCCAGCGGGCGGGAAAATATTCGCCTCCTGTCTTTAATAAAATTTAGATTATTCGGTCACTAAAGCTAGAATAATCCCGAATTTTATGTCAAGACAGGAGGCTTCATATTTGCTGTTTTAAAGCGATGATAAGATGGAATTGGATACATGAGGGCATTGTCTGAAATAGAATGTTCTGAAAGTGGATTCTCTGGACCAATCTGCGGATGTGAGGATCTCCGATAGGGAGCCTCCGGACGTAAATGCAGAAGAGGCAGCCGCGCCTCTCACTGAGTGAGCACCGAAACATGGGTCGATGCCTGCTAGGGACAGTAGCCACTTGATCCAACGAGCAATCGTGGGGCATGACACTGGTTTGTGAGGTCGAACATAGGACAACAGTAGGGGGCCTGTTTGTGGTCTAAGGTCAGTAGTGCGAAGGATGTAGTGTCGGACACAGCTAGCTACGCAGAGCGTGGGTTTGTCGTGGAAGTAGGGGTAATTTACCGTAGATGAGTTAGTTTTGGTGCGCCGGGTAATGGAGAAGTGTACTCCCTCAGGGGTAAAATCAACGGCATGGACGTCAAATGCTCTGATGTCTGAAACTCTTCTAAAAGACACCAGACAGAGCAGCAGTGCCAATTTGGCCGACAGTTGTCGGAGAGAGAGCTCTTCATTAGAGGGCCAAGTCTCTAAGAAGGAGAGCACAATAGCAACATCCCAAAATTGATTGTATTTGGGAGCCGGGGGTCTCGCCAGTCGGATGCCCCGCAAGAGTCTACATATGGAGGGGTGTTTGCCAACCGCGGAGTTGTCAACAGGAGTATGAGCTGCCGAAATGGCGGAACGGAAAACATTAATTGACCGATAAGACTTACCCTGTTCGAAGAGTGATGCCAGAAAGTTCATGATGTTAATCAAAGAGGCTGAAAAGGGATCGACGTCCCTCTCCAAACACCAGCTATTCCAACGTTGCCACGCTGAGAGATAAGAGCGTCTTGTTCCTGGGGCCCAAGAGTCCCAGAGAAGTCCTCGAGCAGCTGTCGAAAGGCCAGAGACGTTCCAGGATCCCCTGAAATGGTCCAGGCCACCAACTGGAGGTGGCCTTGTAGTGCTAGTGGATGGAAGTTGCCTGAAGGGTCCCTGAGGAGGTTGTAGGAGACGGGTAGGAGTAGGGGGTAGTCCACTGACATCTCCAGTAGGTAGGGGAACCATGGTTGGGTTCGCCACAGTGGGGTCACCAGTGTTATCATGACGCCCTGTGTTCTGAGGTATTGTACCGTGCGTGGGATCATGGAGAACGGGGGAAAGGCATATGCCCCGGATTTTGGCCACGGTTGGAGGAAGGCATCCACTGCCAGGCACGCTGGGTCTGGAAGCCAGCTGAAGAATGCGTCCGTCTGACGGTTCAGGCGAGATGCAAACAGGTCCAGGTTGAGTGGTCCTCTCAGAGCTTGTAGTTGAAGGAAAATTTGTGGATCTAGTTGCCAGTCGCTGGAATCCCTCCAGTGGCGGGAGAACCAGTCTGCCACAAGATTTCGGAGCCTGGGAGGTATTCTGCACGAAGGGAGATGTTCCTGTTGAGGCAGAATTGGTACAATTCCTTTGTCAAATCCGATAGCATCTTTGATCGGGAGCCACCTAGGCGGTTCACGTATCGTACTGCTGAGACATTGTCCATCCTCAGGACAAGGCTGCAGTTGTAAGCTTCCTTGGCGAAACTGCGGATTGCGAAAGAACCAGCAATTAGCTCGAGGCAATTGATGTGTAGTGCCTGTTCTGATGGGGACCAGAGGCCTCCGGTAGAACGTTCCGAGCAAGTGGCACCCCATCCGAGGAGGCTGGCGTCTGACTCCAGAATGAAATCCGGTTGTCGGCCGAAGATAGCCCTTCCATTCCAGGCTTCCATATGTTGAAGCCACCAGTGGAGTTCCAATTGTACTTCGTCTGTGAGAAAAATCTGTTGTTCGTAAGATGTTGAACGACGTAAGTAGTGTGTTTTCAAACGTTGCATAGTGAAGTGGGGCTGGAAATATTGCCTGGATTGAAGCGGAGAGTAGTCCTATTGTGCGGGCTAAATCCCTGAGTCGGAGATATGGTGAAACCAGCAGTCTCCGGATGTCCTTTTTTATGGTTTTGATTTTTGTGGTAGGGAGTTGGAGGACTGCCTGAATCGAATCTATCTGAAATCCCAGAAACTGGACTGTCTGAGACGGCGTTAGAGAAGATTTTTGAAGGTTGATGACAAAACCCAAATTCTGGAGGAGAGCCGAAGTCATATCTGTATGGAGACGTAGAGTCTCCTCGTCTTGAGCCATAAGGAGGATATCGTCCAAGTATATGATGGACCGAATCCCTTGTGAACGGAGTAGTGCCATCACCGGTTTCATTAGTTTGGTGAAACACCAAGGTGCGGAGCACAGTCCGAAGGGGAGACAGGTGAACTGCCATAGTGTTTTGCGCCAATGGAATTGGAGGAAGGTGCGGTGTTCTGGTGTGATTGGTACTGTGAGGTATGCATCCTTGAGGTCGAAGCGGGAGAACCAGTCTCCCTCGCAGAGGAGGTCCCGTAGTAGATGGATGCCCTCCATCTTGAAATGTCTGTATTTGATGAATTTGTTCAGTTCTCTTAAATTGATGACTGGTCGGAACTCGCCCGACTTTTTCTTGACCAGAAACATGTTGCTCACGAAACCTCGTGGGCTGGGTGCTTGTTCGATGGCACCCTTGGTGATAAGGTCGTCGAGCTCGACCTGAAGGGACATGTCGTCTATTTGAGACATTTTGACGGGGGTAGGTAAAGCAACTTGAACTGGGTTCTCTGTGAACTCTAGGTGGAAGCCAGACACGGTCTGTAGGATCCACGGGTCTTGTGTGAGTCGAGACCACTGTTGGGAAAAATGGGTTAATCGACCTGCTATAGGTATATGAGAAAAATGAGAGTCCATTACCTGTAGGAGTGCGACCGCGGAGGGAAGCGGATCCACGTCCTCTAATAGAGCCACGAGATGGGAAGAAGGATCTGTGATGGAAACGGGTATTGCCCGAGTTCCAGTGTTCGGAAGGTCGAGGCCTGTAGCCCGTGAAGGCAGCTCTGCCAGCCGACCGGCCTCTGTAATGGCTGGCTCTCCCAGAAAAACGTTGGGTCCTAAACACCTTGCGTAAGGAGGATTGCGCTTTGGTAAGCGTTGTAAACACCTCAACGTGTTTGCTCAACTCCTTAATAAATTTGTCTCCAAAAAGCATGCCGAGTTCGGCGAGCTTTGAGTCAATTTTGTATAGGGCGGCTTTCCGCCTTTCGGTTGACATTGCTACGTTGGCATTGCCAAGTAGGCATAATGCCCTTTGTGCCCATTCACGCACCATGTGCGCATCTAAAGTGCCACCTGCCAAAGCCTCATCCGCAATGCTGAATATTTGGATAAGCGGTCCCGCTATATCCAATATCTTGTCTTGAGTTGCCTTCAGGCCTTGTTCCAAACCCTTACGGGGATCTTTCCCGGATTTGTATAGAAAGGTGACCAGCAAGGGGTCAAATTCTGGGATAACAGCTACCTTGTCTGGGATAAAAGGTCGTGGGCATTCTGCTTTTAGTTTAGCTCTCACTTCCTTTTCCAAAGGTTTCCGTAGCCACATCCTGCAGAATTTAGCGATGTGGTCTGGGGGGGTCCACTCAGTCGACCGTGGGTGTTTGATGTACCTAGGGTCGAACAGGGGACGGCCAAGGGTATCTAGTAAGACCTCCTCCGAAATGGGGTTAGAGTCAGAGGGGGGTTCATTTAGTTCGTGAGAGGGAAAATCCTCGTCTGAATACCCTGCACAGTATTCGTCAATGACTTGAAGTTGCAGGTTGGAGGTGGAACCCTCTAATGGATCCCGGTTATAGTTGGGGTTATTATCTGGAATGGATAATTTAGGCGTCTTAGCCGGTGCTTTGCCTTTACCGGCGGTAGCACTATCGCCCTTCCAGGGGCGTTTGCGGGGGTTTTCCTCATGGTCTGAGCTTTTTGACTCTTCCGAGTCTGACAAATGCACAAAAGGAGCTCTAGAGGTAGATTTTGACTGATCGTGGATAGCTGCTAAGGCTTTTGGAATAGAGTCCGCAATGGCGTTATATAGCCAAGCTTTGAGCTCCGCAGGGACTGCGGGTTCAGGTAAATCGGACATAGTTGGTAAAGTGGGGTCACCACTAAGAAATGTATTTTTGATTTTTTTTTTTTTTTGATTTTTTTTTTTATTTAATTTTTTTTTATATAATAAATAATTCAATAGGCGGTGGACTTGTTTTCGGTAAAGTAACGCAAAGCGTTGTATCAAGAGTGGTGTCAGTCACCAATTGAGCGTGGAGTCACCCACAAATAACATGCGGTATAGATTAATAAGGGGGTCACCCTTTTGGAGGCAAAAAATGGTTTATGAAGTAGAGGGGGTCACCCTCAGTAATTTTCAGGCAATATTAATATTCTTTTCAGAGGGGGTCACCCTCTATAATGAGGCAGACAAATATAGTATAGAGGGGGTCACCCTCTTGAGACAATATTATTTAGAATAGAGGGGGTCACCCTCTTATGCAAGGATTTTAGATTTTCAATGGCAATCTGAAAATAAAACAAAGTGAAGGCACTTTAATAAAAAGAAATGTAACAGCTAAGTGCTGTTTAATTCGGTGTATACATAACATGTATGTTTGTTTTAAATGCAACTTACCTGACAACCAGAAGGCGGCGCCGGAGAGCCGTTTGAACATCACCCTGTTGCAACTGACGTGATGGTCGGAGAGGAAGCGCGGGAAAAAGCCCGCGCAATGCAGAGGGAAGGAGATGGCCGCGGAAGGACGGACCCGTCGCTATGGTGACGGTAGGGGAAACAAATGCGGCAATACCGGCGGTGTTACCGCCCGAATATGGCAGCCAGCCAGAAGCTGCGATCAGGTTACCGACGTGGCTCCTGTCAGTAATCCGATGTGTTTCGGATGTGACAGGAGCTGCAGACGGCGGTAGTGTTTTAATTAAAATGACAGTTTTGGCATTACATGTAAAGTACTATTGACTACTTACAAGGAATGAGCTATAAAGCAATATAATTTTAAATGGAAATAAATTAGACCATTGCTAATATATATATATTTAGAAATTGATTACATGCTGTTATTGGAATAGACTCACCTGGGAGGCTAGCAGCAAAGAAAGAGGAGCTGGGAGGAGCCTGATAGCTGGACATACTCTGTTGTGCACTCTGATTGGTTAAATTTTTACTTACTGTTAACTGTTTCTTTGCTGCTGGGAGTTACAGTAAAGAAAGATAAGCAAATATGAAGCCTCCTGTCTTGACATAAAATTGGCAAAGGAACAATTGGTCTACTTTTTTTCTCGCACATGTTTGCAGATCTTACCACCACATATGACTCATCTCTTTGAATTAGGGGACAAAATATACTTATTTAGTATCTCTCTAATCTAATAGTATGCAGAAGTGTTTCTTCTTGTGTTCTTTTTGTGTTTACTGTTTAACTAAATTAATATTATAGTATAATTTTAGCATTGCCTGTATTTAACTTTTATAATAAACATGTAACTGTCACTGATGAAAAAAAAATAAAAAAAATAAATACATCTATATTTAAATATTTAATCATATAGATAATGTTGTACTTTTTAATTACATGATCTGTGAAACAAATGGTGTGAAAATGTTATATAATGTATATATTTTGCAGTCCTCTGGACCATTTTTTGTGCCCTTAGTGTTCATCTGATTAATTCTCCAAAATCAGATTTTGTGTTACAAGATTCTACAAAGCCGAACCAGCATATGAGCAAAATTATTTTAATAAAAAATAAAAAAAATAAAATGGTTTGGCTAAATCAAATTTACTTGCGTGCTCAAGTCTACTGTTTTGTAAGCTTTGGTTGGTTGGAGATATGAACATTAAATGTATACTGATTAAAGGTATTCTAGTGTCCATTTTGACTTCTTTTTATATATTTATCAAGTTTTCTATTTCCTGCTGAAAGAAAGATAGAAGCATAATATTAGCAACCTGTCAGCCATAAAATTAGGTTCTCCATGAAAACATGCTTAACTTCTTCTTCAACTTAGAGCTGTAGGAGATTGTGTTACGGATTTCTGTGTGTATTTTTTGTACGGTTGGTACTCAGAAAAGTGTGAGACTGGCATACTGTGCAATAAATGCAGTACAAGGACACAACTGCAGTCATAGAAACATAGAATGTGACGGCAGATAAGAACCATTCGGCCCATCTAGTCTGCCCAGTTTTCTAAATACTTTCATTAGTCCCTGGCCTTATCTTATAGTTAGGATAGCCTTATGCCTATCCCACGCATGCTTAAACTCCTTTACTGTGTTAACCTCTACCACTTCAGCTGGAAGGCTATTCCATGCATCCACTACCCTCTCAGTAAAGTAATACTTCCTGATATTATTTTTAAACCTTTGTCCCTCTAATTTAAAACTATGTCCTCTTGTTGTGGTAGTTTTTCTTCTTTTAAATATAGTCTCCTCCTTTACTGTGTTGATTCCCTTTATGTATTTAAATGTTTCTATCATATCCCCCCTGTCTCGTCTTTCCTCCATGCTATACATGTTAAGATCCTTTAACCTTTCCTGGTAAGTTTTATCCTGCAATCCATGAACCAGTTTAGTAGCCCTTCTTTGAACTCTCTCTAAGGTATCAATATCCTTCTGAAGATAGGGTCTCCAGTACTGTGTACAGTACTCCAAGTGAGGTCTCACCAGTGTTCTGTACAATGGCATGAGCACTTCCCTCTTTCTACTTCTAATACCTCTCCCTATACAACCAAGCATTCTGCTAGCATTTCCTGCTGCTCTATTACATTGTCTGCCTACCTTTAAGTCATCAGAAATAATCACCCCTAAATCCCTTTCCTCAGATGTTGAGGTTAGGACTCTAGCAAATATTCTGTACTCTGCCCTTGGGTTTTTACGTCCAAGATGCATTATCTTGCACTTATCCACATTAAATGTCAGTTGCCACAACTCTGACCATTTTTCTAGTTTACCTAAATTATTTTCCATTTGGCTTATCCCTCCTGGAACATCAACCCTGTTACATATCTTAGTATCATCCGCAAAAAGACACACCTTACCATCAAGACCTTCTGTAATATCACTAATAAAAATATTAAAGAGAATGGGTCCAAGTACAGATCCCTGAGGTACCCCACTGGTGACAAGCCCAAGCTTCGAATATACTCCATTGACTACAACCCTCTGTTGCCCGTCACTCAGCCACTGCCTTACCCATTCAACAATATTGGAATCCAAACTCAAAGATTGTAGTTTGTTGATAAGCCTTCTATGTGCAACAGTGTCAAAAGCCTTACTGAAATCGAGGTAAGCAATGTCTACTGCACCACCCTGATCTATAATTTAAGTTACCCAATCAATATTTGTTATTAAAATGGAGCCATATATATTAATCACAAAAAGCAAATATTAAACTTTTGCAGAGTTCATGCTTTTTGCGATCATATCCAAATCATACCACATTTATACTATCCTGGCATAAGAACTGTATAATACGGAAACAAAATCTTAAAAAGGACACGATAGTTACCAGAATAGCTACATCTTATTGTATTTGTTCTGATGAGTATACTCATTCCCTTCAGACTTTTTGCAGTAAACACTGTCTTCAGAGAAAAACACAATTTTACATAACAGCCTAGGGATATCTACACTGACCATTCCTCAGATGGCTACTAGAAGTGCTTCCTGCGGCAGTGCTGCACACTGTGCTCTCTATCATTCAGTGTTTCCACCCTCTGCATGGAGACACACTTTCCTCATAGAGATTCAATTGATTCAATGCATCTCTATGAAGAGATGATGATTGGCCATAGCTGTGTTTGGCATTTGCTGGCTCTAACCTCCTTGACATTAGAAAAAATGGTGAGCTCTATTTCACTGATAGTACCTTTTATTCACTGTGTGATATTTTCTATATTTTCCTTTGCATTTTAAATACAACAATAAATGATAAGTTTTAATCGTTATTTCCATCTTGTATATATTTGTAGGTAATTTTCGAATTAAGCAAAATAATGCCTCCTTGACAAGCTCAGCCAATCCAATGTGAAAGCATTGTGACTGGCTAAACATCACTTCTGGGGCAGAGCCAACAGAAGTATACTGCAATAAAGGTAAGATTTTGCTATATTTAGAGGGGCAAGGGGTGCCCAGGGGCGCTGTATGGTGGTTTTAACACTATATGGTCGGGAATACATGTTTGTGTTCCTGACCCTATAGTGTTTTTTTCACAGTTTTATATGTAATTATATGCATGTATGTCATTCAAAAAAATGTATAGCACAATTGTAAATTGGGCAGACTAGATGGGCTGAATGGTTCTTATCTGCCGTCTCATTTTATGTTTCTATTTTTCTAAAACAAGAAAAAGGGTTAAATTTGTTTTTCCCTAAGCTGCTCATTGAAAGACTTCAATAGGTATCTGGCTCGGCAAAGTAGCACTTGAAATTTAAATAAGTGTTCTCATCCTGAAAGCTCTCTTGATAAACCATGCAAAATGCTAATTCAACCTCATTTTCCATTAACAATTTGGGATATGCTAAAGATTTTACAGCAAACATTATGTGTGTGATGATCCCTTTCTTGCACTAAGCTATTTCTAGAAAAGACATCTTAATAACAATTTATTGCACTAAATATGAATTAGCTCATTGTTAAATGATGCCACTGACTCATATTTGACCTATCATAATGCCAAAGCCCTATATATAATATCATTGATTAGCTCAATGTCACACAGTTGAGTCATTAAACACAGAACAAACAACTGGATGGTTGCAGGAGAAATGCTAGTATTATTAGTCAGTGAACAGAAATATAACTACAATAAATATTTATTACCAAGTTTTGCTCATTTCAAGTATTGAGAGTTTCTGCAATAATTTTGAAATTAGATGCTTTGTAGGACGAGATTTTTTTTCATAGGATATAAGAGCACATCTTGATTTGATCTATTTTATTCCACAAAGGATTACAAATATTTTTTTTCTTCTATGGCAACATTTGTAAATAAAAATAAAAATTAAATATATAATTCTGTATTTTATCAAAGCTCTTTATTATGTTGGGCCTATTAATTCTTAATATTAATATGTAGACACATGTTAGGACCATATATGCACAACATATAGCCAGACGACTTTTAAAAAAAAGTCTTGGGACAGGCAAGCTCAAATTAAAAACAACTTGAAATTATTTGAATACTGGTTTACACAATGCCATGGGAGGGCCAGGTGGGCATAGGGCATAAACTACTGTATACAAGGTCTTTGGGCTGAATGCTCAGACTATCCTTGTAGTTAAAAGCAAGGAAATGGAAACTGATTTTTTTTTTATTGATTTTTTTTAGTTGAGAGGTTGTGTAAGAGCCATTATTTGTGCCAAATGTATGTCTTTTGGTTTATTAACTAAACACCAGATTTTGGTCAGGATGGACAAAATCCAGTGAAGATTACTGAATTCCAACTGCAATGGCAATTCTCATATTTACTAAAGCCAAATGTGGTCAGAATATGGTCAGGCTGAGCGAACCTGCAGCAATCGCCTGGATGCATTCGGGGTCAGGATTAAAAGATTACAATCAGTGCTTTCACATCTGAACCCTTTACAAATGATAGCATTCAGAGGATTCACAAAGTTTTAATCAAATTCGGAACTGAATACAGCAGGATGCACATTTGCAAATCACCATTCAATTGCTTTTTTTGCAAACAAACACAAATTTTAAGTACTATTTGTAATAGTTGAAAACATTTGCCAAAGCAAGCACCAATAGTCAGCCGCCACATTACATTTTTTTTATAAATAAATAAATAAGCTTAAAAAAAATTCTACTTACTATCTGAAGTTTTTTTATATATGTATGTGTATATATAAATATATATATATATATATATATATATATATATATATATATATATATATATATATATATTATTCTCCTTTTCTTCAGCCAACAAAAACTTAAAATTTCTGACACAACTAATGGGGAAAAAAAATCATCATTTTCAAAAATACAGATGCTAAAAAAAAATCACAACATGCCATGCAATAAAAATAATACATTTTCACCCCACTTAGGCTCAGCGCAGAGGTCACATAGTGGAGAAAGTCGTATAATGGCTTTCCCACACTATGTAAGCACTATGTAAGAGCTCTAAAATTGTCCATGCTATGCAATATCAGTAAGAGAACTAGTAAAGTCCCCCATACAATATCCATGGTGGGGCCACTAGGGGGGACTATACTCTTTGCTCATGGAATGCCTGCCCAGGCCATAATTTTAAATAGTTAGAAGTCATGCCTTCACCTACCAATTGACAACTGGGGGCATAGCGCTGGCTGCTAGCACTACAGGCAGACAAATAGGTTGTTTTTCTGTTTGTTTTTTAAATTAGGGTCTGGATTTGAACCAATTATCTAGATTTCAGTCATCCAGCAGCATTCATTTTGTCTGAAATCAAAACCAAATTCAGGCCCAGTCAGTGCCTAAATTGCCAAATCCATGCATAGTTAAATAATGGGAATTATATGACTTTAGTGAATAATCCTGTTAGCTAGCTATTATTATTTATATATCACCAACAAGTTCCGTAGCACTGTACAATGGGTGGACTAAGAGACACTCATTTGTAACCAGACAAGTTGGACACACAGGAACAGAGGGATTGAGGGCCCTGCTCAATGAGCTTACATGCTAGAGGGAGTGGGGTATAGTGACACAAAAGGTAACAATAGAGTAGAAAAGTAGGTTGCAAGGATAGTAATCATTGAGGGCTTAGTGTTTTTTTTTATGACAGTGCAGGAGAGGAATCAGGGTGCGGGGCGGAAAAGCTGTTCACAGTTTAATTGATATGCTTCCCTAAAGAAGTAAGTTTTCAAAGATACTTGAAGGAGTGGAGATTGGGTGAAAGTCTAACAGAGAGGGGAAGGGCATTCCATAGGAACGGTGCAGCCCTAGAGAAGTCTTTAAGGCAATCATCAGAGATAGGAGTACTGTCACAGGAGATGGGACTTCTCGTACGTGATGGGATGTATTGTCTGATGTTTCCCTGCATTCTAATGGAATTGTTCACTTCTGTGTGTTAATCAAGCAATGTTGCACTGTGAGTGACCACCTGCTGTGGGAGTCAGCCAGTCTATCTGCTACAACAAAGGGCTTTGTTGATGTAACCAAAGATTGCTCTGAAGGGACAGAGGAGCCCTAGTTTCAAAGAGGAATTTGGGTAAACTCTGACTGCCCATGCAATCAAATTAGCCCCTTTTGTAAATGTGCTTTTGGAGTGTTTCAGAATATGGTATTTGTTTTCTGTAAAGGATTTCTCTGTACTTGAAAGGGGACTAAATTGCCTTTCAGGCGCAGAGGATCATAGGAGGGATAGCCCTGGGGGGTTGGGTTGGAAACCCCTTGCATGGGGGCAGTGCATAACTGCATGTGTTTTTCTGTGAAATAAACAGTTTCCTTCTTTTACCCAACATGACTCTACGGCTCTACACAACAGGAATAACAGTAACAGTTCTCTTGTTTTACCCAATACGACTGGTCTTGTCCGCTATATTGGGGATTTTTACAATGTTCCAGAGGGCTAGAATCACTGTATGCTGTAGCTGAATCCCAGTCCAGTGGAGGATTAGAGAAGCAGCGACCAAGGGACACTAAGAGACCCTGCAAACCCATGACAAACAGAGGTTAGACGTAGGTCTCTGGCAGGTCTAAAGGCCTAGATGGGACATATTTGTGTATTAGTGAGGATAAGTAGGTTGGAGCAGCATTGTGTAGAGATTTGTAAGCAAAATTGAGTCCTATATCTAAAGCCAAAGTAGGGACTGACAAAAGGGGGAGGCATGGGAGGTGCGGACAAACAGGAAGATGAGCCTCACTGCCGCATTCATTGTAGACTGTAATGGGGCAAGTTGGGAACACGTAAGACCACTGAGAAGCGGATTACATTAGTATGTCAGGATTATAGTTGATCCA
This sequence comes from Pelobates fuscus, assembly GCF_036172605.1. Classification (NCBI taxonomy): domain Eukaryota; kingdom Metazoa; phylum Chordata; class Amphibia; order Anura; family Pelobatidae; genus Pelobates; species Pelobates fuscus. Next base: position 213,602,740 of record NC_086320.1, on the reverse strand, counting down.
ACACGCAGAATAGTATCACACCTAGGACTAAGCATAACGTCTATCCAGACCGTAGAATGGCCGGACTTAAGGTACCACAGAATAGTCAGAATACTTGCCGAGGTCAGGGACACAGAATGAGACACAATGAGGAAAGCCAGAAGTCAATAAACCAGAAATCAGGGAAGTCAAAACAAAGCCAAAGTCAAATACCAGAAAAGCACAATCAGGAACACCCTCTCACATAACCAGCTAGTGGAAACCATGACAGGGCACTGTCAAAAAGGTAATTTGGGTTTAAATAACCCTACTTAGGCTGTAATTGGCTGTCTCTGACTTCTGACCCCAAAGCGCGCATGCGCGTCTGCTGTGACGCAACACCCACATCTGTGCCATCTTTGATGTAGGCGGAGGTAAGTTTTTTATAAAAGCCCGATCCGCAGCGGCCGGCAGTCCTAAAAACGTTGCACCAGTTGGGGACCGGAACAGAAGTATACTGGGTAGCTGCCCGCCGAGCCCAAGGTAAGTTTGAAACATCTCTGACGGCGTGGCTGCTTAGTTTGAGTGCAGCCATGACTGCAGAGATGCCGGGAGCCGTGACATAGTCAAGGAAAGAGAGGACAGCGGCATGGACAAACATCTTAACCGTATCAGGTGTTAAATAGGTTCGGATACGCGCAAGGTTTTTAAGATAGAAGCGGCAGGATTTAGCAATTGATTGGACATGAGGGATGAAGGAGAGGTCAGAGTCAAAGAAAACACCTAGGCAGCGAGCCTGAGAGGTAGAGTGAATGGTAGCGCTATTGACTTGGAGGGTGTGACAAAATCCACTTGGTCTCTTGTTTGCCTGTTTGCCAGCCTCCTATCCTGGGACTATAGGCCCTGTGATAAGCCATGTTTAAAAGTACTGTTTCTGCCTCTTGGACTTTTAACTGGAACTGATTCAAACATGTGGCGGCGGCCATCTTAAATTGTCCAAAAGCTCTTGTTTTGTCGTAGAGTGTATGGAACTGTTTTGGGTATGGGACCATGTGCACGGTGGGGCAAAACTAAGACTTCCAGGAAATACCTGAACCCCTGAGCCAATCTGATTTTTGGATATGTTGTTCACCCAGATCGGGGCTATCAGGGGATGTGACTTTTGTGGGGATATGTTGCATTTTTTGGGGTTTGTAAAAATGTATGTTTTTTTTCTGTTTAGAGTTAGTTGAGTTAGCCCATTGTCTTTGTTAATTGTATCACAGGCAGAGGGGAGGGATTGTGTGCTGTAAGTAGGAGTGTTTGACATTGTTGTATTATTCTGATTGGTTTGTGTCCTTTGTGTGCCTGTGTTCCATCAGGTCCAGGGGGTGTGCCTCTGGACTGAGGAATTGTATATAAGCAAACCTGTACCAATAAAACCTCAGACTTGTCCTACCCTTCATGAAGTTTCGGCTCATGTTTGGGGGATTGGAGAACTACCTACACTTTGGGGATTGCTATAATCACTATACTCCCCAGAGTATAATCACTAAGCTCTTGTAAGAGATTGTTCCTGCTCTCTGAATTAAGAGGGGTCTACCTATTGGAAGCTGGATCCTGGTCTTGGGTCCAGAGTGGGTGGAAGACGGCGAGACCCCAACCAAGCTACGGTGGTTTGTGGGGTCTGCGGTGGTTATGGTGTCTAGTGGAGTGCTTGAAGCCCTCGGAAACCACTAGGAGCATCCGTCAAAGGTTTCCAGGTGATCCGTTACAGAGGGAAACAGACAAGGGAGTAGCAACACTTGATGGAGGGAAGACCTGAAGTTCTTTTTTGGACAGTTTCAATTTAAGGAAATGAGCAGCAATCCAGTTGGAAATAGCAGAGAGGCAGTCAGAGACATGAGTCAAGAGGGTTGGTGAGAAATCAGGTTAGGACAGATAAATTTGCATGTCATCTGCATAGAAATTATACTAGAAGCAGAAGGAGGAAGTGTAGATTGAGAACAATACGGAGCCAAGGAGAACACCAACAGAAAAGGAATGGGGGGAGGCATAGCCAGAAAAAAAATACACTGAATGAGCACTAGGATAGGTAGAAAGAGCACCAGTAGAGAGTGGTATCTCATAGACTGAGATAACGGAGGATGAGAAGAAGCTGTTAATGTTTAACAGTGTCAAAAGCAGCAGAGAGGTTGAGGAGAATTATGATAGAGTAGAGGCCACAGGATTTTGCAGTGATAAGATCATTGTATACTTTGGTCACAGTTGTTTCAACAGAGTGACGAGCGCGGAATACAGATTTAAGTGGGTCAAGCAGAGAGTTGGATTTGAAGAAGTCTGCCAGTCTCGCACACACAACTCTTTTCAAGGATCTTGGGGGCAAACAGCAGTAGCGAGATAGGGCAGTAGTTGGACGGGGAGTTAGGGTCAAGGTTGGGCTTTTTTCAGAATTGGGGTTATGGTTGCATGTTTGAAGGGTAGAGTAAATATGCCAGAGGAAAGGGAGAGATTGAAAATTTTTGTGAGAGGCAGAGCAAGAGAAGGAGACAAAGTGCGAATGAGATACGAGGGAATAAGATCGAGATAACAGGTGGTGGGGCAGGAGGAACGGAGCAGAGCAGAAACCTGTTCTGCTGTAACTGGTGCAAATGAGCATTGTAAAGTTGAGGGAGTGTGGTTAGGGGATAAGTTGGTAGTGGATGGAGAGAGATGAGAGGTCTCTTGATTGAAGAAATCTTCTCAGTGAAGTGAATTGCAAAGTGTGTGGCGGTCAAGTTGGTAGGAGGAGGCACAACAGGGTGAAGAAGAGAGTTAAAAGCATGAAACTGTTGTTTGGGCTCATGGGAGAGTGTCCTTATAAGTGTGCTGAAGTAGTTTTCTTTTGAAGAGGAAAAAGCCAGACTGTAGGAGTGCAGCATAAATTTATAGTGAAGGAAGAAAGATGCAGAGTGAGACAGCAGCGTTCAGCAGTTCTGGAACATTTTTGGAGGTATCAAGTCATCTTGGTGTGCTAGGGTTGTAATTGGGGGCGCTTAGTGCGTTTAAGTGTAGGAGGTGCCATGATGTCTAGTTGAGAGGAGAGAGTGGTGTTGTAGAGGGAGGTTGCAGTGTTAGGGCAGGTGAGATTTGAGATGGGTGAAAGGAGACTTTGGAGGTTGGTGGAGAATCACTGTAGGTAAAGACAATGAAGGTTTCTGCAAGACTGATGTGGTGAGGGTGGAGTACTTTGGGTACGGGTTATGCGGATGTCAATGGACAGCAGATGGTGGTCAGATAGAGGAATTGGAATATTGGAGAGATTACAGGTGGTACAGGAATTGGTGAAGATGAGGTCAAGAGTGTAAAAATCCACTACTCAATTTTAATTTAAAAATGGCTAACCAGATATTAAAAATAAATAAATTAATATTTATGATTAGTGCATTGACATTGTTCTGTTTTTCGTTGCTTGTGTTTCTTGTATAAGATAAAAAAAAACATATGTCATAGAGGAGTTTGTCAATACTACATGGCAGTGCAAAGACACTTTCTGATGACAGAACCATGTTAACATTTTAACTGAGATTTTCTAGATACTGTGGTGGTATACTAAGTACAAGACACATAGATTTTATTCTATTTGGAAATCATCTGGGTATTCACATAGCACATAGCAAAGTATCACAGACTGAGATTAATACAGATTCACCATGCATTATTATTCTTTGCATTGACTTTTCCTTTGTATCTGAGCAGTGAGGATAATTCTGGGAACCTGATCTTAAAAAAGTAGTCTGGTAGTCAAGCAAGTGCCTCACTAACCACCCCCTCAAAAAAAAAAAACAAGAAAAAAAAAAACAAGTGAATATGTCGTGCTGATGCATAAAACTTTAGTTTACAGTGACACACAGTGGCCAATATGAAAATTAGAACCATAACATTTTAAGAATTGATTCATGCGTTCATATTATCTTTCATTTCTATTATAATGTTACAAAATGACAATATGTTATAATAATGAAAATATGCTAAGATGATACAAGTGTTGCAATAAAATCTTAGCAGGACCAATGCTTCTGGCCTACATTTCCCATAGCCAGTCCTTAAAAATGACTGTTCATTTTTGTCTATAATTGTATTAATCTGAGGCATTTATATGTAATTTATTTGTACAACTGTGTACTTTTCTCTTTGTTGTGGATTGTGAAAGAATCTTGTATGATTCTTTTAATCTGTTGTGAAGAGAGGCTCACTGGTTTAAAATTTGATAATAAGGAATTTTCATACTTTGTCCCTAAATAGTGGTCACTGAATTAATGAACCACATATAAATGTATGTGTACGTGTGCACAGTCCCATAGTATAATTAAAATATTGCAACAGTTTGGACCTACCCCTGGCCAGTAGGTGGGGTTATTGAATTAAAAAAATTGGCAGAACCTGCCCCCACAGCCCCCACCTATGAGCAGCAGGCAAGGACTATAATGTTAATAACCACAAGGGCTTATATCCCCCCAGCTGCCACCAATGAATGGTGGGTGTGGCGGCCTGCCCAGGTATCACCGCCACAGTTTCCCCGAATAAAATAACACCAATAATCCCAAAGTAAAATATCGCCCGTATCACATAACCCCCTCATATGTGCCAAGGCTTAATGCTGGGAGTAGACTTTTATTCAGGGCCACACATGGCATTTTATGACAAAGCCCATGCAAGGGGTTTCTAACACAAAACAACAGGGTAATCCCTCCCCTGTACCTGAGAGATAATTGAGCCAAGAACTGTACAACCTCAATTATCTCCAGGTACAGAAAACCACATAATTTACAGACACCCCAAAAGTAAAAGTAAAATACATGAAACCCCCCCCCCCCCCAAAAGTCACATCCCCGGGTAGCCCTGATCTGGGTGACCAATATATTTAAAAATCACCCAGATCGGTTCGGAAGTTTTTAATCGGCATCGAAGGGAAGATTTGAACGGTCTGCCACGAGATTGAACCCCAAAATAGTTCCAGGGAAATTGTGACAATGACCGGTCTCCGTTCGTAGGGTTTTGTATGAAAGATTTCACTGATATAAAGCTCCCCTTGTTCGGTATTTGATAACTCCCGAACGCCGTACATGTAGGTGGTCAGGAACTTGAAGGGGCTGCAAGTCTATCTAAGTTGAGTTGATGTCAAAAAGCTTGATTTTGGTCTCATCTGACCACAACACTTTCACCTAGTTCTCCTCTGAACAGTGGCGTCACTAGGGGTGGGGCCAGAGGGGGCCATGCCCCCCCCCTAGATCAGACTGTGCCCCCCTTTGTGCCCCCCAACTGTAAATGAAGGTACTGCTCGCTGGGCTCCCTCCATGTTACTGAGAGCCCAGCCCCTGAGCAGTTGGATCCTGCAGGCAGGGGAATCCCCCTGCCTGTAAACACGGAGACACTGGAGGGAGGAGGGAGGAGGGAGCAGGAAGCAGGGTGTGCTCTCTGTGCACTGCTCTCCTGCGAAAATCGCATCCAGCGTGCAGAACGTCCATAGGAAAGCATTGAGAAATGCTTTCCTATGGACTGTTTGAATGCGGACGCGGCTCCACTCGGGAGCTGTCGTCGGCGGGGGAAGGAGAGGCCACCAGCACAGAGGGAGCCCGGCCCTGGATTAAACTAAGCCCTTCAGCCCAGAGGGCTTTATTTAAATTAAACCCATAAATTACGTAAATCCCACAATATTATAAATAAAATCCCACCAAATGAATGAAAACATTATCACAGCTGTAAATTATATATTCAATGTAAAATGTATGCATTGCAGACATCCCAACATGCAAAAATGCATTTCAGGGAGGTGGCCTCACAAGCTACAGCGCCACCCCCGCTCCACCAACACACACAGATACACGTACTGTATATACACACACACTCTGGCACATACACACTGACACACAGATACAGACATTGAAACATAAACTGGCACATACACTCAGATACACACACACACACACACTGGCACTGAGATACACACACTGATGCATACACTCAGATACACACTGAAACACAGATACACAGATACACACACTGAAACACACACACAGATAAACATACACATATACATGCACATATTGATATTGACATGCACACAAGTCATACTTTCTTGATTTGCAGCCACCTTCCTGTTAGCTTACCTTTGTGTCCAGCCAGGGTGGCTTGCTGATAGTTCTGTTGCTGGCTGAGGCTGATGGGAGTGAGCATGCAGCAGCAGCTCACTCCAGCCTTTTGCTCTGCCTCCATGCTGCTGCCTCCTCCCGGGCGGCAGCTCAGTGTGAAGCAGGGAGAAAGTGATAGGCTGTCATCACTTCCTCCCTGCCAGCTGATATCACAGGGGTCCGGCTCTTAATGGGCCAGCAAACCTCGGGGGCCTAGTGAAATCATGATTTCCGGTATATTGTGTATGATCTGCGGGTGCCAGGGAGCTGCTTTCAACATGCGGGAGTCTCCCAGGACTACCGGGAGACTTGGGATGTCTGGTATTAGGCAGTATTTGTGTGTGTGTGTGTGTGTGTGTGTATGGATCTATGTATTAGGCAGTGTGTGTGTGTGTGGGTTTATGTATTAGGCAATATATGTATAGATGTATGTGTATAGATGTGTGTATAGATGTATGTGTATAGATGTGTATAGATGTATGTATTGTGCAATATGTGTGTACAGATGGATGTATTAGGCAGTATGTGTGTATGGGTGTATGTATTAGGCAATAGGTGTGCAGGAGCAGAGCAAACAGAGAGGAGCAGAACAAGCAGAGAGGAGGCAACGCAGAGCAAGTAGAGAGGAGCAGAGCAAGCAGAGAGGAGGAGAGCCAGCAGAGAGGAGCGGAGCAGAGCAAGCAGAGAGGAAGCAGAGCAAAGCAAGTAGAGAGTAGCAGAGTAAGTAGAGAGGAGCTGAGCAAGCAGAGAGGAGCTGAGCAAGCAGAGAGGAAGCAGAGCAAAGCAAGTAGAGAGTAGCAGAGCAAGCAGAGAGGAAGCAGAGCAAAGCAAGTAGAGAGGAGCAGAGCTAGCACAGAGGAGGCAGAGCAGAGAGGAGCGGAGCAGAGCAAGCAGAGAGGAAGCAGAGCAAAGCAAGTAGAGAGGAGGCAGAGCAAGCAGAGAGGAGCGGAGCAGATCAAGCAGAGAGGAAGCAGAGCAAAGCAAGTAAAGAGGAGCAGAGCAAGCAGAGAGGTGTAGAGCAAGCAGAAAGGAGCAAGAGCAAAGGAGGCAGAGCAGAGCAAGCAGAGAGGAGCAGGTATTGTGGCCAGTGTCCTGTGCCACATCTAGGTTCTGATACTAGGAGACCAGGCACTCAAAAGAAGGGAATGCTACTGGATCCACAAACTGGACACCCTATCACCCAAAGGACTCAACGAGCGTTTTACATTCACTCCCTTCATTAGTTGAGTGACCTTAGGAAATCCATAATTGTAAATATGTATATATGTATATAAGAGTTTGTTTACTCGTGACCAAGTTTTGATTTAACACCTAAGATACAATAGGGTTACAATACTTAACATAAGCTAACTCATATTGTGACACTTTTCTAGCACATTAATTACACTCCCTATCATTCAGCAGGGAAGCATATGAGCCTAATGGGGATTCACATTGAGCGTACAGTGTCATCTGGGATATCATATTCAGACCACATAAGATAGAGATAACTTTATAACAAGGCAAGGAGAGATAGATATGAGGACAACAGAATTATTTAAAGTATATATGCTGGTATCTTCTGTTACCTCTACACACCTCGACCTTCCTTTGAAAATAAAATAAAATCTCTCTTTATGGCAATAACTACCCTTTGATATGTACATTACATTATATCTCTGAAATAATAACTGTAGTTTTTATGATTCCTGTAATTGACTGTACCTTTAATAGCTTAATCGCCCCCTTGGTCATATTGCATCCTATAAATAATACATATAACATTATACCCTTGGGGACAACAAGTATGTGACTGTCCTTCTTGTTTGCACCCTGCAATATACTGCGCCTTTAAGATATGAATAAATTGCGCTATAGATAAGTATGTGATAGGAATATATGCATATGCCCTCCACAATTTTGGGGATTTAAACTGTGTCCTGAATCGATCTTCAGGATTGGTATATAATGTGCAACAAAGAAATCTCGTAACCTCATACCTTTTATGGTCATGATAACATCAGCATCACATGGGCGGCAGTATCAGCACACCCCCAATGACGAGGATGGGCGGAGCTATGACACATAGACCACCCATCACAATTCTGGCGCGAGAGAATCCAAATAGGTGCGCCCTGTGATTGGTTATCGGACAAAAGTAAAGAGATATAAAAACGAGCCGGCGGCAGTGTCACTTTTACCTTTGAAAAAGGCGCTTGCATAGCGCCGAAACGTGCGTTAGGTTATGCTTTTTTAACTATCACCAGCACTTTGTGTGTGTTCACTAGGTGGGGGGAGGCAGATGAGAATATAGGAGACTGATGTTTATATCAGATTAGAGCAATTTGGTGCTTTTTAAAGCTAATGGCCGTGATGTTTCAGTTTAGTAACTCTACAACAGGAGCTCTAGCATGAATATCCGTTTCTTTATGTTATGCAGAAACTTCCTGGAGAGACTATAAGTACTTTATTTCTGCATAAGCTTTCCAGTGGTTGTAAAGTAATATACTGAGCAACTTGGGGCATTTAACCCCTTATATGGACAGCGTATCTTAGGCATTCTGGTTAAGGTTTAGCAACTTTCCAACAGGAGCAACAGCGTGAATTTCTGTTGCTTAGGCTATGCTACAGAATCTCCTGTAGAGATTATAACCACTGCATAAGCTTTCCATTTTTGTGCAAAGTAATATACTAAGCATTTGGGGCATTTAACCCCTTATATGGACAGCTTATCTTAGGCATTCTGGTGAAGGTTTAACAACTTTCCAACAGGAGCAACAGCATGAATATCTGTTGCTTAGGCTATGCTACAGAATCTCCTGTAGAGATTATAACCACTGCACAAGCTTTCCATTTTTGTGCAAAGTAATATACTAAGCGTTTGGGGCATTTTTAACCCCTTATATGGACAGCTCATCTTAGGCCCTTTGGTGAAGCCCAGTAATTAGAAGCAATAGCAATATATCACATAAGACTTGCTAGTCCTGGACACAATTGATACTATGTTTAAGGCTTTAATGTCTAACTGTATCAATCCTACTATTGACTAAGTTAATAGCTCTACTTATAAGAGATACTATCTTTCCTTATTTCTTTCAAGGGCTTTTTTAGTCCTCAACAAGTATTGTCTATTTCATACACAGATTACATAGATACCTAAAGAAACCCCTGTTTAGAGGGTTTTAAGTATTATACTGTGTAAGATTTAATTGCTCACTCCTTTCTCAGTTGTATATATTACTACCTCCCTCAATACGATTTATTAGATGTGTTAGCAATTATTTATAAGTTTCCTTTACTTTTTTGGGGAATTTATACCCTACAATAAAGGTGTTTTTATTTTTCGTCCATACAAGAGTAGACTCATAGAATCTTCCTTGGTGCCCCTGAGCTCATTTGGGCTTGGGTCCACCCTCAGTTCCTACATTCATTTCGTAATCAAGGGTTATCCCCTATCAAAGATTCTGTGGGCACACTATAGATCCTGTTTATCAGGAGTCTCACTACTTTATAATTGACCAGAGATTGCAGGCAGTTTGCAGTGCGGACCCACATAAGGTGTGAAACCTTACCTACCTGAGAGTGCAATTTGCAGAGGGACTGAGTGAGCGGAGCAGACACTCCAGACAGTGGCACTACTACTGTAAGTAACGTGAACTTTAATTGCAGCTTTTGATTAAATGATATGTATGTACCCAGGATTCCATATTGTGAGCGTGAGAATGAAACAAGTAATTTTAGTTTGTGTTGGTATACTATTCACCAACTATAGGTCAGGGCACGAACTTTAGTGCCATCCATTTTTAGTTGTTCATGGAAGTAGAGCTAAATCTGCTCTTCTTACAGGAAAAAATCATTTGAGTTAGCCTTTCAAAATACAACTTTGTGTCACTTTAAAATGCTTAAACTGTAGTGTAGAGAATACACTGTTAAGTGACCATTTTCTATGTTTGTGAAATATTTATATAAAAGTGTTAATTGTTGTAAATTATTTAAAAAATTAACCCCCCCCCCCCCCCCCAAAAAAAAAAACCACAAAAAACTATAGTTTTGTAACCATTCTGGCATCATGATATATTGTTAACATGGCATATGTAAAGCACATAGACTTTAGCATATTAAACAAGGTGCTGGAAATATGAATTTTGTTAACTTTTAAATGTTCTCCACGTTTGTGTGTGTGTATACATACGCATACACACACATATTGTAATTGCCCCCCTACTTTTGTCCCTGGCCCCCCATGTGCCCCCCCTAAATATGAATGCTGGAGACGCCACTGCCTCTGAATCATTCAGATGTTCATTGGCAATGTTCAGATGGGCCTGTACATGTGCTTTCTTGAGCAGGGGGACCTTGCGGGCGCTGTAGGATTTCAGTCCTTCACGGTGTAGTGTGTTACCAATTTTTCTCTTGGTGACTATGGTCTCAGCTGCTTTGAGATCATCAACACGATCCTCCTGTGTAGTTCTGGGCTGATTCCTCACTGTTCTCATGATCATTGATATATATATGTATGTCTATGTGTGTGTGTATATACATACATTGTACAGCGCTATGGAATTTGCTGGTGCTATATAAATAATAAAATAATAATAATATAGTTGTGCTCGAAAGTTTGCATACCCTGGCTGAAATTGTGAAATGTTGGCATTTATTTAGAAAAAATTATAGATCATGCAAAAAATAAATATTTTATTGGAGGATAGTGATTATAAAAAGCCAGCTATTATCACATAGTTGTTGACTCCTTTTGAGATCATATTGATTACAGAAATCACCCAAATGGCCTTGGTCAAAAGTTTACATACCCTTGTTAACAGACACACAAGGTGACACACACAGGTTAAAATGGCAATTAAAGGTTAATTTTCCACACCTGTGGCTTTTTAAATTGCAATTAGTGTCTATGTATAAATAGTTAATGAGTTTGTTAGCTCTGACGTGGATGCACTGAGCATGCTAGATTCTGAGTCATGGGGCGCAGAAAAGAACTGTCAAAAGACCTGCATAACAAGGTAAGATGACCAAAGACTATGCATGACCTGGAGGCATTTGCCAAAATGGGTCGCTATACCACCTGCAAGAATTGGGGGCCTCGTAGACAACTATTGCAAAAGACTGCACGCTGTCATTGATGCTAAAGGGGGTAATGCACAGTATTAAGAACTAAGGGGTCATTTCATGTTTTTATTTGTTGCCATGTTTTGTTTTATGATTGTGCCATTCTGTAGTAACCTACAGTTGAACATGAATCCCATAAGAAATAAAATAAATGTGTTCTGCCTGCTCACTCATGTTTTATTTAAAAATGGTACATATGGTACGTATATTACCAATTCTCCAAGGATATGCAAACATTTGAGCACAACTGTGTGTATATATATATATATATATATATATATATATATATATATATATATATATATATATATATATATATATATATACATACAGTTGTAATCAAAATTAATGAATCCTATTAAAAATCAGGTTTATTGTCAAAATGTACATACTTTCAGCTGTTTGCAATGAGCAAATCAAACAAAAGAAATTGAAATAGTTTAACACAACAACTGTTGAAAGTGGTTTCCCAAATTCAACTGAAAATTCAACTTATAATGATTCTCCAATCTCAAAATTATTCAATCCCTTCATGGCAAGCATATTTAGTATTTAGTAGAGTAACCTTTTGCTATTATGACCTGTTGCAAATGAGATGCATAGCCAGAAACCAGCTTCTGGCAGCATTTTTGAGAAATGTTAACCTATGAGCAATGGCCTCAAGTTCAATAATATTCTTGGGTTCACATGCTGCAACCACATTCTTCAGATTTCACCAGAGATTTTCAATTGGGTTCAAGTCAGGTGACTGTAATGGCCACTGTAGAATTTTGCAGGACTATTTCTGCAATCAAGCCTCTGTGGAATTTGAGGTATGCTTGGGATCTTTGTCTTTTTGGAAGGTCCAATGACACCTAAGCTTCAGCTTCCTCACAGATGGCATGACATTTTCTTCTAGGATTTCCTTATACTTCAATGAATCCATCTTGCCTTCCACACACTGCAGGTTTCCAGTGCCAGAGGATGCAAAGCAGCACCAGAGCATCTCTGAGCCACCACCATGCTTAACTGTAAGCGTATGAGTCATTCTTATTCCTCCAGGAACACAGCTGTTCCATTGGACCGAAACGTTCCAGATTTGTTTCATCACCTCAAAGAAAATAATCCCCAAATGTCTGTTTCTAATTTTTATGATTTTGAGCATATTGGAGCCGACTTTTGGGTCAGTAGTGGTGTACGTCATTGAATTCTACCATGGAAACTTTCCGTGTTTAGTACGTGCCTTACCTTAGTGTTTGTTGCCACCAAATCTTGTTGCACGTCTTTTTTACATTCTTTATTTTTGGTGTAATTCAGAGCTGCATTTCTTCAGAGCATTTATATGAACACATTTTTATAACTGGTAAAAACAACTTGTACAAAATAATATAAAATAAGCATATAGGGGGGGGGGGGGGCAGGGCTTGACGGTCATGGAGGAGAGACGTGCTTTCGATCCTGTCCTATGCTAGCTTGAACTGCAGTTCTCATCCTCATTCAGCTTCAATGGGAACAATTTAAGCAACGTACCCAATTCCTAACTCATTGCAGGGTGTAAAAGTTTAGTAGGAGCTCTCCTGCTGCACAGCTCGGATCATGCGACCTGATGCGCACCGGGCAGGGGAGGCAGGCGATCTCCCGTGCCAGGGCTGCTCGATGGCAATCAACACTTAACTGGATCCCTGTAAACCCCCATCCCTCGGACCACTGGGGGTTATCCCTGTCCACCCTTGGGAGGCTACCCCGACTTAGTAGGAGTTGAAGGCAATGGCTACTACAAACTACAGTGACATAGCCAAAATGGCAGATGCCGAGTGGGTCCCCAACAACACTGAGGACAAACCTGATATCCTGTCCAGGCTGGACAGAATTTTCAATAATTTCTGACACAAGGTGGGGAATAGGATGCACCAACCTGTTCTGAGCCAATTGTGCAAACACTCACTGCAAAAGCCAACCCCAAACCTGCAGCAGAAGTCACATCGGGCCCCAATATGTCGGTGAGGGGGGAAACGTGCCTTGCTACGACGTACTGTGAAACGCGAAAGGGTACTGTTGCGATTCAATGCTGGGATTCTTCAACAGTCAAGGTACCGGTGGAATCTCCAATTGTGCAATCTGGCTCAGCCAGTTGGATCCCATCGAGGCTTGGAGGCCTGACTTATATAACTCAGTTGCAGGACTCTACTATATCCCTGGCTGGAGTGGGTTATGCTGAACCGTTGATCTACATCTGGAAGAGCAAAAGGCCCTTCTATAAACCCTTTCACCAATGTTTATGTAGGAGAATCCTAATAACACTGCTTGTTCCTCTAGAATCTTGTCTAAGTCCTACTGTTTTGGCCTAACACTTACTTGTTTTTTTCACCATGCAACCAGCTGTGAGCCTCCTAGGGAATTCACCCTGTTATCTCTCATACTGATACATGCTTGTCATTATTAGAAAAATTGTGCAGATTAATTGTCATGTATACACTGAAAATGAATCACTTTTCCTGATATTAAGCTATTTCATGACTGCCTATATGTCGTACTTTATCATGCACAGCAAAAATAAAGAATTAAAAAAATGTAAAAAAGCATATGGTACATCAGTCTGTGGAAATACTTTTAGTTATTCATGATAGGCTACTAGATTGGGCTTTACATGATGAGAGATGTATACATCTCTCATCATGTAAGGCCCTTGAGAGTTTCTATGCTGTGTGAATTGCCTGCCCTGACAGCTGAGCCAAAAGTGGTGCAATCTATTAGAAAATGTAGAAATCTGTGGATAACAGACATATAGCCAGTATTAGGAGTGTTACCAAAAAGAAATAGCAGCAAGGTGTGTAGGCACTTCACCGTGAGTAAAAACACTATAAGGTGTACTACTGGTGTATCCCCTTCACCATATAACAGTAATAAAAACAAAACAGAGTGTACACCTTAAGCATAAAAACATAAAATTTAATACATATCCCTGTATTTCAATCAGGTAGGGAAATCTAAAATATCAGAAAACAATAACACATAGTGCTTTCTGTATAAACTGGTAGGAAACACAGAATCAATGGTGAAATATAACTCACACAGCATAGAGCCATGTCAGGCTCTATATAATGCGCTCCAAGGTGCCTATATAGGCTAAAGATGTGCATTTTCTTCCCTCTGTAGTGTAGATGCTGGAGATGGAGGCTCCAAATTAAGTATAAAAGACTTTATTATGGTTGAAAATCAATAAAAATAACAATAATGGTACAAAAAAGCAGTAAATAAATAATATATGATAAAAATCACTACAAAAAGGAATATATAATAGTCCAAAGAGAAGGTCAGGAGACGCATTTCAACTCGTTTCAGCAGACGCGTTTCAGGATCATACTATGCGTCACGTACAGGTGTACACAATGGACGATAATTATATGGGTATTTATTCTGGACGGATAGAGGCTTTGAGTAGCATTGAGGAAGACTCCAGGAGGAGTCGAAACGCATCTGCTGACCTTCTCTTGGGACTATTATATATTCCTTTTTGCTGTGATTTTTATCATATATTATTTATTCACTGCTTTTTTGTCCCGTTATTGTTATTATTTTTATTGGTTTTCTACCATAATAAAGTATTTTATACTTAATTTGGACCCTCCATCTCCAGCATCTTCACTACAGAGGGAAGAAAATACACATTTTTAGCCTATATAGGCACCTTGGAGCACATTATATAGAGCCTGACACAGCTCTATACTGTGAGATGTATATTCCACCATTGATTCTGTGCGTCCTCCCAGTATATACAGAAAGCGCTATGTATTATTGTTTTCTTATGTTTTAGATTTCCCTGCCTGATTGAAATACAGGGATAGGTATTATATTTTATGTTTTTATGCTTAAGGTGTACACTCTGTTTTGTGTTTATTAGGAGTGTTACGCCTGGGTAGATGGGTTTACCTAGCGTCTAGCTTGGTCAGGCAATCACAAGTGGTGGGGGTTATGGTATGTGATCTGTTTGACACTCGTTCTGTTAATGAGGCATGTTCTATGTGGTTATCAAAAAACATTAAAGTTGTATAGGAATCATTATACGAAGAAAATGAAAAGAATTAACCTAGGGCCAAAATGTAGATATCACAAGGTAGAGGGCACAAAAAAGGGGGGTAACCCCTAAATGGTGAATATCATAGAGAATAAACAAAAAAAAGAAATAAATGCCATTCTACCTGTGTATGATTTACTGAGAAGATTATAGGCTTAACCCCTTAAGGACGCAAGACGGTTCAGGACCGTCATCGGCATTTTTGCGTTGCCGACCGACGACGGTCCTGAACCGTCCTAAATTTAAAATGTACTTACCCGATCGCCGTCGTTCCCCCGGCGGCGATCGGCGGTGCTCCCGGTGTGGGGAGACTGCCTGCAGCCCAGACAGTCTCCCCATGGCGGATTAGGACCCCTGGGGCCATGTGATCGCCCATCAGGGCGACCACATGGTCACAATAGGTGTCCTAGTCTCTGCCTGCAGGGGGACTGTCTGTGCTGACAGGCAGTCTCCCTGCAACTGTAAAATCATAAAAAAATTTAAAGTGAAAGGTAATAAAAAAAAATATTATTATATATGTGTATATATATATGATATATAGACATATATTATACCTATATAATATATGTCTATATATCATATATATAATGTCATGCTAAGTGTATTTTTATATTAATATGTACATATATTAATATAAAAATACACTTATAATTAATTTACACACGTATATATATAATATATATAATAACTATATATATATTGTATATATATATTATTATAAAATACGAATAATAAATAATTTAAATTAAATTAAAAAAATTAAAAATAATACTAAAAATTAAAAAAAAATATATATCTATACGAAATGTTATTCTAACTGTATTTTGATATTAATATATATATATTTATATCAAAATACACTTAGAATGAAATTGTATATATATCTATGTATATATAAATAAATAAAAGAATACGAACTATTCATATGTCCATATACAAAATGACATAAATAATTATATAAATATACACGTAGACTTCAAATATATAAATATGCATATATATTTAAATTCTACGTGCGTATTTATGTAATATTTTTACATAATTAAGTTATTTTATTGATTGCAATTTAAGGGACCTGCCTGCCAACCCAGGCCAAAAGTCTAGAGAATTTAATTTGCTAGCACTGTATTTTACCCTGTAACGTTCTACGACACCCTAAAACCTGTACATGGGGGGTACTGTTTTACTCGGGAGACTTTGCTGAACACAAATATTAGTGATTCAAAACAGTAAAACATATCACAGCGATGATATTGTCAGTGAAAGTGACTTTTTTTGCATTTTTCACACATAAACAGCACGTTTACTGATGATATAATTGTTGTGATACATTTTCCAGTTTTGAAACACTAATATTTGTGTTCAGCAAAGTCTCCTGAGTATAACAGTACCCCCCATGTACAGGTTTTATAGCGTTTTTGAAAGTTACAGGGTCAAATATATGGGTCAAATATTTTTACATTGAAAATGGCCAGGTTGGTTACGTTGCCTTTGAGAGCGTATGGTAGCCCAGGAATGAGAATTACCCCCATGATGGCATACCATTTGCGAAAGAAGACAACCCAAGGTATTGCAAATGGGGTATGACCAGTCTTTTTTAGTAACCACTTGGTCACAAACACTGGCCAAAATTAGCGTTCAATTTAGTTTTTTACTTTTTTCACACACAAACAAATATGAACGCTAACTTTGGCCAGTGTTTGCGACTAAGTGGCTACTAAAAAAGTCTGGACATACCCCATATTGAATACCCTGGGTTGTCTACTTTAAAAAAAATATGTACATGTGGGGTGTTATTCAGCGATTTATGACAGATAATAGTGTTACAATGTCACTATTGATACATTTTAAAAATATATGTTTTGAAACCGCAATATCCTACTTGTACTTATAGCCCTATAACATGCAAAAAAATAGCAAAAAGCATGTAAACACTGGGTATTTTTAAACTCAGGACAAAATTTTGAATCTATTTAGCAGTTTTTTTCATTCACTTTTGTAGATGAATAAAAGATTTTTCACATAAAAGTCAAAAAACATGTATTTTTTTCAATTTTTCATCATATTTTTTCATTTTTTAAAAATTAAATTACATGAGATTATATAAATAATGGTATGTAAAGAAAGCCCCTTTTGTCCTGAAAAAAACAATATATAATTTGTATATGAACAGTAAATGAGAGAGCGGAAAATTACAGCTAAACACAAACACCACAAAAGTGTAAAAAGATGCCTGGTCGCAAATGTACAACATCGCAAAAAAAGTCCAGTCCTTAAGGGGTTAAAAAGTAACTTTTAATAAATAAATCTAAAATAAAAAAATATTAAAGAAAAATCATATGAACAACAGGAGTGGGTGGAGACTATACAGTGAGTAAAACTCTGACTACTTATACAAGCTGTAAAAGTGTATACATAACACTAATGCTGAAGCAATACTGTTTTGCTACAATATAACATCAGTGTATTCCCAAGTAATAGAAGTGATACTATATTATATATCACTAATAGCTGTAACAAGAAGGGGGAGATAAGACGACTGCTAAACCAGTGCTGTCAATAGTTAAAAGATTTATGGATAAGTAAATCCCTACATGATAGTACAACTAACGACATGGGTTAGCTCCACATACAATAATTGATAAAGTTCTATGGTGCTTAACCTCAGAAAGATCCAAGATAATGGTTCAGCTCAGACAGATTTCTGACAGACGGCGATTAGCCAGTTAAATATCACAAAATCTGCCTAGATCATAGCAGCGTATTGATAATAAATAAAGGTTGCTGTCAAGCAGTAAAGTGTAAAATAAGGGGTTGCTGACCTGGCTCTGTTTTTTCTCCAAGATACCTAGCAGTATATTCTAGTGTAACAACGGCTGCCTGCACTGAGTTATCTTATGCTTTACCACAGTGGAGCACAAAGTAGTAGCTCACCTGTGAAGGACTGCTGACAGGCAGCAGTTAACCGGTTAAAAGTCACACATGTTGCCTAAGTGCTAGCTGCATCTAAATAATAGGTCAAAGTATAAAGAGAGGGTTTGCAAACAGTTTTGAACAGGTTGCCTAGGTAGTAGAAAATATGCAGACAGTGACAGAAGAAGGCGTATAGAATAAAGATTCCTGAGTCTTGTGCCTTCGAGGGAACCCCTTAATAAAATGCCTGGTCTTATCAATCTCCCCCCATGAACATAATAAAGGAAAAAGAAAGGGAAATAAAGTATGTACAGAGCACATAAAATTTGTGTTAAGAGTCTCCAATATGCACTCCTGAGATGCTGGACATGAAAGAACTTGATGTCGGTAATTTAGCAATTGATAAGCAGAGAGTTAGCTGCCGACACCAATAATGTGTCAGTATGTGTCCAGAGCCCCTGACGTGCACGTTTCGCCAGTGAAGCTCATCAGAGGGGAAGCAGATACAGGCAAGTATAGGAGTATTTAAATCATAAGCTCTTAATTGATTGGGAGATTTTCAGGATTCTGACCAATGGTAGCTTGGGGAGGGAATCTCAACCATTAAGAAATAATTGACTAATTAACCCTATGTTTACCTGAAACTTATGGTTTTTTTTACTGAATATTAAAATGATTGATTATTAAAAAAAAAATAAAAGGTGGAAAAGTATAAGTAACAGTGATTATCAAAATGACAGTAATGTCATTATTTTAACTTATAAGTGATTAACAATAGTGACATAGTTAGTTGAATGAACATAGCAACGTTTATCTGCTAAACTATTTACTGATTAGTGCAGATATATTAGTGGATTCCTAAACTTGTTGACTAAAATGTAACATTAATGAAAATTTTTAGGATTTTAAGATTTTAGGAAAGAAAATGTTTGTAATAGACCTAAATTAATATTGATAATGAATAATTATGCATTTATTTGTGAATGAAGGGGGTAAAATTAAATTCTTCATTTAGTCCCAAGAGGGATAAGGTCTTACATTCATGTATCCATCTGGATTCTTTCCTTAATAGGGTGAGATTAAAATTACCCTTTCTAGTGTTCAGGTGGATACGTTCTTAAACCTGAAACGTAAGATGAGATGCATCCGAGTTATGGAAGTTCCTTATGTGATTGGAGACAGGAGTTGAAATGTTTAGGTTTGAGACGGAATTCACATGTTGTAGGATTCTCCTTGTCTGTTCTTGGAAGGTCTTTCCTATATATTGTAGTTTACAGCTACAAGTAATGATGTACACTACTTTTGTGGTGCTGCAATTAACAAAATCATTAATCGGATGTGTTTTCTGCGTATTGGTGCATAAGACTGATTTTGATGGTTTGATAAACCTACATGCCTTACATTTCTCACATCTAAAAATTCCCTTTGTTTCTTGTAGCCATGTCTTAGGTGATGGTTTTGGTTCAAGATGACTATGAACTAGCAGGTCATGCAGATTGTTAGCTCGTCTTGCTGTGATACTTGGGAATATAGAAAGATTAGTGGCCACCTCTTTGTTGTGGGTGAGTATCGGCCAATTGTCTGCATAGATTTTTCGAATGGGATTCCATAGTTGATCATACGTGCCTATGCATCTAATTGTAGGTTTAGTATCCTTCACTTTGTAATTTCTGAGACTAGTTGATCTGTCCATACTAGAGACTCGTTGGAATGCCTTTTTAAGGATTTTGTTTGGATAGCCTTGCTGTTTGAAGCGAAGCCTTAAGTTCTTAGCTTCTTTTATAAAGGTTTCTTCTTTCGAGCAGTTTCTTTTTGCCCTCAGGTATTGCCCATAGGGAATACCTGCCTTGAGTTTGTAAGAAACTATGTCACTATTGGCTGTTCCAATGTAAGAAATTGTTACACGAAGTAGGTTTTCTGTAAAGTTCGGTATCTACTTCACCCCCTTGGGATAGATTAATAACCAAATCCAGAAATTCTAGTCTGTCCTCACTGATGACATGAGTTAATTGTAGGCCAATAGTGTTGATGTTCAGTATCGAGACTTGTTCCTCGAACTGTGTTACTGAGCCAGTCCAAAATATCAGGACATCATCAATGTAACGATGCCAACTAATGATGAATTTATCAAATCCTGTCTGTAACGTATTTTTCTAAATTGGGCTTCCCACCACCCTAAATACAGATTAGCGTAACTAGGGGCACAAGCACTTCCCATGGCCGTGCCCCTAGTTTGCAGATAGTAGAACACAAAATAATTGTGAGTTAGTATAAAACTCAATAGTTCCATAAGGAAATCCTTTTGGGACGCTGTGATTTTGGATGATTTTTCTAAGAAATATTGGGTGGCTTCAAGGCCTACTTTGTGAGGGATGTTTTTGTATAAAGAGACTACATCCATGCTGGCTAGAAGAGTGTATGGGGGGACAGTGAGATTCTCAAGAGTGAGTAATGTCTGTTTAGTGTCCTGAATATAAGATGGGAGATCACTGACAAATGGGTGGAGTATTTTCGCCATGAATTTGCTCGCTTGTTCTGTGAGTGAGTTATTACCCGGAATTATTGGTCTTCCTGGTGGATTATTTTTGTTTTTGTGAATTTTAGGTAGGCAATAAAAAGTCTCTACCATAGGTGTGTTATTTGGACAAATAAACTTGAACTCATCTTGAGAGATTATCTCACTATCTCTTGCTTCAGTAAGTAGTAACTTGAGAGTTTTCAGGTATGAAGCAGTAGGGTCATTTGGAAGCTTCTCATAGCATGAGGTGTCAAAAAGGTGGACCATACACATTTCAATGTATTTTTCTTTTTCCATTAGTACAATATTACCTCCTTTGTCAGATTGTTTAATTACGAGGTTGGGTACTGCTTCATACCTGAAAACTCTCAAGTTACTACTTACTGAAGCAAGAGATAGTGAGATAATCTCTCAAGATGAGTTCAAATTTATTTGTCCAAATAACACACCTATGGTAGCGACTTTTTTATTGCTTACCCAAAATTCACAAAAACAAAAATAATCCACCAGGAATACCAATAATTTCGGGTAATAACTCACTCACAGAACAAGCGAGCAAATTCATGGAGAAAATACTCCACCCATTTGTCAGTGATCTCCCATCTTATATTCAGGACACTAAACAGACATTACTCACTCTTGAGAATCTCACTGTCCCCCCATACACTCTTTTAGCCAGCATGGATGTAGTCTCTTTACACAATAACATCCCTCACAAATTAGGCCTTGAAGCCACCCAATATTTCTTAGAAAAATCATCCAAAATCACAGCGTCCCAAAAGGATTTCCTTATGGAACTATTGAGTTTTATACTAACTCACAATTATTTTGTGTTCAATGGTACCTACTACCTGCAAACTAGGGACACGGCCATGGGAAGTGCTTGTACCCCTAGTTACGCTAATCTGTATTTAGGGTGGTGGGAAGCCACAATTTTGAAAAATACGTTACAGACAGGATTTGATAAATTCATCATTAGTTTGCATCGTTACATTGATGATGTCCTGATATTTTGGACTGGCTCAGTAACACAGTTCGAGGAACAAGTCTCGATACTGAACATCAACACTATTGGCCTACAATTAACTCATGTCATCAGTGAGGACAGACTAGAATTTCTGGATTTGGTTATTAATCTATCCCAAGGGGGTGAAGTAGATACCGAACTTTACAGAAAACCTACTTCGTGTAACAATTTCTTACATTGGAACAGCCAATAGTGACATAGTTTCTTACAAACTCAAGGCAGGTATTCCCTATGGGCAATACCTGAGGGCAAAAAGAAACTGCTCGAAAGAAGAAACCTTTATAAAAGAAGCTAAGAACTTAAGGCTTCGCTTCAAACAGCAAGGCTATCCAAACAAAATCCTTAAAAAGGCATTCCAACGAGTCTCTAGTATGGACAGATCAACTAGTCTCAGAAATTACAAAGTGAAGGATACTAAACCTACAATTAGATGCATAGGCACTTATGATCAACTATGGAATCCCATTCGAAAAATCTATGCAGACAATTGGCCGATACTCACCCACAACAAAGAGGTGGCCACTAATCTTTCTATATTCCCAAGTATCACAGCAAGACGAGCTAACAATCTGCATGACCTGCTAAATCATAGTCATCTTGAACCAAAACCATCACCTAAGACATGGCTACAAGAATCAAAGGGAATTTTTAGATGTGAGAAATGTAAGGCATGTAGGTTTATCAAACTATCAAAATCAGTCTTATGCACCAATACGCAGAAAACACATCCGATTAATGATTTTGTTAATTGCAGCACCACAAAAGTAGTGTACATCATTACTTGTAGCTGTAAACTACAATATATAGGAAAGACCTTCCAAGAACAGACAAGGAGAATCCTACAACATGTGAATTCCGTCTCAAACCTAAACATTTCGACTCCTGTCTCCAATCACATAAGGAACTTCCATAACTCAGATGCATCTCATCATACGTTTCAGGTTTAAGAACGTATCCACCTGAACACTAGAAAGGGTAATTTTAATCTCACCCTATTAAGGAAAGAATCCAGATGGATACATGAATGTAAGACCTTATCCCTCTTGGGACTAAATGAAGAATTTAATTTTACCCCCTTCATTCACAAATAAATGCATAATTATTCATTATCAATATTAATTTAGGTCTATTACAAACATTTTCTTTCCTAAAATCTTAAAATCCTAAAAATTTTCATTAATGTTACATTTTAGTCAACAAGTTTAGGAATCCACTAATATATCTGCACTAATCAGTAAATAGTTTAGCAGATAAACGTTGCTATGTTCGTTCAACTAACTATGTCACTATTGTTAATCACTTATAAGTTAAAATAATGACATTACTGTCATTTTGATAATCACTGTTACTTACACTTTTCCACCTTTTTTTTTATAATCAATCATTTTAATATTCAGTAAAAAAAAACATAAGTTTCAGGTAAACATAGGGTTAATTAGTCAATTGTTTCTTAATGGTTGAGATTCCCTCCCCAAGCTACCATTGGTCAGAATCCTAAAAATCTCCCAATCAATTAAGAGCTTATGATTTAAATACTCCTATACTTGCCTGTATCTGGTTCCCCTCTGATGAGCTTCACTGGCGAAACGTGCACGTCAGGGGCTCTGGACACATACTGACACATTATTGGTGTCGGCAGCTAACTCTCTGCTTATCAATTGCTAAATTACCGACATCAAGTTCTTTCATGTCCAGCATCTCAGGAGTGCATATTGGAGACTCTTAACACTAATTTTATGTGTTCTGTACATACTTTATTTCCCTTTCTTTTTCCTTTATTATGTTCATGGGGGGAAATTGATAAGACCAGGCATTTTATTAAGGGGTGCCCTCGAAGGCACAAGACTCAGGAATCTTTATTCTATACGCCTTCCTCTGTCACTGTCTGTATATTTTCTACTACCTAGGCAACCTGTTCAAAACTGTTTGCAAACCCTCTCTTTATACTTTGACCTATTATTTAGATGCAGCTAGCACTTAGGCAACATGTGTGACTTTTAACCGGTTAACTGCTGCCTGTCAGCAGTCCTTCACAGGTGAGCTACTACTTTGTGCTCCACTGTGGTAAAGCATAAGATAACTCAGTGCAGGCAGCCGTTGTTACACTAGAATATACTGCTAGGTATCTTGGAGAAAAAACAGAGCCAGGTCAGCAACCCCTTATTTTACACTTTACTGCTTGACAGCAACCTTTATTTATTATCAATACGCTGCTATGATCTAGGCAGATTTTGTGATATTTAACTGGCTAATCGCCGTCTGTCAGAAATCTGTCTGAGCTGAACCATTATCTTGGATCTTTCTGAGGTTAAGCACCATAGAACTTTATCAATTATTGTATGTGGAGCTAACCCATGTCATTAGTTGTACTATCATGTAGGGATTTACTTATCCATAAATCTTTTAACTATTGACAGCACTGGTTTAGCAGTCGTCTTATCTCCCCCTTCTTGTTACAGCTATTAGTGATATATAATATAGTATCACTTCTATTACTTGGGAATACACTGATGTTATATTGTAGCAAAACAGTATTGCTTCAGCATTAGTGTTATGTATACACTTTTACAGCTTGTATAAGTAGTCAGAGTTTTACTCACTGTATAGTCTCCACCCACTCCTGTTGTTCATATGATTTTTCTTTAATATATTTTTATTTTAGATTTATTTATTAAAAGTTACTTTTTAAGCCTATAATCTTCTCAGTAAATCATACACAGGTAGAATGGCATTTTTTTCTTTTTTTGTTTATTCTCTAAGTTGTATAGGAAAAACAATAAACCATTAGAACTCCAATGTGGTACTCAATAAGGTTTATGCATGCGGTATGACTACTATGGGACATAGGAGATTCAAGACATAAACGCAGTCACCTTAGCTGGATCCCAGCAATGGGTTGCTGAGTTTTCTGCCCGGGGCACAAGTGTGAGAGAGTCCATTGGGAGTCCCAGTGTGGCCAGCAAGTCCGTTACCTTGGCGAGATCGTGTTCTGCATGTTGGGAGTCGCCGTGGAGCACTAGCAGTGTGCAGGTCATCTGCCAGCAATATTGGATGTTGTTCCTTTGTGAGGAGAGCCGTGAATGCTCCGCGGGACCTTCTCCAAACCAGAGTGACTCCCAAGAGGTTTGCATAAAAGGTAAGTTGCATCCCTTCAAAGCTGCAAGGTGCTTGATCTTTCACAGCCACTAGATCCTTCACAGCTGCTTTATCTTTGCCTGCTTGAAAGTGGACTACCAGCCCTTAATGACTTGGGTATAAAGAAGTAGCCATCGAGTCCCACAGACTTGGCCTGTCGCTGGGCCATCAGTGCCACCACAAGTTGCCTCAATATATGCGGTATTTCAGCTTCGGGGACTTCCTCAGGGATGCCCCTTATTTTCACGTTTTTCTCTGCCGGTCATATATGCCTTGTTTATGCTGAAGCCCCTTTATCAGCTGCTGCATGGAAGTCAGTTGCTGAGAATGTTCTCCAGAGGTGGTCTCCACTGTAGCAATCTGGCCTGTCAGGCTGTGCAGGTTGGCTCACAGCTGTGCCAAATCAGTGAGTATGTTTTTCTGTAAATCCGCCAGTAGTTCTTTTAGCACTACGGTATTTACCAGGGATGTGTCCATTTTAGCCGTTGGTGGTGCTGGGATCAGCTAAGCAAGGAAAACCACCTCATCTTCTCCCAGGGATAGCTCATCTGAGAGGTCAGAGTAGGCCCCTTGGGCTCACGCGCTGCCATCTTGGGCTCACCCACTGCTTCTGTCTGCCCCCATAGGTCTCCGAAACTGAGGCCGGTCCGTGGCTTGTCTGCCTTTAGTTTTTTGGTCTTTCAACTCATTATGCATCCTTTTCCCTTGTCCGGTACAGCAAGTCTCCCCAATCGGAGTTTGGTGCCCTATTTTAGAGGTAAAATGGTGCTGTCGATTGGAGCTCTCAAAATGTGCCACCATGCAGCTCAACCCCCTTGCTGCAAGTATTCTGCAGTCACTTGAGGGTTTTTCACAACCTGCCTTCTCAGAAATCTGATTGCAACTATTGATACCTTGATACCTGAGCTTGTAAACTATGCCATTTTCTCTAGGAACATCCAGTGCCTTCGCTATCTTTTTGTATTCTGTTTCTTGTTTGTGAAGGGTGATTATCTCTTCTCTTAACTTTGTGGACCATTCTTTTGACTTATTTCAAAAATGCACTCAAACATGACACTCAACAGGATTACTGTAGATCAGGGCTGCCATCAGAAATTTTAGGGCCCCTGACACAGTTAAAGATCTGGGCCCCTGGGGCCAGCCCTGAGTCCGCCCACAAGGATGAAGTGTGTGTGTGTGTGTGTGTATAGTGGATGCGGTATGTGTGTCATGGATGCAGTGTGTATAGTGGATGCAGTATGTGTGTCATGGATGCAGTGTGTATAGTGGATGCAGATTGTACGTTTTGTGTAATGTATGTAATGTTTGTATGCATGCATTAGATGCAGAGTGTGTGTGTAGTGACTGTAGGTGTGTGTATAGTGAATGCAGAGTGTGTGTTTTTGTAGTGGATGTAGTGTGTATAGTGAATGTAGTGTGTTTGTAGTGAATGTAGTGTGCTTGTAGTGAGTGAAATGTGTGTATAGTGAATGTAGTGTGTGTGTGTGTGTGTAGTGCAAAGTGTATTTAGTGAATGTAGTGTGTGTAGTACAAAGTGTGTTTAGTGAATGTAGTGTGTGTAGTGCAGAGTGTGTTTAGTGAAAGTAGTGTTTGTAGTGAGTGCAGAGAGTGTATGGTGAATGTA
This sequence comes from Pelobates fuscus, assembly GCF_036172605.1. Classification (NCBI taxonomy): domain Eukaryota; kingdom Metazoa; phylum Chordata; class Amphibia; order Anura; family Pelobatidae; genus Pelobates; species Pelobates fuscus. Next base: position 213,576,259 of record NC_086320.1, on the reverse strand, counting down.
GTGCAGAGTGTGTTTAGTGAATGTAGTGTGTGTGTAGTGCAAAATGTGTATAGTAAATGTAGTGTGTGTGTAGAGCAAAATGTGTATAGTGAATGTAGTGTGTGTCTGTAGCGCAAAGTGTGTTTAGTGAATGTAGTGTGTGTGTGTGTGTGTGTAGTGCAGAGTGTGTTTAGTAAATGTAGTGTTTGTAGTGAGTGCAGAGTGTGTTTAGTGAATGTAGTGTGTGTGTAGTGCAGAGTGTGTTTAGTGAATGTAGTGTGTGTAGTGTAGAGTGTGTTGAGTGAATGTAGTGTGTGTGTGTAGTGCAGAGTGTGCTTGTAAGGATTCAGTGTGTGTGTAAAATAGGGGGGAAGGGGAGTATTTTTTTTTTATTATTTATTTGTGTATATTTCAATTTTATTCCCCTCTCCCTGGTTCTTACCGTGCCAGAGAGGGGGGAGATCGCATTTCCTGTTGATCCAGTGGCATGGTGGAGGGAGCCAGCCGCGGTACATTGAAGAGGGGGCCCAGCAGCACACATTTTCTTCCTTTCCAGCTCCTCTCTGACTAAATCTCACGAGACAGGCCTGTGTGCTGTGCGGAGCGTTGCCATAGTAACCCGTGGCAACGCTCTGGCGGCCGCAGAATGCAGGAAAGTTAGACAGAGAGCAGCTGGAAAGGAGGACAGAGTGTGCTGCTGGGCCCCCTCTTCATCGTACAGGTAGCAGGGGCCTCTGTGCACATATATATATATATATATATATATAGCGAAAATCGCTATATATATATATATATATATATATGTGCTTCTCTATGACAAGCGTTCAGCGTCGACATGCAGAGCATGGAGATGTTGAATGTCAGTGCTGCACATTTTGCAACACTGACACAGGAAGCACCTAGGTGTTCCTAGGCAGCAATGTAAGCACTGCATTTTCTCTGAAAAGGCAGTCTTTGCAGCAAAAACCCTGCAGTGGTAGACTATACTCACCAGAACAACTACATTAAGCTGTATAATATAAATTAAGCTGTAGTTGTTCTGGTAACTATAGTGTCCCTTTATGTTTGTGCGTGCATAGGGGTAGGGACTGCAGAGGGTGCCGAAAGGAAGGGGCTGTAAGGGGTGTGAGTGGAAGGGGCTGCAGAGGGTACAGGGGGGAATAGAGGCTGTAGTGGGTGCAGAGGAGGGACAGGATGTAGTGGGGCAAAGGGTAATAGGAGCTGCAGTGGGAGCAGTTGGGTAGCCCACTAGCCACTACCAAAAGCGAAACCCTACCATTGCGCACAGTGCAGGGGGCAGGAGCTGCAGTGGGAGCAGCAGGTAAGGGCTGCAGTGGGAGCAGAGGGGTAGGGAATTCAGTGGGAGCAGGGAGGTAGGGGCTGCAGAGGGAGCAGGGAGGTAGGGGCTGCAGAGGGAGCAGGGAGGTAGGGGCTGCAGGAGGTAGGGGCTGCAGTGGGAGCAGGGGTAGGTGCTGCAGATGGAGCAGGGAGGTAGGGGCTGAATGAGGTAGGGGTTGCAGAGGGAGCAGGGAGGTAGGAGCTGTAGGGGGTATGGGCTAGGGGCTGCAGAGGGAGCAGGGGGTAGGGGCTGCAGTAGGGTTGGGGCTGCAGAGGGAGCAGGGGATGCAGTGGGAGCAGGAGGGGTAGGGGCTGCAGAGGGAGCATAGGGGTAGGGGCTGCAGAGGGAGCAGGGGATGCAGTGGGAGCAGGGGGTAGGTGATGCAGTGGGGGTAGGGGCTGCAGAGGGAGCAGGGGATGCAGTGGGTGCAGGGGCTGCAGAGGGGGTAGGGGCTGCAAAGGGAGCAGGGGGGTATGGGCTGCAGAGGGAGCAGGGGATGCAGTGGGAGCAGGGGGGTAGAGGTTGCAGTGGGAGCAGGGGGTAGGGGCTGCAGAGAGAGCAGGGGATGCAGTGGGAGCAGGGGGTAGGGGATGCAGTGGGAGCAGGGGGCTAGGGGTTGCAGTGGGAGCAGGGGGTAGGGGCTGCAGAGAGAGCAGGGGATGCAGTGGGAGCAGGGGGGTAGGAGAGGCAGTGGGAGCAAGGGGGTAGGGGATGCAGTGGGAGCAAGGGGATGGGGGTAGGGGATTCAGTGGCAGCCAGGGGGGTAGGGGATGCAGTGGGAGCCAGGGGGGTAGGGGATGCAGTGGGAGCAAGGGGGGAGGGTAGGGGATGCAGTGGGATCCGGGGGGGAGGTAGGGGATGCAGTGGGAGCCAGGGGGGGTAGGGGATGCAGTGGGAGGCAGGGGGGTAGGGGATGCAGTGGGAGCAAGGGGGGGTAGGGGATTCAGTGGGAGCAGAGGGGGGATGCAGTGGGGGCCAGGGGGGTAGGGGATGCAGTGGGAGCCAGGGGGTAGGGGATGCAGTGGGAGCAAGGGGGTAGGGGATTCAGTGGGAGCAGGGGGGGGGAGGGGATGCAGTGGGAGCCAGGGGGGGAGGGGATGCAGTGGGAGCCAGGGAGGGGGGGTTGGGGATGCAGTGGGAGCCAGGGGGGGTAGGGGATGCAGTGGGAGCAAGGAGGGTAGGGGATTCAGTGGGAGCAAGGGGGGGGGATGCAGTGGGAGCCGGGGGGGGGAGGTAGGGGATGCAGTGGGAGCCAGGGGGGTAGGGGATGCAGTGGGAGCAAGGGGGGTAGGGAATTCAGTGGGAGCAAGGGGGGGTTGCAGTGGGAGCAGGGGGGGGGGGGTAGGGGCTCCCAAAACCCTCCCAAACCTTACCTCTCTGGTGGTCCTCTTCTGAAGGAACCTCACAATGCTGACATGCTGCCTGTAAGTCTGCTCAGGGCAGCTCCGCATAGCTCACTGTGACTGGTGATGTCACTTCCTGCAAAACAAGCCGCACGGAGCTGCCCTGAGCAGTTGCAGGCAGCTCAGTGAGGCTGTGTTCTGAGACAGGCACACTGAGGGGCAGCCTAGTGGGGTCTTTGGGAGGCCCCATAGCTGCCCCTCAGTGTGCCCTGCGAGGAGGACATGATTAGTAGCAGCAGGGGCCCGCGGACGACTATGCGGGCCCCTTGCTGTGTGCAGGCTGGCTGGGGAGATTGTTTAACTCCCCAGCTCAGCCATTACTTACTGCAGCAGTATGTGGGGCTCGGGGCCCCCCAGGACCGCCGGGCCCATGACAACTGTTATGGTTGTCATGCCCTGATGGCGGCCCTGCTGTAGATGCCCAACATGCAGAACTTAAGTAGATAATAAGAAAATACCTAAGACATGTTATCGGGCCTTAGAATGGCCAAATTTAACATAAAAGGGCAAAAAAACACAAGACAGGGTAAAGAAGTAGAAATAACGTAAACGATGAACAAGCCATGGGTCAAGGAAAGGAGATATCAGAATAGACAGGAGCCAAGCCAAAGGTCAAGGAATACAGAGATTGGATAGTCAAAAGGGAAGCCAAGGTCAAATACACAAGAATCAATACAAGGAACGCGCTCTCGGATAACCACAATGGAAACCACGACAGGGCACAGATAAATGGACAAAAGAGGCTTATATAGTCTAATTTGCTTCCTGATTGGTGTCTAATGTTTATAAACATGTGAAAAGGAGGAGGAGCCACCACCAAGTTCAGTTGAGTGATTGGCGCCACTCCCATTGCCTTGTGGGAATGCCGCAAGACCGAGGAGTTTCCGCTGCATCTCAGTTGGCTCCCAGGAATTAGCGGACACGGTGGGCGTCTGCTGGAAAGATAAGTATTCAGCGGCATTCCCCTAAGCGTGAGGGAATGCAACTGCAGCGATGTACGCCTGCCGAGACCCATATTGCCCTCTGACAGGAGGTGTGACTTTCCCTGGGGTCCAGTGGTGGCTCAGGTGGATGGGAGTCAGAGTTCCCAGTACCCCCTCCCCGAAAACTGCCCACCGAGTGGGAAGGGGCCGGCTTATCGGGAAACCGGACATGAAAAGCATGCAGCAACTGAGCAGCACAAACGCTCCTCCGGCCCATAACCCTTCCAATGAATCAAATACTGCACCACACCCCATGACCACCTGGAGTCTACAATCGAATGACTCTCAGATTTGTCTCGGCTATGGACACAGAAGAAAGATGAAACGAGCGCTTGGTGTAATGATTGCCCAACAAAGGCTTAAGCAGGGATACATGAAAAACATTGGGGATACGCAAGGCCGGAAGTAGCGCCAAAGCATATGACACAGGATTAATCTTCCTGGAGATCACATATGGGCCAATCAACCTGGGCGCCAACTTCAAGGTCGGAACCTTCAACCTGATGTTGCGAGTGGAAAGCCAGACCCTGTCTCCAACAACATAACTAGGTGCCATAGATCGACGTTTGTCAGCATAGGCTGCACATGCTTCCACCTTTCTTGAAGATCATGAAGGTGGCAATCAAGAGCGGGTAATCCTTTCTCATGAAACTGCGAAGGTATAACAAAGGGGGGTCTACTACATGTAACGAAGAAAGGGCTATGCTGGGAGGAGTCGTGTGTAGCGTTATTACGTGCAAATTCAGCTTAAGGCAAGAGGTCATACCAGTTGTCATGATTGTGTGATATGAAACACCTCAAAAATCCCTTGTGAAGGATTTTCCATGTACTTGCCTGTGGACCCTCAGTTAAACCCTCTTCCTGCTGTTTAAATACCTGTATCTGTTTGGTTTAAAATGTATAAAAGAAATGTCTGTGTGTTATGTGTAAAAGGTGACTTTATGTATTTTAAAGTGTTTTATGTCTTTTTGCAACCATGTGCTCAATGGAGTCTGCCTCTAGCCCTGGATAATTGGATTACTTTCCCCTTTGTCTCCAGGATAGAGGCCTCTGTAAAACCTGTTTAAACCAGATTGCCATGCTAAAAATATACTTTTACTAACTTTTGAACCCCTGGTCTGATTCATGCCATTTTTTAATATGTTGTTCCCCTGAATGGATTGATTGTGAATATGTTATTTTTATGTGACTGTGATGTATGGTTTTAGAGTTATGAATGTTAGGTAAAAAGTATGTTAAACTGTAAATGTTCTGGCCAGCAGATAATTGAGCTATGTATATTGCTAAAACTCAATTAATCTAGCCTGGCCCAGAGGAGGAGTTTTGTGTTGCATAAATTGTGAGTTCTGTGTGCCAGTAAATCAGTATTGTTCCAGCATTAAGCTTTGGCTCATGTGTGGATTATTTGGCGAGACCAGCAAGTTATTACTCTGTGGATTACTTGGTGATTTTATTTTATGGGAAGAAGGGAATGCTTGACGGAGTAACGGATTGTACCGTCACAACTGGTGGCAAGCGGCGGTATTTTCCCTTCTTTTTCCTGGCACAGAGGATTCAAGGAAAGCACTGGTATATAGTGCATAGAGGGCAACGCTAGCACTCGTGCAGCGACCCTGGCTTCGGAGGAACTCAAGGGATAGAGCTAGCTACGGGCAGCGTCCCTATCCACAGCAACATGGAAGAGGAGTTTCGCAGGAGGGTGCAGCAGCACTTGGCCCAACAGGATGGGCCTGTATCAGAAGAGTACATACTAGACTTGAGAGAGGCCACTCGTAAGGGATTGTGGAACAAGGCCCTGGACGAGGTACAGAGGCGGCGGGGTGAGAGTCTCCCCAGTGAAGAGCACCGGTTGCAGAAGCAAGTGGCCCTGCAGATGTCCTACCTGGGAGAGCAGCCCCTGGAAGAATGGGTGGAGGAACTGGAGCACCGGGTATGGCAGGAGCTATGGCTGGAGGATGCCTACCAGGCACTCTGGTGGTATATGACACAGTATATACCCTGGACAGCCGAGCATGACAAGCCAGAAGGAAAGGAGTTTGATGGTCCTGGCTTGTTATGGGAGTCCTTTGCAGAGACTGACTTCGGGAGCCCTGCGCAGACCAGACTTCAGGACATTTTCTACACAAGGGAGGCTAGGCATGACTGGGATGACCCCCATGAGGTAGGACAAGACCTGCTTCACCTAGCAACCATGGAGTGGGAACTGGAGCAGGACTACCAAGGTCTCTTCCACTCCATTGGGAAGGCTCAGCAGGACAGCAAGGTGACAGACCCAGATCCAGACCCCTTCAGCTGGGAAGATATCATAGAGATGTACTGGGAGGAACCCCAGGCGGCAGGTGGAGATGGGACCGAGGTCTCTCCACCGGCCCCACAGGGATGCTGGGCGGCAAGCCCAGATCCCCAGCGGCAGTGCATCTCACAGGGAGAGGAGACACCCGGTCTCTCTCCCCAGCTCTCTCCCCAGCGGCGGCCTGAGTTCCAGGAGGAGGGGATGGCAGATCCCTCCACCATACAGCAACCAGCGTCCTGGGGAGGGGAGGCAACCAGCCTCCCTCTCCTTCACCAGCCAGAGGTGCGGAGGGAAGCAGGGGTCGCTTCCCTCCTGCACTACCATTCTTTGGTGTCATGCGGATTGGGGAGCTGGTGTGCCCCAATCGGGGGGGGTATTATTTGGGGACGTGACGTGCACTGCAGATCGGATCTCGTTCAGGATCCGCCGCTCTAAGACTGATGTCTTGGGAGGGGGAAATGGGTCCGATCGGGGGCCGTGCCAGGATCTGGCATTTGTCCAGTTTGGTTCTTTTTGGGAGTATTGTGCCGTGTGCCCCTCTCTGGCGCTGCCCCTTCTGGTGCATGTGGATGGTAGTTTCCTTTCCCATTTCCAGTTTCTTAGAGTGTTTTCATTTGGGGCTGGAAGCTATTGGTGTAGATAGGAGGGAGTTCGGGGGGCATTCTTTCCGTATTGAGGCGGCTACCGAGGCCTCTAGTCTTGGCATGCCAGCGCAGGTGGTTCAGAGAATTTGGAGGTGGGAATCGAGACGTTATGTTTCTTATGTTCGCCCGGCTGGTTTACTGACGTGATTTCTTTGCAGATTCACACTCTTTTACTGGGCTTGGCAGTGTGTAGCGGTTCGGCCTGGAGGCGAGCAGTTGTGTTTCACGCCTTCCGAAGCAGAGGTTCGATGGCTTGGTACGAGGGGTATGAGGTGGGTTCGGCTCCTCCCTGAGGTGGTGCAGCAGTCCATCTCCTGGGGGTGCCGAGTGGCCTGGAGATCCACCTAGGGGGGAATGATGAATGATCTGGGCAAGAAGCCCATTTGGGATCTGATTTTGTCGGTGAAGCGGAATTTAGCCCGCATTTTAGTTTTGTTCCCCAATGTGTGCTTGGTCTGGTCGGAGGTCATTGCCCGTAATTATTGGCGTGGCGGCCGGAGCCAGAGTGCCATGGAGCATTGCCGACGCAAGTTAAACAGGTGGGTTTTCCAGTTTGTCTTGGGGGTTCAAGGGATTCCCGGTCCGCCATACGGTTTTTGAGCGGGAGGCGGACACCTAACGGAGGTGGTGCTCGACCTTTTTAATCTCGCCCTACAGGAAGCGGTGGAACAGGCCATGGGTGGTTTTGGTGGGGTTCCTCGCTGATTTTAGGGGCAAAACAGCGGGTCTTGTGGTGGGGGTATGTCCTTGCCAATTAAGTTTGAGGGGTTATATTTATGGATGGAGTGAGTTTAATAAGTTGGCAGGTCTCAACCTCCCCTGCTTCAAATGGTTAACATTAGGTTGCCTGAGGTGTCGTGCCCATCGAGCATGGATAAGGTCGGCTGATGGCAGGCATTGGAAAGATATGATTTATGATGAGGGGGGAGGTGAGAGGAAGTGGTGATTAGGAACCACTGTATGTTTATTGGCAAGGACAGTTGGGTCACTGTATAACACTATGTGTTGAGTTATATATGTATATATGTTAATTTATGCTTATTTATGTCTAACAATTTTGGTTACAGAAAAGAAGAGATTTAATAAATAAAGTTATGAATGTGTTATGCAGTAATTTATTTATGTTATTATAAATGCTGTGGTCTGTTTCATCCATACTAAGTTGTCTGTCGTTATTGGGGGGGGGGGGGTGTATGTATTAGGCTGCATCGAAATTCCCCACTACGTACAAACAAGGCATTCAATGTGTTGAGCTATTTGAATTGCTTTTGTTTAATATGTGGTCGTGCACTCACATGACTTGGCAAACTGGTGTTTTAATAGTGTAGCAAAAACACTCTTACCACAAAATGATCAATGTTTCAAGATCACAAATTATAAAGCAAAGTTTGTTAATATAGAAATTAGATAAGTGGACTCACCAATTACTGATGTGCTGCTAAGCCAGATCCTGTATATACAGACAATATATATACACGCAATATACACACAAGACACACTTGGAAAAATATGTTACTGTACCAGATGTTGCTTTTGGATGGAATTCACTCTTTAACCAGTAGATGGGGCTTAATGTTCATAGAACTGCATTACATTTTACTGAGTGCATTAAAATTCTTGCAACTGAAATTCTCTCGAAATGACTGGTCCAACCTATTTCCTGTTAAAGTCAGCAAAGATAATTTGGTGATTGGAAGATTTTATTGGCCCCAACTCACTGAAGTAGATTTATGCAGTCTAAATTATATGCTCTTGTCCAGAGACTGGGCTGATGTAATAACAAATGCTTAAGTAAACAAGTAGTGCTTTCAAGAAGTGAAGAGAAATGTATATAGCAACACTACAGTGTAAGTAAACAACGACTAAGTGGCAATATACTTCGAGATGGATTGTTATTGTGCACTTTCTACGCTTGCATTATCCTCATCTTGCTTTTTGCCTATGATGATTATTTTTCATTCTTAGTCCTTGACCTTGCAATAGCACATAAACTTTTTTTTTTATTCTTCCTTTTGGTTCCTGAAAGTCTGCTTTGCTGCCATCTAAAAGGTAATTCCCCATTAAAATGCCAACAAATTTACCGCACTAAATGCTTCTGGATTTAAGCTAACATTTAAAATAGCTGTTATAAAAAGCATAACAAATACTTGGTCGACAAATAAGAAGTATAATTTGCCATATAGTTTTTAAAACCCACATATTTTAAACCAAATCTCTTTCACAAACTAATGCTAGTGTAGAAGTCTTACATTTCTCTGGTTAGGGAATAAATCACAAATTATACAAAAAAAGCAAATGAAGTTCTAGTGAGAATTCCATGAAGGAGGAATATGCCCTTATATGGATCATTATACATAAAGGAAATGTTCATGGACAGTATTATTTACACCAAGCATGTCAAACTCGCTGCCCACAATGGAAGTCTTTGCGGCCTGGCGAGCCGCGAGTACATGCTTGGTGTTAAAGCAGAGTAGTCACCTGCTTTCCCCATATTGCAGGTGCCTACTCTGCTAAAATTTACTCGGCTGGGGAGGAGGGCCAGCAAGGGAGCTCAGTGTTCCTGCTCCTCACTACTCCCACATGCGCACCGTCTGTAGTGAAGCTGGCAGCCAGAATATAACGTCATATTTTGGCACCCGGCATCACTAAACTGTGCACGAGGGAGCAGTGAGGAGCAGGAAGGAGATCTCCAGATAGAAGATCTCCACTGGACCCAAGGGAGAGGCCCCACATCAGCTCCCAAGGGTAAGGAGCTATGAAGAAAATTATGTGTGTGCGAGAATGTGTAAATGTGTTTGTGTGTGTTTTAGTGTGTGTGTGTCTGTCTGTCAGTGAGTTTGTGTGTGTGTGTGTGTCAGTGTGTGTCTGTCAGTGAGTGTGTGTGTGTCTGTCTGTGAGTGTGTCTGTGTGTGTCTATCTGTCAGTGAGTGTATGTGTGTCTGTCAGTGAGTGTGTCCATCGGTGTGTGTCAGTGTGTCTGTCTGTGTGTCTGTCAGTGAGTGTGTGTGTGTCTGCATTTGTCTGTCTGTGAGTGTGTGTGTGTGTCTGTCAGTGAGTGTGTCTGTCCGTGTGTGTGTGTGTGTTTCAGTGAGTGTATGTGTGTGTTGCTCAGTGTTGCGTTGGCTGCGACTGGTCAGAGTACCTGGAGGTGCATGGAGGCACTCAATGCCATGTCACATTCCAACGTGACATCTACGTGCTCCACCTTCACAGGGTTTCAAGAAGTAGCGGGAGGATCAGATTTGGCACAGGGTGCGGATTGCGCCATTTGGGGTATATCAGAGGCCAGACTCCGGAGTCGCATACTGGCAGCGGCAATGTGAGTGGAGTCTGTTTGTTGGCTAGAGGGTGGTGCTGGGATTTAGTAGAGGGGGAGTACTGGGACTTAGTATATGGGGGTGGAGGGAATGGGATTTAGTAGAGAGGGGTGCTGTGGTTTAGTAGAGGGAGAGGCTTTTTTTTTATACTGTACTTTTCAAAATAAACCTACGTTTCTATGAAAATTTTAAGTAGTTTTTTTTGCGGCCCACATAAACTTAAACCTTGTTTATGTGGCCCGTGCTAGACTTTGAGTTTGACATGCTTGAGTTTCACCATTACGAACTAAGCAACCTACCTATGCTATCCTCCCCTACTTTTCTTTTTTTAAAGTGCATGTTATCCACAAGTTTACCTAATTTTATACCATATTATTTCCATCTTTCTTTCTTGTGTTCATTCTCACCTTTTCTTTTAACACTTTTTGTTTTTTTTTCCTACTTCCTCTCTTCTGATATTCTCTCTCATGCGTGGTGACTTTAATATTCCTACTATACTCTACAATCTCTGAAGTCTCCAAATTTTTCTCTAAAGCTTCTTCCTTTAATCACAGGTCCAGGATAAAAGCCCCGTAGTCATTTAGATAAATCATGTGACCTTGTCAGGATCGGGACAGGGATCCAACACGCAGGGTACAAAGAGTGGAAAGGTACGTATACCGGGCCTTAGAATGGCCGGACTAACGTACCGAGAGTAATAGAGAATAGTCAGAGACAAGCCGAGGTCGAGGGAACGAGAAGACAGATAAGCGAGAGACAAGCCGGGTCAAGGGATAACAGAGATAAGCAGGGTAGTACAACAAGCCGAGTCAAAACCAATAGAGCAAACTAGAATACCAGAGCACTGAGTGACTAGACAAGCTAGAACCACGACAGGGCAATGAGCTGAAGTGAGAAGTAAGCTTAAATACCCTGGCTCCGGATGGTAGACACGCCTCTGACAAGTACCGATTGGATATCGGACACTAGAGTGGCAGGTCGCTCGTGATAGCGTCATGATGTCACGTATTGAGCGTCCCGCTAGAAAAGGACGTGGATTCCTCGCGGTCGGTGTTTAAGTGACTGGATGAACCGCGAGGAACGAAGGAAACAGCTCGTTTGGACGGATAAACTACTAAGTCTCTACCTCTTTTAGAGGTAGAGACCTCAGGTACCCTGACAGTACCCCCCCTCTCAGATACGCCCACCGGGCGGAAGGAACCGGGACGAGATGGGAAGCGGAGGTGAAATGCTCTGCGAAGGCGAGAAGCATGAACGTCCTCCTGAGGTACCCAACTCCTCTCCTCAGGGCCATATCCCCTCCAGTTGACCAGATATTGCAATTTTCCCCTTGAAATTCTGGAATCAATGATGGAGCTGACCTCGTACTCCTCCCGACCCTCCACCTGAACAGGACGAGGTGAGGAAACCTTAGAGGAGAATTTGTTGCAAATAAGAGGTTTCAACAAGGAGACATGAAAAGAGTTAGGAATGCGTAAGGCAGGTGGCAGAGCAAGGCGATACGCAACCGGGTTGATACGAGTGAGAACCCTGTAAGGACCTATGTAGCGAGGAGCAAATTTCATAGATGGAACTTTTAGGCGAATATTCTTAGTACTCAACCACACCCTATCCCCAGGAACAAAGACAGGAGCCGCTCTTCTATGCTTGTCAGCGTGTTTCTTGAATAACGAGGAATTATGTAACAGAATTTGCCGAGTCTGATCCCATAATTTCTTCAGGTTGGCGACATGATCATCAACCGACGGTATCCCCTGAGAAGAGGAAACCGAAGGAAAAATTGAAGGATGAAAGCCATAGTTCATGAAGAAAGGGCTAGAGCGAGTTGAATCACAAACAAGGTTATTGTGTGCGAACTCCGCCCAAGGAATCAAACCGACCCAATCGTCCTGGTGTTCGGAAACAAAGCAACGTAGATACTGCTCGATCTTTTGATTGGTACGTTCAGCAGCTCCGTTAGACTGAGGGTGATAGGCAGAGGAGAAGTTCAATTTGATTCCCATTTGAGAACAAAAGGATCTCCAGAAACGTGAGACAAATTGAGAACCTCTATCAGAAACAATCTCCGAAGGAATCCCATGTAGGCGAAAAACCTCTCTCGCAAAAATCTCTGCCAATTCAGGAGAAGTCGGAAGTTTAGGTAATGGCACGAAATGGGCCATCTTAGTAAATCTATCCACCACCGTGAGAATAACAGTCTGTCTCTTGGAAGCAGGCAAATCTACGATGAAGTCTATGGACAAACAGGACCAAGGTTTCTCAGGAATGTCCAAGGGGTGTAACAGACCACAAGGAGATGTATGAGGTTGTTTAGTCTTGGCACAAGTCTCACAAGCTGCGACGAACTCCTCAATATCTTTTCGTAGTGAAGACCACCAGAAATCCTTGGATATCAGAGAGTATGTCTTGCGAATACCAGGATGGCCAGCTACTTTACTTTCGTGAAAACATTGTAAGAGCTCCAGTTGGAGTTCAGGAGGGACAAAGTTTCTTCCCTCAGGAGTGTTTCCGGGTGCCAGATGTTGTGACTTCAAGATCTGGTCAAGTAGCGGAGAATGGATTTTGAGACTGGTATTAGCAATAATATTGCATTTGGGTACAATGGAGGACAAAAGTGGTTCAACTGAAGCAGAAGGCTCATATTGGCGAGATAGCGCATCGGCTTTAGAATTTTTTGACCCAGGTCTGTAAGTCAGAACGTAATTGAAATGGGTAAGAAATAACGACCAACGAGCCTGCCTGGAGGACAAACGCTTGGCCTCTCCGATATAAGACAAATTTTTGTGGTCCGTTAGAATGGTAACAGGATGTAATGTACCTTCCAATAAATGTCTCCACTCTTTCAAAGCCTTGATAACCGCTAGTAATTCTCTGTCACCAATGTCATATCTGCTCTCTGTACCAGACAATTTTTTAGAGAAAAATCCACATGGATGTAATGGTTTATCAACACCCAACCTTTGAGATAGGACAGCACCTAAACCAGTCTCTGATGCGTCTACCTCAAGTAGAAAAGGCAGGGAAGTGTCGGGGTGAACTAAAATTGGAGCGGAAGCGAAAAGCTCCTTGAGAGTTTTGAACGCAAGAAGAGCTTCAGTAGTCCAATTCTTAGTATCAGCCCCCTGTTTGGTCATATTGGTGATAGGCGCGATAATTGAAGAATAACCCTTAATAAAGCGCCTATAATAATTAGAAAAACCAATAAATCTCTGTACGGCTTTAAGACCTTTGGGTAAAGGCCACTCTAGAATGGACTGGAGCTTATCCGGATCCATCTTAAATCCTTCCCCAGAGATCACATAGCCGAGAAAGGTTACCTGGGTTTGATCAAAGCTACATTTCTCCAACTTGCAGTACAAGCCATGCTGGAGAAGCTTGTGCAAAACCCTCCTGACTTGCTTGTGATGAGTCTCAATCTCACTAGAATGTATGAGTATATCATCTAGGTATACAATGACGCAATCTTGCTGAAATTCCCTAAGAACCTCATTTATCAGATCCTGGAATACAGCTGGTGCATTGCATAACCCAAAAGGCATAACTGTATATTCATAGTGGCCATATCGAGTATTGAATGCCTTCATCCACTCATGTCCCTGCTGGATTCTCACCAAGTTATATGCCCCTCTGAGATCTAACTTGGTGAAAATTGTAGAGCCCTTCAAACGATCGAAGAGTTCGGTGATCAAGGGAATCGGGTAGGCATTTTTAATGGTTATCTTATTTAGGCCTCGATAGTCAATACAAGGTCTTAAAGAACCATCCTTCTTTTTAACAAAAAAAAATCCAGCCCCGGCAGGGGAGGAGGACCTCCTAATGAATCCCTTGTCTAAATTTTCGTGAATATACTCCTCTAGAACTGAGTTCTCTTTCGTAGATAACGGGTATACATGACCTCTGGGCGGCATGGTACCTGGGAGTAGGTTAATTTTGCAATCAAAGGACCTGTGTGGGGGTAAGGTATCGGCTTTCTTTTTGTCAAATACTGCCTTTAAATCTAGATACTGAGGCGGAATTTGTATCTCTGTAGGATTGTCAGAGTTAGCCGAGGTGTTGGTTAAGCAGAGAGGTGAGACCTTCCGCAAGCATTTCTCTTGACAATTCTGTCCCCATGAAACTATCTCCCCTGACTCCCATTTAATAATAGGGTTATGTCTCCTCAACCAGGAGTACCCCAGGACTATGGGAATAGACGGAGAAGAAATGAGCAGTAAGGATATGTCCTCTCTATGTAGGATGCCAACAGTTAAGTTAATCGGTATGGTCTCACGGAAAATAACAGGCTCAAGTAACGGTCTACCATCGATGGCCTCAACAGCCAGTGGTGTCTCTTTTAACTGGGATGGAATAGCATGCTTGGCAGCAAAACCCTGATCTATAAAGCTCTCAGCAGCTCCAGAATCGATTAGTGCCATAGTCTTTACTACTCCCTTTTCCCACTTTAAAGAAACGGGTAACAGAAGCCTGAGCTCTTTGTAGTTGTGAATAGAGGACAAAGTAGAAACACCCAAGGCCTGTCCTCTAGAGAAACTTAGGTGCGAGCGTTTCCCGAACGATTAGGACAATTTAGGCGTAAATGACCTCTGACTCCACAATACATACATAAACCCTCCCTTCTCCTGTACTGTCTCTCCCTCTCTGTGAGATGAGTACTGCCTATCTGCATAGGTTCAGAAATACGTAAGTCCTCGAACTCAGAATTTTGAAAGGTAGGCGCTAGTTTAAAGGAGGGTCTACGGGTCCTATCTCGAGTGTTCTGCCTCTCTCTTAGGCATTCATCAATACGAGATATAAAAGAAATTAAATCCTCCAAATTCTCAGGGAGTTCTCTAGTAGCGACCTCGTCAAGAATTACATCTGATAACCCATTCAGAAACACATCTATATAAGCCTGTTCGTTCCACTTAACTTCTGCCGCCAAGGACCTGAACTCTAGTGCATAATCCACAAGTGTTCGATTGTCCTGTCTAAGGCGCAACAGTAATCTAGCTGCATTGACCTTTCTACCAGGGGGGTCAAAAGTTCTTCTAAACGCAGCTACAAAGGCATTATAATTATAGACTAGTGGATTATCATTCTCCCATAAAGGATTGGCCCATCTCAGAGCTTTCTCAATGAGTAAAGTAATAACAAATCCAACCTTCGCTCTATCTGTAGGATAAGAGCGGGGTTGTAATTCGAAATGGATGCTAATCTGGTTCAGAAAGCCACGACACTTCTCCGGTGACCCGCCATAACGTACTGGTGGGGTAATACGGGAAGAAGCACCTACAGTGGCTACCTCTAGACCTGAGACTGCAGGAGAAATAGAAGGAGTACGTGTCTCCTCAGGTGGGTTACTAGCACGAGACAAAAGTGCCTGTAGTGCTAGAGCCATCTGATCCATCCTATGCTCCATGGCGTCAAACCTGGGATCAGAAGAACCAAGCTGACTGTTTGTACCTGCAGGATCCATTGGCCCTGTCGTAATGTCAGGATCGGGACAGGGATCCAACACGCAGGGTACAAAGAGTGGAAAGGTACGTATACCGGGCCTTAGAATGGCCGGACTAACGTACCGAGAGTAATAGAGAATAGTCAGAGACAAGCCGAGGTCGAGGGAACGAGAAGACAGATAAGCGAGAGACAAGCCGGGTCAAGGGATAACAGAGATAAGCAGGGTAGTACAACAAGCCGAGTCAAAACCAATAGAGCAAACTAGAATACCAGAGCACTGAGTGACTAGACAAGCTAGAACCACGACAGGGCAATGAGCTGAAGTGAGAAGTAAGCTTAAATACCCTGGCTCCGGATGGTAGACACGCCTCTGACAAGTACCGATTGGATATCGGACACTAGAGTGGCAGGTCGCTCGTGATAGCGTCATGACGTCACGTATTGAGCGTCCCGCTAGAAAAGGACGTGGATTCCTCGCGGTCGGTGTTTAAGTGACTGGATGAACCGCGAGGAACGAAGGAAACAGCTCGTTTGGACGGATAAACTACTAAGTCTCTACCTCTTTTAGAGGTAGAGACCTCAGGTACCCTGACAGACCTCTCCTCTAACCAATGGTCAATGCCTATACCCCGTGGTATTAATAAGTCCATGGATATCTATATAACTTTGGATTTTTTAGTCCCAGTGTTAAATGTATGAACTGCCATTTTTCACAGAAATGCAGTAATTTGGAAGCTAGTTCAGTGCTTACATGACTGGAATCCCAACCGTGCATGTTATTTCTAATCCTTGAACTGGAATAAAAGAAAGTTATCTATGGGAATAAGTAGTAGCTTGTTTTAAAGGAGTTCATAGCATAACAAAGAACAAACAGCTTAGCAAAATTACAACTAAACTTGCAGGGAAATGTATTGCCTATTCAGTAGCAGTGACCATATTTAATATCTACTCTTTTTACTGTAAGAACAATAAGGATGTGGAATTCTCTGCCTAAAGAAGTGGTTTTATCAGAGTCCATACAGATCTTCACACAGCTACTAGATGCATACTTGCAAAAACAGAATATTCAAGGATATAATTTTTCAATGTAAGGTAATAACTGCTTGATCCAAGGATACATTTGAATGCCATTCTGTGGTCAAGAATAATTTTTTTTCTAGCTTGTTGCAAAATTGGAAGTGCTTCAAACTGGAGGGGGAGGTGGGTTGCCTTATTTTGGATCAACAGCAAAAAACAAATGTGAGGAAGGCTGAACTTGATGGACGCAAGTTTCTTTTCATCTATGTAACTATGTATGTAACTCCATCTTCTCAAATAAACATTTTTCTGACAAGACTTTCCCTTTACAATATTGAAAAAATACTATAAATAGTTGTTCTTTTTGTTTCCTTGTTTGTTTTTTATTTAATTTATTTTGGAATTAGGTGATTATTTTTATCTACGTTGGAATCATAGATGCTCAGGAACTGGAAAGGAAAATCTTCACAGATTGTGCTGCTCTTAACTTTGGTCTAATTTGAGGATTAGTTTGCTTGTTTACATCAGACTTTAATAAAGCTGAGTCTGTCAACCGCAGCAAACTTAATTTAAATTCTCATGGTGCACAGAGTTCCATGATGTCATCTCTCTGTTGGTGTCATCCACCCATTTATGACCAATTTAACAATACATTATGGTAATTGGTTACCTGCAGCCCAGCCACCAATGAAGGTATGCTTAGGACAGAGATTACACTCTGCCTTAGTAAATACCAAATCATACCAGCAATGGTTGGGAAGCTGAGAACATCATTGATGCCCATTACAGCTTGAGCTTTTATCATTATCCCAAGTAGTTTAAAAGTGCTTGACTGTGAGCTGCCAGGAGCCCTCATGCAGAGTTAAACCATCCCACAATTGATTAATCCTAAATGGAGACAGAGCCCCATGTGACAAAAAATTAATATATCAGTAAATCCATCCTTTGCATAAATACTGCAGCATAGTGAGAGACTTTATACGATGAAAACATTATGGAAGAAATATACGTGGTGTAACACACATTCACATTATTATTTTTAGTTTTTATTTTTTTGTTCTAGTTTTGGTTTATTTTTAACCTTTATTCCTTGTATTTATTCTGTGCTAGTAATGGTGAAAAAAAACAACATATTGCAAACACAATTTTGGTTAATAATCTTCTGTTGTAAGAGAGTTTTGTAAGGTTTCCAAATATTCGAGTATTGTAAATCACCAGCAGGTTGCAGTAAAACCTTACTTCACTACGAAGACATTACTTTCTCAAGGGTGTGTTTGAAATTAATCTTCTTGATGAAATAGCTTCACAAATCTTCAAACATCACCTATAAACCAATGTAGGTTTATATCTCATATCCGAGATTACACATTATTTTTTTAAACAAATTATGTGCTTTAGGAATTTCATTAAACATAAATGCATACCGGTAGATTAACATCAGTTTTCTGAATTGTCAAGAAATAGTAAAATGACATGTACAATTATTTATGTAGCGCTAACATATCTAACAGCATTGTACAATAGGTAAATAAGAAAAAAAAAAACATTTACAGTCTTATTCACTAAAGTGAGAACTCAAACTGAATTCAAAGAGTATTTAAAATTTCTGGTCAAAGTAGACATGCTGGAAGTATAGTTGATTTAGAGGCTCAACCAACGAGGGTGCGTCCCTCGCCAAGGGATTAACATAGTATAATGTTTGTTATTCTTGATTCTATTTTAATTTTATCTAGGCTGGTCAGGCTAGCACTGTGGTTGAAGCAGAGAGAAAAACAAAATATATATTCTAATCTGATCCACAGTTGTAGTGAAGGTAATTTAAAAAATAACCGGAATGAAAATAGGTTTTAAACCGGAAGTAGTTTTATTAAATCTAAAAGTGGCCTAAAATGCCCAAAAAAGAACAAATAGTAATTGTAACGGATCGCCTGGCACCCCGACTGGGTACCTCCGTTAAAGGATGCTCCTAGCGCTCCTGAGGACTCCAAGCACTCCACCAGACACCATAACCACTGTAGACTCCCACGAACCGCCGCAGCTTGGTTGGGGTCTCGCCACGCTACCCACTCTGGACCCAAGACCAGGGTCTAGCTTCCAGTAGATGGACCTCTCAGAATTCCAAAGGGCAGGCACAGGAACAGCTCTTAGCAGAGCTCAGCAATAAAACCCTGGGGAGTATAGTGATTATAGCAATCCCCAGAGTGTAGTTCTCCAATCCCCCAAACATGAGTCGAGACTTCAGGAAGGTACAAGATGATCTGAGGTGCTAGCACACCCAGTCTGCTTTTATTTCCATCTTACACATATAAGACCGCCCACAGGGGCGGGGTAAAACAGCCAATAGCATAACGGTTACAACCCACAAGTTCCCTCCCCTCAGATAACCAGTTAACATAATTATACAGCCAGGAAAACTACAGTTTTTATACATGTGCTATAACTTTAAATCCATACATCCAATCTTCCTAAAAACTGCATATTTAGAATCAGCACACTTAACAAACATAAACCCTTCCAAAAATCAGCCAAATCCCCCCAGTGGATCAAAAGTTAGCTGGAAGTCCTTTATGACTGACCGCAAGCACAATTTCCTGCCCAAAACAGTTCCATAGATTTGGGCTGTGCGGTCGGTCAATTTCATGCCGAAAAAACGACTAAGTCCCATTTCGAACGGGACTTAGTCTCTGGAGCTGCAAGTTCCGTATGGGAGAAGGTAAGGGTCAGCGGTGTTCGGCAAAATGTGTAGCCGATTTCAGTTCCACAGAATCTTTAGCATACACCGCTGACCGCGTTCGACTGAACAAAGATGGCCGCTGCCACGTGCAATTAACCGGCAGTAACCTCACAGCCTGGGAGGTAAATTGCCTGCACACTTTAGCTTCTGGGTGGTCCGCCTGTGTGGTACTTGGTTCAGTAAGCCCTATTTACTGAACCAAGTGGGGGAAAGCCAGGAACAAGTTATTTTACAGGTCTGGGGACATAGTCTTAAAGGGGCATTGTTCAGCAAAGTCACAATATGTCCCCAGACGGTTCTTAAAGGGCCATACACACCAATAAAAGTCCATACGTTTTCAGGGGCCATAGTCTTAAAGGGTATTGTTACCCAAAGTCTCAATATGTCCCCAGACAGTTCTTAAAGGGCCAGCAGCAGTACAATAAAATACAACATGCCCCAAATAACCCAGGGGCCATAGTCAGCAGGCAGGAGGCGGGCAAACAGGCTTCTCCAGGGCCCAGTGGCGAGGTTGGTTTCGCCACAGTAATAATACACATCATCACAGCAGCTAATCTACTACTAGCCCGTAACTGGAAAACAGCGACAATTCCACGCATTCAAGAATTAATTACTCAAGTTATATGGCAAGCAAAATAGAAAGGGATATACTAACGAACTTAGGAAACAGATACACCCAGATAGAAGACTGGGACATATGGATAAATAAACTGGAATCGATAACCCAAGAACTGGTATAATAATGTAAAAGGTCAAATGGATCCCAAAGATCCCAGGTAATAGGCAAATAATAAAGGATAGAATAATAAACAATATGATATCAAATAGATTAGTTATCTCTCTCCAAGGACAGGTAGATAAAATAGATTAACAATGAAGAAGCTATAACAGGAAGCTAGATAAGGTAGGGGAAGGGGGTGTGAGGAGGGAGGGACTAGAGTTTATCACACAACTCCTCTGTTGTCTCTCTTCCCCTTTCTGTATACAGAGATGAAGAATGAAGTTGGATAGGAGGGAACAAGGGAGGAAATATTAATGATGACAAGAATACCTAGGCCAAAAACAAGAAGCACCAGGTAAACCACATGAGCCATGTAAAAACAAAAATATATATCACAACAATTATATCATCCGTTTGTGTATGAAAAATTCAAAAAATGTTTTATGGTGTCTTGGAAAGTTACAGGGTTAAATATAGTGCTAGCAAATTAGCAAATTATACATAGAATTATTATATATATATATATATATATATATATATATATATGTGTGTATATAAGTTTTATAAATTATTTTTATTTATATATGGGTATATATATAGTGATATATACGTATATACTTATGTATATATATATATAAATATATATTATTTTGTTCTATGTGTATTTTGATATCAATATATATATATATATATATATATTTATTTTAAAATACAGTTAGAACGAAATTACACATATATATATATTATTTATTTTTAACGTATTTACATATTTATTTATTTTATATTACATATAAATATATATTTATATATATATATATATATATATATATATATATAATCAATATCATTCTGCGTGTATTTTGATATTAATATATATATATATAATTATATATGTTAATATTAAAATACACAGACAGTGTATGTGTATGCATGTGTATGTGTAAATATATAATAAATAAATATATATATATATAATAAATAAATATATATACATTTTTCAGGCAGCAGGGGGAGAACCCACTGCTGGCATTGCTGTGGACGGCTATGCTGTCCATGTGATCGTGAGGTCCTCGCAAGGACCTCGTGATCACATGGCCCAGGAGGGCCGGAACGGGAGCAGGGGGACTCCCTGGCATCTAGTGAGTCCCCCCACGAGTAAGTAAATAGGATAGCGGGGACGTGCTATGCCGCCGCCCCCCCCCCCGGCATTTAAAGCCAGGTCCCCAAGGACAGCATAGCACACACGCCGTCTTTAAGGGGTTAAATGTAGATTTTTATTTTTTTACTGCTCCTTCTTTTGCTCCCTTAATTGGCATTACTTGATCCATGAATAAAATCAACATTCAGTGACTGTCCCCAAGCCACCAATCATCTTTTTTTCCATTAATCATCTCTATTTTATGGCAACACTGGTGGTATTCAAAATCATGAATCAAAACAAACATTCTTGGTAATAATTACTTAACCTTACACATTTTGTTATCATAAGAATTAATACATTCTTCATTTTTTTGTTTTTGTTTTAAGCTTAGATTGTCTACATGCCGGACATCTATTTGAGGATTCCAGGAATATATATTTTTTTTCTTTTTAAAGTAGCTACTTGATAGTTCCCTTTTCAAATTAAGTGCCTGCTATTTATAATTGTTGTTTATTCCAGTAATATTTTTAGGTAGAGTCTTACACTAAATGTGCCAACGCAATGTTTATTAGTTATTCTTTTTATACTCTTGTGATTTCCAGTAAAATAAAAATATAAATGTATTTTACAAGTATTTCATATTTAAAAATGGCTATTGTTTCCATATTCCTTAACATCTAAATGTCTTTCTCTATTGCTTTTATTTCATACTTATTTTCCAAGAAAGCTTCTCTAGCTTACTTGCTTGTTCCTCAAATTCAGTTTTTTAGTGTACTTCCTCTTTATTCCCATTATGTTAAATTTTGGAGCATTTTTAATCCAAGGGCTATAATGACAACTCTGGTAGCTAATGTAACAGCTGACATTTACTGACTACTGTCGAGAAGGAATCTTTCACATATATATCTGCAAATCCAAAACATTAGCCTCTTCTTGAATAAATTTCCAGAACAAAAAGAACTGGCACAACCATTATTAAGGAAGTTAAAAAAATAATTCAACTGAGTCTTACTATCACACCAAATGAAACAAATCAATATTTTAAAAAGCCATGAGCATAACACTACCATGCTCTACCAATATGCCACAAATAAATTGGTATAGCTGGTGGCAAACTCAGTCCTCATTTCAGTTCCCAACACGTGTAGAAAAAAAAGCCTTCTAATACCAAAAAACATATTTCTAAAAATTAAATAAAAACTTAAACATAACATAAAAAAATATTTTGTTTTATTACAGAGTTAAAAAAAATATTATTACTTATAAACCCTTAATATGGAGTATAACAAAATAAAGTAAAATGTTATCTACTGTTACTAATATTTCTATATCTTTACACTCAATAGCCATCAAAATTGTACGACCTGGACCATATCTCTCAATTAAGCCTTTGTTTGCTTGAAATTAGTAGTATTAGTAAGTGATGGTATTCAGAAATAGAACATGAATTTGATTCTACTCCAGACATTATAGGCTTTTGGGTAGTCTATGGCTGCTATATAAATTTTGAGCCAAAAAATAAAAAACAGGGCTTTCTGGGTTCAATTTATACATATAATCATATTCCAGTACATTTAAAATGCCTTTGTATCTCCTCCTGCATCTTATCTAAAAGAAATCTAATATTTTCTTCATATCAACAGTAGGGTTCTTGTTAAGTTTTCTTGTCCTCTCAACATCTTTAACACTCTTCCAGTTAGTATTCAGTGGTCATAATCACCACCCTTTGCCCTTGGGCTTAAATTGTTAATCCAAGTACTGCGACCACTTCAGTGATTTGTGCCTGGAGTCTGAGTACAGAGCTTTGCTTTGAAATACTGTACATACAGAGATTAAGCCCTTTGCTGCTAGAGGTGTAACTCTACTTCTGAGACCATCATTAGCCACTCAAGAACAAAGTTCCAAGCTGGCTGTTGCCAATTCTTCGATGCCCTGATGCGCACAGATTCTCAAACCATGTCAGCTCCCTATGTATCTCTTCTCAATCAGGAATATTGCAATAAATTTTAATTGAATTTGTAAGTATATTAATCTATCCATAGTAATGAGCTTTAGTCCTCCCATCAAATAATGAAGGCTTTGTATCATCTTTGTCCAGCACCTGCTTGAATGGGGCAAATAATATATTTTCCAGGATCTAGATGTCCTGGGTTGACAACCTCCCCCCCCCCCCCACTCCCCAGTGCTCCTGCCATTGGGGCTCTGAGTGGATCCCCTTTAAGAAGTTCAGTTGTAACATTCCATACTACTGAAGAGAGTTGGGCTCCTATGCTTTCTACATCTAATTTCAGCCATTGTTTAGTGTCGAAAGATACATGCCACTCCACCACTCTTTGTAGAGTGGTTGTGAGATAGTATTTGAATATATCCAGCAGAGCAAGGCCACCTTTAGCTCTTGGTAGGCATAAAACGCCATGCCAGGAACCAGGATTTCCCCCTCCGCAATACATATGCTATCACCATTGACTTCAGGGATCTGAAGAAAGCCTGTGGCTGGGCAATCCAAATAGTTTGAAACAAATATAGAAGCCTCGTCAGGATCTTCATTTTAAGACCGATATCATCCCAAGCCAGGAAATATGTGGGTAAACCTGTTGAATTGTCTGTAGAAGTTTCAAATGAGTCTTTTAATATATTTGGTCTGGATCCGATGTCATTAGATTACACAGGAAAAAAAAAAAAAGCAGACTGTCCTTACAGCAGAGATCAGATGAGTCCTTCAGGACTGTAGTGGACACTGAATACACTAGCCTAGCTATCGATTTCCCTATTAAATCAGCAGCAGCTACACTGTCCCTCCTCTCACTAAGAATGCAGCTTCTGGGGGGCGGGGCCTAGCTGTCATGGAGGAAAGACGCACTTCGTGTGAGCTCCCTCAATATCTCACTTTAAGCAGCTATCAACAAGCGAATTTCACCCCAGAAGGGGATAACCCAGCAATGTTGCTCCTACCTGACCGACCCGACATGCTTAATAGCGGTCAGCAACTCGACAGAGTCTTACTAACCTCCGCGTGGCAAGTATGGCCTGGTGCTCACCGGGCGGGAGAGGCGGCCGATCTCCCGATCCTGGGATGCCCAGGAGCAGCTACTTCCCGGCAGGAGCTCCGTTAACCCCCCCTCGGACCGGTGGGGGTTATCCCGGTCCACCCCTGAGAGGCTGTCTGGAGCTAATGGACGCACAGAGCACAGCCGCCCAGGCTGACATACTCATCTGCGACGCTCCCAATATGGCGGGAGCCGCGTGTCCTCCTGGTACCAGCAAAGCATGGCAGGATATTGAGTTTAAGCTGGACAGACTCTTTAATCAATTTTGGAAGCAAATAACAAGCAGGAAGCCCCAACAAGCCCCACCACAGCCCCAACAAGCTCCACCACAGCTAAGCGAAGCAGTCCCCATTAAAATCCACCAATGCAAAAGGCGTTGAAGACGGGACCGGAGGCACAAACAGAAATGCAGAGCCTGCCCCACGTCAAGCACTCGCCTCCACCTTAAGCCACCACAATCCCGCACCAGACGTGAAGCACCACCGGGTCAGATCCGACCACCCAACAAAACAAGCTTCCACCACCTCAAGCCGTGAACCCGGCACTCAGCCAGAGACTTGCCTTTGTTGTTCCAGGTATCAGGGACTCCCAGGGTCTGCACCTGGCGCCCAGAAGGGATCGGATGAGCACAAGCAGTAAACAGCAGCCTGCCAAGCATATCCCACTATAGCCGATCCTCCACACCATGCCTTTGATCACATGAACTGCTCTCTGCACATTAACTAATCGTAAAGTAGCAAGCGTTTAACATGTCATTATTTCACCTCCTAAAGAGTTTATTGTGGTAGTTCCTTACATGCCTTGATATACACACATTCAGCCTAGCATGCTCAAATATAACACACTTCTGTCTAAAAAAAAAAAAAAAAAAAAAAAAAGAATGCAGCTTCCGAATGAATCTAAAATGGATGCTGTCCAGGAGGTGGGAGGGTCTGGGAAGGAGGGTCTGCTGCGGATTGGTTGGAATGTGTCTGCTGACTGTGAGGTACAGGGTCAAAGTTTACTCAATGATGATGAATAGGGGGCGGACCGAACATTGCATATGTTCGCCATCCGTGGCGAAAGCGAAAAAGCTATGTTCGCCAGGAACTATTCGCCTGCGAACCGTTTGGGACATCTCTAGTGAACTGTCAATTCTCTGGAATCTACACCATTGAACAAAACAATGAACCTTTCCTGAAGCATGTATTACCTTTCTACCTTTCTTCATGAGATGCTCCTTTTTCTCTGAAATTTTTATGAAAGATTTAGCAAATTACATCATAATCCAGTTCTGACAAGGCAAATTCAGTGCAAACTTTGCAAATAAAGTGGAAACATAGAAACATTGTTTCATTTATCTTTTTCTCAGTGTGGTGATTTCTCCATGCTGACTGCTAGGACAGAGCTTTTAACAATGACTGACAGAAGGCTATGATTGAAGTGCTTGTTGTGTAGCCTTTTTGTTTGTAGCAGTCAGACAGTGTATTAAGGTGCTAATAATGGTATTCACTGTGAGAGCAAAGTTTACTGTACCTGATAGCATGACGGCAAATGATGACTTGTTTTGTGTAACAAATGAAGGCTGGAGCCGTGTAGATAGTTACACCCGTTGATGAGCTTTATGGATACCAACAAATAGAGTTTGCCTTTGTTGATTGCCATTCTAGGAAACTAATGCAGTGATCTGAGGAGTTTATTTTCAGTTTAATACATTTGTGGAATACAATTTCTTCTCCTTCTACCTGTAAAATATGATTTATTTATTAATGCTCAAAAATCTTTCTTCTAGATCAGTCGTAAATAGGTTGGCATATGCTTCACCATTTTTCATGCTCATCACAGTACCGATCATTTGCAAATAAATGTTGGTAATAGAAATAGAAATTGATTAGGATAAATTATGTAAGTTTGCGGATAATTTCTGCTATGTGTTTCTGCCTAGATTTGTGTGATGAGAGGAATTGGAAACGGGTATCAATTCATCTTTATGCAGTAAAATAGAAAATAGGTATAATTCATCATAATAATTACAGATACTCAAAAAACATAGCTTGGTACTTCATATTACATCTGAGTTAGGTATTTCTTTAATTCTGTAATGTAAACCATTGCTGTCTTGTGAAAAAGACAGATATTAGAGGCACTTAAGCTGCAATAACAGTCATACTCGGTTATTCAATCAAATGCCACTCAATTGATGGTGCAGCACGCATGAGCAGTAGCCTCCTAATGCTTCCCTAATGGAGAGGCTTTGTATTGGCTGAGATCACCACGATTGATGATCTCATCTGAGGAGGCGCTTTTGGAAGTGTGCATGTCATTGCATTGTTATAACACACCCTTCTTACGCCACCACCACCCTATTGGGCTGTTCTGCCTTTTGTTCCAGTCTGGCCCAGCCCATATTAAAAATAATTTGCTTTTCATATTGCTTTATGACAAAATTTCAAACATATCTACAATGCTCCACAACCAAATGTAAAATTTGATAACATTATAGTACCTTAGCTTTTTCCATCACTAGTTGATCTGTCATATGATTTGGTAACTAGCATAGCCACTATCTAATGGCAGCATTTGCTGACCTCCAGGAGCCAATTAAATGTCAGTATTAATTAAATTTACATTAGTGGTAGTTAATATTGCTTTCAATGTCAGTTCCACAACACTTCACTCTATATTATATTGCAAAAAGGAACAAATATTGCAATTATCAATCTTATAAGTATGTAACCTTAATAATATGGACACTGTGTATGTAAACTCATCTGTGTATTTGAAATACTCATTAAAAGATTTCTTAATATGAAAGGCGACAGGAAATTAAATCTGTCTTTTTTGCAAGGTTTTATCAGCTAAAATATTACATTTAAACTACGAGTTTTACATATTTGTTTCCTCCTATATGCAATGCACACACATATAAACCCAGCAGAGAGAATGTTCTACTTACGCATTTATACTTTAGACTTTAATTGTAATTTCAGTCTAATTCCAATATTATGAAGTAGGAAACTTAAAATGCAGTAACAAGTGTGAAAAATGTTATAGCATTGGAGTTTTTTCCCCCAACATATTCAGAAGGAAGTGGCAACTATCTCTAAAATCTGATTTATTTATAGCATAAATGTAAAAAAAAAAGTGTTGATGTATTGATGTCTAAAAGCAGGCCCATATTTTTAGGATATAAAGCATTAACGGTGTAGCAGAACCACTGCGTATTCTTTGTTTTCCATTTGTATTGTGAGTTTCCATTTGTATTGTGTATTTCATGTATTGTGTTTTGTTTCCCAGTTCGGGAGCGTCCATACGAACGGAACCCATTCGTCATCCGAATGGGGACAACCCTGTTGCCCCATTAGAATGTTCACACCAATTACTTTGAACGTTCACACCAACAATATATGTGCAAAACCGCAAAGGAGGTAATTAATGAGTTCTTCCCTGGGTGGCTGCCATTTCGTATAGATAAATGTCAACCAGGGGGAGCATTTGTATCCCGAAAGGAGACGCTTCCCTTGCATGGGGTTCGCACACCATGCACCTCCCGAACGGAGAACGGTTGGAGAAATGTACTTCTGTGGGGGTTCCTAAGGTTGGTGGGGATGCTTTTGGGGCACTGGCTATTTTGGTGGGCTTTCTGTACCTGGGAGATGAAGAGACTAGATCCCTTATCCCACACCTTGGCTCCCAGGCACAGTGGATCCTGGCTGAAGACCCCTGTTGTTTTGTGTGGAAGACCCCGGGCATGTGTGGCGGGCTTTCTGGGCCTAGGAGACAAAGAAGCTTGGATCACAGACACAGAGGATTCTGGGATGGAAACCCCTGTCTGTTTGTGTGGACGACCCCTTGCAAGGGGTTATGCATAAAAGCAGTGTGTGGTACAATGAAAATTGTGTTGTAATCCCGGAGCTGTGTCGTCCAGTTATTGGGGGAATGGGTGTCTCTATACTTTAAGTGGTTCCAGAGTTCCAGAGGGAAGAAATTATTCTACCTACAAAATTATTCATCTACCCTTTTTTCATTCAGACTAAGAATATTCGACCTAAGTACTTGAAGGTGGTGGCCCTTATAGTAAAGGAAAAAAGCGAAAAAGTTAAATGAAAAATGTCATTACAAAGCAGAACCAAAGACCAACATTTCTATTTATAAACTGTTGGAAAAATAAAAGACTCCAACATTAAGCATTTCAGAAAGATGAAGTGCTTTATGTGTCTCAAGTGTTCCTTTAATGAAGATTGTTAGCTCCAATCATGGGAGGGATGGCAAGAGGGCACTGGGACAATTGCCCCCTGGCCACTAGTATACTAGGTTTGTGGGCTGCAGCCCAGGGCCGGCGCTTCCTATAGGCGACTTAGACAGGGGCGCCGCCAGGATGCTGCCAGGAGCACCGCCCACCCCCCTCATGCTGCAGCCGACTGAGCGCTCTATAGAGAACCTCAGGTGGCTGCAGCACTGTCATGGACCATATCTTGCGCCCTCATGGACGGTCCTGGGGCGCAAAATATGAGGGATCAGCAGGAGGGAAGGGCACAGTGTAGCGTGGCCGAGCTCCGGTCCAGTCCGTGGTACAGGAGCATCCCTTTCCTGTACCTGGCCGAACTGACAGGGAGTGCTCACTGATCCCCATTTGGCTGGTTACAGGAAACAAACTCCTGTACCGCGGACTGTACTGGAGCCTGGCCACTCTACACAGGGTAGGAGAGGTGGGGTGAGGAGATCAGGGAGAGACCACTGAGGGAGGGGGGTGGGGGGGATACCATCATGGGAGGGGGGTAAGGAGGAGAGACCACTAAGGGAGGGGGGTGAGAAAAGACCACTAAGGGAGGGAGGGAGGGTTAGGTGAGACTACTAACATATTCCACAGTGCTGAACAACTGGGGGGAAAGACAGTACAATATTACAGACCAATACAAAGGGTAAAGAAGGCCCTGTCTGTGAGTTGAGATCTAGCCATTGAAGCTCTTTAATACAAAATGCTTACTTAGGCAGCCCATGAGCTTACAATCTAAAGGATAAAAGGAGGATTTGAGACTAGAGGTAGCCAGGGAATTTGGAAGTGATGGCCAAAGAAAATAAAAGGAAATTTGCAGCTACTGGTAAAAGGTCAAAAGTATGAAGAGGTAATTGGGTAAGAATTCAAAACCGCTAGAAGTAACTATAAAAATATGATTTCATCATTTCTACCTCTCACTCCAAACCTGACACAATTTTGACAACAACATGGGTGGAGCCAGCAGGACACCTCTCCCCCGTAAGCCGCTAATCTAGGGATCCTTTCCGGCACTTCCGGCGGCAGCGCACTTACTCTGGGTTGCCATGCGTCCAGGGCTATGGCATTTAGTCCATAAAAGAGCCTTGGTCCGTGGTCCTCCCCCCCCTCCACATCCTGACCATTCAATTCTACCTCCTATGTTCTTGTTTTCTGTTGTATTCAAATGTTCCCATTCAGGACTACTACTGAGGTACCAAGCCAGCACTTCTCATTCTGGTATTAGGAGGATCCTACCTGTAGCTTTCGTATATTGTTACAATCTGCATAACTGTGAAAACTTGTATATACTCTTATACAGCTATTGGAATTGTACTCACTGGATGGATGCTGGTTATAAATAAAGAATAAAAAAAAATAGCTAGAAGCATGATATAAAATGGAATAGTTTACGATCCAAATTCTATCAGCCAAAATATTATTAACTATATGTGCATGTAATATTGGTGAAATAAATTAACTGAAAATAGCAATCAGAACCTTCATGTATGCAGTGATAAACTACATGTATAAAGGGTAACATTGTTATGGGTGACAGAGGGTAGTGTAAATGAGTTGGAGTGTACTATATATATTGGGTTCAGAAGGATGCCAGGCTATAAATGAGTGCTGGAAGTAGGGCCAGATATGTAAATGATATACATAAAAGTAATTTGCTTCTGAAAGTTGCCAGCCTTCCATGGCTTCCATGTAGAACAAAAGTTGGGGTTGAGTGAAGTAGACAAAAAACAGGAACATATTTTTTGAAAGCGCAGTTGGGGCGATAAGAGAACTCACAATGTTTAATAATATTTACTTTAACAAAATAATTTTATGATAGCTGTGATTGAATTCAAAACCTGGTAGACTCATGCATGGAGAAAAAAATTCAGTTCAGTCAAATTAGTTAATCGGATGAATTTCGGCCATGCGATAATTTCAGGAAAAACTATTTGGTTGAAAAAGGAGGGAGTTAAAATGGGAACTGCATACAGTAAAATATATACATAATATAAATAGAATGATAGAAGCATTTTCCCAGAGCTTAGTTTACAGCTCAAGTAAGAAAAAGTAGCCAATGGAGGGGGGAAAAGGGAGGAGAGTTAAGATCTATAGTATACTATAGTATAGGAACCATAAAACAGCAAACAAACAAATGTGTTCATCCATTGTCCATTTCAGTTTTTTAGTAATCCAGTCATATGGCAATTCAAAGTTACAGAATTTGAATGACCCACCGATTACCTAAAATTTAGATGAATCGCAATTCTTTTGACACCGAATGCACTTGCCGAAAACCTGGCATGTTTGTTGTCTGCAATGTGCTTACAAACATCCACATTTGTACTGGATAAATTCCCATCATTGAAATGGAATTGTGTAGTAATTCATGCTGAAACAAATTATAATAAGTAAACCCAACAAGCCATGTAATTCACCAAATCATATAAAATGGCATCTAAATTTAGACAATCACAACAAATTCCCATTTTTAAAGGGGAGTTCCCAAATCTCAGCATTTTCAATTGTGTATGTATTTAGCTCCAATATTGAAAGAATATATATTTGTAGTCAGGGTCCCAGCTCTGAGTGGCTCAGGCACCGTTCCCCCCCCTATGGACCGGTGGGGGTGATCCCGGTCCTCACCCGACGGCCCCAACCACAACACCGCAACCAAAACCCAGCGACAACATTACTGTGGATGGTGGGCCGAGCTCAGCACTTAAGATGGCGGCAGCCATGTGCGCAAGAGGTAGAGGGACGGCCAGCTCCCCTCACACGGCAACGGTAACTAGCGCAGCTCCCGTGCTTAAGCTCAGTGGACCCACGACCTCCCGACCTCACTTATCCTGACAGCTATCTGACCGGCAGTGGACTATGGGGGTGCTCCATCCACACTGCCGAAAATTTCTACACCGAGGAGCATGACACGGAGGACATTTCCATCACACTACACCGCTTCTGTTGGTAAACAAGGCACCGCTGCACCAAGTTAACCCCATACCCACCTTCCACTCAGCTACACTCACGGAGTAACCCAGCGTGGAGAAAAGCGACAAGCCTTCACAGCAACCCCCTGCTACAACAATACAGCAGATCGGGCATCGGCTCAGCAACAGACAGCTCCCTCCCGTGCGGCCTCGAGTCTACCATGGTGCCGGCCCCTACCTGCCGTGGCAACGCCAGAAGCCTCGATCAACCAGGGTGATATTCTTAAAGAAGCAACATACCTCACTCCAGCATGTACTCTATTATTACCTGTACACTTATTCTAAGCTATAGCAATAGATATCACTATAAACAAAAACGTTCTTAGTTACAGCCTTAAGAATAGACGTTTAACCATAGACATACTCATGCAAACTAGTCATATGAAGGTATACAGCCTTAGACCAGATAGATGTGGTATTATCCAGACTAGTCATGTTGTTAGAATAAGTTATATCTTCCGCTAAGTGATGACCGCCTGAATGATGCATAATATGTAACACAAGTAACCAGCGTTGTTAAAGTGATGCTTTATTTAGCCTACTACACTAAAGCAGCATAGCTATGAGCAACTAAATCGAGAGGGGTGGGCAGACCTAAGTACACATCTGTATTACTCTTGACTTTTAAACTGTATACAATGTGCCGCTATCTCACTTCATGTACCTTAAGCGTGTCATTTTACAAAACTTAAAATGTGCTGATAACTCTGCCATGATATTGTAAACCAATATGTAGCTTGCACTCACTGTCGTGGCGCTATAACCTTGTTTGGAAACTGCATGCACAAGAAAAATAAAGAATTAAAAAAAAAAAAAAAAGAATATATATTTGTGAGGTGTGAAAACTAAGATTCTATATAGAAATTAATAGACTTGTGCACAAATCCCTTTCAGATGCACCAAACAAATCAAATGTTTGTAAATCTATGGATGACAGACTTGGTCTGTTAGGCATCTCCGAATAAACTATTAATCCATAGATTGACAGATATTTGATTCATCTGACACAGCTACAAGTGCTCAAGTCTAGAATTAAATAGCCCTTTATCCTGCAACTGGGCACCTCCATATTAGCTCCTTGTCAATCATTTTATTTGCATCTGGCAGTCAGCAAATAAATCATACAGAGAAGAGGAGAAATTAAACAATATATATATACCAAAGGCAATGTTTGGCCTATCTTTGTCTGGACTAAATTGCACTTTGATGCAACTTTATAGATTACTTATGCAAGGATCTTTTAAAAATAGGAGAAATATTACTGGTTGTTCCCATTCTTCCTATAATCCACTACTATTTGATCTAACTCCTTCATGACTTCAGGATCTAGAGTTAAATACAAACAAATGCACGTTTTTTTTGCACAAGAGTTAGAGATCGCAGTGTAGATGTTTCTTATCACACCAAGCATTAAATATACACAGTAATGACAAATACTGTCAGCAAACTCCATTAGTATGCCCTGCACAGTTTGAAACCTGTGCATGCCTAGAAGAAGCACTCTTTGTTTCCTAGTGATTCAATTGCACCATTTACAAGTAGATTATGTTATTTATAACATGACCAGGTCATGGTCATAAGAACTGGTGAGGACAAAATCCCTTGCAGAAAACTTGAGAGGAATTTAAGATCATATGTTTCCCTGTTTAAGAAAGATTAAAAAAACTACACCTATTTTAAAAGAGGTGGTTTTCCCATTCTACTAACAAAACTACATAGTGATAATATATCATTTTGCCTATAGAAAACAGCATATACTGTATGATGCCTTCGTGGCTGTCCAATCACATTTTCTTTAGTTCCTAGTCTGGTGGACCAGGATCACATCTCTTTGTAGATATATTACAGTGAGTCAAACCAGGCCTCAAAAGTATTGAGGGCATTGGATAACAGCCCATGCACAAACCTATATAATGCTGGCATTGCAAAGGCCATGCACAATTCCTACCTGCTGCTCCACTCTTGCAGAACTGTGCAAACAAAGATCCCAACATACATCCTGCTATTTTAATTTTCAAAGCCTGCAACCCACATACCAGCCTTCCCATAGGGGATAATTACCCACTTGCTGGCCCTCCCATGACTGATGGCTTGCGATTTTTATTTGTTAATTATTTTTATTTTGTATTTGCTTTTATCATTTTGTTGATAGATTATACTCATAAAACTTCTACAGCTTAATTTCTAGTCATTTGTGGCATTCATTACTTTTTCTTCTCTAGCTGTTCCACGTTATTGTTTAATCTCATTATGTATTACGTTATATCATTAGTTTGTATATTAAAACTCTACTTTCACAAAATACTAATCCCTTACTTTTGCTTGGAGTCTTGGAAATAATTACAATGCTTTTTTTTTCATTTTTTCTTTTTTAATATACATTTGTTTATTTTCATATAGACATGATATTAATTTAAAGCATTTCCTTTCATTTTTAAAGTAGAAATTTAAATTTAATTAGAGAACCAGTCACTGGTTTATGTGTGTGGGATTCGGTTGCTTAATAAATAGATATCTAATAAAAATAAAACAAAATCCTTTGAAAGCCTTAATAGTCCAAATATCATTATAGATAACTGCTCTAAATTAAAAAAATATATAAAGAGCACCATCACTAATGTATGTAATATGAGCAATCTTCCAAGTTGCCAGCTACAATTACTTTTTGTGACTGTACATTATAGTCAGGGATATTAATATTTGTTTAGTTCTATTGAGCATGCAGTTAATCATAGCTCTAACTGTCAGTCTAGATTCATTACTTTTTATTCTTTGACAGCGTGACCTGTCTTGATGCTGCATGTATTGCTCACAGCTTTACTCAATGGATGATTTGCCTGTTCCTATCCAGGCTGACAAACATATTAGTTACTGTCAGGACTATTTAAAAAATCCTTTTAGTGCAAAGCAGGAATCATTTTGTGTTTGCATCAATTCTTTATAATGTGGGAATCTTGATTTCATCTCCAGTCACCTGCTTTGGGACTCTTCAGCTTCCATGATGAGCTTAAAGTCTCAATCAAGCACCATCACAACTTCCCTGATTTTCAACAACTACTTTTTTTCCTCCTTGAATTCTGACTCCTGCTTTTATTATCCTTACTTTTTAGCTAAATAAAGACCTCCATATTTCTCTGATGTGTGGGTAAGTATAGAAAATGCATTTTTCAATCAGCATTGTTCCATTGACAACAAATCTCAGGAGTCAACAGACAAGCTTATAACCAGATGATTTAGACCACTCATATGACCCGTTGTCTATAGAGAGCACAAATTGAAGATGAGATGCAGAGAAGAAATGGTCCAACAAATTGGATAGAACTTAATCAAACTATCCTCATGAGTATTTAAATAAGAGAGATATTATGTACCACTGTATTGATCATTAACGTGTAAGCTCACCTGCTAATTTCAAGTCAAATGTTTTAAGTGAGTACTATCAATTCAAATTAGTGCTTCCAGCTAAAAGGCTAAATCATGAGAAGTATATGGGTATTCGCTTCAGAAACATATGAGTAAACTTATAAATCCTAAAAAAAAATTAAAAGTACAATTGCAATAAGGAAAAAAGTGTATAGACACCCATAATTACGTCCAAAAATCCTACTATGATGGCTCTAACCCTTTAAGCATCTGTTCCTCTGAGGCAGCACACTACCTCACTCACATACTTCACTGTGTACAATCTTAAACAAAATAACAAACACAACAAAAATGGTGCTGTATTCTCCAAATCTGAGAGAACTATATATAGAGAACTTGCTCACCTGTCAAGGAGCGCTAGGTATACGCTACAGGTAATTGTGACAACTTACTAATTAAATATCATTGAAATATCAGTGGATGTACATTAATCCACATGTATATTAAACACTAGACATTACAATGGTAAACAAATCAGATGCTATGAAAACGGAAAGCCTCTCCACAACCACAACACTACAAAACACTTTAATAAAATGTGGGAACCCTGGCTTTTCAAATTCCCACTTACCACCTAAATTTTCTCTCTAAGGGGTGAACAGTGGGGATGGTACCATGAATGGGTACTCGCTGTAACCACAGCTGGTTCCCTTATTAACCACTATAACATCTTAAAGCATAGAACTTACCAGGGCTAACCATACATATATCTTTAGCCATAACATTATATAGTTAGTAAGAGATCCTCTATTTAAAATATATAAATAATTGAGAATACAATCTAAAATAAGGATTATCTTGGAAGCAATAAAGTTTTGTCTTTTAGATATTTTATTAAATAAAAATATAAATATAGACATATACAATCCATTACAATAATTTATCTCTAGAATGTAAGCTCATTGAGCAGGGCCCTCCACCTCTCTGTTCCTGTACGTCCAGTTGTCTGGTTACAATTACATGTCTGTTAGTCCACCCATTGTACAGCACTACGGAATCTGATGGCGCTATATAAATAATAAAATAATAATAATAATAGCAGAGTTTATAAGATTAAACTATATGCTTGCAATATAATTAATAGAATGACATACCCTTCTCAACATGTCAGCCTCTCTGTCATAAGATATGGAGCAGCATGTGTCTCTGAATCTCTCCTCTCTGTGTTCTCTAATATTTAAAATTACAACTATTTATTCCTTAAATGTCTTCATTTTAGGGTTACCAAAGTTCATATATGAAAAAGTAACACTTCTTTTGTTTTTGTTCATTCTAGGGACCTCCCTTAACGTGGCAAAAATACAAGGCCATAACTAAAACGTAAGCGTGCACACGTCATGGGAAATTCCCTGACTTAGGACAAGATGGCATCTTAAAGTATGAACATCTTTATCAATTTAGGGTTACCACAGTATATTATGTACTGAAAGAGTCGTAGCATAGCCTTGAAGCTTGTTTATGCATTATTGTTATTGTATTTTGTCTGGCGTAAACATATTATGCACTGAAAGTAGGTAAAAGGTTGTTGCTTAACCCCTTAAGGACACATGACATGTGTGACATGTCATGATTCCCTTTTATTCCAGAAGTTTGGTCCTTAAGGGGTTAAAGAAACATGTATGAAAAACAATATGTTCCATTTCTAACAGCTTGTCAGTTTGCAATATCTCTTAAAGACAAAGTACACAGTTTGAGAAATACAATATTTGCATTTGCCCATAACAGCTCCTTAACCTCCTAAATCTCCTTCCACGACAATCCCTAACCCTCACTCTCCTCTCCTCCTTACATTTTCTCACCCCTTTTTATTTCTTATTTCCTTTCTCTTTCTATCTCTTCCCTTACTCTCCCCTCTTCCCCACCTCCCTCTTTCACATCTACTTTGCCCCTTTCTATTCGAGCTCTCTTATCTCCTCCTTCTCATGCTTCATGCACCCAATTTGTGGGGTAGGTAGCTCCAGAAATTTTGTTTTGCCAATGTTAATAGCTACCTCTTTCATTGTGCATCAGTGAATTTAGGGTACTACTAATCCCTCTTAATTACCATCAATCTGGATCACACACTGACACAAGAGCCTAAACCGATAAGCTTACAAGGACACATGCTCACCCCCCTGGGCTTGCAATTCTAATGCAAAAGAGGGAGGCTTCCAATACTCACCTTTGCTCCCTTCCCCATTACCTAACCTCTCCCTACAAACCACCTCATCGCTAATTCACTGAAGTTCTGAAAATGAGCAAACTGTTAAAAATTGCAACGATGTCCTCAGACTCCTCAGATACGATGTTACATGATGTAGAATATAACATCTGTACAGACACATTACGATGTCTATTGTTATAACTTGCCTGTATGTGTATGCTATAAACCCTAACTACCCTTTCTTTATTTGGTAATCTATTACCTTGATGAACCAAAACATTTTAAGTCAACATAAATAAAGAATTCCTAAAAAAAATGGCAAACATATAAAACAAAGTCAAACTACTTGGGCAATATTTCAGAACATTATCATAAAATTTAATAGTATAAGTACCAGCGCTTATTTATAACAAAAAAGAGAAGTAGTAGCTCTTTACATACGTAGCTCTTTTAAAGAACAAAACCATACTTCAACTATATTTAACAATAAAAAAGGTTTCTATGGTTGTGGGCAGTGTGCATCCTGCAAAAAGTCAGGATGCACTAGAAGAGTGGTTAAAGACATAACAACTAATAATAATAAAAAAATCCTGATAAAGGAATTTATTACGTGTTATACGAAGAATGTCGTGTATCTTTTAACTTGCCCATGTGGATTAAAGTATGTGGGTAGAACTACAAGCCCCTACATATTAGAATCAGAGAACACATCTACAAGATTCACACAGGGTTTGAACAGCATAGTGTTTCAAACCATTTCAAACAATTTCATGGTCAAAAACCGGAGGGTTTAAATTTTATAGGGATAAATAAGGTGAATAAAAATTGGAGAGGTGGGGATTTTATTAAGGATCTTGGCAAACGTGAGATGGAATGGATTTATAAGCTAAATACACTGACCCCCCCATGGCCTGAACTCCAATTTTGAATTTTTTATAATTAATAACTATATAACTATATAAATTTTATTATATATTTTAACTAATTGAATTTTATATTATTAATAGATATAAGTGCTTCTTTGAATTATCTTGTTTTTTCTAAACCATTAGAGATATTATAATATTCTATAACTCAGTATGAATGGGGACATGTATTTTATATAAATGAGTGTATATAGAGTGTAAAATCATCTGAAGTTAAAGATCTATTTGGGAAAATGTATATGGAATAAAAACGAGAAAATGTTATCCTGGTTTAAAACTTGATATTATATTTTTATTCTCTTTTCCATTTCCTTTTGATACTTTTATGAATAAATATGGACTTCATTGTTACAATTGTGTATGGACATCTAAACGATAAATGAATGTATTGAAACAAAGAAATGAAGTGAGGAACCATTGGTATCATTATGAAGTTGGAAAGAAATCAGCTTGGAGCAAACAGAGTCGAAAATGAATGAAAGCGTTAGCATCTCCGACTCCCCCTCCCCTAGATGACTATGTGAAAAGGAGGCTTGGACCACACACGCTGTACCTGTGGGTGGTACGGACATGAGTTGGTTTGCAATTACCGGCTTTTTACCCGCCGTTTTCTACGATATTTAAATGAATGCAGGGAAACCAAGGGCACAGAATCATTTTATCCGGTTGAGGAAGCCACATTACAGGTGGTGAAACGCGTTCCGGTTTGCACATAGATGCTTTTTTTATTTATTGTTTTATATAGTGTTATAATAAATTTTGAATAGTTTTACAATTTGATCCTGGTTTCCAGTACTTCAGATGGGAGTGCAGTCCCGAATCTGCACAATGTTCTAAGATTGAGTCATCATTATATGACTCCTGGCTTGTGAGTACTCATTTGGATTTACATTTGTACTGTACATACCTTTACAATACTATGCAAACGTTGGTGTTTTTTTATCTTTGACATAGGACAAGATCTATACAGATTATAGGGGTGGGTCGCCTAAACGGACCCAGAAGTGATCCACACCAGAGCTGGGTTTATAGCTCTTCGTTTGTGAGTGCAATATTTGTATAAATTAATTTATGTTGTATATGTGACCTACACTATGTATTATTAATTTCTTTCTAGATATCCATACATATTGTGTTAAACATAAGGGGAAAACCTCAGTTCGATTTAAACTGAAGGTGATTTATTAATTTATTCACTACTAAAGCGCTACATTCTTCTTTTTAATTTTGTATTTAATATTTCAGAACAATTCAGGTTTTCTCAATCTGAACGTATGTTTTCCTGGGTGACTGTTTTTAAGATCATGAGTGCTCACTCCATATCCAATAACATGACGTAAAAGGTACAATTACTCATAACTAAGGGACAGTTACTCACATTGTTCATTGTCCTGTGGTATCTTTCACCATGACATTAGCAGGATTTCCTGCAAGATTTGGCTCGGATTTGTTGTTCCATCACATTCTCAATAGTGATGTACCGAACTGTTCACTGGCGAAAAGTTCCTGGCGAACATAGCGTGTTCGCGTTCGCCACGGCGGGCGAACACATGCACGGTTCGATCCGCCCCCTATTCATCATCATTGAGTAAACTTTGACCCTGTGCCTCACAGTCAGCAGACACATTCCAGCAAATTAGCAGCAGACCCTCCCTTCCAGACCCACCCACCTCCTGTACAACATCCATTTTAGATTCATTCTGAAGCTGCATTATTAGATAGAGGAGGGAAAGTGTAGCTGCTGCTCATTTGATAGGGAAATTGATAGCTAGGCTAGGGTATTCAGTGTCAACTACAGTCCTGAAGGACTCATCTGATCTCTGCTGTAAGGACAACACCCCAAAAAGCCCTTTTTAGGGCTAGAACAACAGTCTTAGCAGTCAGTGTCCTTAAAGCGGGTGTCAGGCCTTCAGCGTGTACTCTACCAACCTCTGCCAGTGTACTTTGCCACTCATATCTGGTGTCACAATAGCGTGCCTTTAAAAAGAAAAAAAGTTTTTCACTATAAGCTAATAGCAGTTAGTTGTCTGCAAGCGTCTGGGTGTAAGGCTTTCAGCGTGTACTCTGCCAACCTCTGCAAGTGCACTTTGCCACTCATATCTGGTGTCTCTATAGCGTGCCTTTAAAAAGAAAAAAAAGTTTTTCACTGTAAGCTAATAGCAGTTAGTTGTCTGCAAGCGTCTGGGTGTCAGGCCTTCAGCATGTACTCTGCCAACCTCTGCCAGTGTACTTTGCCACTCATAGCTGGTGTCTCTATAGCGTGCCTTTAAAAAGAAAAAAGTTTTTCACTGTAAGCTAATAGCAGTTAGTTGTCTGCAAGCATCTGGGTGTCAGGCCTTCAGCATGTACTCTGCCAACCTCTGCAAGTGCACTTTGCCACTCATATCTGGTGTCACTATAGCGTGCCTTTAAAAAGAAAAAAGTTTTTCACTGTAAGCTAATAGCAGTCAGTGTCCTTAAAGCGGGTGTCAGGCCTTCAGTGTGTACTCTGCCAATCTCTGCAAGTGCACATTGCCACTCATATCCGGTGTCACAATAGCGTTGATTTAAAAAACAAATTTTTTTTTCACTGTTTTAAATTGAATAGCAGTTAGTTGTCTTCAAGCGGGTGTGTCAGGTCAGGGTGTGTACAGCGTGTACTCTGCCAACCTCTGCCACTGCACAGTGGCACTCATATCTGGTCGCACAGTAGCTTGCACGCATAGTACCACTAATCCAAAAAAAAATGACAGGCAGAGGCAGGCCACCCCACAGGGGCCATCGTGGTCGTGGTGCTGTGATTCCCTTTTGCCTTAGAATAATGGCCAGTTTTCAGAGGCCACGTACCCTGAACTTGAAAAGTTCTGAGGACATAGTTGACTGGCTAACCCAGGACACCCAATCTTCTACAGCTTCCGCTCGGAACCTTGACGCACCATCCCCCTCCAGCTTAGCTTCGGGCACCTCTCAAGATACCACTCACCCGCCTGCCGCCACCACCAACACTAGCACCACTAGTGTTCACTTGGTATGTCAGAGGAGTTATTTACACATCCGTTTGAAGAAATGAGTGATGCGCAACCATTATTGCCAGAGGATGTGGATAACAGGGATATATCTCAGGCAGGCAGCATTACACACATGGACGTACGGTGTGATGATGATGTTGTACCCGCTGCTGCTTCCTTTGCTGAGTTGTCAGATACAAGAGAAGCGGTTGATGATGACGATGCGTCCATGGATGTCACGTGGGTGCCCACTCGACAAGAAGAAGAACAGGACGAAAGTTCAGATGGGAAGACAGAGTGGAGAAGGAGAAGACGAGTTGAAAGCAGGGGGAGGTCGTCGCAAGGAGCTAGTAGCACAGTCAGACAGCATGCATCGGCACCCGGGATCAGCCCGACAGCACGCCAATCAACGCATGCTGTGTCCACCACCAGAATGCCGTCATTTCAGAGCTCAGCAGTGTGGCATTTTTTTGGTGTGTCTGCCTCTGACACAGCGATGCCATTTTCAACCTGTGCCAAAAGAAACTGAGTCGTGGGAAGTCCAACACCCACCTAGGTACAACTGCTTTGCGTAGGAACATGATCGCACATCACAAATGCCTA
Source organism: Pelobates fuscus (assembly GCF_036172605.1). Lineage (NCBI taxonomy): Eukaryota > Metazoa > Chordata > Amphibia > Anura > Pelobatidae > Pelobates > Pelobates fuscus. The sequence goes on along the minus strand of NC_086320.1, from coordinate 213,534,899 downwards.
TGGGATCAACACATGAGTACAAGCAGCACACAAACTCAAAGCCGCCATCCTCCTCCTGGTCCAGCATCTTCAGCCATGTCAACCACTGCTGTCCTCCTTGCCCCCTCTCAACCATCCGCCACTCCGTCTCTCGCCTTGAGCAGTTCCCGCTCATCTGCCCACAGTCAGGTGTCTGACAAGGACATGTTTGAGAGTAAGAAGCCAATGTCAGAAAGTCACCCCCTTGCCCAGTGTCTGACAGCTGGCTTGTCTGAACTATTAGCCCGCCAGCTTTTACCATACAAGCTGGTGGAGTCTGAGGCGTTCAAAACATTTGTGGCTATTGGGATACCGCAGTGGAAGGTACCCGGACAAAATTTCTTTGCACAAAAGGCAATCCCCAACCTGTACTCGATTGTGCAAAAGGAAGTAATGGCATGTCTGGCACACAGTGTTGGGGCAAGGGTCCATCTGACCACTGATACCTGGTCTGCAAAGCATGGTCAGGGCAGGTATATCACCTACACTGTGCATTGGGTAAACCTGCTGACGGCTGCCAAGCATGGAATGCATGGCTCTGCAGAGGAGTTGGTGACACCGCCACGACTTGCAGGCAGGCCTGCTGCCACCTCCTCTACTCCTCCTACTCCATCCTTTTCCATAACCTCCTCGGCTGAGTCCTCTTCTGCTGCTGTGTCTTGCTCCACATCAACAGCACCCCCCCAGCTCACCAGGTACTATTCCACATCCCGGATACGGCAGTGTCACGCCGTCTTGGGTTTGACTTGCTTGAAAGCAGAGAGTCACACCGGACAAGCACTCCTGTCCACCCTGAATGCACAGGTGGAAAAGTGGCTGACTCCGCAGCAACTGTATATCGGCAAAGTGGTTTGTGACAACGGAACAAATTTGTTGGCGGCATTGAAGTTGGGCAAGTTGACACATGTGCCGTGCATGGCACATGTGTGTAATCTGATCGTACAACGCTTTCTACATAAGTACACAGGCTTACAGGACATCCTGAAGCAGGCCAGGAAGGTGTGTGGCCATTTCAGGCGTTCCTACACGGCCATGGCGCACTTTGCAGATATCCAGCGGCGAAACAACATGCCAGTGAGGCGCTTGATTTGCGACAGCCCGACACGTTGGAATTAAACACTCCTAATGTTCGACCGCCTGCTCCAACAAGAAAAAGCCGTTAATGAATATTTGTATGACCGGGGTGCTAGGACAGCCTCTGGGGAGCTGGGAATTTTTTTGCCACGTTACTAGCAATGCCTGTAGGCTCATGCGTCCTTTTGAGGAGGTGACAAACCTAGTCATTCGAACCGAAGGCACCATCAGTGACATCATACCATTTGTTTTCTTCCTGGAGCGTGCCCTGCAAAGAATGCTGTATCAGGCCGTAGATCAGCGTGAAGAGGAAGAGGAAGAGTTGTGGTCACCATCACCACCAGAAACAGCCTTATCAGCATCGCTTTCTGGACCTGCGGCAACGCTGGAAGAGGATTGTGAGGAAGAGGAGTCAGAGGAGGAATGTGGCTTTGAGGAGGAGGAGGAAGACCAACCACAACAGGCATACCAGGGTGCTCGTTGTCACCTATCTGGTACCCATGGTGTTGTACGTGGCTGGGGGGAAGAACATACCTTCATTGAGATCACTGAGGAGGAGGAAAGGGAAATGAGTAGCTCGGCATCCAACCTTGTGCAAATGAGGTCATGCTGTCGTGCCTGTTGAGGGACCCTCGTATAAAAAGGCTGAAGGAGAATGACCTGTACTGGGTGTCCACGCTACTAGACCCCCGGTATAAGCAGAAAGTGGCGGAAATGTTACCAAATTACAACAAGTCGGAAAGGATGCAGCATTTGCAAAATAAATTAAAAAGTATGCTTTACACAGCGTATAAGGGTGATGCCACAGCACAACGGGAATCTAACAGGGGAAGAGGTGAAAGTCATCCTCCTCCTCCCACGACCACGCCGGCAAGGACAGGACGCTTTAAAGACATGTTGTTGATGGAGGACATGCGGAGCTTTTTAAGTCCTACTCATCACCACAGCCCTTCGGGATCCACCCTCAGAGAACAACTCGACCGACAGGTAGCAGACTACTTCGCCTTAACTGCAGATATCGACACTCTGAGGAGCGATGAACCCCTTGACTACTGGGTGTGCAGGCTTGACCTGTGGCCTAAGCTATCCCAATTTGAGATAGAACTTCTGGCCTTGCCCCGCTTCAAGTGTCCTGTCAGAAAGGACCTTCAGTGCAGCAGGAGGTATTGTCACTGAGAAGAGAAGTCGCCTAGGTCAAAAAAGTCTAGATTACCTCACCTTTATTAAGATGAATGAGGGATGGATCCCGAAGGGACTGACAGTGGGAGATACATTCGACTAAAAAAGGCCTGATGAGATGAGCCGCCTTGGGCTAAAAATGGTCCACACGCTGCTGTATTTTAGCTCTGAATGCCGGTTGACTTGCGTGACTTATCCGCCACCAACTAGGGTTCAAGCCGCAATGTTTTAGGGCACTTTCTGCCTGGGAAACAAACATCAATTTTTATGGCCGCTGCTACAGCCGCGGCTGCAACAATACCCAATTTTTCAGGCATGTGTACATGCCTAATTTTTCGGCCCTCTGGTGCTGCACTGTGGCTTCAAAAACCAAACCAAAAAAAACGCACATAACAGGGATTAAACTGATAGGAATAGTACTACTTAACACACCACTCCTATCTGGTGGCACATTAGATTGCACGCGCAGTGCCCCAAATTTGAAATAGGAGGACCGACCAAGCATCTTTTTCCATCTCCCGGTTCCTAAAATCGATGCCATATACACGTCCCCTGATAGGGCGCCAGCTCGTTATTCTCTTGGGCGCCAGCTCGTTATTCTCTTTTTCACTTCACTAGGGACACTTTACTGCACTATGGGCACTTAGACCCACTCTTTGTCTTGCATACTGTTATTCCTAGCCAGCATTTGTGATGGGAAATCAGGCAGTCATCTAAACGTTTAGATTGAGCTTTAGCTTAGAACACCCTTGAAGGTGTTTAAGGAGATTAGGGCTAGTTTAGAGGATTCTTCTTAGACCTCTCTGAGTCTTTATAGCCCTTCTACCTATCCAGCATTTCTAGAAACTAGCTAAGAGAAAGGGTGGCTGTGTGTCTGTGATACATTTAACTTTATATCACCTTATTGACACTTTATCACTCCGGTCTCCATACTCTCTGCCTATACCCATCTATTTAGAGGGAATTCCCTTGCCCCTGCCAATATTATATTATATAATATTATATCATATACAATTATGTCTCTGAGGATAGGTGTCAATCCATATCTGCCAAGTGACCCTATGTAGGGGGAACAGTCCTTAATCTGCTGTGTGTCAGTGTGTATCAGGGATCCTTAGGATAGGTGTCAATCCATACCTGCCAAGTGACCCTATGTAGGGGGAACAGTCCCTATTCTGCTCTGTGTCAGTGTGTATCAGGGGCTCTGAGGACAGGTGTCAATCCATATCTGCCAAGTGACCCTATACCTTATGTAGGGGGAACAGTCTCTATTCTGCTCTGTGTCAGTGTGTATCATGATCTCTGAGGACAGGTGTTAATCCATATCTGCCAAGTGACCCTATGCAGGGGTAACAGTCTCTATTCTGCTCTGTGTCAGTGTGTATCATGGTCTCTGAGGACAGGTGTCAATCCATATCTGCCAAGTGACCCTATGTAGGGGTAACAATCTCTATTCTGCTCTGTGTCAGTGTGTATCATGGTCTCTGAGGACAGGTGTCAATCCATATCTGCCAAGTGACTGTATGTAGGGGGAACAGTCCCTATTCTGCTCTGTGTCAGTGTGTATCAGGGATCCTTAGGATAGGTGTCAATCCATACCTGCCAAGAGACCCTATGTGGGGTGAACAGTCCTTATTCTGCTCTGTGTCAGTGTGTATCAGGAGCTCTGAGGACAGGTGTCAATCCATATGTCAAGGTGTCAATATGTCATATGTCAGGTGTCAATCCATATCCATTGTGATTTAGGAATGTTAGGTGATTTATGCCCTTTATGGATTAAAACCAGACTCTGCATCAACTTTGTAATTTTCCATGGGAGTTTTGCCATGGATCCCCCTCCGGCATGCCACAGTCCAGGTGTTAGTCCCCTTTAAACAACTTTTCCATCACTTTTGTGGCCAGAAAGAGTCCCTGTGGGTTTTAAAATTCGCCTGCCCATTGAAGTAAAAAATTTTGTGTTCGCGACATCACTAATTCTCAATTGGATTAAGATCTGGCCAAGACAACAGCTTGAACTTGTTGTCATGTTCCTCAAATCATTGCTGAATAGTTTTTACAGTTTGACAGGGTGAATTATCCCACTCCCATTGGGAAACACCATTGCCATAAAGGGGTGTACGTGGTCTGCAACAATCTCTAGGTAGGTGGTACGTGTCAAAGTAACAACAAGATCCAAGGCTTTCCAGCAGAACATTGTCCAGAGCATAACACTGCTTGTGTTATACACTGCGTGATCTAAAAGAAAATGTGATTCAACAGACCAAGGAACCTTTTTCCATTGCTCCATGGACTAGTTCTGATTTTCACATCTCCTTTCAAGGCATTTTCAACAGTGAATATGGTTCATCAGGGGCAACCTGATAGATCTGCTGAAATGCAGCCCCATAAACAGCAAACGGTCATGCACTGTGTGTTCTACAACCTTTCTATCATGGGCGGCATTACATTTTTCAGCAATTAGAGCTACTGTAGAGCTACTGTAGGTCTTCTGTGTGATCAGCCTTTGCTTCCCATGTACATAATTGAGCTTTTGGCACCTATAACCGGTTCACCAGTTGTACTTCCTTTCTCCACTTTTGGTAGGTATTTATCTGTTAGTTATGATCATATCATGATCAGTTATGTCATGTGATCAGAAATGGACTGTGTTCTCAAAATTTAAGCCTAGACGGTGAAACATGCTCTGGAATATTACCGAAGTCATTTGTCTTCATTTTGTATGCCATTTTAACGTTTATTGTCTAATAAACCTGCAGATTAACATACATCCAGTGGATATCTCTATTTGTGACCTGGGCTATTGATATCATGATAGATTGTCACCTATATAACCTATACAGTTCTCTGTATATATTTCTCTCATATCTGGAGGATACTGCACCATTTTGTTGTGTTTATGTTTTTGCACTACTTTTACTATTTTCTCACCTCACCCTTGTCATTTCAGTACACTTGTTTTATTGTTACAAAACAGGTGAGTCTCACTTCATTTGAGATCTTTGTGGAAATATCAACTGTTTGAATTAGATCAAGGCCAATGTTCTTTATTTTTGCAAATGCGACTTTTGGATGAAATGCTCATTGCTTCCTTTAAATTCCTCCAAAATATAGTAAAAAAAAAAGAAAAAAATGTGACGATATAAGTCATTAACTACTGTTTTTGGCTGATAGAATTAAAAACAAGGCTCAAAGCATGCATTAAAGGGTTTCTTCAAACCTTTTTATTATTTAATTAGAATAATGCCTAATGGCTATATTTCTTATGTCCCCAACAAAAACAAAAAAAAGCTCAAAAAAGCATTTGAAACTAACTTCAACTTGCCTTAATTTGGCAATTAAAATGTGACAATATAAGTCATTAACTACTGTTTTTGGCTGATAGAATTGAAACCAATGCTTAAAGCATGCATTAAAGGGTTTCTTCAAACCTTATTATTATTTAATTAGAATAATGCCCTATTGGCTATATTCCTTATGTTCCCAACAAAAAAGCTCAAAAAGCATTTAAAACTAATTTCAACTTGCTTAAATTTGGCACCAGGTCAAGCTCCCAGTACTGCATTGGCAGTGGTGGAACTAAAGAAGACAGAGCCCTGATGCGCAAATGTTTTAGGCAAATGTTTTTGGCTATCGCAAGGATGGCCAAAAGGTAAATTACCATGTGTTGTAGAACTCCCACAATACCATCTACCATTGGCCATCCAGGTTGTATTTAACACTGATCAGTTGCTTGTTTGAATGTAAGCAAGTGTTTGTATGGAGTATGTGTGTGTGTATGTGGCAAAAGTAACCTCGCCACTGGTTCTTGGAGGGGCATACTTGCCAGCCTCCTACCCTGTGACTATGGCCCTGTGATAAAACTTGGTTTAACCCCTTAAGGACACATGACATGTCTGACACGTCATAATTCCATTTTATTCCAGACGTTTGGTCCTTAAGGGGTTAAATCACTGTTCGTGCCTTTTTGGATTTTTATGGCCACAGTTCAAACTTTTAAAGTGGCACTTCAAACTCTCGAACAGTCAAAGTGGCCTCCATTCGACATTCTAACACGTGGTGGCGGCCATCTTGTTGCATGGACCAAAACCGCGAATAGAGTTCAGGGGACTTAGCCGCGAATGCCCTGGAATGAACCTTGTGGTGCCCTAGAATAAACCTTGTGGTTCCCGGTCGGTCCTCCAGCGACACTTAGCCGTGATTCTATGGAACTGTTTTGGGCATGGGACCATGCCTGCGCCTGGGCAAAATGACTTCCACTAAATTTCTGATCCCCTGAAATGATCTGGGTGATTTTTGGATATGTTGGTCACCCAGATCAGGGCTATCAGCATAGAGGATGCAACATTTGTGTGGATACTATGTGTTTTGGGGTACTTTTAGGACTTTTTAAGAAATGTGTGTTTTTTGTGTTTGGAGATAATTGAGTTTAGTACAGTGCTTGACTCAATTATCTCCTAATTAAAGGGGAAGGCTTATTGTATTGTATGTGGGAGTGTCATACATTGTAAACATGTTATCATTGGTTTGTACGTTTGTGTCCCTGTCCATTAAATTGGAGTTCCTGCTTACTCTCAACATAGAGTCTCATCTGCGGTGTGGGGGAAACGGCTGTATCTACCCTGGGGATTGCTATATCTCTATACTCCCCTGGGATTATGATCACTAAGCTCTTTTAAGAGCTATTCCTGCTACGCTCTCTGGAGTAGGAGAGGTTCACTCACTGGAAGCTGGATCATGGTTTCGGGTCCAGGGCGAGTGGAGTACGGCGAGTTCCCAACCAAACTGTAATGCTGGACGTGGGGATTGCAGTGCTTATGGTGTCTGGTGGACTGCTTGGAGTCTTCGGGGAGCACTAGGAGCATCGACTGATGGAGGCACCCAGTCGGGGTGCCAGGCGGTCTGTCACAGTATTGTTGTGTTTTTATGTACTGTTGTAAAAGTTTAGTAAAAGATAAACAGACACACAGATTCACACACTGACACCCATGTAAATACAGAGACACATGCACTGACACACATGCAGATACACACACACACACACACACATACACAGATACAAACACTGACACCCATGCAAATATGCACACACAGATACACACACTGGCATACATGCAGATCCACAGATTCACAGAATGACACACAGATACCAGAATGATACACATTCAGATACACCTGCCATTTACCCAGGGCAGCCCTCAATTAGATGCAGGCACAACAGGCAAAGACATCGGAGGGGTTTTCCATGGGCAATTGTCTCAGATCCGGTCACCCAGTTCACTGCCAAAATGACTCACCAATAATCCAAGTTATGTGGCATTAAACCCATCCCTACCATCCCCAGACTAAAGGCCTGTGCGAGCGCTTCAACGGCACGTTAAAGCAGATGCTTCGTACGTTAGCAGCGACCCACAGAGACTGGGAAAAATTCCTGCCATACCTCCTGTTCACTTATCTGGAGGTGCCACAGGAATCTACAGGCTTCTCTCCGTTCGAGTTATTATTCTGGTGGAGGGTAATAGGGCCTCTAGACTTGGTGAAAGAGCACTGGAAGGGAGATGTAGATCAGGTTTGGACCCCCAACATGCCCTATGTACTGGAATTCCAGGACCAACTGGAGGAACTTACCCAGTTAGTATGTGAAAACCTCCAGGTGGCCCAGGGCGCCAGCGCACCTAGTATGTTTAGGGAGCCAGGAGCCATAGCTTTCAAGTTGGACAGAACTTGACACACCACTGGAGTTCCTAGAAAGTGGATGTGGCAAAACCAACCTCGCCACTATGAACTGGAGAAGCCTGGTTGCCCACCTGCTGCCTTTGGACTATGGCCCTGGGAGATTGGGCCCTTTAAATAAACGTATTTGGCCCTAACAGAGTGCATGTCACTCATTCTGGCCCTTTAAATACAGTGGGGTCATTCGGTACTTGCCCTGTGTGAGCGGTGATACCCCAGATAGCTATGCCATGGAGCCTATTCATATAATGAAAGACTATGGGAAAGACTTTAGCTCCATGGCAATTGAACTGTGTGAATAGGATCTGAGCGCTATTCGGTAGTTTTGTGCGCTCAGATCCCAGCTATCTGGGGATATGTGAAATGTCTGTGTGTTATGTGTAAAAGGTGACTTTATGTATTTTAAAGTGTTTTACTGTCTTTGTGTCCCGATATGCATAATGGAGTCTTGTCTATGTCCTGGAAGGTAATTGGATTACTTCTCCATTATCTCCAGGAGAGAGGGCTCTGTAAAACCGGTCTGAGCCGGAAAGCCATGCTGGCAGGGGGTTTTAAAAGATACTTTACTAACTTTTGAACCCCTGGTCTGATTCATGCCATTTTTTTAATATGTTGTTCCCCTGAATTGATTGTGGATATGTATTTTTATGTGAATTGGATGTATGGTTTTAGAGTTATGAAAGTTGGGTAAAAAGTATGTTTTAACTGTATGTGTAATTGAGTTTCCTCTCGGGATAAGGGGAGGGAATATGTGGGATGTAACTGTGATGTGATTGGTTGTTTTATACCTCCCTGTGGGCGGACCTGTATTTGCAACAACTGTAATAAAAAACAGGCTGGGTGGGCCAGCACCTGAGCTCCTGTTTAACCCTCAAAGTGAAGTGTCATCTCATTATTGGGGGAGGATTTATTGCATGCTGTTCCAGTTTGACTGCTAGGAGTGCAAACCTATTCGTATGGTTCCTATTCAACTGTCTACAGCATTCAGAGGCTTGAGAGGATTTATATGCTTCTCAGATTCGGTGATTGTGGTGTCTGCCAGAGTGCTTGGAGTCCTCAGGAAATGCTAGGAGCCTCCTTTAATGGAGGTACCCAGTCGGGGTGCCAGGCGATCCGTCACAGTGGAGTTCAGGCAGGGTCCATCGATGAGGTCCAACTAGGGGACCGGATAACCAGTGAAGAACGCAGGAAAGCCCAACAGATGCTGTCTGCAAAGCGAGACGCCTTCTCTAATCTGCCAGGGTTCACCTCTCAGGCCACCCACAAAGTAGAAACTACCAAACAACAACTGCTAAGACAAACTCCGTACCGAATCCCAGATCCAAGAGATGCTCCAATTGGGGGTAATAGAAACGTCCACCAATCCTTGGGCCTCTCCAGTAGTCTTTGACGGGACAACCAGGTTTTGCGTAGGCTACCGGACGCTTACCCCATGCCCCGAATAGATGAGATATTGCAATAGATGAGCTATGCCCCGAAGAGATGAGCTATTGGCTTGAGGTCAGTATCTCACCACCATTGATCTATGTAAGGGGTACTGACAAATCCTCTTAGAAACAGACGCTATGCCGAAGTCGGCATTCATCACTCCCTTTGTGTCAGGATTACTGTTTGATCCAGCACGTTGAACTCTATAGCACGGATGACAAATAAGTAACGTATTACCGGTCCTTAGAATGGCCGGATTTAACGTACATAGAATAGTCAAAAATACTAGCTGAGGTCAGGGAACACAGAAAGGGACACAGCGATGAGGAAAGCCAGGAGTAAGGATACCAGAATATAGAGAAGTCAATAAACAAAGCAAAAGTCAAAAACCAGGTAGAAAACTAATAACAGAAACGCACTCTCGGACAACCACAAGGGAAACCACGACAAACGCGCTCTCAGACAACCACAAGGGAACCAACGACAGGGCACTGAGCAGGATGAGAACTGGGCCTAAATACCCCTCCTTTAGTTCTGATAGGCTGTAACCGGCCTTTGACCCCAAAGTCAGTTACCAGTTAATTGCTGCTCAGCATTAACAATTCTGTGGATAAGGTTGTTGCTCGGCACAACTTTTCCAACTTTTCCTGTGTGGACAGTAACCACATTAACCACATTTCAATAAGCGGATGAATACGTGACACTTTGGTCTATACCAATTGAAGGTAATGCCATTCGGAATGAAGAATGCCCCAGCCACCTTCCATAGAATGGTAGGTAGGGGTCACGTATTCATCCGCACATAAAAATGTTATTGATGGTATTTACCGTTCCTGAACTTGATTTTCTGGTATTTGACTTTGGCTTTGTTTTGACTTTCCTGATATCTGGTATCCTTGACTTTTCGCTTTCCCTCATCGTTGTGTCTGATTCTTTGCCCCTGACCACGGCAAGTATTTTGATTATTCATGGAGACGTTAAGTCTGGCCATTCTAAGGTCCGGTTATACATTATCCTTAGTCCTAGATGTGATACAGTACTGCGTGCTGGATCAACTTGTAATCCTGACATTACGACATGGTCATAGATCCAGCAGAATTGTGTCAGCACATAGCTGCTTGCAAGAGAAAGCTAGAGGAGAATGATCACCGAATGGATCAATTTGCCCAGGCTTTTAGCACGCTCCTTACTAGGACTAGGAGGTTTCTCTGATGATGTCACCACTGCCTAATGTACCTCCACCTATAGTATTTACGGCACCTACGATCTCCTTATCTCCTCCACTGCATTTTTCTGGTAATATCCAGGAATGTAGGGGATTTCTTAATTAGAATGAGTACCACTTTGAGGCCTCACCTGGTTCATTTCCTTCAGATAGAGCTAAGATTGTTCCATTGATCTGTTGCCCGGGGCTATGCCTCCAAAAGGAGCGGTATATGCCCTATCCCCACAAGAAAGTAAAATCATGGATGAGTACATCAAGGAATCTTTAAGTAAAAGCCATATACGTAAATCGTCCTCGCCTGCTGGTGCAGGGTTCTATTTTGTAGCTAAGAAAGATGGAGAATTATGACCTTGCATAGACTACAGGGCATTAAACAAGATTACTATTAAGAATGCCTATCCCATTCCCTTTATATCCGAATTGTTTGATAGACTCCAGGGTGCTAAGATCTTCACTAAGCTTGACCTTAGGAGTGCGTACAATTTGGTGAGAATTAGGGAGGATCATTAATGGAAGACGATGTTTAACACTAGGAGTGGGCACTATGAATATCTTATTATGCCCTTCGGGTTATGTAATGCTCTGGCCGTATATCAAGACTTCATTTATGATGTACTCAGAGACTATATTTACTCTTTTGTGCTTGTATACCTGGATGATATCCTTATTTATTCCCCCGACATCAAAACTCAAATGATCATGTCAAACAAGTTTTACAAACTTTGCTTAAAAATGGTCTTGATTGTAAACTTGATAAATGCGTATTTGATCAACATGAGGTTCAGTTTGTGGAGTATAACATTTCTGACCGTTCTACAATAGCCATTACCCAGTGGGTTAAAAGCCATACAGAGGTTTATTAGTTTCTCTAGCCTTCATCACCAATATTTCATACAAGGGGGCTAATTGTACTATATGGCCTAAAGAAGCTAAAGAGGCTTTTGAGCTTCTTAAACAAATGTTCACATCTGCTGACATATTAAGACATCCTGACACTAGTAAATCTTTTCTACTTGAGGTTGACGCCTCCGAGACAGGAGTCGGGGCTGTTCTTTCTCAGAGAGAGAGTCAGAATGCCCCTTTGCATCCATGTGGATACTTCTCCAGAAAGTTATCGCCTGCTGAGTGTAACTATGACATTGGTAATAGGAAACTGTTAGCCATCATACTAGCGCTTAAAGGACCACTCTAGTGCCAGGAAAACATACTTGTTTTCCTGGCACTAGAGTACCCTGAGGGTGCCCCCACCCTCAGTGATCCCCTCCCGCCCGGCTCTGGAAAGGGGAAAGTGTTTAAAACTTACCTTTTTCCAGCGGTAGGCGGGGAGCTCTCCTCCTCTGATCCTCCTCTTCTCCTCCCCGTCGGCTGAATGCGCACGCGCGGCAAGAGCTGCGCGCGCATTCAGCCGGTCACATAGGAAAGCATTCATAATGCTTTCCTATGGACGCTTGCGTGCTCTCACTGTGATTTTCACAGTGAGAATCACGCAAGCGCCTCTAGCGGCTGTCAATGAGACAGCCACTAGAGGAAATAGGGGAAGGCTTAACCCATTCACAAACATAGCAGTTTCTCTGAAACTGCTATGTTTATGAAAAAATGGGTTAACCCTAGAAGGACCTGGCACCCAGACCACTTCATTAAGCTGAAGTGGTCTGGGTGCCTAGAGTGGTCCTTTAAGGAATGGTGGCATCTTTTGGAGGGTTCCAAGGATCCCAACCTGCATGCTGGATCAACTTGTAATCCTGACAATAGGCTTTTGGATGGCCTCCAGAATTCCGATTGCGCATACCTGGATGACATCGCCATATTTACAGACACATGGGAAAAGCACCTAGTACATGTAGGGGGCGTGCTAGATAAAATCCGAGAGGCAGGGTTAACATCGGAATGGCCAAAGTTGAGTACAAGTAATGACCTTTTCAGGGACTGCCGGTTATTACAGAAAATGTGTCCCGAATAATAGCGCTCTAGCAAAACCCCTCACCAACTTGACCCGAAAAAACTTACCCTGCCAAGTAAAAAAGCCCTTGTAAATGCACCCGTCCTGGCCGCACCTAATCCAAATAAACATTTTCTCATTCACACAGATGTCTCCATGTTTGGATTTGGAGCAGTGCTGAGCAAGGTCGGGGACAATGGCGGAGAACATCCCGCAGCTTTCCTCAGCATAAAGTTACTACCCAGGGAGGTGAGCTATGCAGCCATTGAAAAGTAGTGTCGAGCGGTGGTGTGGACCCTTAAAAAGCTTCAGCCATACATCTATGGACAACAATTTACCCTATTCACGGATCACAACCCATTGGTATGGTTTAACCGGGTCACTGGGGACAACGCCAGGCCTTACGTTGGAGCCTGGCCTTATAGCCATATGACTTAACTATCCATTATCGACATGTCCCACTTATCGTTTCACTTCCCGACCAGCTATTAGAATGACCTTCAGGAGATAGGAACTACTGACAAAGGGGAGAATTTGCTCTCTGAAACCAAGGGAATATCTTGTAGGGTGTTTGCACGGGAACCCCCAAACAGAGACCGGCTGTTGCACCCATTTTCCTGGAACTTTACCCCGGTGGCAATTCTATTCTGCCAAACGGATGTGAGCACTATTTGGCCAAGTTGCAAACACTACACAAGTATACCACTGCATTCCAATGGCAACAGTACATACAAATACACCCATACATGCACACACATACTGTATACAACAACATGCCTAAATTAAAACACACAAGCACTGCCCACAAATACAGTGCTGCAAGGATCGGAAAATGTTAGATCCACACCTGGTATAGCATTGTGTAGTGGTACATCAGATGTCGATCTACCTTTTTTTCCACTTTTGCATTAGAGGAGGCCCAAAACACTTTCTTGAACCAGGGCCCTCACTACAATTTTCCCGCCACTGGTACAAGTGAAAGTCTTACTACAAAACATATTTAAATTGCTGATCATATGCTTTTGCTTATTAACCCTTCTATTACCAGACATCCACTATATCAGTTGGATTCTACTGGTTTGCATTTCAGCTTTACATGACTATATGGATATTCGTGACAGAAAGGATAGGTAGTTAGGAGTCATGTTAGGTTGAGATTTGTAAGCAAGTACCAGAATATTAAATTGAGTCCTATATTTTACAGAAAGCCAGTGTAAGGACTGGCAGAGGTGCATGGGAGGTGCGGGCGGACATGAAGATGAGCCTTGTCGCCTCAGTCATTATAGACTATAACAGGGCCAGATGGAAATGCATAAGACCAATGAGATTGGATTGTAGTAGTCAAGGCGAGATATGATAGCTCAAAGTAAATTTAAAATTTAAACTGGAAAACTCTCTAAATCAATTATGCTTTTAGGTCTGCTACTCTGCCCTTAAGTATGAAATTCACTTTGAATTCTAACTTTAGTAAATAACCCTGTCAGTTAGCTATGCTTAGCTACTCTGGTCTTAAATTTGATATTCACTTTAAATTAATTTAAAACTCTCCCTTTAGGAAATAACCCTGACAAAGTAAACACATTTTTATATGCACACACTCTGCTTAAGACTGTTTCCATAGTTTACTGAGATTAAATCCTTTGAATATAGTTTTCACTGAATTCGCAATGTAGCCATTTTCAGCATTGTCTTAGTTTGTAAAGAGCTTTTCGAAACCATTGTCCGTAATGATTTTAAATATAGTAGGGGAAAGTTTAGATTTCTAAGTGAAAGTTATCCTAATGAAAGAGGAGAAATGTCGACACTGCATCATGATATGCAGAGCATTATACTGGTATTCATTTCTGACAGCAATGTCTAAATTCCAGGTGCAATTAAATCTGAAGGCTCTAAAAGCTAGTCACTTCATGCACATTAAGATAATTTTATTTTGAAGATGTGTCTAGTATTTAATTTCCAAAGTGCCAGTCAGTTTTATTTTTCTTCTGTACTTTCTAAGTCTATATAAGTGAAATATTTACACAGAAATAGTTTTTTTTATTTATGTTTTATTGCTTTTATCACTTCTTTTAATTATACATCAGAGAACTAGAAATGAGTAATATTGTGCTATGCTGAAATTTTTTAATTAACACTGGCTCAGTGACAAATTTATCTTGGGAAACATAGAAAAGGGACACTATAGTCACCAGAACCACTACAGCTTAATGTAGTGGTTCTGGTGTCCAGGGCCGGACTGGGATAAAAATTCGTCCCGGGCATTTTTTTATCACAGCGGCCCACTAAGAAGGGGGCGGGGCAGAGAGGGTGTGTTTTGTCATCACTAATGACAAACATGCCCCCTCTCAAAGTGCAGGCCAGGGCACACCATGCGCAGAGCTCTGCTAAAGAGCTCTAGCATGAGAAAAAAAGCCCTGTATTTGTTCTGCATAGCGCAAGCAAATTTAATAACATGCTTGCACTGTGTTTCCTTGCAACTTGTCTCTGGTGTCTCTATAAATGGATACCAGGAGACAAAAATGCAAGGAAAGAGTATTGTGCATGTGTTTGGAGCCTGCTTGTGGGATTGTGTGTGTGTATAGAGTGAGATGATTGTGGTGTGGTATTGTGTAATAAGGTCGGTTTTAGTCATGTTGTGTTTGTGGTGTAATGTAATGCATATGTGGCTAGGGGCTGTAGAGAATGTGTGTATAGGGGATGTAGCAAGTGTGTGCATACAGACTATAGAGTGTGTGTGTATAGGTGATGTAGTGTTTGTAGAGAGTGTGTGTTTAGGGGTGTAGCATGTGTTTGCTTACAAGGAATCTAGTGTGTGTATAGGGGATCCAGAGTGTGTATGTCAGGAATGTAGTGTGTGTGTGTATATATATATATACACACACACATACATATATTATATATATACATATGTTTGGAAGTATTGTGTATGTGTGTGGTGCAGTGTGTTGGGGAGGTTATGTGTGTGTGTGAGGTGTGCAGTATATGTGTATGATGGATGCTGTGTGTGATGTGTGTGAGGGTGCGGTGTGAGGGTGCTGTGTGTGAGGGTGCTGTGTATGATGTGTATGAGAGTGCTGTGTATGATGTGTTTTGTGTGAGTGCTGAGTGTGATAGTGCTGTGGATGATGTGTGTGAGTGCTGAGGGTGATGTGTGTGAGGGATCTGTGTATGAGAGAGTGTGAGTGTGATAGTGCTGTGGATGATGTGTGAGAGTGCTGTGTGTGATGTGTTTTGTGATGTGTGTGAGAGTGATGTGTGTGATTTGTGTGAGAGAGTGCTGAGTGTGATAGTGCTGTGGATGATGTGTGTGAGAGTGCTGAGGGTGATGTGTGTGAGAGTGCTGAGGGTGATGTGTGTGAGAGAGTGCGGAGTGTGATAGTGCTGTGGATGATGTGTGTGAGTGCTGAGGGTGATGTGTGTGTGAGTGCTAAGGGTAATGTGTGTGAGTGCAGAGGGTGATGTGTGTGATAGTGCTGTGGATGATGTGTGTGAGTGCTGAGGGTGATGTGTGTGAGAGTGCTGTGTGTAAATGTTAGGGATTGTGTGTTGGGGTAAATAAACAAATAAAAAAATCTAAGCATGCATTATATCCCCCCCCCTCCTGTCTTACCTTTAGTCTGGCAGGGGGGACCTGCACGCTGGTACTTGGGAGGTGGGGGGAGAGGCACTCGCACGCCTTCCCTGGTGGTCCAGTGGTGAGTGAACTCTAGCCTGAGGGCTAGAGTCCACTCTCGCGAGATCCGGTCGTTGCCATGCCGCGAGAGGAACCCGGCGGAGCTGCAAGATAGAGCTCCGCCGGGTCTTCTCCCTCCCTCCCCAGCCGCAGGTCTATTTAAGTGGGCCGGTGAGGGACATCTCTGATCTCCCCACTGGCCCGTCATGGCACACAGCGGGGCCTGCGCTCAGATAGTGCCAGCCCTGCATAGACGGCAGGGGAGATCCTGGGACCTCCATGCCAGGCTCGGCCTATGGCCACCGCGGCCCACCGGGCATTTGCCCGGTGTGCCCGATGGCCAGTCCGGGCCTGCTGGTGTCTATTGCATGTTCTTGCAGCCTTAGCCTTAAACATTGCATTTTCAGAGAAAAGGTATTTTTGACATTGCTGCCTGGTAACACCTCTAGTCGTAGTCATGCAGACAGCCAGGAGTTAGTGCTGTGTTAGTGCTGCACTGGATAAATAAATGTTGATTTAATAGAAGCTACTTGATTACTTCTAAATTTAATTGCGGTTTACAAAATTCCCAAAGGTAAAGAATGCCCTACCGCCTTCCCAGAGTAAGTATTCAAAGTACAGAAGGCTGTAGTGTTTATGGTGCTTTAGACAGCCATGTGTAGCAATGGTGCTAATAAGTGCCAGGTATATACACCGCATAAAATTATAAACGCAACACTTGTTTTTGCCCCCATTTTTCATGAGCTGAACTCAAAGATCTAAGACTTTTTTCTATGTACACAAAAGGCCTATTTCTCTCAAATATTGTTCACAATTCTGGCTAAATTTGTGTTAGTGAGCACTTCTCCTTTGCCTAGATAATCAATCCACCTCACGCATATCAAGATGCTGATTAGACAGCATGATTATTGCACAGGTGTGCCTTAGGCTGTCCACAATAAAAGGCCACTTTAAAACGTGCAGTTTTACTGTATTAGTGGGTCTGGGGGGTCTAGGGAGGTCTGGGAGGGTCCGGGGTGTCCGAAAACCAGTATCTGGTGCGACTACCATTTGCCTCATGCAGTGCAACATATCTCCTTCGCATAGAGTTGATCAGGTTGTTGATTGTGGCATGTGGAATGTTGGTCCACTCGTCTTCAATGGCTGTGCGACGTAACTGGATATTGGCAGGACCTGGAAAATGCTGTCGTATACGCCAATCCAGAGCATCCCAGACATGCTCAATGGGTAAAATGTCCGTTGAGTTCATTTTTGGAAACATGTAAATCTATCGTGAAGCAACATTAGAAATCTTAATGCACAGCTTATTGTATAAACAGTATGATTTAAATACTGTACACCTCATTAGCTTCATCGCTAACATTTCAGCTGCTGTGGAATGTAACTTTATCAACAGTAATAGGTAGACTAACATACACACATTGGCACACATAGACACACTAAGAAATGACAGGTAAATTGCACACTGACAGCCAGGGCCAGATTTTCCGTTAGGCAGAAAGGGTACCTGCCTAGAGGCACCTGCCCTGTTCTGAGTACCTGTTTCATCCCTTATAATGTGCCTTATTTGAGCTTAAGTAGGCTGATTGGGAGAAATAAGTACCAGGAGCCTTGACCAGTGTCTCCAGTAGTCCAGTCAGCCTTCTGTGCTTGACAGCAGAACTGCACCAACAGTAATAGAGGGTATAAAAGCTCCTCCTGTTTGTGTGTGAAGCTGTACAAGGAGTGGAAGGGATCACTTCCCATGTGCCCATTTATAGCCTTTCACATCAGAAATGCATTGCAGGAGAAGCAGGGGCAGCATTTAGTGATGAACATTGTGTAACAACTCCTAATATCAATCATAGGGGGGCAACTGGACTACAGAAGACATAGGTGAGTAATTTGAAAAAACCCTTGATTTTATAAAGACACTTTTCCTGAACATGCAGAACTGCTTCTTGTCATACAGGGTGAAGGGAAACAAGCACCTCTACCCTGATCCACAGTTCGGCCTCGCTACAATGAGGAGTTGAACAAATGGGGAGGGGAGATGCTGGGGGAATTTTACACATGGGGGACTAGGGAATGAAGCACTTGGCGGGCGGGGGGGGGATGATCATAGGCGTGCGCAGCCCATTGCATTAGGGTGTGCACCCTAAAGCACAAGCACACGCGGCGTATATATATATATATATATATGTATATATAGATATATATATAGATATATATATACACACACACACAAAGCTGTGTGTGTGCTGTGTGAGGGTGCTGTTAGTGTGATGTGTGTGTGAGGGTGCTGGTAGTGTACTATGTGGGTGAGGGTGTTTGTGTGTGCGTGCTTGTGAGGGTGCTGTGAATGTACTGTGTGTCAGGGTGCTGTTTGTGTGTGTTTGCACTTGTGAGGGTGCTGTAAATGTACTGTGTGTGAGGGTGCTGTTTGTGTGTGAGGGTACTGGTAGTGTGCTGTGTGTGTGTTTGTTAGGGTCCTGTTTGTGTTTGTGAGGGTGCTGTTTGTGTAATGAGTGTGAGAGTGCTGTGTGTTTGTGAGGGTGCTCTGTGTGTTGGTGCTGTGTATGTGTGTGGGTGATGTGTATGTCTGTGGGTGCTGTGTGTGGGTGCTGTATTTGTGTGGGTGCTGTATGTGTGTAGGTGCTGTATGTGTGTAGGTGCTGTATGTGTGTAGGTGCTGTGTATGTGTGTGGGTGCTGTATGTGTTTTGGTGCTGTATGTGTGTGGGTGCTGTATGTGTGTGGGTGCTGTATGTCTGTGGGTGCTGTATGTCTGTGGGTGCTGTGTATGTCTGTGGGTGCTGTGTATGTCTGTGGGTGCTGTATGTGTGTGTGGGTGCTGTATGTGTGTTGGTGCTGTGTATATGTGTGTGTGGGTGATTGTGGGGGGTGGAGGTACATTACTTAATATCCCCCCTCCCTTCTTACTTCATGTAGGGAGGGGGGATCTTTCCTTGCTGCTTTCCCTGGTGGTCCAGTGGAGGTGGGGGCAGATCAGTTATCCCCCCTCCCTTCTTACCTTATGCCTGGGAGGGGGGATCCTGCGGCTGCCATCCATCCCTGGTGGTCCAGTGGAGAGTGAACTCTAGCCCCGCAGGGCTAGAGTTCACTCACGCGAGATCTGAGCGTTGCCGCGGCAACGCTAAGATCTCGCGAGAGGAACCCGGCGGAGCTGCTGGCAAGAGCTCCGCCGGTCCTCTCCTGCCTCCCTCACTGCCTGTGAGCCGGTGAGGGGAGGCTGAGAGCAGAGCCGGCGCTCGGATAGCGCCGGCTCTGCATGAGCCGGCAGGGGAGATCCTGAGATCTCCCCTGCCGGTCTCAATACATAGGCGTGCCGCGGGGATTAGGGTGTGCCCAGGCACACCCGGCACACCCCGTGCGCACGCCTATGGGGATGATACACATGGGGACACTGGGGAAATGAGACACTTGGAGGTGCAGGTGGGGAAGAGACACAATTAAATATTGTTTTGTATCATGCTTAGACACGTTTGTCTGAGCCATTTATTATAAAAACGAAGCTGTCTATGCAGGAGTATACCTCAGTAGTCAAACTAGTGCATTAGTGACATATGTACATTTGCTATGACTCTTTTTTTTCTGTATTGCTTTCCACTGTTATACAAAAAAACAGAAATCGGAAAAAAAAAATGAGAACAAACAATAAAAAAAAGTTTTCGTTTTTTTGTCAAACATAGTGACAATGCCTCAATAAAAAGAAAGATTGACAAAAAAAGAATTTGTATTGATTTTGTTCTCACTTATTAATTTTGTTCTTTTGATTTCTGTTTTTTGTATAATTAATAAATCATATTAATAAAAATGATTCAAATATGTTTAATTGCGGCTCTTGAATACTTCTAAATTTTAACATGAGGCTGCTACAGACATAAAGTTTGGTAACCCCAGTTTTGGTATATGCTTGCATTGGATATCAGAATATATAAAACCAGTCTAGCTTTCAGTAACTTTAATAGCCATTTGGATAAGCAGTTCTCTGTTGGTAAGGTTTTTACTTACATAGTAATGCATTACAAAAGAATACAAACAGATATTCTATATTATTTATAATCTTTTTTTGTAATTATAAAAAGGTGTGGCAATTTCCCTTAATACCCACCTTTACTGAAATATTTAAAACATAGGCTGCATGTGCTCCAATTATACTACTTAGTTGTAATTACTTATTAATACATTAGGTCATGTGATAAATTTCACCTGTTTAATCAGCAGCCATTTTCCATATTAAGAATGTCAATACAGGAACAGAGTACTAAATAAGGAACAATCACCATGGAAACCAGCAGAATATTTATCATGTTTTAACTTTTACCGTAATTGCCAGTTTTATGGTCTGGCACTTAGCTCAAATAATTAAAATTAGGTAATGTGCATCACTTAGTCTTGTCTGACATTGAAATGAATGAAAAAGGTGTTTTGCTGAAATACAACTATAAACTCACAGCTATTGAGGACACAATGGTTATTATATGGGGTTTCATATAATGTCTTCACTTTAAAGGGACATTCTAGACACCCAGACTACTTCATATAACTGAATTGTCCCTTCGCTCTTAAAACTGCAATGTAAAACATTGCAGTATTATATAATTATTAGTAATATATTATAGTCTACCAGACCGCCATTAGTGGTGCTTCCTGTAGTTTCACAGAGTTTGACTTGACGCTGGATATCGTCACGCTTTGCATGAGGATGTCGAGTGCCTTGCAAAACCCTATAGAAAAACATTGAATCAGTGCTTTCCTATAAGGAAGGCCTAACGCACACAAGGTGCTCATCACATGCGCATTAGGTTCCCCACGTCTGCTGACATTGTTGGATGAGGAACACGACCCAGTGCAGAGGTTCCTTTAATATTGTTTGATAAACTTTTCAAATAATTTTAAAATGATTTAGCTTTTGTAATATTTTAAGATTTTTTGATACATTGACATTTTGAAAAAAAAAATATTTGAAAAGTTTAACCAACAGTATTAAATCAATGGCTATGTAGAAATCAGGAAAGCTTGACTTTATATGTAAATTAAATGTCATGATTCTGTTTTCCTAATCAGTAAAACTAAATAAAATGTTTATAGATATAAGCATATTCTACTATTAGTGGAGTTTTGCTTGACATTGAAAACGTAATCATTGCTTATAGTGGCACTATAGCCACCAGAACCACTACAGCTTAATGGCCATCACCTCATCACCTCATGGCCATCACTCAGACGGCCACTAGAGGTTCTACCTATTTCAGTGCTGCACTGTGTGCAGAACCAAGTGCAGAGTCTCCATGCTTTACATGGAGACGCTTAACGCTCCCCATATCAATGTACTGATTCCCTGTATCTCTATGCGGAGATGCTGATTGGTGCAGCAGTGTTTTGCTGCACATGCACAATAGCCTAGCGATGTTTTCCTATAAGAAAGCTTTGGAGACTAGCATTGCGATGGAGAAAAGGTAAGTTTAACATATTTTT
Organism: Pelobates fuscus; assembly: GCF_036172605.1. Taxonomy (NCBI): domain Eukaryota; kingdom Metazoa; phylum Chordata; class Amphibia; order Anura; family Pelobatidae; genus Pelobates; species Pelobates fuscus. The sequence goes on along the minus strand of NC_086320.1, from coordinate 213,513,153 downwards.
ACTCCATTCTGTGGGGTAAACAGGTACTTAGGCACTTTAGTGGCAGACTTATTAAGCAGATAGTAATTAAACAAATTTAATGGAACACTATATTGTTAAGAATACAAACATGTATTCCTAACACTAAAATGTTCCATTGAATATTTTGAATTACTATCTGCTTAATAAGTCTATCAGGGCATGTGTTGGCATGAATGATCTTCTGTATGTCTATTATATTTATTAAAGTAGCACTGTCATGCCAAACTTACCTTTCTCCTCAAACTTACCTTTATTTACTCTTCTCTTTCTCTGTCAGGACCTGTTCTTCTTTTCTTCCTATCTGAACTAGTTTTGTCTCATGTATTTTTCCTACGTTTGACTTTCTTTGACCGAAGGAGGAGCTTAAGTCAGCTCCATTTCCTGTGTCAAGGAGAATGGTGAGTACTTTCTTTGACACAGGAAATGGAGCTGACTTAAACTCCTCCTTTGGTCAAAGAAAGTCTAGCGAAGAAAACATACATAAGACAAAGTAGTGCCTACTTTATCTTGTGTTTTAAATAAAACTAGATCAGAAATAAAGAAAGGAAGAACAGATTCTGAGAGAGGAAGAGAAGAAGAAACAATAGGAGAAAGATAAGTTCAGTGTGGTATTGCTGCTTTAGGAGCATACACAAATACATTTTGTAAAACATTTTGACACTTGAAGGGAAGAAGGTGCTTGGAGACTCTAACATAACCACTTAATTAACATTTTGCAGCATCATTGGGAACAAGAGTTTTGGGCTGGCTAATGCTTAGTTCTCTGCACATAGGATGTTTGTCATCAGCAAGCACAGCATGCTGCAACTATGTGTTCAATGGAGGCATAGAAGGGGGCTGGGGGAACATTAGGTCCTTTCTTGTTATCAATATTAGAGTCCCCTACCACTGACCACTGGTTGGGGCACAGAGAGTACACGGTCATCAAAGGTGGAAGAAGGAAGATGGACTATAGACACCTAGCCTGGATCGTTATTCTGTGATTATTAGATTGTTTCTTAGTGCCGTCTCTCCCCTTGGGCACGCCGGGCAGTTGCCCGGGGGCCCAACGGTGCTGCCCATCATTCCCAGGCCAACAGGGGAGATTATTTGATCTCCCCTGCCGGCCCATGGAGCGCTGGCCCTGCTCTCTTGCCGTGGGCCCTCTCGGACCAGTGGAGAGACCTCACCGGCCCAAAGGCCCTTCGAGAGAGATCGTTCCTCCCATGTGTAGGCTGTGTGGCAACGCTCCAAACAGCGCTCAGCTCAGGAGGAGTGAAGACTTTATAGATCACCACTGGACCACCAGATTTTATTAATGTTCATTTAAAGAAACACTATAGGGTCAGGAACACAAACATTTATTCCTGGCCCTATAGTGCTAAACCCACCATTTAGGTGGCTTGCCCCCTCCCCCTCCCTACCCCCCCCCCCATTGCCCTCTTAAAAGGAAGTGTTTGCATTAAAATGCCTGAAGGCAATGATTATACTCACCAGAACAACTACATTAAGCTATAGTTGTTCTGGTGACTATAGTGTCAGTTTAGTATTTAAAAAAAACAACAACAAAAAAAGAAAATATTTTCTCCATGCACCCCTCACACTCTGCAACACACAAACACCACCCACAGCACCTCCCACACATACACACACACACACCTCACACATAGCATCTCTCAAACACACACACACACACCCACAGCACCACACACACACAGCACCCTTCACACACACAGCACCTTCCACACACACAGCACCCCTTGTACACATCACACACACACACAGCACCCCAAACACTGCATCCCCCGTAAACATCACACACACAGCACCCCCAAACACTGTACCTCTCACACACAGCACCCCTCACACACAGCACCCCTCACACACACCATACCATGCTCACACACACACAGCATCCCTCACACACACACAGCACCCTCACACACACACAGCACCCTCTCACACACACACAGCACCCTCTCACACACACAGCACACACACAGCACAGCACCCCTACACACACACACATACACTTCACCACTCACTGCAGTCTGTGTGTATTCAGCAGTCTGTGTATTTAAGCAGTCTGTGTGTGTGTATTCAGCAGTCTGTCTGTACTCAGCAGTCTGTGTGTACTCAGCAGTCTGTGTGCATGTATTCAGCAGTCAGTGTGTACGTATTAAGCAGTCTGTATGTATGTATTGCATTTGTTGGAGGTACCAATAAATATAAGCTTAATTTTATTGATAATTTATATTTTTATTCCTGCAACGCTCCAAACAGCGCTCAGCTCAGGAGGAGTGAAGACTTTATAGATCACCACTGGACCACCAGATTTTATTAATGTTCATTTAAAGAAACACTATAGGGTCAGGAACACAAACATTTATTCCTGGCCCTATAGTGCTAAACCCACCATTTAGGTGGCTTGCCCCCCCCTCCCCCCCCCCATTGCCCTCTTAAAAGGAAGTGTTTGCATTAAAATGCCTGAAGGCAATGATTATACTCACCAGAACAACTACATTAAGCTATAGTTGTTCTGGTGACTATAGTGTCAGTTTAGTATTTAAAAAAAACAACAACAAAAAAAGAAAATATTTTCTCCATGCACCCCTCACACTCTGCAACACACAAACACCACCCACAGCACCTCCCACACATACACACACACACACACCTCACACATAGCATCTCTCAAACACACACACCCACAGCACCACACACACACAGCACCCTTCACACACACAGCACCTTCCACACACACAGCACCCCTTGTACACATCACACACACACACAGCACCCCAAACACTGCATCCCCCGTAAACATCACACACACAGCACCCCCAAACACTGTACCTCTCACACACAGCACCCCTCACACACAGCACCCCTCACACACACCATACCATGCTCACACACACACAGCATCCCTCACACACACACACACAGCATCCCTCACACACACACAGCATCCCTCACACACACACACAGCACCCTCACACACACACAGCACCCTCTCACACACACAGCACACACACAGCACAGCACTCCTACACACACACACATACACTTCACCACTCACTGCAGTCTGTGTGTATTCAGCAGTCTGTGTATTTAAGCAGTCTGTGTGTGTGTGTGTATATTCAGCAGTCTGTCTGTACTCAGCAGTCTGTGTGTACTCAGCAGTCTGTGTGCATGTATTCAGCAGTCAGTGTGTACGTATTAAGCAGTCTGTATGTATGTATTGCATTTGTTGGAGGTACCAATAAATATAAGCTTAATTTTATTGATAATTTATATTTTTATTCCTGTGAGTTATTTTGTAGGCAGGGCCACAGTGCACTGCTTTGCCCAGGGGCTCATAATGCTTTAACTATTTAAGATTGCACAGAACCAAACTGCTTCAAAACTATTAAGCAAATAATGATCATAGTTTACTATTAGATGAGTTACTTCTAAAGAATTCCAAAGATTTGTGTCTTGAAAAAAATGTTGCGCAATGTCATCTTAAAGGACATACATTATGCAATGCTTTATGCTAATGAAGTATGATTTAATCATCTTCATTCGTGCTCCTTTCTATAATACTTACCAAAAAGTAGCTCAGTATGACGTTTTTTAACATTTTACTTTATAGTATAATTCATAGGTACTTTTACTGCTGTGAGCTTAAAAGGTTCTGCTCAAGACAGGTCTCAAAAGAAAAATAATAAGACTTCATTTCTGTTTAAATTGTTAGCCTGCTGGGTTTTTTGTCATTTTTTTTTCTCTCACCTTTAAAGAGTTTGCAGTTTAATTATATGGCTTAAGGAAGCATTGCATGTTCATTAAATAAAGAGCAAAGAAATGTTCAAGTTTTTCTTGATATTAAAAATAAAAGTAATGCCAATATTTTGAGAGGTTTCTTTATTTGTGTTTTAGTTTATTTGTTTGTTTGTTTTTTAACATTAATTTCATTGTTTCATATGTTGTATCTCTGAATCAGTTGTATCTGCTTAATTGGTTGTAAAATGCTGTAATGCCCTGTGCAATGGGACAATGCTAAGCATTTAAAATCTAGAGTGACCAATTGATTGTAAGGGACTACATCACAATTACATGATTATAAAACTGACTGTAAGAAAATGAAATTTGGCCAAATAATGTTTAAAAATGATTCTACATTACATTTCATGTCCATCTATTATCTCCTAAGCATTTGTTTAACCCCTTAAGGACCAAACTTCTGGAATAAAGGGGAATCATGACATGTCACTCATGTGTCCTTAAGGGATTAAACTTGTAGAGCTAGATGTTACCAGGTATATTAAAATATGCATGAGCTTAATACTGCATATGTTTAAAAGTTTAAAAGCAAACTATACATACAAAAGTATGCCAAACAATTAGAGCTGCCTTCAAAAACCTTAAAACAGGGAGAAAGGACACTAAAAAGATATATATATATCAAGGCCATTTTTACCCTTAGGGTGGTTTGGCTTCCAAATATCTAATTCAAAATTCACTCACATAGCAGATGTCAAGAGTGAAAAGATTGATGCAAGCTGTACATACACATTAACAAAATAGGCTGTAACAAAAATCGAGAAATCAGAATTAATGTAAAAGCTGATTCAAGTTATCACTTAAAAAACCCGAAAAGGTATAACCAAGAAAGGGTAATGATGTGTGTGAAGGAAAGGTTTATACATGTATATGTATCATCAATGTGAAGACCATGTACAATTTAAAATGTATATTCCCTGTATCAACATCAAATGAGTAATTACCTCAAAATTAATTATACTGCATCTTAAAAAAAAAAAAAAAAAAAGAAAAAAAAAAAAGACCAAAACATTTGAAAAGAGGAAAAAAAAATGTGAATTGAATGCTAGCTAGAGATGTCGCATTTGTGCATAACTGGCAACATGCAATCTACAATAACCCAGTAAAGATACACTCCACTTCGCAAATACATTTTAAAAAATAAATAAAAAATCACTGTTTAGTACATATACCCCAAATGAAAACATGCACTCATTTAATTATGCATTTTTCATTGGGGTATATCTAAAACTGCAGATCCCTTGCCTGAAACCTTTACAAGCCCTGGCCTTTTTCCCCGCCCAGACTTTGCAAGGCAGGTGTCTCTGATCAATTGCCTCTTGAGTTTAGTTCCATTGAGCTAAGGAACCAGGAAGAAACTGTGATTGACAGCCAAGGGGATGTAGCAAGGTAAATTTATAAAAGTGCCAATTTCAAATTAAATCGGCAATTGTTTGTAAAATAAAAAATTACCATTCACTGCCTTCACTGCACACTAAGCAGCAGTGGAGGTTCATCCATAGAACACTTGAGGCAGTTTTTATGTGGGGATAATGTATTTGCATTAGGTTAGAAACACTAAGATTATTTTTCTGGAGGGGAGGGTGGTTATCCCATATAGGAGATAAAATATGAGACAGAACTAGCGTCTCTTTAATAATGTAATAGGTTTCAGTTCTTCAGGGCTCATACAGTTCTGCAGGACTAATAGTGAGTAAGCAGTACCTGACATAGTTCGAGTCTATCAGTATCTTGATGCTTTAACCATGTGCACACTGTGTGCTGAGAGCTAATGCAACAGCTGTAATATTTAAAAGCAGTAATATTTAATAGAAAGCTAAAGTTATCATAGCAAGAGCACTACTGAAGATGAGATTATGAAAGGAAGAGCTAAGGACAAGGAAGATAGCCAGAGAGAGAGATGGAGCCATTGACTATGTGGGTATCTCATTATTGCAGCTCTATGTAAACCTACACAGTGATCTTGGCTGTGTGGGATAGTTGTAAGTATTACATTATTGTGCTCAGCTCTGTTGTAACTCAGTATTTTATTCAGCTCTACCTGTTGTATGGGTATCTCTGTAGTCTATCCAGCTCTTTCATTAATTTTTCTAAAGACTTAATTTAACTCCTCCGAACCTTAGTCGCAAAAGTATAAAACTAAAAAACGTCACCTTAAATTTCATCTTAAGAACTATACACCTATTGTACCTAAATATTTATTTTAACCCCCTCTATATCTAAACTCCATAATCCTAAAACCCTCTTATACAACAACTATAACCCTTCTCAAGTGTTTCATCATCTTAACATGCCCTCCCCCTTTACCCTAGCCATTTATAACATTATATGTAACCCTGAATGCATTTCCACAGCTGATTTACACTCACTATACTCACAGATTTAAACACAATACATATATGCACATAAATACATGTGCAGTTGTCAAATATCAATAAAGAGGCCACAGGCACTAAGCACTGTGGCATATATGTATGGTGGCAATAGAGGGTTAATAGGTCAGTGTAAGTTCATGACCCCTGATCATCTTGTTGGGCAGAGTGGGACAAGTAGCTGGGCAGATTAGGTGACACAGCTGTTGCTGGGGACAAGAACTGACTGATGATTGGTTGCTGTCAGTGGCCAGAAAAAGAGCGGAAAACCAGGTAAGTATAAAAGGTGACAGTGCAAGGCAATCCCTGTCAGCTTTATTTTCAACAGGATGGGAGAAGCACCGACGGACCCCAGCACCTCACCTGCTCCAGCTGCAGCATGTTTGCAAAAGAGCTGATGTCCCGGCTAGGAGAGATACTGCGTTCGCCTGGAGGGAATCCTGTTTAAGGGACTGCCTAAGCCCGGCGCCGGGCTTACAGTGCTGATGAGCCTCTGGTAGCAGCACCTGCCTTCCTCCTCTGTGCCTATGGTGGGTCAGGGTAGAGTTGAGGGCCGGGCTGAAGACATCCTGACAAGAAGCGAAGAAAGTTTAGATGATGGGAGAGCGTGTTAACGAGACGACATGCCAGTCCTGGAAGAAATGGAGGCGCGAGGCAGAGCTGGTACTTCAGGTGGTGAGTATGAACGAAACACTGCTGAACTGGCTAAGATCAGGGAGGGAGGCGTTGGTAGTGGTCACTGGAATGGTAAAGGTCTTTACAAAAGTACAGATCAGGCTTTGATGGTAGTGGGAGTAGTAGTTCAAGGATTTATTTAAGAAATATTGTGAAAGAAGAAAGTGACAAAGATGAAGAAAAGCATATATTTATCCCGCATAATTGTAATAACTGGCTGCAAGCATTTGTATTTTCTCATCCGTAATGGGAGAGAAGAAGCCGAAGTTATGTAGCGGGCCTTTCCAGCCTGTGGAAGTTATATTAGAGGCATTGGAGAATTTTGATGGCTTCCTATTTGGTGGTTAATAAAGTTAAAGTTTTTAAAAGTTGATGAACCATATGTTATACGGTTATGGTTACTTACAAAGTTATGGTTACAAAGTTTTGGTTACAAAGTTATGGTTTCAAAGTTATACAAAGCTATGGTTACAAAGTTTTTGTTGTATGGCTTGGTTTACCTATGAACTTAAAAAAAAAAAAATTAAAAAAAACGGGCCGTCCACTCTTCCCTAAGTGGGGAATAGAAGGATGTTGGCCTTTGACTGAACAGATGCTCAAAGTTTGTCAGTTAAACCAGCAACTAATGTCGGTACTTATAGTACAGTAAGAACAATATTATTATAATATTATTATGGAAAGCTTATTAAAAAAAATATATATATATATAATATATATAGAATGTCATTGGTACTTTCTACTGAAAGTACTCATATTGTTATTTAGGACTCCAGGCAGCTGAAAGGCTGCGTCCTTATCGGTAGGTGTACCCAAACAAGGAGAGCGCTAAGTTATTGCTTCAAGGTTTTGCAGAAGTTTTTAAGATTCCAAGGTTTTAGGGTTCAGGTTGTTCAGTTGTTAATAATTTAAAATCAGTTTTGCAGGGTGTTGAATCTGTTAGCAAATGTACAGTCCTCCTTGCGTTAATTTCACCTTTCTACTTTAGGTTTAATTCAAAAAAAAAAAAGAGTGACAGGGTCATTCAAGCTAATTCTCCATTTATTGCCCCTCTGGTGCTTCATTAAATGATGAATTTGACAAGGATACATGCTCAGTGTACTACGCATAATGTGATGATGCACTCAGATGGAGAAGAGAATTTGGACCGGGTGCACTGTTGGCTGAAGGTGGACATGGAGTCAGTCTATGGGCTATTAACGGTGCATCCGGAGGGTTTCAATTCGTTGGGATTTTCATTCCTTGGCAAGTTTTATTTTAATAAATGTTTACCAATGGGTTGTTCCATTTCCTGTTTTTTACTTCGAAGCTGTTCAGCATTCTTAGAATAAGTTGTTAATGTGGAGACCGGTTTATATTCTATTGGACAATATCGGGATGACTTGTTTATTGGTCCTAGTTCTGTTTCTGAATATGTTAGGTTGTTAGAGTTTTTCTGTAGTTTAGACAAAAAAAAAAAGGCATTGCGGCCAGTGACAAGTTTTCAATTTTAGGGATAACAATTGTTTCAGTGCTTTTGAAGGTAAACAGATGATGGAAGCAACAGTGAAGCAGTTCAGTCAATGATTAGGCCTATTAGCATTTTCAAGTTGTATTGTGCCTATAGAAAATGTTGTAGGCGAATGGCACTGGCTTGTGTTAAAAGAAAATCTGTTCACTGTTGTGTAAGGATTTCTGCAGAAATTAAGAAAGACTCGAAAGTGTGGGGGCATTTTCTGCAGCAGTGCAATGGTTGTTTATTATTGCAAACAGAATTTTCAGGATAAGGAAGATTTATAATTATTTGTGGATGCTGCGGGGCCAGTTGGTTTTGGCATATTTAGAACCAAAAATGGGTCTTTGCTTAGTGGCCAGATAAATGGGTAGAGCAAGGGTTGACCAGGAATGTAACCAACCCCCTTTTGGAATTGTTACCAATTGTAGCAGCAAGTTTGGTATGAGGAAAAGAACTGCAGAATAAACGGTTATTGTTCCACTGTGACAATAAGGCAGTTGTACAGGTCTTTAATTCTATGCATTCTAAAAGTTGCTTTGTTATTCATTTGTTGTGAAATCTAGTGTTGTTATTTTTTGAAACATAATATTTGGTGGAAGGCTGTGCATATTCCGGGTATTGAGAATAAGATAGCTGATGCTATCTTCGTTGCCAGCTTTCAGGAGTTTGGTGCCGGATGCAGAAGAAAAGTGTGTGGAATTGCCGTAAGGTTCTTGGCAACTCATATGGGAAGAGCCGGGTAATTTCTCATGAAAGCACTTGCACTGGGCAAGTGGAGTGCTTATGTGTCAGCATGGAATGAAGGGTATAAATTACATATGAATTGATCCAGTAGGTTGAAATATAGAAGCTGCATTTTCTTTTGTGGTTCAGTGTATTAACAGTGGTATAGCAAAAAAAAAAAAAAAAAAAAGTCAATTCCGGGCGTTTAGCTGGTAACAAATTTGAGGTTTTGGGTAGACTAGTAGTGGTGCTTTTGTGAGTAAACAGTTGTTAAAAGGTTATTTTTAAATGCTTCGTATGGCTGACGCTAGTCGGCCCATAATATATTCAGTGTTGGGAGAGCTGCTTGAAGTTTTGAAACACTGTTTGCCATTTACAATTCAAAGTAAATATGTTTTCAGCAGCACTTTATTTAGCTTTTTGCAGCACTTAGGATCAGTGAGTTGGTTTCTTGCAGTAGATTTGGACTATCAGGTTTCGGTTTAAGAATGTGTTGAGCAGGGACGCAAAAGTAGATGTTGGTTGCAATCTTAAAACCGATCAATTTGAAAAGGTAGATGGTTTCATTTGTTAGGTATCGAAAAAAGGAGAGTTTGCCCAGTGGAGACGCTGAGTGCATATTTAAGCTGTCCGCCCTGCTGATAGTGGGATATCTCAGGCTCTACTCTAACATGTTCTCAATTTTCAGAAGGTTTTGCAGTGATGTTTTGAAAGATTTGGTTACAAAGGCAAATTTATTACTCATTACTTCAGAATTGGGGTAGCATCTGAAGCGACAAACTTAGGTTTTGGAGCAGAGGCTATAAAAGGAATTGGGGACAGGATTTAAATTGTTTTAAGTTATATGTGCGGAATTACATGATGTGATGTTTGTTTTCATCCTTTCACTCTGTTGTTATTATTATATCCTCAGGTACCGTAACAAATGTTTGGGTTATGCGTCATTCTTTTGTAAAGCAGGCCAGGTAAGGGCAGGAGCAGGAATTTATGGACCGAATTCGGACTTCAGTCGAGATGGCGTCACAATATATTTGAAAGGTGTAGGTGGTCTACAATTTCACCAGTTAATGGAACTCATATTAAAGTGTGGGTCTTGGCCTGCTCCAGCTGTTTTAATATTTAATATGGTGGTAATGATATAGGTGTGGTTAAACCTGTGCAGTTATCACGTAAGGTAAAGAAAAATGTTTGTTTGGTATTGGAAAAATGATTTCCTTACACCATTCTAGTTTGGTTAGAGGTGGTCCAGCACTGGTGATGGTTAAGTGAACCAAGAGTTAAAAGCGCTGAGAAGATGAGTGGTAAGTTGAATTTGGCAAGGTCAAGATTGCCACGATTGGGAGGGTTTTTTCACACAGACATTGCAAATGAGATCAGAATGAACAGGGCCTTTTTAATGAAGGCCAGGTTCATTTGTGCTATATCGGTCCGGATATTTTAATCTGGATCTAAAACATGATTGAAAAAAGTCCTCCCCCAGCTGAGGCGGTGGGGCAAAAGTCATCCTCAGCTTAAAGTTCTGAGGAAGGATATGTTAAATGGTTGTATTTATAAGGCGGTCAGGTTAGTTGTGACTGACTGGCACTAAGTGATAGTGAAAGTAAAAGTTGAAGTTAAGTGAAAAGTTTACCTGAATATGTTACCGGTATCAAGTTACTGGTGGTATGCCCCATTTTCAAGCTTTAATAAACACCATGGCCAAGCCCATTGAAATAAAATGAACGATGTCTGTGTTTACTGTGTGGTCTAAGTTATTTATGCGAATTATTGCCTACCAGACATATATGTTTGGGGGGGTGGGGGAGGGGGCAAGACACTAGAACCCTGTGCCTACATGTATCTGGTATGTAAATCTGTTCCTGGTCATAATGACCAACACCAAATTCAATGAACAAGCATGCCAACTATTAAAATGAATGAAAATTGAACATTTCTTTTTTTTTGGTCTAGAATTAACACATGAATCACTAAGCTATCATTATGCTAACACACATGTAGCTGCAGATGACAACCTGGATCACTCCCAAGCTACACAGGTAAGAAGCCTCAACACGTAAAAGTAATTTTCAATAGAAATGGTACCACACTGTTCTAATAACACACTACCACAAAATAGCTAAAATTAAATAACTGCTTTCTGGTTCAATGATTTTACATTGTTGTTATTACTAAATAGGCCAATTTTCACCATCATTTGAATTTGATTGCAACTGTGAATTTCCATGTAAATCCTTTGCCTGGGTGTATACATCATAAGCTGTAGAAAATTGAGTGTTTTTCATTTATTTTTATAATCACCAGTTTAAAGAAATATTACACTACATTCAATCTCTTGCTCTTTTTTACATATACCACGCAACACCTATAGAGACCCGTAAGCACCCTGAAGACGCTGCTTCCCTACGCCCTTTTCCAGTATTATCCAGGCATGTTTGAAGAAGATTATGTAATAGAAGATTCTGTGTCCTAGGAAATGTAGTCATCCAGTGGATGTATGAAAATGGTTGAGTGTGAGGAAACAGAAGTCTAGATTTAGATCTGACAAACAAGAACTTCAGGGGTGTGTCTGTTGTATAGAGCAGGGTGTGTAGGATTCCCTAGGGAAAGACGTTTCCTGATGCTCTGTGTGTTGCTATTTTAAGCAATGTCATATCTCTTTAAGATTCACACAGCTAATTTGATTTGACCAATGACATTTTAATGGTGTAGGCTATGATATTGACTGATGACCTCATCCTGGTAGTTAAAATTTCCATATGGCCAATTGATGGTGTAATTGTTTTATGATTATTTTCATCATCATTTTCAATAACCACTTAACTGAAAATTATGCAGAGAATTATGTCACAGAGGGGTCTGTTTATGGCTATTTAACCCCTTGACGAAACATCCCCTTGGGGACCGATGATGGTCCTGAACCGTCATAACGGTCTTGGGGTACTTACCTGATCGCCATCGTTCCCCCAGCGGTGATCAGCGTTTCTCCCGGTCCAGGGGGACTGCCTGTCTGCCCAGACAGTCTCCCCCACTGCAGATCAAGACCCCGCGGCCACGTGATCGCTCGATCACATGGCCGCAATAGGTGCCTGTGTCTCTGCCTGCAGGGGGACTGTCTGTGCTGACAGGCAGTCTCCCTGCATCTGTAAAAAATAAAAATAAAAAAGTAAAATAAAATCAATCAGTGTAAAAAACAGTAATTTTACTTACCGTAAATTGTAGATTATGCTAGCTTTAGTGTACCTATAATCTTAATTTTATTAATGACAGGAGGCGAGTATTTGCTTAAGTCTCTCTTTACTAGAACTCCACAGCAGCACAGAAAACAACCAATCAGAAAAAAGTTAGGTACTATAAAACTCCCCTCCCCATGCATCATTTCCTCTTTCAAGCTGCGACAAAACAGAATAAAAGGCAGAGAACATCATGGGGAAGAAACGAAGTCCTAGGTACGATGAATATAACGATGTCCACCATCCAAGTGTAACCGTCAAACTAGATAGTGTAGATGGACTGTAAACTGAAACGAGAGAAAAACAGAATCGAACAGGTTGATTATCCAATGAAATGTACTCTGAATAAACATGTAGGTACCCAATGTAGCAACCAAATTAACCTAATATGTAAATATCCCAACCCTACTTATGGAAAAAAACCAGACATAAGGAACAAGCGACAGGTAGCAGAGACAACAAACAGAGTTGCATACTTACCTGATAATCTAAACTATAACATTAAACAAGGGAGGGACAAGAATGGGTGGGAAATACTCGCCTCCTGTCATTAATAAAATTAAGATTATAGGTACACTAAAGCTAGCATAATCTACAATTTTATAACATGACAGGAGGCTTCGTATTTGCTGTTTCAACGCTCAGTTCACCAATCCAACGCTGTTTGTGTCGCTGGTAATTATTCCAGGAAATAGAGTAATCCTAATCGGACATTCCAAATACGATAAATGACAGCCGACGGGTCAAAGAAGATGCCAACCGACGAAGTATCTCAAATACGGAAAAAAAGCACCTTCCGCCGGTAAATCCATTGTACGTGGTGTAGCAACCTGTTTCCTAGAAGTCGGTCCATGAGCTGGTAAGCTGACCTATTAGCTACATTCCTGTAGTTGTATAACTTCGAAATCCGATCTAGGACTTAGGGTCGCGAGAAGAAAACTGACACCAAGTCACAACTCATGATCCGTAAGGCGGTTCCTCCGATCGTGCCAGGGCCATTCGGCGATGCGGCCTTGCAGGGAGATCTCCACTCTCGAGGAACGCACCGAAGACCACCACCAAAATCGCAATAGTAACCGAGGAGGATCTTTCGTACCTTCCTGTCCTACCCGGTGGGGTGTCTCATCCGAGCATAAATTCATAATGCAGGCGAGAGTGTGGCCAAACCAGCCGTATACCAAGTGATTCCAACATTTCAAACGGACTGTGTAAACTTCGGACGTCGTAGAGAAAAGGCTCCAAAGGACGTCCATTCAGGGTTCCGAACTGAACTTGAGTGGAGGAACGGTGGTCGACTATTCAGGGAATAGGGAATCCCGGAAATCTTCAAAGGAATGGGAAGTGCAAACAGGAACGCAGATTCCCATCCAGAAATGCCCCCGTCCAAGAGTGAAAGATGTCTGTGTAGGAGTCGGGGTATACCAGGTACCACCATAAGGTCTCGTAGGTCTCCTCGACGATAGTTGAAAAGTAGAGTAGCGCGAATCCAACAAAAACGGCTCCCGTGAGGAATAACTAGAGTATAGACGGAGGGACCTCCATCTCCGAACCCTGATCACCAGGTATGCTACTCGAGGAGACGGGGCAGTCCTGCCATCTTATCCCAAGATCTGATGACCGGGGAGGTCAAGACAACCGGGTTTCCGGTCTTACCATGTGAACATACGTATGATTTTTACCTTCAGAGCGGGTAATGGGCCCTCCTAATCCTGTTACCCGAGCAAGGCAGAGCCCGTTTGCTCCATGAAGGTCCCCGTATCTCCTGCCACTCAATTATGGGAGAAACTGTCTGAGCAGTTGTTCACAATGGTCTGGATATCCAAAAACAGAAAGCAATCCTCTGTTTTTTTATGGTGCAGAATATACCCAAAACCTGCACTCACATAATACCTGAGTTCCATCCGATAGCCGTACCATCTCCAGGAATGTGTATAAATAAGAGGGAGTCACCCCTCGTTACACCTCTGTGAGAATATCCCTCCATTACAGTAGATAGACTAGAGGGATCCAGTCTAAATATGGATATCTCGCATGACCAGGCAGTCCTCTATATCGAAATCAGGAGCACGGACGTCAGATCTACTGGAATGCAGGAGGGACGCCCCTCCATGCAGTCATCGACCTCTTGCACAGGTACAAGTCTGTGTGTTGAACAAATGGATGGCACCGTAGAGCGTCGAGTGTATGAGAGAGCCGCGCTCTCTACTAATGTGATCAAATAACGGGCCAACGTCCGGCTGATAGCCTGAGCGGGCCGCGCCCGTAAATAACCAAACAGTAGAGTCTGCATCCGTGACCGTTCCTCTCTATGAAAATGTTTCCTCCAAACATGACCCCTGTATCCAGCTCAGTCTCTGGCTGAGGTTGAGGGAGGGCTGCGCCCTCCAATAACAAATCAGTGTCCGGTTCCGTATCTGAGAGGGTTCGCTCTCTGCTCCAGAAGATAAAATATTCTCGGATCGAAGAGATGGAGGGCCGCACCCTCCTGTGATCCAAGCTAGAGTCCCTAGAGACTCAGGGTGACCAACTAAAGGGTACACCAAATACGAGTATCAGCATAAGGCTGAGGGAAATCTACGGGAAAACGATGGAAAAACTATCAACTGACCGTCCAGATCCCGTGCGCGCGCGCGGGGTCCGGGCGGACCGTTGGTAGTCTGAGGAAAGCTGGAGACGTTCTCCGCAATCCACGAGTACCCAGGAGGTCGGAGGAGGTCAAGTCCGGCCTCTCGACGACCCGAGCGAAAGGAAAAGGAAGTCACGAAAACGAAAAAGACAACAAAAACGTAGATACGAGAAAAAACGCGAATTCTATCTCAGCTAGAAGGCAAAAGGCAGGCCAGAAGGCAAGACAAGTAAGCCCCACTGAACAAGGCCAGGAGCTAACCTCACGCAGGGATAACTACCGATAGCTATCTGGATACCGGGAGGCAGATACAGAGTTAGTTGATAAAGACAAGGAAAACACCGCGTTCTCCTGTAGGTGTCTGAGTACCGGTCCTTGCCTGTGCAAAGTTCTCTTTGGAGGTGGGCCATCGCCGGATTGGCGCAAACCGCGGATGTGTGTCCGGGGTCTTCATAGGATAAACTTGCCCTTCAGGTCTGAGGTTTAGGGCCTTCACCCTACCTGTCATATCCAGATGGCCGTATATTGGTGTCCTCTTGGATAGTATGGCAATGGTGCTTGTCCGGACACCTGCCTATTTCCATGTCACTGGTGGGCACTGGCTTCTCCTCAGTGGTATTCCCCCAGGCCTGCGGCCAAAAGGGATAGGGCAGGCCCAGCAGGCCAAACTAATGGACACAGAATAGTTGGCCAAGGAAATAGGCACCGACATAGTAGGCCATAGAAATAGGCACCGACATAGCAGGCCGTACTTATGGGCACAGAGGCCGTTCTTATGGGCACAGACACAGCAGGCCGTTCTTATGGGCACAGACACAGCAGGCCGTTCTTGTGGGCACAGACATAGCAGGTCGTTCTTGTGGGCACAGACATAGCAGGCCGTTCTTGTGGGCACAGACATAGCAGGCCGATCTTATGGGCACAGACATAGCAGGCCGATCTTGTGGGCACAGACAATAGCAGGCCGTTCTTATGGGCACAGACAATAGCAGGCCGTTCTTATGGGCACAGACAATAGCAGGCCGTTCTTATGGGCACAGACAATAGCAGGCCGTTCTTATGGGCACAGACAATAGCAGGCCGTTCTTATGGGCACAGACAATAGCAGGCCGTTCTTATGGGCACAGACAATAGCAGGCCGTTCTTATGGGCACAGACATAGCAGGCCAATCAATGGGGCACAGGCATAGCAGGCCAATCGTGGGTTGCATATCAGTATTATATGAATATAGCTTTACCATGGGTCTTGAATGAGTAATGGGGACCTCTAAGCTTGGGCAGAGTTCCCCAAAAAATAGTAGATCCACAGAGCACCCTGTGACCTAGGGTCCCCAGACATCAACCCTTTTAGACAGCGTAATGTCGTGTGAATAACCTGCACCGGGACTGGCAGTCCCCAAATGCCCAGCAGGCAAATAGTGGTATTCCAGTTTATTGGACCTAAGCCGAAGTTGATCCAGTGGTAATAGTGTCCATAAAATCATGATATACTGACCGACATCCTCCTTAAACTGTGCAAGGGTATGCACATGTACGTACAGATCTGTGAGAATTCTCCACATGATAAAGATCATCAGACCACCTGAGGGGTATTGTACCCATGGTCTATCTCTGGAGTAGGGCTAAACCATAGCCAATACAATGAGTCTCCCTACATAACCTGATAGAATATCAGTGTTGACTGGTCTCCCATACCAGTTGAACCAGGGCCAGGCATGTTGGCTTAAAATATCTGTCATGGACAGTAAAATCATACCAGAGGAGACTCACCTGGGACTCCATAGCTGGCCGGCCGAAATCTATACTGTGAAACACACACACCTAGCGCCAACCAGCAGTCTGGCTCTGAACAGAGCCTGCGCACTGAGAGTCGTATATACAAGAAACACCCAGATTGAGATATATACTGCCAGTAAACTCCCAGGAATCCGTGATATATACTGCCATAAAGCACACAGAATCAGTGACACATAGTGCCATAAAGCACACAGAATCTTATATATAGTGCCATAAGCACACAGAATCAGTGACATGCAGAGCCACAAAGCACACAGAATCTTATATATAGAGCCAAAAGCACACAGAATCTTATATATAGAGCCAAAAGCACACAGAATCTTATATATAGTGCCAAAAGCACACAGAATCTTATATATAGTGCCAAAAGCACACAGAATCAGTGACACATAGTGCCATACAGCACACAGAAACTTATATATAGTGCCCTAAGCACACAGAATCAGTGACACATAGTGTCATAAAGCACACAGAATCATATATATAGTGCCATAAGCACACAGAAACAGTGATACCCAGGGCAATAATGCACACAGAATCTTATATATAGTGCCATAAGCACACAGGACCAGTGATACATAGGGCAATAATGCACCCAGAATCTTATATATATTGCCATAAGCACACAGAACCAGTGATACAAAGGGCAATAATGCACACAGAATCTGTGAGATATATCCTGTCATTAAAAGATCTGCACTGTCCTACCAACTACAGAAAAACTGATATCTGTAGATAAAACTACAGAAACACATAGAGATCCACCGGGGGATCCCAGCCGGGCAACAAACACCGAGATCCGACCGTGGAAGGAGGAGGGACCGCAAGCAGGCGCCCTTTCTCCAGCCGGTCGGATCCACGTGGCTGAAAGAAACCCGGCCGCGGCGAGGCGGCCACGTGTGTGAGCAGACCCGGTCGCGGGGTGCTCGCGTCAGACCGCGAGAAAACCCCGGGCGCCGGCAGGCTCACACTAGAGCTCGGTGAGTCAGAGGGGGCAGCCAGGTGGCTAGGCCCTTGACACCCCGAGCGGAGCGCCCGCAGCCCCACAGGGGGGCTAATAGAACGGCGCCAGGGAGTGGGGTGGGAGGGAGGGGGGGGGGACAAACCGATAGGCATCCCCAGGGACCCTCAAATAGCGCTAGCAGACGCAAACGTCCCCAAGAAACAGGGGAAGCAGGAGAGAAAAAACGGGTAGAATCCCGATATAAAAAACCCAAAATACAATACACAACTAATAAATAAGCGATATGAAGGAAAATCTAATGGATGGACAAAAATCATAGACATAAAATATAGAAGGGAATATAAAAATTATATCAAATAAAGTAAATACAAAAATACAACGTGTAATAATATAATAAGCAAGGAGTAAAATAAATAGTCTGAAGTAAACTATAATAGACAGAACTAAAAACCAGAAACATAAAATACAATAATAAAACAACACATAAACAAAATATATAATTCTAAATAAGTCAAACTAAATCCCAAAGCCCCCAAATAATATTAGCAGGAGGCAGAGGTACTCTGACCTGTACTGATGCGGAGCAGCAAAGAAAGAGGAAATGATGCATGGGGAGGGGAGTTTTATAGTACCTAACTTTTTTCTGATTGGTTGTTTTCTGTGCTGCTGTGGAGTTCTAGTAAAGAGAGACTTAAGCAAATACGAAGCCTCCTGTCATGTTATAAAATTCCGTTTTTCTTAGTATAGTGGCAGTACTCACAAGTGGGATGTTCCTTCTGTTGTTGGACAAGAAGCTCCCCCTTCTTTTGAATCTTATAGCTGTGCTCCGCCTGCTGCCTCTATAAAACCTGCAAGATCGAATCACCCGCCAGTAATAAAAAAGAACCAAACGGAGACTGAATAATGCAAAAACATTTAATCCAAATGAAAGAGGAGGGAAACCCAGTACTGCCACTATACTACGAAAAAAGGAATTTACGGTAAGTAAAATTACTGTTTTTCCCTTCGTATAGTGGCCGTACTCACAAGTGGGATATAGCAAGATCCCTGTAACCAAACAAAAGGGTGGGGACTCAGCAGGCCACAGCTTGCAGCACCTTACGCCCAAAAGCAGCCTCAGATGATGAAAATATGTCCAGCCTATAATGCTTGATGAAGGTATGCAAGGAAGACCAAGAAGCCGCTTTGCAGATGTCTTCAGGTGATGCTGCTGCTCTTTCAGCCCAGGAGGTCGCCATAGCCCTAGTGGAATGAGCTTTCAACGGGAATCTGAGAGGAATCCCTTTGGAGTGATAAGCCAACTTGATGGTATCTGTAAGCCATCTAGCCAGAGAGGGTCCGGAAACAGCACGACCCTTGTACTTGCCTTGAAAGTAGACAAAGAGATGATCTGAGGATCTAAACCCCTGAGTCTTCTGAAGGTAGATCTTCAGGGATCTTCTAACATCCAGGAGATGCCACTTTCTTTCCAGATCCGATGTAGGAGATTGACAAAAGGACGGCAGAATAATAGGTTGGTTAATCGCAGCACTAGAGATAACCTTAGGCAAAAAAGAAGGCCTGGGGTGCAGGCCCACTTTTTCTTGATGTAATATGGTGAACTCCGGAGAAGATGACAGAGCTTGGATCTCACCAATTCTCCTAGCGGAGGTGATAGCCACCAGGAAAGCCGTCTTGAAGGTTAGCAGCTTGATGGGGACCTGAATCAATGGTTCAAACGGTGGTTCACAAAGGGCTTGAAGAACCAGAGACAAATCCCAGGTAGGAAAAGACACTAATCTGGGAGGCCTCTTCAACCGTATGGACTTAATAAACCTTCGTACAAGCATGTTTGAGGCAATGTCGCGAACCAGGAAGTGACTTAGAGCAGAAATCTGGCCCTTGAGTGTAGAGACCCCTAGGCCGGCTTCAAAACCATCCTGCAAAAAAGAAAGGATTTCCGGGATAGATGTTCTGGCAGGATCCGAACCCCGCAGAGAACACCAGGTTCTGAATTTCATCCAGACCCTGAAATAGATTTTCAAAGTGGACAAGCGGACAGAAGATAACAAAACGTCACATAATTGTTCTGAAAGACCATGTCCCTGAAGGATCATCCTTGCAGCAACCAAGCCGTCAGGCGAAATATTTCCAGGGTTTCTACGGGAAGAGTCACATTCTCTAATATGGGGGCAGAGATCGGGAGAGACCAACGTGAGATGGTCATATTTTCCACTTCCGAGAACCAACTTCTGTTTGGCCAGAAGGGCAGGACTGCTAGAATTCTTGCCTTCTCCCATCTTATCTTCTGAACAATCCGGGGGATAAGAGCGACATGAGGGAAAATATAAGCCATGTTGAAGTTCCAAGGGATCGACAGACCGTCCAGGACATCTGGGTAATCTCCTGCTTGTACTTTTCGGTTTCTCCTTGTTGCCAACAAGTCTATCTCTGGCCTGCCGAAGCGGGAAACTAGCTCCAAGAAAACTTGGTTTGATAGCGCCCAGTCTGCCTGAGACCAATGACTTCTGCTGAGGTTGTCTGCAATAACGTTCAGAGACCCTTTGATATGGGTAGCTGAGATTGCGATAAGATTGGCTTGGGCCCAAGACATTATACGGTAGCAGAGATCTTTGAGAGCTTTTACCTTCGCGCCTCCTTGGCGATTTAAATAAGCCACTGTGGTGGCATTGTCCGACTGAATCCTCACCGTCTGATTGGCGATGACTGAACCGAAGGACACCAGTGCCTTCCAAACCGCTTTTAATTCCCTGAAATTTGAGGAAGCGCCTGCCTCTTCCTTGTTCCAAAGACCTTGATGGAATTGAGAACCGAGATGGGCGCCCCAACCAGTCTGGGAAGCATCTGTGGTTATCGTAATCCACTGTTTTTGTGCAAATGATAGGCCTTTTGAAATGTTGCTCCTGTCTCTCCACCAGTTTAGCTGCTTTTTCACCATTTCGGATAGGTGGAAGGGAGAGTCTAGATCTTCCTGTTTTCGAGTCCATTGTGAAAGAATGTCCCATTGCAATGGTTTTGATGCTGCCTTTGCCCAGGCCACTGCTGGGATTGCAGAAGTGAGGAGGCCTAGCAACCTCATAGCCTCCCTGATTGAGCTTAGGTTTTTCTGCAGCTTTGATACGGCTTTTAAGATCCTCCTTTGTTTCTCTATTGGCAGAAACAGAGACAGGGACTGTGATTCTACCCGAAGACCCAAGAATTCCAGACTCCGTGACGGATTTAACTTGGATTTTTTTAGGTTCAGGATCCAACCGCGATCTTCTAAAACCTTCATCGTAATCTTGAGATGATTTTTTAGCAGTTGTCTCGAATTGGCTTTCAAGAACCAATCGTCCAGGTATGGAACAATCGAGATACCTTTCAGACGTAAGACTGCTGCTACGGGTGCCAGGATCTTTGTAAAAACTCGAGGGGCTGAAGACAGGCCAAAGGGTAGAGCCTTGAATTGCAGATGGAGAATCCTTCGCTTTCTTGTTAGAACCGCAAACCTGAGAAACTTCCGGGAAGATTCTGAAACCAGTACATGTAGATAAGCATCTTTTAAATCTAACTTTGCCATGTGATCTCCTTTTTGTAAAATGTGCGTTACAGACAGAATACTTTCCATGCGGAACTTCTGGTACGGTATGCAGGTGTTGACTTGTTTTAGGTCTGGTATCGGCCGAAAGGATCCATCTGGTTTCTGAACCAGGAACAGTCGGGAGTAAACACCCTGAAATTCCCAACGTTTGGGTACCTTCTCTACCACATCTTTTCTTAAAAGAAGAAGAGCTTCTGTTAGGAGTGCTTCTGTTTTTTTCCTTGAAGGATAGTCTGATAGCAGGAAGGAAGGTTGTGGTCTTGTTGAAAACTTTATTCTGTAACCTTCTGAAATTGTTCTTATAATCCACCCATTTGATGTACTCTTTTTCCATTCGTGGGCGAAGAACCGAAGGCGTCCTCCCACTCTTTTGGCGTCAAAACTTCCTCTTTTTGTCTTGCCTGTTGGATTCTTGTCTAGACCACTGGCTGCTGTTTCCACCTTGTTTTTGAAACCTTCGAAACCGCCCTTGGTAACGAAAGGACCGCTGACCCTTATACTGAAATCGTTTATATCCCTGCGTTCTTGATTCCAGAGGTAGGGCTTTCTTTGTGTCCGACATTTGTTTAATAATGTCTTCCAAAGGTGTTCCAAAGAGTTTTTTCCTCTCAAAGGGTTATTCACACAAGGCAGCCTTGGATGCTGAATCAGCTGTCCATGTACGTAGCCAAAGAGCTCTTCTGGCCACTGACGACAACCCCATAATTCTTGCTGCTAAACGCATAGACTCATCAGAGGCATCCAAAAGAAATTCATTAGATAATTTCAGTAGGAACATAAGATGGGAAGGATCTGAATCTGATTTTCCCATAAGAGACTCTTCCAGGGCTTGTAGCCAAACGCTCTGAGCCCTGAGAACCGCTGAACCTGCAATACCGGCTCTGCATTGGTACCCTGCGGCCTGAAATATTCTTCTACATGAAGTTTCGGCTCGTTTGTCCATTGGGTCTTTAAGTCCTGAGACTTCGCCAATGGGTATAGTGGTTTTCTTAGACAGCTGGGCAATCTGAATATCTACTTTAGGGAGATCTTCCCACTTTTCTTCCGACTGTAGCTTGAACAGCAGTTTAAATTGTTTAGAAATAAATGCACGTCTTTCAGGATTCTTCCATTCTCTATGAAGGAGATCCAAGATTTTAGGTGACATCGGGAAACCTTTAACCTTACCCTTGGTAGGTTCCGTTTCTTGTACAGCTGATGTTACTTCTTTAATAAATTTTTTCAGCTCTTCTGGTGGGAAGCCCTCCTCCACACTGGAAGCTAGGCTGGAAATATCAGAAGGTGAAGAAAGAGAGCATTCTCCTGAAGAAACGTCAGACACCGAAGGAGATCTATTCCTCCTACGTTTCTTAGGCTTCTCTTGTATAGCCGGTTCTTTCTTCACAGAATCTTTAAAAGACTCAAACGTCTGGGACAAATTTTCCTGAAACCAGCCCAGGAAGGATGCCATATCAGTCTGCTTAGCTTTCTCTAGCAATTCCGCAGAGCACTGATTACACGTCTTTTTGCGACATCCGTCAGGTAGAGGTACAGCACATTCCAGACAACATAAGTGCTTAGATTTGCTTGTGGCTTTTTTAGGGACAGATGCTGACATCTTGTCTTTATCTGCTTTGTCCGGAGAAATAGGACTGGACATATCTGTGGAAAAAAAAAAAATAGAAATAGAAATAGAAGCATGCATAATAATGATGAATAAAAGGAGAGATTCAAGTGTTAAATCTCACCTTAAATCACCTAATGTCCGTGTAGGAGGGCTGGTGACACGGAGAACCAGAACTATACACCCACCCTTGGGGTCAGGAAGGTTCTGCACAGTTTAAATACCAAATTTTTCAATTTGGCGCCAAAACACCGGTTTCGCGCATGCGCAGTAGCGCGATTCCGTGTTTGGTGGAACGCAAACGCCTCCCAGCGTGCGTTCCACCACTGTGCGCATGCGTGAGGAAATCGAGGAGGACCGCCCGGGAACTCACCTAAGAAGCCACAAAAAGGAAGTACCCGGTCGCGTTCCGTAACGCTAGACCGGAAGTACCGCGCCACTCAGTTCCCACCCGGGGAGCTATCGGGCAAAATACCTCCTCGATCAGCAGCCTGTGCTGATCGCACCTTTCTCCACCGGAACTGGGGAACCTGTCCGTCCCGTTTGCCGGGACAAGAAGAACTGGCGGGTGATTCGATCTTGCAGGTTTTATAGAGGCAGCAGGCGGAGCACAGCTATAAGATTCAAAAGAAGGGGGAGCTTCTTGTCCAACAACAGAAGGAACATCCCACTTGTGAGTACTGCCACTATACGAAGGGAAAAAAATAATACATATGTGTGTATATATATAAGATATATATACGTGTATTATATCTATATATAATATATGTATATATATCATATATATAATGTCATATCAAGTGTATTTTTATATACATATAAAAATACACGTATAATTAAATTACACACATATAATATATATAATAACTATATATATATTATATATATTATATAAAATATAAATAATAAGTAAATAAAAATATATAAAAAAATGTAAAAAGAATTTTTAATAATTTTTAAAAAATGATATATATGTAATTTATTCTAACGGTGTTTTGATATTAATATATATATATATATTTATATCAAAATACACTTAGAATGGGGGGCGGGGCCGGACCGCCAAGCAGAGCAGACACATGGCACTATAGCTCCTGCTATTTTCTTGCAATTTGTTCCCAAAATGCAATTTCTGGCGCGGCAACACAGCAGACAACCCCACTGTGAGGTGCTAAGTCTGGAGATCGGTCAGCAACCTGATTCCTGGCCCCTTTTGGGGAGAAAACGGAGCTCTGTAACCGAGGCCTACTCAAGCCTACCCGGGTGGTTATGGCCCTGCTTCCCTCCCTGTGGGCCGGTGGGGGTCATCCCAGCCTACCCTGGGGCTCTACCCCGATCGGAGATCTCGCTTACCACCTAAGATGGCTCCCCCTCGGGGCTCTTGGCGCTCACTACGGGAAACTCAGGGAGAAAGCACACGAGAAACTTACCTATCCTGAGACCCGGCTTGGAGTGCTTCAATCGACACTGAGGGCCTTGAGCAGAGGCCATCTGACTGACAAAGCGGCTACAAAGGTAAACAGGCTGCAAGCTGGTAAGATTGCACGAAGCCGAGTTACACACATGATGGCCGCGGATCAATCTGAGGACACCGCACATACCCGTCACTACCTGACAAGCCACACAACAGCATCAGGGAATTATTCGCAGATGGAGCTGAGAAACAAAGAACTGTAGCCTGCCAGTGATGGGAGTTGCTCTCTGCACAGGGACTGGGGCTGCCTACTCTCTGCCACCTGAACAACAACAATCGGGGGGGAGTCTTTGTCCGGGGACCCAGGGTTCCTTAAGCACTGTGGCATGACTTTTCTTTTTAATGCAAACACCAGCCATGCCATATCGCCTAGCATATTTGTCTCTCCCATCTAACCTATTTTAACTATGATTTTCATCTTTCAAGCCTGCTATCAGGCAGGAAAGCGCAGTGTCAGTATAAGTATCCTGACAGATGTATAACTGATCTAATGTACTGGCTTGCTAACTTATGCATGCAGTCGGTGAGGCAAATCTAGCACTATGCTTTTAAAAAATGTGTGAACCACAACTTGAATACCCATCGTTACAAATGTTTAAACATGATCATCATTTCCTTAAGTAACCAAAAAAAAATGTGCAAGTCAATCGAATACCCCATTGTTATAATCAATGAAAATCAGCGTGAGGAATGCTGTTGGGGTACCTCACGTGTGTTGTCATATTTCTTTGCACTGCAAAAATAAATAATTAAAAAAAAAAAATACACTGAGAATTAAATTATATATATATATATATATGCATAAATAACTACCGTATATACTCGAGTATAAGCCGAGTTTTTCAGCACATTTTTTGTGCTGAAAAACCCCAACTCGGCTTATACTCGAGTCAATTGTCTGTATTATGGCAATTTGCATTGCCATAATACAGACAGGGGCTGTGGGGGCTGCAGAGAGATGTTACTTACCTTTCCTGCAGCTCCTGTCAGCTCTCTCCTCCTCCGCCGGTCCGTTCAGCACCTCGGTCAGCTCCCAGTGTAAATCTCGCGAGCACTCACACACTGCACTCATACACACACTACATTCTCATACACACACTACATTCTCATACACACACTACATTCTCATACACACACTGCATTCATTATATACACACACTGTAAATAAATATTCAATTAATATAAATTTGAAGGATCTAATTTTATTTAGAAATTTACCAGCAGCTGCTGCATTTCCCACCCTAGTCTTATACTCGAGTCAATAAGTTTTCCCATTTTTTGGGGGTAAAATTAGGGGCCTCGGCTTATATTCGGGTCGGCTTATACTCGAGTATATACGGTAAATAAAAATAATACGAAATATACATACAGTGGGACCTCGGTTTACGAATTTAATGCGTTCTCCGGGATGTTTCGTATTGCGAAAAATTCGTAAACCGAAACACGGTTTCCCATAGGAATGCATTGAAAACCAATTAATTCATTCCGGAGGTGAGAAAAAAGTCAAATAAAGTATTTCATCTGTTCAAAACTCTTTATAAAGTGCACTTTAACCCCTTAAGGACACATGACATGTGTGACATGTCAAGATTCCCTTTTATTCCAGAAGTTTGGTCCTTAAGGGGTGAAAGGCATAAATACTGTACAGGGACATGATTAATCAAACAATAACATTTCAAACATCCAACTTTATGTTTTAAAACATCACACATCAACACACAGTAAAAGGCATGCAAACAACTAAGCTCAGCTCCCTACCTTTCCACTTCTTGAGATGCACCAAAAAGGCTCCAAAACCTGCTGCAAATGGCTCCAAAAGGCTCCAAAACTTGCTGCAAAGTGCTCCAAAAGGGTCCACAATTTGCTGCAAATGGCTCCAAAAGGCTCCACAACTTGCTGCAAATGGCTCCAAAAGGCTCCACAACTTGCTGCAAATGGCTCCAAAAGGCTCCACAACTTGCTGCAAATGGCTCCAAAAGGCTCCACAACTTGCTGCAAATGGCTTCAAAAGCCTCCACAACTTGCTGCAAGTGGCTTCAAAAGCTTCCACAACTTGCTGAACATGGCTCCAAAAGGCTCCACAAGGCTCCACAACTTGCTGCAAATGGCTCCAAAACCTCTCCAACACCTCCACACTACACACTCATGTCCTACCCACACTTCAGTATGCAGGGGGCGGAGCTATAAACTGGGACACTTGTTTCGTATTGTGAAAAAAATACGTAAACCGAGGCATTTTTTTAAATGAATTTTTATACGTAAACCGAATTTTTCGTTTACCGAGGCATTCGTTAACCGAGGTTCCACTGTATGTCCATATACATAATTACATAAAAAATTTCATAAATATACACGTAGACTTCAAATATATAAACATGTATATATATTTAAAGTCTACGTGCATATTTATGTAATATTTTTACATAATTAAGTAATTTTATTGATTGCAATTTGAGGGACATGCCTGACAACCCAGGCCAAAAGTCCAGAGAATTTAATTTGCTAGCACTGTGTTTAACCCTGTAACTTTCTATGACACCCTAAAACCTGTACATGGGGGTACTGTTTTACTCGGGAGACTTCGCTGAACACAAATATTAGTCTTTCAAAACAATAAAACAGATCACAGCGATGATATTGTCAGTGAAAGTGAAGTTTTCTGCATTTTTCACACACAAACGTCACTTTCACTGATGGTATTATTGCCGTGATACGTTTTAATGTTATGAAACACTAATATGTGTTCAGCGAATTCTTCCGACTATAACAGTACCCCACATGTAGAGGTTTTATAAGGTTTTATAGTGTTTTTGAAAGTTTCAGGGTCAAATATAAGACTTGATTTTACTTTTTTTTTTTTCATTGAAATTTGTCAGATTGGTAATGTTTCCTTTGAGAGCGTATGGTAGCCCAGGAATGAGAATTACCCCCATGATGGCCTACCATTTGCAAAAGAAGACAACACAAGGTATTTCAAATGGGGTATGTACAGCCTTTTGTAGTAGCCACTTAGTCACAAACACTGGCCAAAGTTAGCGTTTTTTGCATTTTTAACACGCAAACAAATAGAAATGCTAACTTTGTGTTTGTGACTAAGTGGCTACTAAAAAAGACTGGACATACTCCATATTTAATACCATGGGTTGTCTACTTTTAAAAAAAATATGTACATGTGGGGTGTGATTCAGAGATTTATGACATAATAGTGTTACAATGTCACTACTGATACATTTAAAATATATATATATATTTTGAAACAGCAATTTCCTACTTGTACTTATAGCCATATAACTTGCAAAAAAAAGCATGTAAACACTGGGTGTTTTTAAACTCAGGACAAAATTTTGAATCTATTTAGCAGTTTTTTTTCCATTAGCTTTTGTAGATAAGTAAAAGAGTTTTCAAGTAAAAGTCCAAAAACTACTTTTTTTTTTTTCAATTTTCCACCATATTTTTTTTTTTTTTTTTTAAAGTAAAATATATGACATGATACATATAACGGTATGTAAAGAAAGTATGTAAGAAAGCCCTTCTTGTCCTGAAAAAAACAATATGTAACTTGTATGGGAACAGTAAATGAGAGAGCAGTAAATTACAGCTAAACATGAACACCACAAAAGTATTTAAACCGCTCTGGTGCTTAACGTACAACATCGCAAAAACAGGCCGGTCCTTAAGGGGTTAATCACTGACACCTGTCAAAGATCTGAGCTTTTTGGTAGATTTGATGTCTCCAAACTTCACAGTAACTAGTTTTCTGACACGTCTGTCCTTAGGATCACCTCAAAGTGTGAATAGAACATTGCAAAAATATCTAATGTTCACACTAAGGTATAGACACTCGTGGTTAAAAGTTATTGCTTATAAGATGAATATGTATCTTATGAGACAGTGAAACATTATTTTGTTATCTCCTCTGTGTCTGGATTTTAGTTCGACCGTGACTATTGTTTTAGAATATAGGTGTATATGTCTTTAACATACTATGGTGTAGTTTTCGATAATAAAATATTAAATAAGAGTAATATTAATAAATATATATATATATATATATATATATATATATATATATCACACTTATAATTATATATTCTTAAGTATGGACTATTCTAACCCCCCTACTTAAAACGTACATTTGTACTATGCAATGTAAGGCTGGAAGAGTCTGAATTTTTTCTTAGCAACATTACAAGTTTAGAGTTGAGAAACATTACAATGAATAGAATTGAGAAAAAAAATGTTGTTTACCAGCAAGCAAAATGTAGTCACAATTGCTAAACTGTGAATTGTACTATAGCGTTAACTTTAACCACAAAATGTCTGACATTGGGCTCTGGACCAATCTCAGAGCTGTTGACAAGGGCCAATTTATGTTTCAAAGAGGGCAATTACATTTGGGAGAGATATTATGGGATTCAAGAGATAAAAACAATTATCAGCAAAACCAGTAAGTTTGATAGTGTGTGAGTCCAGTTGTATTCCCTTTATGTCTTCTGAAGAGTAAATTAATCTGATGAATGGATCTAAAGCTAGGTTAGATAGGATGGGCGATAATGGGCGTACCTGTTTTACCCCTCTTGTAATAATGAGATCTTTGGAATTTAAACCATTATTTTTGTAGGTTGTTGAGTGTTTAATGCTAATCATAAAATTATAAAATGGGATTCCAAAGAAGCTGAATTCTAAGATTCTAAGAACGTGAGGACAAATTACTTGTTCAAATGACCTTTGAGTATCAACACTTAGCAAGACTGCTTGTTTTTTATTACTGTTTGTTGTATGGAGCCAGCGGCTATTGCCATTCTGATTCTTCAATCAGAGATCCTGTTGCAAGTATATCTTTAGGAACTGTTTTAGAAAAGTTATTCTAGATAACTTATTACTAAAATAATTTAGTGCCTGAAGACCCAAAGGACTCTGTATAACTATTGTATAAAAATGAAACAATGACAAAGAAAAAATATAAAATATATATGTATTGAATAGATGTTACAGAAAG
Organism: Pelobates fuscus; assembly: GCF_036172605.1. NCBI lineage: Eukaryota > Metazoa > Chordata > Amphibia > Anura > Pelobatidae > Pelobates > Pelobates fuscus. The sequence continues at coordinate 213,483,793 of NC_086320.1, read as the reverse complement.
AATAATAATAAGTAAATCATTACCAACAGAAATTATTTGTATAATGAAATGAATTTCTGTGCAATGATTGCTGGATAGATGGATTATAGATGAATGACAATGTCCAGCTGCTGGTTCACTGATTATATAGCTTTTCCTTTTCCCCAAAAAAACTCATAACGTCTTCCCTTCTATGGTGTAATGTGCTGTATAGCATTGGTCAGCAGATACCTTTCTTAGCACTGTCTATGATTATCTCCTTATGGGAGTGCTCCTATTACCTCTCCCCTATTTAAGCACAAGCCACCCTAGGGTCTGTGCTCAGTTGTTTTGTTGTCTCCCTAGAGTACAGAGTCAGATCCTGCCTGTAGTTATCTGATTACCCTTACCTGTCTGGAATTCCTGAATTAACCCTGCCTGTCTGGACTATGGTAATACTCTTTGCTTCCGGGATTTCCCGAATTAACCCCTGCCTGCCTGAACACCGTTAATACTCATTGCTTCCTGGTTTTCCTAAATTAACCCCTGCCTATCTGGTCTCTGGTAATACTCCTTGCTTCCTGGATTTTCTGAATGGACTCCTGCTTGCCTCGACTCTGCCTGGGTTAATGCCAGCAATCCTGTTTCTGCCTGGGTTAACACCAGCAATCATGTTCCAGTCTTGGTTTGCCTTTGCAAACTTGCTACAGTCTTGTTAACCCCTGCAAAACCTGCTTCAACTCTGATCAAGCCTTCACATCATTCATCCAGTGTCAATGTTTTGGTAAAGACTTTACTTTTCACAGGACTTAGGACTTAATATGTATTATCAAGATACTGCCTTATATTCTGCTTCTGTTGTGCATTGGGACTGTTTCAATTATATTTACTTGCCTTGTAATAAAGACCTTAAATGTAAAGACTGTGTCTGTCCAAATCTCTGCATACTCACCCCATTCACCCCAAATTGGTGCCACACACAAGTTCACTTCAGACAAGCTCACTGGCACACACATGCTCAATACAGATAAGCTCACTGACACACACACATGCTTAATACAGACAAGGTCACTGACACACATGCTCACTACAGACACGCTCACTGACACATGCTCACTACAGACAAGCTCACTGACACACACACACATGCTCACTAAAGACAGCTAACTTACACACACAAGCTCAATAAATAGATGCTCACTGACACACAAGCTCACTACAGACAAGCTCACTGGCACAAACACATGCTCACTACAGACAAGCTTACTGAAACACACACATGCTTACTGACACACAAGCTCACTGAAACATACACACTCACTGACACACACATGCTCACTGAAACATACACACTCACTGAAACATACACGCTCACTGAAACATACACGCTCACTGAAACATACACGCTCACTACAGACAAGCTCATGGACACACAAGCTCACATACACAAAAGCTCACTACAGACAACCTCACTGACACATACATGCTCACTACAGACAAGCTCACTGAAAAATTCAAGCTCACTCCTGACAAGCTCACTGACACACACACATGCTTACTACAGACAAGCTCACCGACATACAAACATACAAGCTCACTCACTAGCAGACACACACAAAATCACTGACATGGAAAGAAGCTTGCCTGGCACTAAAGACTGTAGGAGACATTTTCTAGCTTCTTCCTGCTTGATTGGTGGGGCTAAGCTTGCATGTCGGGGTGGGGCTTGCATGCCGGAGGCAGGGCTTGAGTGTAGAGGGGGTCATGGGCACAGAATTGCTGATAATTGAAAAGGGAGACTGACAGTGCTCCCTCCAGCCGGCAGCAGCTTAAATGTGGCCACACCATACCCCAGCACTTCCCTCCTTTACTGACACAGGCTGTCACTATCTAAGGAGAAAATTATGTAAATGGCATTAACTTAATGATTAGTGCTGTCTGCCCGGCTCCAGGTGCAGCTGCTCACCGGTTCAGACTATATGGGTCACCTTAGCGTAGTTCCTCTCTAACTAATGATCAGGGGCAAGTAAAATAAATAAAATATTAACACTATGATATTTAGCATACCACAATACAGAAATAACGTGGCTCGATTCTCATTTTCCTACATAGCACCACAATTATGGAATAACCTCAGGGACACAGTCAAATATTCATTCAATCTAAAATATTTTAAGAGATCTATGGCAATACACCTAAATACAGAATGCACCTGTCGTGTGGACTATATTTATTACCTGTTATGTGTTAAATTTATATATGTGTGTATATAGTATATATATATATATATATATATAGTATATATATATATATATATATATATATATATATATATAGTATATATGTGTGTATATAGTATGTTTTGTAATATTGTATCCTATTGTAACAATGCAATGTTTTGTGGACCCAGGACATACTTGAAAATGAGAGAAATCTCAATGTATCCTTTCTGGTAAAATATTTTATAAATAAATACATAAATAAATATGTAGTGCAGATTATCCCCTTGTAGATATCAACATATAAAAGAACTATCACTATTCACTCACATTTATTGGGAGGTTCTTGTATATAGCTCCAAAAATAAAAGTGGTTGTGTCTCTCAAAGGGCAACAACCTCTTCTGTTAATAGACAGTTACACAACTCAACTATTGACTTGAAGATAAGAACATCTGAAATGTGAAAAAAGTAAAGTGTAATCACTTGAGAGCAATGTGAGATAATAGTGAATGTCAAATGTCATTACTGCGCTTAAAGTCTCAAAATCCACCTGCTTCCTGTGACAAACTCACTATTTTCCCTGTGTTTAAGACATTCCCCTGCTGAGTTTTTGTATATTATGTTTCCTGAACTCCTTTCACGTTTCCTTAGTTCGGAAGCTTAATCTACCAAACACCAACCACCCCCCTGGCTCATTAACTACAAGCTAACCACAAACTTAAGGGTTCTCCCTGTGTGGCTGACATTCGTATAACTGAACAACACAGCTGGTGGCAGTGGTGGGATTCGAACCCACCAATGCCTCCAAATAGACTAAAACCTAAAAGTGTAACGGATCGCCTATACTCCGACTTACTATATCTGTTGTAAATCTACTGAGTCCCAAGGTGAAGCAGTGATTATAAGTATGGTATACCCCAACATCAGCCAAGACTTGATGAAGGGTACAAGGTTTTATTATGGCCCATTGGCCAGCTTATATACAGACGTTTCTTTCTTCTTTTCTTTGTTTACGTATATACACAGACCCCCAGCATGGGGTCTCCATTCACTTGAACAGTAAGCCCACCCAGGCATCTCTGTATCTGGGAAATAAGAGAGCTAGCTTTTGCCTAATCAAATTATCTCCCAAGCACTAGAGTTAAAAAAATTAACAAAACAATTAAAAATACACATAACATGGGGGCGTGGCCTGACTGCACATGTGAGCGGACGTGCAGAAACTGAGCTCTCCCGGTCCGCGGCAATAAACCGACTTTAACAGCCAGTTAAACCCTAGAAAACGAGCGAACAGAAACACCCAGCCATAGGTGAACATCCAGCACAGATGGCATCAAAAAAATTTAAGCAAAAAAACTTAAATTTACACCTGGAACGGCCCCAAACCGCGGAGCCGAAAATCCAAGATGGCGCCGACGGTCGGCACTCTCCCACCCATGGCTCTGAAACAGGAGAATATCACCCTGCGCCTGACAGCCCAGCGACAAATGCCTCAATCAGGCTAATCATGCAGGAGCTGCAAACTTCATTCAAAGCTGACATCCAAAAAATGACTGCGGACATCAAAGCTGACATCCACAGCATAGGGGAACGCACTGCCTCCCTGGAGGACAGGACGGAAGAATTGGTGGACGCACACAATGTGATGGCTGAGGCCTACACTGAACTTGAACGCAAGCTTAAGTTTCTGGAAGACAAGATGGCCGACCAAGAGGACAGAAGCAGGCGGAATAACATCCGTATAAGGGGTATACCTGAGGCCATAACACAACAGGACCTACCCAGGTATGTTAAAGACCTGTTTAAAATCCTGATCCCATCACTGTCGGAGTTAGACCTTATACTCGACAGAACTCACAGACTCCCCAAGCCTAAACATCTCCCACCCGAAACTCCAAGAGACACAATTACTAGAGTGCATCACTTCACTGTCAAAGATAGGATCATGCAGACCTCTAGGACCACGAACAAGTGGCCGGAACAGTACAGAGATATCAAACTGTTTACAGATCTCTCTGCGGCGACTATGACCAAAAGGCGCACGTTTGCACCAATAACAGAAGCGTTGAGGAGCGCAAATATTCCTTACAAATGGGGCTTCCCCACAAAACTGCTCGTTAAAAGGAATGGCATCGACAGACCCATCATGACTCCTGAAGACGGCAAAAAGGCACTGCAAGACTGGGACGTACCCTTCCTATCCACCAGCCCTAAGAAGAAACAAGCCCCAGCCCAAACACCTAAGACACTGCAGAAGGACTGGTCGCGAGTGTCTAGAGCCTCCCAAGCACGCACAGATCCCGGAGAGGCGCCGACCTGAGAATATCCGACTACTGCCAGGTCGCCCTTTATTAAGGACTTTGAATACAGGTTTATACCGTTCATGTGTTATGTTTATGTTATAATACTATTCACCTATGTCACCCTACCAGGGTTTAACTGAAGGCCATAAGCCTAGCCGCCACGGGTGAGTAACACCCGGATGCACCATGCTCTATGTTAAGATATTGTAGATCTCGCACGCACGAGACCTTAGTGTTACACCTCGTGTGGTACACCCCCAAGGCCTTAGTGGCCTTTCATCTCCGTTGCCTTAGGCAACCACATGTCAACGGAATGTGACTTTCGGAATGATGTATATAGTTTAACCCCCTGTTTTGCTTTCCATCCCTATCCCACCCCCCCGATGAGAGTATCGTGCAGACATAATCTAACTCCTGCACAATATTTCAAACCGCCCAGACCTATCAAGGCTACAAAAAACGTGAATACCCCTCAGTATGGCCTGGGCGAGAGGTCGACAGACCTGGCTAAACTTTACGAACCACCGGCGCAGCACGTCACGCACTGGTCAGATGGTGATTAAAATAATGTCCCTTAATGCTAAAGGGCTTAACTCCCCAAATAAGCGGCGCCTGGCCATTCAAGAGGCAAGGAGAAGTGGAGCCCAAGTGGCATTTTTCCAAGAGACCCATTTTAAATGGGGATCTAGACCCAAATTCACCTCCAAGTGGTACCCACATGATTTCCACTCATGCTACTCGGCCAAAAAAGGGGAGTCTCCATAGTGATAGGCAAGGATGTGGTGTTCTCCTTAGTTAGAAAGATTAGTGACAAGAAAGGTCGTTATCTAATTATACAATGTATGTTGAACAATGCTCCATATACTCTCATTAATGTGTATAGCCCCAACGGTAACCAAAATGAATTTTTGCTAAGGATTTTAGCGCTGACTGATATGTACAAACACGGGGAGGTGATCATTGGAGGCGACACAAATTTTTTATTAGATAGTACCCTGGACTCCTCATCGACAGCTCAGGTCAAAAGTTGCACACTCAAACACAGGCATGCACTTACAACAAAGATATGTTCCACACTAGCCGCAGCACGCATAGTAGACCCGTGGCGCATTCTACACCCAACAGATATAGACCACACTTGCTACACGGCAGCCCACAACAGCTATTCCCGGATAGATAGATTCCTTATTTCTTCTATGTCAATGGCCCGGATAGAGGGAGCCACAATTGGAGTAATGACATGGTCGGATCATGCCCCCATCACACTCAGCATTAGCGAGACGTTCTCCAACAGGGGCTCAGGCTCCTGGAGACTCAATGAGTCCCTCTTAACAGACCCATCAGTGGTGTCCCAAATAACACAAGATTTACAACACTATATCACCGAAAACAAAACCGATGAATCCTCAATTGAAAGTATCTGGTTAGCACATAAAGCGGTCATAAGAGGCAGCTTCATAAAACATGCTAGCCATGCTAAAAAACGGAGAACGGCTGAATATACCAACCTCTTAGAAAATATCCGCACTCTAACTCACCATAACAAAAGGGACCCAAACCCCGCCACTAAATCAGAACTTCTGGCCCTACATAACAAGCTAAACACCATCGAACTGGCCAAAACAACATACACACTTAGGAAGCTTAAACACAATTTTTTTATGAGTGGCAACAAAGCTGGGGCTATTTTGGCGTCGCAGCTAAAGAGAAGAACTGTCGCCTCCAGGATCGCCTTCCTCCATGATTCTAAGGGTATGAAAGTAACAAACCCCCAGACTATCGTAGATCAGTTCGCCGAATACTATAGTGAACTATATAACTTGGAACATGACCCTAACGTCGCTAAGCCGACACCAGATACAATAGACGGTTTCTTAACCTCACTCCACCTACCTAAACTGACAGAAGAAGACCTTATACCCCTAACACGACCCTTCTCCTTGGACGAACTCACAAAAGCGATTTCCCGACTCCCAGCGCATAAATCACCAGGCCCAGATGGCCTCACCAACAAATATTATAAGACATTTTCTCCCACCATAGCACCACTACTCCTCCAACTAGTCAATGAATGCGCCACTAAAGGAGCGCTTCCTGATGAAATGCTCTTGGCACACATCTCCACTCTCCCCAAACCCGGCAAACCTCCCACACATTGCAAAAACTACCGACCCATCTCCCTCCTCAACGGGGATGCCAAATTGTATGCAAAACTGATCAGCAACCGACTAGCCCCCCTCCTCCATAAGATAATTCATAACGACCAGTCAGGGTTCATCCAGGGCCGACAGGGCTCAGATAATACCAGAAAAATTCTGAATATGATCTCGACGTTAGAGTCCAGAAAATCACCAGGCCTCCTTCTCGCGTTAGACGCGGAAAAGGTCTTTGATCGCCTCAACTGGACCTACATGGCCAAAGTCCTAACACACTTTAACTTCCCAGCACCCATTGTCACTAGCATTATGGCCCTATACCACCGCCCGGCAGCGAAAGTCTCACACGGGGGATTTCTATCCACTGCTTTCCCCATCACAAATGGTACTCGACAAGGTTGTCCTCTGTCACCCCTTCTATACATACTCGCACTAGAGCCCCTAGCCCAGAAGATCCGATCCCACCCCGAAATAATAGGAGTCGATATCCACAATAAACCGTACAGCTTGGCCCTGTTCGCCGACGATATATTTATAGCACTGTCGGACCCAAACCGCTCCCTCACCCCATTGTTAGACCTCCTACATCACTTTGGAGACATATCCTACTACCGCCTCAACCAGGATAAGACCCAAGCCTTACCAATACACCTACCCAAACCTCTGCTAACCTCGCTCCAAATTTCCCACCAGTTTGATTGGAAGTCAACTTCAATCACGTACTTAGGAGTAAAAATAGCCGCCTCAATCTCTACTACCTCACATTTGAATTATAAACCACTACTGACATTATGTAATGTAGAAATGGGCAGATGGAAACACACTAATATCTCATGGTTAGGGAGAATTAACACGTACAAGATGATGATCCTCCCACGTATCCTGTACATCTTTCGTATGATACCACTGGGGATTACCCCCCAATTCTGTAAGGCCCTACAAAAACTATGTGGCACCTACATATGGAACGGGAAAAAAACCAAGGGTATCATTGGGGCTTCTCCAAACAGCACCACGACTTGGAGGAGTGGGACTCCCAAACCTACAACTATACCATAAAGCCGCGATGCTTTCTGCAGGCGTGCTCTTACATGCGCACCCAGGTACGCTACAATGGGTGGACATGGAGAGGGCACAATTCACAGATGCATCCCTAATAGAACACCTATGGACACCGAGGAAATTTAGGGCCAAGCGCACCGACCTGTTCCCGACCACGCAAATTACAATATCCACATGGGATACATTTATGGACAAGGTGGGCCACAGAGACAAATTACATCCCAAATCCCCACTCTCCATCTTACGAGCTATAGTGCCCAACATCCCCCTAAAAGTATGGATCACAGCAGGAATCACAACACTGTCACAGCTTTTGGACACTAAGGGCACAATCCCATTTCCAACCCTCCAGCAACAGTGGCAACTCCCGAACAAGGCAATATTCTCCTATTTACAAATCAAAAGTGCACTACAAGCACACACGCTCCCACTACATACGACACCAAGCACAACCAAAATTACCACTTCCATACTTCTGAGTAGGTGCTGGACGGCACCCACGAAACCCAAAACACTCACACTGAGCTACAAAGCTTGGCAAGAACTCTACTCTACCACATCACATCCCTACAAAACCCACTGGGAGACAGACTGCGGGACAACACTGACAGACCAAGACTGGCTTTGAGCCCTCAATGGCCTCTCCAAATGGACAAAGTGCTATACGCACATTGAAGCCCACAGAAAACTCCTATACCGCTGGTACATGACCCCTCAGAGGCTCCACCGCATATACCCCAACACATCACACACTTGCTGGAGGTGCAATGACAATGTGGGCACTCTGGAGCACCTGTGGTGGTCGTGTGGTGATATCCAGCCCCTTTGGACCGCGGTATCAACAGCACTGGACCAAATGCAGATCCCCAAATTTCACCTGACAAAAATCTCTCCTAGTCTCCTAGTCTCCTACTAATACTCCCTGACAACCTCTCCATCACACAAAAACAAATCACAGCCCTCACTATATTGGCAGCAAGAAATCTGCTGACGCAAAACTTGAAATCTCAGACCTGCCCATCTTTGGCCCAACTCCAGAATAGACTCTCCCAATACAAGACATACGAGAGAATGGCAATTATGTCTCCACAAAAGAAATTAGCATTTGACACGGGATGGGGTCAATGGGAAGGGGAACCAAACGACACGAGTGGAATCTCTGAACCCGATACCCGTGATGACACTAACACGAAGACACAACCAACCATCTCCCCAGGTCCTCCAGCATGACCTAAGTAAATTAAGAACATGCTAACTGAAAAATGGCAATCGCGCAACGCATAGAAAACTAGGCGCAAGGTATTCTTAACGTACTCTCAAGCCCCCCCCCAAATAATCTCCCCCACCCTCCCCATCCCTACTACACCCCCTACCCTGATTCATATTTCAGCTCTAACTCGCTCACTCTACAAAGCGATGACACGCAAACACAGAACCGTGATTTAGTCATGTGAACAATAGATCCGCTAAACTATAATGTATTAATGTGGTAACTACCTCTAAGTGTCAACCTTTGTTCCAACGACAATGCTAATATGTTCATAAAGGAGCTGTAAATCTATGTAACCCCCCGTTTACCTTCCCCTTCTTCATTCTGTATCCCATATTATGCTTGCTGAAAAATAATAAAATATAAATTTGAAAAAAATACACATAACATGTATCTAAACCCCCACACGCATTATATCCCTGATAGCCTGGATCTGAGAACCCAACATATCCAAAAATGCGCTCAGATCCCACGACATAGCCGAATCGCCACCGGCTGCACACGTGGTGTCTGCCCAAATTGGTTCCAGAGAAATAGTGGTAGTGGTCGGTCACTTTTGGGAGTTCAGAAACAAATGAAATGTCGCAGTCTCCTTAAACGCAATCGCAGTCTCCTTAAACTAATAACACAGAACGAATGAAATGTTGCCATGTTTTTATTGAACACACCATGTAAACATTCACAGTGCAGGTGGAAAAAGTATGTGAACCCTTGGATTTAATAACTGGTTGAACCTCCTTTGGCAGCAATAACTTCAACCAAACGTTTCCTGTAGTTGCAGATCAGACGTGCACAACGGTCAGGAGTAATTCTTGACCATTCCTCTTTACAGAACTGTTTCAGTTCAGCAATATTCTTGGGATGTCTGGTGTGAATCGCTTTCTTGAGGTCATGCCACAGCATCTCAATCGGTTTAAGGTTAGGACTCTGACTGGGCCACTTCAGAAGCCGTATTTTCTTCTGTTTAAGCCATTCTTGTCACGGGTGGCGGTACGGGACCCCTGAGTGCCTGATTATAAGTGGGAGTCTTCAGCGTGGAAATGGACTATCAGGGTCTGGTGCAGGGTAACCGCACGCCCCCTGGTGTTGAGCACCAGCGTTTGTGCAGCCACATACCAAGACCCTGATGCAGCTACAGCGGATCCCAGGAACTAGGATATATGGAAATTAAGCAGACCTCCTAGGAGCTTAATAGGGAGGCTCTGCAGCAAGAATGTATATCCAGTACTAGAAATAAGGCAAGACTAGAGATAGACACCAAACATGAAAACAAGACAGAACTAATAGAACCCAGAACCAGAGAAGGATAGTAAGCTAAACCCAGAACATATACACAAGACATGAGGAAAACATGAACATAACACGGGCATGACTGGACAGGACTGTACATGGACTGGGTATACAAACCAAAACAAGACAGGATAACATAGGCAAAACAAGAGGAGAAATAACTAAGTACTACATATGGAAATCATGGGGATTTAGTCACACTATATGATCATACATTGCATAAGCCTGCCAACAACGCCAATGTACCCCATATCTGGCAGGTCCTACACTGCCTAATGTATGCTAAAATAGCCACAGATTCAGAACACATATATAGCACTTACCTGCAAGAAAGGGCAGAAGCTTTGAGCAGCTGACTGCAGGAACTCTGACACATAATGAATGACTGGAAACAAATGGGTGTGTCACCATAAAACAAACATATAAATGAATCCAAGAGACCGGGAAATCCAGGGGTGGATTATAGGAATGCATAAAGAAAACCAGACACAGAATAGAAAGCCAAAAACCAAGAAATACTAAACAGAGTACTGGATACCAGAAGCCAAAGCCAGACATCTCCGCAGAACATGGCATGATGTGACAATTCTGTTGTTGATTTACTTCTATACTTTGGGTCATTGTCCTGTTGCAACACCCATCTTCTGTTGAGCTTCAGCTGGTAAACAGATGGCCTTAAGTGCTCCTGCAAAATGTCTTGATAAACTTGGGAATTAATTTTTCCTTCGATGATAGCAATCCGTCCAGGCCCTGACGCAGCAAAGCAGCCCCAAACCATGATGCCCCCACCACCATACTTTACAGTTGGGATGAGGTTTTGATGTTGGTGTGCTGTGCCTCTTTTTCGCCACACATAGTGTTGTGAGTTTCTTCCAAACAACTCAACTTTGGTTTCATCTGTCCACAGAATATTTTGCCAGTACTGCTGTGGAACATCCAGGTGATCTTGTGCAAACTGTAAACGTGCAGCAATGTTTTGTTTGGACAGCAGTGGCTTCCTCTGTGGTATCCTCCCATAAAATCCATTCTTGATGTGTTTTACGTATTGTAGATTCGCTAACAGGGATGTTAGCATTTGCCAGTGACTTTTGTAAGTCTTTAGCTGACACTCTAGGATTCTTCTTCACCTCATTGTGCAGTCTGCGCTGTGCTCTTACAGTCATCTTTACATGACGGCCACTCCTAGGGAGAGTAGCAGCAGTGCTGAACTTTCTCAATTTATAGACAATTTGTCTTACCGTGGATTGATGAACAGCAAGGCAATTGTTAATCCTAGGTCTTTCTATCTAGGATTCTATCTGTCTACCACCTGAAGCTCAACAGAAGATGGGTGTTGCAACAGGACAATGACCCAAAGCATCAACAACAGAATGGCTTAAACAGAAGAAAATATGCCTTCTGAAGTGGCCCAGTCAGAATCCTGACCTCAGAATCCTGACCTCAACCCAATTGTTGACCTCATGTGGCATGACCTCAAGAAAGCGATTCACACCAGACATCCCAAGAATATTGCTGAACTGAAACAGTTCTGTAAAGAGGAATGGTCAAGAATTACTCATGAGCGTTGTGCACGTCTGATCTGCAACTACAGGAAACGTTTGGTTGAAGTTATTGCTTCCAAAGGAGGTTCAACCAGTTATTAAATCCAAGGGTTCACATACTTTTTCCACTTGCACTGTGAATGTTTACATGGTGTGTTCAATAAAAACATGGCAACATTTCATTCGTTCTGTGTTATTAGTTTAAGGAGACTGCGATTGTCTATTGTTGTGACTTAGTTGATGATCAGATCACATTTTATGACCAATTTGTGAGAAATCCATATCATTCCAAAGGGTTCACATACTTTTTCTTGCAACTGTATAGACAGATTCCAAACACACAAAATTTGCAACACAATTAATTTGCAGGTATGCAAATCTTGTATACGCGATTGCATTGTGCAAACCTTGTAAATCATGTATACACAAGTGCCGAGGTGAAGGGGTTATTGAATATAAGCTTTCTATAGTTCTATTGTTTTTAAGTTGTTTTTACTGAAATGAGAAGATGCTTAAAGGGATACTCAAAGCATCATAATAACCTATTCTCTTTGCATAATTTATCTTAGAATAAATGTTTTTGGCTCTGAGTTGCACTTCTGTTGTGCATTTTCAGAATGTATGCTAATTCCTCACAAGGACAATATAAAGATTAGGATTGGTAGAGAAAACACATCTAATCCTGATCCTGGAGAAGCTTCAGATTAATTTCATATTTTTAATGTGCTCTCATCATAATTCAACACAGTGTTATTTTAAAGTACAAACATATATGTGCATTAACTTAACTCAAACCTTTAAAACAGAAAGAAACACTAGACTTACAGAATATATCCATACTCTGATATATGTGTTCATCTTAGACTTAAAGTATATATAAAAAAACAAGTCTACTATCTCTCTTGGTGAGAGATACATCATATTGCTGTGTCTCAGAGCAAACAATTTGATGTAAAGTCAACATAACACCATGGAATGAATAAAGACTTAAGTACACTAACTTATATGTTTATCATGCTTACTTATGCATACATTTTATTAAACTTTTTTTGATTATCATCAAAGTGAGGCATTTGAAGAATTAGTCACCATTGAACAGTAATAAGGAAAGGGAGCACAAACATTTCATATTTTGCTGCAAAGCTCCACAATATTCACATGTCTATACTACTGTAATGGATAGAAATAAATGTCTGTAAAATCACTATTTGTCATATGCACCTGTGCTCATTCCTTACTCAAAATGGCCGCTAGAGCACCCCCTCCCATCGACCATAACACTCGTGTAACAAGATGGTGTCTCCATCCGGGACTACACCTAAGATGATGACATCAACATCCTGGAGGAAGCACATCCAAATTAAGGACTTAACCAATTCAAAGCTTACAGAGAGAATTACGTAGATGCTTACTAATCATGTTTGCACGTGACGCATTCCTTTGCCCATATAAGCAGCTGCCTCCTCACCCTCAATACAGTTCGAAATTTTCATTTATCTGAACTTGTTGTCAGTGTGATTTTTTCAATGTTCACGCATCTCACTTTAAAAATCTGGACAGGGGCAGATATTCAGGCAGACACTTGATCTGGTCCAAAACACTTATGCAAAACAAACTCCTGTAAAACATGCTTCTGTGCATATGGCTTGCTTTGGAGAATAGCAAAATATATTAGAGGAGAACCTTCTTCAAACATAAAGACACCATCTGAAAATTACAAACATATTCAGGCAAAAACAACAGAAGTTAATGTCCTTCTCTGATATAAAGGTAATTCAAAATGTATAGCTCTTCCAAATCAGGACTTGTCAAAAGCATAACTTCCCAGAAGCCCTGAAATTCCAAACACCATTGAATTGAAACAGTCATACCCTGCTATCAATCAGGGAGGAAAAATTGAACTGAAAATCCCACCATTCTCTGGAAGTATGTATTTGCTAAAGACATAATTCTCACTGCTTCATCTTGCTTTTGTTAGCTACTTGTCTATAGTTACAGAAAACACAAAACAGTAGCTGTCTGTAAGAAAAGTCAGATCCTAGTAAAGAAATAGGAGGAGGAGTTTGTTATGAAAACACTGCAACAATGACTACATATTTCAAATATCATAATCTCAACAAGGAGACATTGTCTATTGATGTTCTCATACAGTAATGATAAATTACAGGAGAGATATAAATCAGTAACACAAATAGTATCCATTAATAAGGGAAAAGGCAAGTAGGAGGACACCATTTACATAGTAGTAAAATAATATCAGAATGAGCAATAGAAATTGTGGCAACTACTAATTAGAAGTAAGAAATTTAAAAAACATCAGAACAACTTTCAAAGATTACAATACTGTAAATAGTACAAATTATGCAAAATATTAGAATCAAAATGATCAGATTGTTGATCAATATAAGTAGGCAATATATATAATAGGCAGGACACCAAAGAAAAGGTGGTAACCAGTGGCACAGGATACATTGTGGCAACAGACACATGAATAAGCAAAATTGCTGACTATATTACATTTTCTTTATAAGAGCAAAATAACAGTTAGATGTTATTAGTTAGATGTTTGCTATTGATTGCAAATAAGCACAGGCCAACGCAGGTGTTACATTCTTAGGGGTGGGGGGGTTGCCTTGGCTAATATAGGGGGGGTTAGCTTGGCTAATATAGCTTTGCAGCTGCTTCTAAGTGCTGCTACAAAGTGTATTTGGAGATATTCTGGAAATTAACTGGAGGTAGTCTGAGGTACACTTAGTTCAGTGTAATAGTTGTTGTGCATTTGTTTCACGTTCCAGTTTTTGGAGGTTTGGATGTTGTCTAATCTGTAGACAGTTCTCTAAATTGCGGCAGGAGATTGCATTTTTGAAGTCAGCGATTTGGAAAGTATCCAGTAAACAATCTCAGGCTGGGACTGTTGCAAATCCATTGCCGCTGAGATGTCCTAGGAATGGCAGATGGATTACTGTAGGATCTGGTAGACTTAGAGATGTGGACAAAAGGCATACTGCACAGTCTGTGTCTTTACATAATTAATTTTTCTGCACTTTCAGATTGTAGTGATGTTACGGAGGAAGGCTCAGGCACCGGGTTTATGGAACCACCATCCTTAATACCTAAGGTGAGCAAGAGTGCACCCAAGGACAAAATGGATAAGGTGCTTGCAGTTTAGGGAATAAGATCCATGAACTTGTGGCAATAATGGCAACTGATAATGTAGATTTAGTGGCTATAACTGAGACATGGTATAATGAGAAAAATGACTGGGACATAGCAATACCAGGGTACTCTTTATATAGAAAAAGACAGAGAAGGCAAGAAAGGTGGTCCTGTATGTGAAGGATAGCATATAATCTAGCCTAATAAAAGTTAGGGAGGCAAACCTAGAGTCTGTTTGGGTTACGTTAGAATTTGGAGATCACACATTAACTCGTGTAGGTGTGATTTAGAGGCCCCCAGGACAAATAGAAGAGTTAGATAATCTACTAGTTGAGGAAATAGCTAAAATGACAATGAGTGGGGAAGGTTTTCATCATGGGCGACTTTAATCTTCCTGATGTGAACTGGAAATTCAAAATAGCTGCTTGTGTCAGGAGCACACATATTCTAAACTCCTTACTGGGATTGTCTCTAAACCAAGTCGTTGCGGAACCAACTCGTAAGGAGGTCATACTAGATGAAGTGTTAACAAATGGAGATTTGGTATCAGATATTACTGTAGGTAAAAGTTTAAGATCCAGTGATCAGTCAGTGTGGTTTAATATAAGAACAGTGACTGAGTCACACCACACAAACACAAAAGTTCTAGACTTTAGAAAAACAGAATTTTCTAAAATTTGAATATGCGTAAATGAGTCCTTGTCAGACTGGAGCAGTTTAAATAGAGTCCAGGAAAAATGGGATTATTTAAAAGGTGCACTGCTGAAGGCAACAGAAAATTGTATTAGGCTTGTCAGGAAAAGCAAAACATTTAAGAAACCACTGTGGTTGTGGCCAAAATAGTAAAAAACTAAAAGTTAGCATTTAGTAATTGTAAAAAAAAAAAAAAGAGTGAGGAAGACAGACAGATCTATAAGATTAAGCAGAAATAGGCTAAGCAAGTTATAAGAGCTTCCAAATCACACACAGAAGAGAAAATAGCACAGTCAGTAAAAAAAGGGGGATAAAACATTTTTAGATACATAAATGAGAAAAGGAAAATAAAACAAGTATGAGTTAGATTAAAAACAAAAGAAGGAAGGTATGTAAAATAGGATAAAGGTCTAGCTGATTGCCTCAATTAATCTTTTTGTTTAGTATTTACAGATGAAAATGAAGCAAAGGGGCCGCAGTTAGTAAAAAGGACACATGAGTCATTTGTTACATGTGAGTTTACAGAGGAAGAGGTTCTATTTCAACTGTCAAAAGTAAAGATAAATAAGTCGATGGGGCCTGATGGGATACACCCAAAGTTATTAAAATAACTTAGTTGTTTACTAGCAAAACCATTAATGGATTTATTTAACCAATCATTATTAACAGGAGTAGTCCCAGAAGAATGTTGTACCTATTCACAAGAAAGGTACTAGGGAGGAGTCTGGCAACTATAGGCCAGTAAGCCTTACTTCAGTAGTGGGGAAAGTGATGGAAACCATGTTAAAGGATAGGATTATTGAACATCTAAAATCACATGGATTTAAAGGTCAGAGACAACATGGGTTTACTCAGGGAGATCATGCCAAACTAATCTTATTGATTTTTTGATTGGGTAACTAAAATAATAGATCAGGGTGGTGCAGTAGACATTGCCTACCTAGATTTCAGTAAGGCTTTTGACACTGTTCCACATAGAAGGCTCATCAATAAACTGCACTCTTTAAGTTTGGATTCCAATATTGTTGAATGGGTTAGGCAGTGGCTAAATGACAGGCTACAGAGGGTTGTTATCAACGGAGTATATTCGCAGCAAGGTCTAGATACCAGTGGGGTACCTTAGGGATCTGTACTTGGACCCATTCTCTTCAATATTTTTATTAGTGATATTGCAAAAGGTCTTGATTGTAAGGTATGTCTTTTTGCTGATGATACTAAGATATGTAACCGGGTTGATGTTCAAGGAGGGATAAGCCAAATGGCAAATGATTTAGGTAAACTAGAAAAATGTGTGAGGCGCTTCAAAATCAATAATGTGTCAAACTAGTAAAAAAAACAAGTGATTCCCCAACACTGAATAAAGCATAAACTGAAATATAGTGTTTATACTAGCCAGGAGAAAAACCTGTGACACAAAGAATATTATAGAAATAAAATATCAATACAAACATATTTATACAAACATATTTCCTTAAAGATAGGGAATACAGGTTACCACAGGTAGCCTAAAAACAGAAAAAGCAACAAAAAACAGTGGAACAGAGGAAGGTTACATAAGGCGCTTCATACACCGCAGATCATGGCGACGGGGCCGGACTCGGCTCAGGTGACAGCCAAACTCATGAAAGAGCTACTGGCATGCGTGGGATAGGCATAAGGCTATCCTAACTATAAGATAAGGCCAGGGACTAATGAAAGTATTTAGAAAATTTGGCAGACTAGATGGGCCGAATGGTTCTTATCTGCCATCACATTCTATGTTTCTAAGGATCCTTGTGCATCTTGATTTATCTGCAAATATATCAGCACCAGTCGAAGCACATAATTTATAAATATTATATCAATTGAATGTCAAGAATAAATGTGACTTGTACAGATCGAGGTACAGAGACAACGTGAAAAAATATCAGCCAAATGCTTGTCACAAACAAGCTATAATTTTAAACTATAGAGCAGCGGTACCCAAACTGTGTGCCGCAGCCCCCTGGGGCGCCGTGATGTGCACACAGGGGTGCCACGGAATATTTCTTCGGTGCCATGATTCTAGCACTGGGCCCCAGGCTGAGTGCCGCTACAGCATGAGGGGAGAGGAGCATGAAGAACTCCAGACCCCTACAGCAGCAGGACTCCAAGTTCATAAGGTAAGCTAACAGGAGGGTGGCTGGAGATATAAAAAAATCACTTGTGTGTGAGTGTGTTTATGTGTGTATGAATGTGTGTGTGAGTATGTGTGAGTATGTGTGTTTATGTGTGTGTGTGTGTATGTGTATTAGTGTGTGTTTGAGTATGTATGTGTGTGAGTGTGTGAGTATTTTTATGTGTGTGAGTACGAGTATGTGTGTGTGTGTATGAGTGTTTGTATGTGCATGAGTATGCTTGTGTCCTGGCACATAAGGTAAGCTAACAGGAGGGTGGCTGGAGATATAAAAAAATATCACTTGTGTGTGAGTGTGTGTATATGTGAGTATGTGTGTGTATGTGTGTGAGTGTGTGTATGTGTATTAGTGTGTGTTTGAGTTTGAGTATGTGTGTGAATATGAGTGTTTGTATATGAGTGTGCCCAGAAATGAGAATTACCCCCATGATGGCATACCATTTGCAAAAGTAGACAACCCAAGGTATTGCAAATGGGGTATGTTCAGTCTTTTTTAGTAGCCACTTAGTCACAAACACTGGCCAAAATTGGCTTTCAAATTAGTTTTTTGCATTTTTCACACACAAACAAATATTAACGTTAACTTTGGCTAGTGTTTGTGACCAAGTGGCTACTAAAAAAGACCGGATATACCCCATTTGCAATACCTTGGGTTGTCTACTTTTGCAAATGGTATGCCATCATGGGGGTAATTCTCATTCCTGGGCTACCATACAGTCTCAAAGGCAACGTAACCAAACTGGCAAATTTCAATGTGAAAAAACTGAAAAGTGTAACATGCTATATTTGACCCTGTAACTTCCCAAAACACCATAAAACCTGTACATAGGGGGTACTGTTTTACACATGAGACATTGCTGAATACAAATATGTGTATTTTATTGCAGTAAAAGCAAACAGTATTATGACATTCACAGTTAGAATGTCACATAGAACTAAGAAAATTTAAAAAAATTGTATTTTCTCTCATTTTTTTTATATTGTATTCATATTACATTATGTTCCATACCTAAATATTTGATGTTAAATGAAAGCCCTGTTTCCCCTGAAAACAATGATATATAATAAGTGTGGGTGCATTTAATATGAAAGAGGTAAATTATTGTTGAACAGACATATAGTCAAAATCTGTGGTTTGTTTACATTTGTTTTGGTTCACAACTTGTACATTTGGCTGCGGTCTTAAGGGGTTAAACTAATAACACACAAAGAATGAAATGTTGCCATGTTTTTATTGAACACACCATGTAAACATTCACAGTGCAGGTGGAAAAGGTATGTGAACCCTTGGATTTAATAACTGTTTGAACCTCCTTTGCCAGCAAAGCAATAACTTCAACCAAACGTTTCCTGTAGTTGCTGATCAGAAGTGCACAACGGTCAGGAGTAATTCTTGACCATTCCTCTTTACAGAACTGTATCAGTTCAGCAATATTCTTGGGATGTCTGGTGTGAATCGCTTTCTTGAGGTCATGCCACAGCATCTCAATCGGTTTAAGGTTAGGACTCTGACTGGGCCACTTCAGAAGCCGTATTTTCTTCTGTTTAAGCCATTATGTTGTTGATTTACTTCTATGCTTTGGGTCATTGTCCTATTGCAACACCCATCTTCTGTTGAGCTTTAGCTGGTAAGCAGATGGCCTTAAGTGCTTCTGCAAAATGTCTTGATAAACTTGGGAATTCAATTTTCCTTCGATGATAGCAATCCATCCAGGCCCTGACGCAGCAAAGCAGCCCCAAACCATGATGTCCCCACCACCATACTTCACAGTTGGGATGAGGTTTTGATGTTGGTGTGCTGTGCCACTTTTTCGCCACACATAGTGTTGTGTGTTTCTTCCAAAAAACTCAACTTTGGTTTCATCTGTCCACAGAATATTTAGCAAGTAGTGCTGTGGAACATCCAGGTGCTCTTGTGCAAACTGTAAACGTGCAGCAATGTTTTGTTTGGACAGCAGTGGCTTCCTCTGTGGTATCCTCCCATGAAATCCATTCTTGTTTAGTGTTTTACGTATTGTAGATTCGCTAACAGGGATGTTAGCATTTGCCAGTGACTTTTCTAAGTCTTTAGCTGACACGCTAGGATTCTTCTTCACCTCATTGAGCAGTGTGCGCTGTGCTCTTGCAGTCATCTTTACAGGACGGCCACTCCTAGGGAGAGTAGTAGCAGTGCTGAACTTTCTCCATTTATAGACAATTTGTCTTACCGTGGACTGATGAACAGCAAGGCAATTGTTAATCCTAGGTCTTCTGAGAGCCATCTGTCTACCACCTGAAGCTCAACAGAAGATGGGTGTTGCAACAGGACAATGACCCAAAGCATAGAAGTAAATCAACAACAGAATGGCTTAAACAGAAGAAAATACGCCTTCTGAAGTGCCCCAGTCAGAGTCCTGACCTCAAACCAAATGAGATGCTGTGTCATGACCTCAAGAAAGCGATTCACACCAGACATCCCAAGAATATTGCTGAACTGAAACAGTTCTGTAAAGAGGAATGGTCAAGAATTACTCCTGACCGTTGTGCACGTCTGATCTGCAACTACAGGAAACGTTTGGTTGAAGATATTGCTGCCAAAGGAGGTTCAACCAGTTATTAAATCCAAGGGTTCACATACTTTTTCCACCTGCACTGTGAATGTTTACATGGTGTGTTCAACAAAAACATGGAACATTTCATTCTTTGTGTGTTATTAGTTTAAGCAGACTGTGATTGTCTATTGTTGTGACTTAGATGATGATCAGATCACATTTTATGACCAATTTGTGCAGAAATCCATATCATTCCAAAGGGTTCACATACTTTTTCTTGCAACTGTATAGACAGATTCCAAACACACAAAATTTGCAACAAAATTAATTTGCAAGTATGCAAATCTTGTATACGTGATTGCATTGTGCAAACCTTGTAAATCATGTATACACAAGTGCCGAGGTGAAGGGGTTATTGAATATGAGCTTTCTATAGTTCTATTGTTTTTAAGTTGTTTTTACTGAAATGAGAAGATGCTTAAAGGGATACTCAAAGCATCATAATAACCTATTCTCTTTGCATAATTTATCTTAAAATAAATGTTTTTGGCTCTGAGTTGCACTTCTGTTGTGCATTTTCAGAATGTATGCTAATTCCTCACAAGGAAAATATAAATATTAGGATTGGTAGAGAAAACACATCTAATCCTGATCCTCGAGAAGCTTCAGATTAATTTCATATTTTTAATGTGCTCTCATCATAATTCAACACAGTGTTATTTTAAAGTACAAACATATATGTGCATTAACTTAACTCAAACCTTTAAAACAGAAAGAAACACTAGACTTACAGACTATATCCATACTCTGATATATGTGTTCATCTTAGACTTAAAGTATATATAAAAAAACAAGTCTACTATCTCTCTTGGTGAGAAATACACCATATTGCTGTGTCTCAGAGCAAACAATTTGATGTAAAGTCAACATAACACCATGGAATGAATAAAGACTTAAGTACACTAACTTATATGTTTATCATGCTTACTTATGCATACATTTTATTAAACTTTTTTTGATTATCATCAAAGTGAGGCATTTGAAGAATTAGTCACCATTGAACAGTAATAAGGAAAGGGAGCACAAACATTTCATATTTTGCTGCAAAGCTCCCCAATATTCACATGTCTATACTACTGTAATGGATAGAAATAAATGTCTGTAAAATCACTATTTGTCATATGCACCTGTGCTCATTCCTTACTCAAAATGGCCGCTAGAGCACCCCCTCCCATTGACCAAAACACTCGTGTAACAAGATGGTGTCTCCATCCGGGACTACACCTAAGATGATGACATCAACATCCTGGAGGAAGCACATCCAAATTAAGGACTTAACCAATTCAAAGCTTACAGAGAGAATTACGTAGATGCTTACTAATCATGTTTGCACGTGACGCATTCCTTTGCCCATATAAGCAGCTGCCTCCTCACCCTCAATACAGTTTGACATTTTCATTTATCTGAACTTGTTGTCAGTGTGATTATTCAACGTGCACACATCTCACTTTAAAAATCTGGACAGGGGCAGATATTCAGGCAGACACTTGATCTGGTCCAAAACACTTATGCAAAACAAGCTCCTGTAAAACATGCTTCTGTGCATATGGCTTGCTTTGGAGAATAGCATAATATATTAGAGGAGAACCTTCTTCAAACATAAAGACACCATCTGAAAATTACAAACATATTCAGGCAAACACAACATAAGTTAATGTCCTTCTCTAATTTAAAGGTAATTTAAAATGTATAGCTCTTCCAAATCAGGACTTGTCAAAAGCATAACTTCCCAGAAGCCCTGAAATTCCAAACACCGTCTAATTGAAACAGTCATACCCTGCTATCAAACAGGGAGGAAAAATTGAACTGAAAATCCTACCATTCTCTGGAAGTATGTATTTGCTAAAGACACAATTCTCACTGCTTCATCTTGCTTTTGTTAGCTACTTGTCTATAGTTACAGAAAACACAAAACAATAGCTGTCTGTAAGAAAGTCAGATCCTAGTAAAGAAATAGGAGGAGTTTGTTATGAAAACACTGCAGCAATGACTACATATTTCAAATATCAGAATCTCAACAAGGAGAAATTGTCTATTGATTTTCTCATACAGTAATGATAAATTACAGGAGAGATATAAATCAGTAACACAAATAGTATCCATTAATAAGGGAAAAGGCAAGTAGGAGGACACCATTTACATAGTAGTAAAATAATATCAGAATGAGCAATAGAAATTGTGGCAACTACTAATTAGAAGTAAGAAATTTAAGCCAACAACATCAGAACATAGTGAAAAAGAGTATAGTATACACACTAACCACAGATAATAAATCTGCTAAATTGAAAGGGTCCCAGGTGTACCTCACTAACACCCAAAGTAGTAAAATGTGAAACAAAGAAATGGAAACCACATTCAATAAGCATACAATGAAAATACAACCTGGAAAATATAACCAGAGTAGGTCTATTCTCTATAGGAATGAGATAAAGTCTAAAATGACAAAAAATAAATACAAATCATAGCGTAACACAATAAGAGATTAATAGTGAAAATTGTGATGTTGTGGGGTATATGCAGTATGTAGCTTGATAGTAGATTCAAGTATATAGATGTCTTCAAAGAAATGGATAAAAAGAGCCATACATGGTGAAGTATATAGTAAAAGTACAAAAACACATTTATTGATTGCACTTACAAACAGAGAAGAATCATGGGCATATCTCCACTACAAGTGGAACTGGATAGCAGCGTGGTGGATTGGAGCCAAATACCAGCTTGAAGAGCCCAGCAAACAGGTAAACAAATAAAATATTAAAATATAACAACAAATGGGAGTTGTGTAGTTCTCCCATGTGTGGCTGTTGAGCTCTATGTGATGTGCGTGGTATATTATAAAGGCTTGGTTAGTTAAACGCCAT
The DNA here is from genome assembly GCF_036172605.1 of Pelobates fuscus. Lineage (NCBI taxonomy): Eukaryota > Metazoa > Chordata > Amphibia > Anura > Pelobatidae > Pelobates > Pelobates fuscus. The sequence goes on along the minus strand of NC_086320.1, from coordinate 213,460,536 downwards.
GTGCTTAGCGTTAGAATAGGCCCCGACCTCTGGGGTTTTCACAGGTCTCAGTTGGGTCGGTCCTTCTTTTTGCACCCGATGGTGGGTCACTCGACCTCTGCCCAGCCCATGGCCGATATGCGCGACTTGATCACCGTCGCGCATATGGGCGATGCTAGCCTGCTTCGTCAGTCGGGTAATGTAGTGGTTCCAGGCCCGGGTCTCTGTCGGTCCCAGGTGACCTGTCTTCTCCGCTGCCCTGTACCCCTTCCAGTGGATTTTGCCTGAGTCTTACTGAAGGTAGTCTATTAGGCTTGCTATCCCCCCCAGTGCCTTATGGACGCCTCCCGTTAGTGTCTCTATTGTGGGGCGGTGGCGGTTTGGGCCAGTAGTATGCGTGGGGCAAGAGAGCTCACGGTTCCCCCATGAGAGCTCCCCATTAGACAGGATTTCCCTCCATTACCCTGCTTCCCAGCCTAGGCCTTGTATTTCTAAGCACAACGGTAAATACATTACTGGTTTAGTGTGTTGTTGTTAGCCCCTGATTTTACGTGGGACTTGGCTATTGATGCACAGCCATTGGTATATACAACTTGTAATAACATATTCTACATACAATACCAGTGTGAGTGTGAATTATAACGCTCTGATATTTTGGAGCCAGTCCGTTCGGATTGAGTTTGTAAGGCAGTCTTTGCAAGAACAGAACGGGCTGCTCATGCCTCGCGGCCCAGTGACTGGGACATCCGCTTCAATGTGTGCTTATTACATGTGCGTTGCATGGTGATGTATGCATGTGGGCATATGAGTGTGAGGCTGGTGCGGTAAGTTGTACGTGAAAGTGGTGCTGGTTGGTATGTCTAGTATAGTTGGATTGTGTTTGCTGTGTGAGTGATACTTGCGGGTTGCAGTCCCGGTTTAAGTGAGTCTCTTGCGGGCTTTGCTCCACTCCTGCTCGGTCTTCTTGATCGGTTGGTTGGTTGTCGCGGTGAGCATGATGGGAATGTCCCATTCCTTTAGGAGCTTGATGCCCTCCTCCGGCATGAAGACAGGTTTGAATGCTCCGCCATGCTGGATCAACATTTTGGTCGGGTAGCCCCACCGGAATCTGGTTCCGTGTTGCCGTAAAGCCTCTGTCACCTGTTGAAAGGATTTTCTCCTCTTCAGCGTTGCCGCCGATAGGTCGTTGAAGAGTTTGACTGTCGGGTAATCTTCGTGCGGTTGGTCCCTCGTGCGGCTCGCCTTGAGGACCAGTTCCTTAACATGGAAGAAGTGAGCTCGGAATAGCACATCTCGCAGTGCGGAGTCTGGTAGGTATGTCGGCTTGGGGATGCGGTGTATCCGGTCTATTAACATCATATCTGCCGGGATATCAGGCGCGTAGGCCCTCAGCAGGCCTCGGGCGTAGGCCTGAAGGTCCACCTGTTGGACTGATTCCGGCACCCCTCGAAGCCTAATATTGTTCCTCCTTGCTCTGTCTTCGGCGTCGGCCATCTGAGCTTCTAGTCTGTCCACTTTGTCTTCAAGATGTTGGACGTGATCTGCCATGCTGTTGTGGGCTGCTGTGAAGTCCCCCATTTTCTCCTCCATTTGTGATGTGCGAGCCCCTATTTCCTGCATTTCCCTCCGCAACGTTTCGGCTGTTTGCTGCCAGGAGGATATGAGCTTGGTGGACAGTGTGTCCAGAGCTTGTGCAAGGAAGCTTTTTGTTATGTGGTCGGCCGGCGTATGCTCCGTCAAGGAGAGGCTTGTATCTGAATCTCCGTCGCCATCTTGGGCGGCCTGCGGAGAGGCCGCGTGTGTTTGGTTTTTGTGGCCGAAGAAGTTTATTTTGTCGGTTTTCGAGGCCGACTTTTTTGTTCTGTGATGAGACAGAGTCGTTGGTTTGCGTTAATTTGCGCCTTTTAATGCTGGATTGTGAGAGCTCGGTGCCGGAGCAAGTCCTTATGCGGCCATCTTGCCCGGTGGTATTTTCAATGAATTAGTTCAAGCGGATTTAGACAAATTAACTAATAATAGATCTCATTCTAATCTTAACAAAAAAGAAAGAGAAGCCTTAAAAACATTAACTGATAATTCTAATATAGTCATAAAGGAGGCAGACAAAGGGGGAGGCACTGTCATTATGGATAGATCTTACTATATGGAAGAAGCTTATAACATCTTAAAGGATATTAACACATACGAAATTTTATCACATAATCCTACTTCCACGTTTCTGCAGGATTTAAAGAAATTATTGGATCTTGGCACAGAGAAAGATATTCTAAATAAAAAGGAATATGATTTCATCTTTAACCCCAATTGTAAAACAGCTACTTTTTATTTTTTGCCTAAGATCCATAAAAACCTCCAAAAACCACCTGGTCGTCCCATTGTCAGTGGCATCCACTCTTTGTCTTGCAACTTGTCTGAGTATATAGACTTTTTTCTCCAACCCTATGTTTCTCTCAGTGATTCATATATCAGAGATACTAAACATATTTTGCAGGATTTAACTTTGATACAATGGAAACCGACATATATCTTAGCTACTGCAGATATAACAGCCTTGCAGGCCCGGACTGGCCATCGGGCACACCGGGCAAATGCCCGGTGGGCCGCGATGGCCGTGGGGCCGAGGCCGGCAGGGGAGATCACAGGATCTCCCCTGCCAGCCCCTGCAGGGCCAGCGCTATCCGAGCGCCGGCCCTGCTGTGTGTCTCCATGGGCCGGTGGGGAGATCAAAGATCTCCCTCACCGGCCCAGAGACACTGACAGGCGGCCGCCGGCTGTGGGGTGTGAGGGAGGCAGCAGAGAGGACCGGCGGAGCTCTATCCAGCAGCTCCGCCGGGTCCTCTCGCGAGATCTGAGCGTTGCCGCGGTACCGCGGCAACGCTCAGATCTCGCAAGAGTGAACTCTAGCCGGCAGGTTAGAGTTCACTCTCACCACTGGACCACCAGGGAAGGAAGCATGGTCCCCCCCAGGCAGAACGGCTCATCGCAAGCAGAATGGCTCCCCCCCTCCCATGCTAAAGGTAAGAAGGGAGGGGGGGATATAACTTTGTTTTTATTTTTATTATTAATAAAAAAATATTTACATTTAAAAAAAATCACACTAACAGCCCCCTCACACACACACACACATCACCCCCAGACACACACAGCACCTAAACACACACAGCACCCCCAGACACACACAGCACCCAGACACACACAGCACCCAGACACACACAGCACCACCAGACACACACAGCACCCTGACACACACAGCACCCCCAGACACACACAGCACCCAGACACACACAGCACCCAGACACACACAGCACCCCCAGACACACACAGCACCCAGACACACACAGCACCCCCAGACACACACAGCACCCCCAGACACACACAGCACCCCCAGACACACACAGCACCTAAACACACACAGCACCCCCAGACACACACAGCACCCCAGACACACACAGCACCTAAACACACACAGCACCTAAACACACACAGCACCCCCAGACACACACAGCACCCAGACACACACAGCACCCAGACACACACAGCACCCTGACACACACAGCACCCCCAGACACACACAGCACCCAGACACACACAGCACCCAGACACACACAGCACCCCCAGACACACACAGCACCCAGACACACACAGCACCCCCAGACACACACAGCACCCCCAGACACACACAGCACCCCCAGACACACACAGCACCCCCAGACACACACAGCACCTAAACACACACAGCACCCCCAGACACACACAGCACCCTAGACACACACAGCACCCAAACAGTCACAGCGCACCCAGACACACAGCGCACCCAGACACACAGCACACCCAGACACACAGCACCCTCAGACACACAGCACACATCACCTTCAGACACACACATCACCTTCAGACACACACAGCACCCTCACTCACAGACAGCACCCTCAGACAGACCGCACCCTCAGACAGACCGCACCCTCGCTCACACACATACACATATATAAAATAACCCTCAGTGAGTTAACAGACAAAGAAAATTAGAAACCTAGAATGTGACGGCAGATAAAAACACCCTCACACACAGCACCCCTCTTAAATACACACACACTGCGCCCCTCACACATACAATACGTCCACATATATATATATATATATACACACACACACACACACACACACACTACAGCACCCCTCACACTGCACCACCACACACATTACGCTCCAGATACACGCTAGATCCCTTACCCTATATGCACTCTTAATCCTCTATATATATATACACACACACACAATCTCCTATACACACTCTGGGTCCTTTACACACTAGATCTCCTACACACCCTCTCTACAACCCCTACACACACTACGTCACCTATACACACACATACTACAGCCTGTATGCACACACTCGCTACATCCCCTATAACACTATGCCCCCTATACACACACTATCTACAGCCCCTAGCCACACATATTAAACCACAAACACAAATGAAATTGACCTATTTACACAATACCACAACACACTCTACACACACGCAATTTCACAAGCAGGCTCCAAACACATGCACCATACACTTTCCTGGCCCAATTGTCCTCTGGTATCCCACTTGTGGAGACACCAGAGACAATTTAAAAGCAAACACAGCGCAAGCCTTTTTCTAATGCCAGAGCTCTTCAGCGGGGCTCTGCGCATTGAACCAACTTGCTCACTTTGAGAGGGGGCGTGCTTGTCATTAGTGATGACAAAACACACCCTCTCTGGCCCCGCCCCCTTCTTAGGGGGCCGCTCTGATTGAAAAATGCCCAGGCCTAATTTTTTTCCCAGTCCGGCCCTGCAGCCTTGTATTCAAATATCCCACACCAAAAAGGCATTTCAGCTATAAAAGATATACTTGATAATCACCAATTTCTTCCGTCCACCCAGATTTAATTTTTGATACAATGCATGTTGTTTGTATTGACCAAGAACTTTTTCTGGTTCAATGGACAGTATTTTCTGCAAAAATGTGGCGTCGCCATGGGTACTAAATTTGCCCCCAGCTTTGCCAATATGTACGTGTCCCATTGGGAACAACGACATATTCGGCTGGGAGACCATCCAGGGGGCAGTTTGGTCCTATGGCGGCGCTACATAGATGACGTATTACTTGTATGGGAGGGCTCATCCGACAGTTTGAGTCTTTTTTTTTAATTCATTAATTCCAATGATTATAATCTCAAATTTACATATAATATTAGTTCAGTATCTCTAGACTTTCTAGATCTCACTATTTATGTGGATCAAAATCAACTTAAAACTAAGACATTTTTTAAACCCACTGATTGTAATACAGCCATAGATTTGTCCAGTGCCCACCACTCTCCTTGGCTCTCTAATGTACCAAGAAGTCAATTGATTCGTCTTAGAAGAAATTGTTCAGATGACAACACATTCTTCCAACAAGCTCAGACAATCAAAACACGCTATTTAGAAAAAGGTTATGACCAAGACCAAATTAATGTAGATATACAAACCATACTTAATACAGATAGATCTCATTTTCTAAATAATCACCCTAATAGACTACGAGCTAAAAATAATGTTGACACTCATAAAAATAAATTTCAATTGGCGTTCATCACCCAATATAACTCACAAGTTAAACAAATTAAATTTTTTCTTAAATAAATATTGGTACATCCTACAAAGAGACAATGTACTTAAAGATGTTATCCCTAACAAACCCACAATTATTTATAAACGAGCGGCTAATCTCAAAAACAAATTAGCTCCTAGTCTTCTTCCTACACCTTCTGCATCCATATCTACTTCTTTCCTTAAACCCCTACAGGGGTTTTATTGTTGTGGACATTGTTCCACGTGTAAATATCAAAAAAGGAAAATTACTAGTTTTGTTGGTTCTCATACATCAAAAACATATCAGATCAAAAAACATATCCAATGTTCAACTACTTTTGTAATCTATCTACTTCAATGTGGCTGTGAGGCCCAATAAGTAGGCCGCACTACTCGGAAACTTCACATCAGACTTTTGGAACACTTTAATAATATCAAGAAAGGTAAATTAGACCATAGTGTTCCAAAACATTGTAATACATGTCCCCTTTTTTGTTGGGAATTTTTTTTTAGCTTTTGGCATAGCACATATTACATTGGGCGTTAGAGGAAGGGATAAACTCCAAGAATTAATTCGCCAAGAAGCATTCTGGATATATACTCTCAAGACTTTACATCATGGACCTACAAGGTCTGATTTGAATGTATATCCCTGAACATTGGATTTGTTGTTTGGATTTCATATGTATCCACCTTTAACCCCCTTTTTTCCTCTCATCTTTTATATACATACCCATTTAGATTTATTTTTAGACAATTGATTTTTGACATCTATACTAATTGTGTCCCTTTTCTTCCATTTTGTATAATAGTTAAGTATACATTACTAGTCCGTTTATTTTATTTTGATTTTTTGTATATTATACATATGGATATCTAATATTATCCAAATATACTTATTGATTGGTTCATCATCATATTAAATGTTTGCATATTGAATACTAATTGATGGATTGATGGTTAGCTGATTTATCAGTTTATTTATTTTATTCACTGTTTTCATGTATTCTATATTCTGTATTATACATTAATATATGTTCGATCATTTGCTGTACATATTTGTTGTACTATTGCCAGGATTCCGTTTTTTTCGTGTCTGTATGGCGACATATCGCCAGTTGTGTACTTTCCTCTCCTGTGTTTAGATCTCCTGTACTGCACGTCACAGCACGCTTAGTACTTCAGTGCTGTGGACCTCAAGTTTTCCCGGGCGCATGCGCCGAATACCGGATAGACATCAGAGGAAGTGGATCATCGCGTTCCACGCTGGAACGCACGCTGCCGGTGAACGGCATTATGAAGAATTACCTCGGGTATAAGAAGTCCTTCCACACAAGGCTCTACATATATCCCTGAAGAAGTCCCTTACATATACTGTAGGACGAAACGCGTTGGATATCGGACTTTCGTTGTTATATTTTAATATTTTATTTGTTTACCTGTTTGCTGGACTCTTCAAGCTGGTATTTGGCTCCAATCCACCATGCTGCTATCCAGTTCCACTTGTAGTGGAGATATGCCTATGATTCTTCTCTGTTTGTAAGTGCAATCAATAAATGTGTTTTTGTACTTTTACTATATACTTCACCATGTATGGCTCTTTTTATCCATTTCTTTGAAGACATCTATATACTTGAATCTACTATCAAGCTACATACTACATATAACCCAAGGGGGTGAGAGGCCTGATTTTCATCGCTGTTTGTGAGTTTGTTACTAACATCACAATTTTCACTATTAATCTCTTATTATGTTACGCTATGATTTGTATTTATTTTTTGTCATTTTAGACTTTATCTCATTCCTATAGAGAATAGACCTACTCTGGTTATATTTTCCAGGTTGTATTTTCATTGTATGCTTATTGAATGTGGTTTCCATTTCTTTGTTTCAAACATCAGAACATACTTTCAGAGATTACAATACTGTAAATAGTACAAATTATGCAAAATATTAGAATCAAAATGATCAGATTGTTGATCAATATAAGTAGGCAATATATATAATAGGCAGGACACAAAAGAAAAGGTGGTAACCAGTGGCACAGGATACATTGTGGCAACAGACACATGAATAAGCAAAGGTGCTGACGATATGAAATTTTCTTTATAAGAGCAAAATAACAGTTAGATGTTATTAGTTAGATGTTTGCTATTGATTGCAAATAAGCACAGGCCAACGCAGGTGTTACATTCTTAGGGGTGGGGGGGGTTGCCTAGGCTAATATAGGGGGGGGGGGGGAAATTGGCTAATATAGCTTTGCAGCTGCTTCTAAGTGCTGCTACAAAGTGTATTTGGAGATATTCTGGAAATTAACTGGAGGTAGTCTGAGGTACACTTAGTTCAGTGTAACAGTTGTTGTGCATTTGTTTCACGTTCCAGTTTTAGGAGGTTTGGATGTTGTCTAATCTGTAGACAGTTCTCTATATTGCCGTAGGAGATTGCATTTTTGAAGTCAGCGATTTGGAAAGTATCCAGTAAACAATCTCAGGCTGGGACTGTTGCAAATCCACTGCCGCAGAGATGTCCTAGGAATGGCAGATGGATTAATGTAGGATCTGGTAGACTTAGAGATGTGGACAAAAGGCATACTGCACAGTCTGTGTCTTTACATAATTAATTTATCTGCACTTTCAGATTGTAGTGGTGTTACGGAGGAAGGCTCGGGCACCGGGTTTATGGAACCACCATCCTTAATACCTAAGGTGAGCAAGAGTGCACCCAAGGACAAAATGGATAAGGTGCTCGCAGTTTAGAGAATAAGATCCATGAACTTGTGGCAATAATGGCAACTGATAATGTAGATTTAGTGGCTATAACTAAGACATGGTATAATGAGAAAAATGACTGGGACATAGCAATACCCAGGTACTCTTTATATAGAAAAAGACAGAGAAGGCAAGAAAGGTGGTCCTGTATGTGAAGGATAGCATAAAATCTAGCCTAATAAAAGTTAGGGAGGCAAACTTAGAGTCTGTTTGGGTTACATTAGAATTTGGAGATCACACATTAACTCGTGTAGGTGTGATTTAGAGGCCCCCAGGACAAATAGAAGACTTAGATAATCTACTAGTTGAGGAAATAGCTAAAATGACATTGATTGGGGAAGGTTTTCATCATGGGCGACTTTAATCTTCCTGATGTAAACTGGAAATTCAAAATAGCTGCTTGTGTCAGGAGCACACATAAAAACTCCCTACTGGGATTGTCTCTAAAACAAGTCATTGCGGAACCAACTCGTAAGGAGGTCATACTAGATGAAGTGTTAATAAATGGAGATTTGGTATCAGATATTACTGTAGGTAAAAGTTAAAGATCCAGTGATCAGTCAGTGTGGTTTAATATAAGAACAGTGACTCACACCACACAAAAACAAAAGTTCTAGACTTTAGAAAAACAGAATTTTCTAAAATTCGAATATGCGTAAAGGAGTCCTTGTCAGACTGGAGCAGTTTAAATAGAGTCCAGGAAAAATGGGATTATTTAAAAGGTGCACTGCTGAAGGCAACAGAAAATTGCATTAGGCTTGTCAGGAGAAGCAAAACATTTAAGAAACCACTGTGGTTGTGGCTAAAATAGTAAAAAACTAAAAGTTAGCATTTAGTAATTGTAAAAAAAAAAAAAAAAGAGTGAGGAAGACAGACAGATCTATAAGATTAAGCAGAAAGAGGCCAAGCAAGTTATAAGAGCTTCCAAATCACACACTGAAGAGAAAATAGCGCAGTCAGTAAAAAAAGGGGGATAAAAAATTTTTAGATACATAAATGAGAAAAGGAAAATAAAACAAGGATTAGTTAGATTAAAAACAAAAGAAGGAAGGTATGTAAAATAGGATAAAGGTCTAGCTGATTGCCTCAATTAATCTTTTTGTTTAGTATTTACAGATGAAAATGAAGCAAAGGGGCCGCAGTTAGGAAAAAGGACACATGAGTCATTTGTTACATGTGAGTTTACAGAGGAAGAGGTTCTATTTCAACTGTTAAAAGTAAAGATAAATAAGTTGATGGGGCCTGATGGGATACACCCAAAGTTATTAAAATAACTTAGTTGTTTACTAGCAAAACCATTAATGGATTTATTTAACCAATCATTATTAACAGCAGTAGTCCCAGAAGAATGTTGTACCCATTCACAAGAAAGGTAGTAGGGAGGAGTCTGGCAACTATAGGCCAGTAAGCCTTACTTCAGTAGTGGGGAAAGTGATGGAAACCATGTTAAAGGATAGGATTGTTGAACATCTAAAATCACATGGATTTAAAGGTCAGAGACAACATGGGTTTACTCAGGGAGATCATGCCAAACTAATCTTATTGATTTTTTGATTGGGTAACTAAAATAATAGATCAGGGTGGTGCAGTAGACATTGCCTACCTAGATTTCAGTAAGGCTCTTGACACTGTTCCACATAGAAGGCTCATCAATAAACTGCAATCTTTAAGTTTGGATTTCAATATTGTTGAATGGGTTAGGCAGTGGCTAAAGGACAGGCTACAGAGGGTTGTTGTTCAAGGAGGGATAAGCCAAATGGCAAATGATTTAGGTAAACTAGAAAAATGTGTGAGGCGCTTCAAAATCAATAATGTGTCAAACTAGTAAAAAAATAAGTGATTCCCCAACACTGAAGAAAGCATAAACTGAAATATAGTGTTTATACTAGCCAGGAGAAAAAACCTGTGACACAAAGAATATTATAGAGATACAATATCAATACAAACATATTTATACAAACATATTTCCTTAAAGATAAGGAACACAGGTTACCACAGGTAGCCTAAAAACAGAAAAAGCAACAAAAAACAGTGTAAACCGTAAAAGGACATGTAGAGATAAGGGATGGAGTTGAGTGATATTCCAACTCCATCCCTTATCTCTACATGTCCTTTTATGGTTTACACTATGTTTTGTTGCTTTTTCTTTTTTTTAGTGTACCTGTGGTAACCCGTGTTCCTCATCTTTACCCCTTAAGGACCAAACTTCTGGAATAAAAGGGAATCATGACATGTCACACATGTCATGTGTCCTTAAGGGGTTAAGGAAATATGTATGGCTACTATAAACATTATATTTTAGTTTAAACTAGAAAAATATTCAGAGCTGTGGCAACTGACATTTAACGTGAATAAGTGCAAGATAATGCACCTTGGACGTAAAAACCCAAGGGCAGAGTTTGATACCCTACTAACCTCAACATCTGTGGAAAGGGATTTAGGAGTAATTATTTCAGATGACTTAAAGGTAGGAAGACAATGTAATAGAGCAGCAGGAAATGCTAGCAGAATGCTTGGTTTTATAGGTATTATCAGTAGAAAGAGGTAAGTGCTCATGCCATTGTACAGAACACTGGTGAGACCTCACTTGGAGTATTGTACACAGTACTGGAGACCATACCTTCAGTAGGATATTGATACTCTAGAAAGAGTTCAGAGACGGTCTACTAAGCTGGTTCATGGATTGCAGGATAAAACTTACCAGGAAAGGTTAAAGGATCTTAACATGTATAGCTTGGAGGAAAGACGAGACGGGGGGATATCATAGAAACATTTAAATACATAAAGGGAATCAACACAGTAAAGGAGGAGACTATATTTAAAAGAAGAAAAACTACCACAACAAGAGGACATAGTCTTAAATTAGAGGGGCAAAGGTTTAAAAATAATATTAGGAAGTATTACTTTACTGAGAGGGTAGTGGATGCATGGAATAGCCTTCCAGCTGAAGTGGTAGAGGTTAACACAGATTACTTCTACTGTGAAACAGAGGAAGGTTACATAAGGCGCTTCATCCACCGCAGATCACGGCGACGGGGCCGGACTCGGCTCAGGTGACAGCCAAACTCATGAAAGAGCTACTGGCATGCGTGGGATAGGCATAAGGCTATCCTAACTATAAGATAAGGCCAGGGACTAAAGAAAGTATTTAGAAAACTTGGCAGACTAGATGGGCCGAATGGTTCTTATCTACCATCACATTCTATGTTTCTAAGGATCCTTGTGCATCTTGATTTATCTGCAAATATATCAGCACCAGTCGAAGCACATAATTTATAAATATTATATCAATTGAATGTCAAGAATAAATGTGACTTGTGCAGATCGAGGTACAGAGACAACGTGAAAAAATATCAGCCAAATGCTTGTCACAAACAAGCTATAATTTTAAACTATACAGCAGCGGTACCCAAACTGTGTGCCGCAGCCCCCTGGGGCGCCGTGATGTGCACACAGGGGTGCCGCGGAATATTTACCCGGTGCCATGATTCTAGCACTGGGCCCCAGGCTGAGTGCCGCTACAGCATGAGGGGAGAGGAGCATGAAGAACTCCAGACCCCTACAGCAGCAGGACTCCAAGCTCATAAGGTAAGCTAACAGGAGGGTGGCTGGAGATATAAAAAAAATCACTTGTGTGTGAGTGTGTTTATGTGTGTATGAATGTGTGTGTGAGTATGTGTGTGTATGTGTGTGAGTGTGTGTATGTGTATTAGTGTGTGTTTGAGTTTGAGTATGTATGTGTGTGAGTGTGTGAGTATTTTTATGTGTGTGAGTACGAGTATGTGTGTGCGAGTATGAGTCTTTGTATGTGTATGAGTATGCGTGTGTCCTGGCACATAAGGTAAGCTAACAGGAGGGTAGCTGGAGATATAAAAAAATATCACTTGTGTGTGAGTGTGTGTATATGTGAGTATGTGTGTGTATGTGTGTGAGTGTGTGTATGTGTATTAGTGTGTGTTTGAGTTTGAGTATATGCGTGTGTGTGTATGAGTGTTTTTATGTGTGTGAGTATGAGTATGTGTGTGTGAATATGAGTGTTTGTATGTGTATGAGTGTGCGTGTGTCAGGGTGTGCATCTGTGTGTATATTTATATATATATATATATATATATATATGTCAGTGTGCTTCTGTGTCTGTGTGTGCGCACACATCTGTGCATGTGCATCTGTGTGTCAGGGTGTGTGTTTTTATGTCATTGTGTATCTGTGTCATGGTGTGGGCATGTATCAATGTTTGTGTGTGAGTCAGGGTGCATGTGTGTATATGTCGGTGTGTATCTATGTGTGTGTATGTGTCGGTGTCTATATGAATTTGTTTGTATGTGTCGGTGCATCTATGTGTTAATGTGCATGAATATCTGTGTATGTTGTAGCAGATGGTATCAAGACTGTCCTAAAACTGTTTCTATGTGTAAAATGTATGTGGGATTTGTATGATTGTTCGGTAGTTTCCATCTGTACTCCAATACGAATGTAAACTACCGAACCAATAGACCACCCCAGAGAGAAGTGTGTACCCTATTAAGAGTTCACACTTCTCTAACCGCAGGTTAATCAGTACTTTAGTAATGTATCTGGGTGGCTGCTGTTCGGTATACGAACACGTGGTGGCGGCACACCTTACGCTTGAAAATCTCAGCGGTGTTTGGTCGTCGAGTGTCTGGAACTCAAATCGGACACTCAATTACCCGAACACCGCTGAGACCTCCATGGCTCCGTAACTCACGAACGGGAAGGCTAATCAGATTCAAAGTACCGAACAAGGGGATTCATACGAATCCAAGATTAATCGTGGATGGCAGTATTTAATGTGCATTTTACCTCCCGAACGAAGACCGACCACAGGGCCAAAACCTATGGAACTCTTTTTGGATACCACCTCGTGTGCGGTCGGTCAAATCACACCCTCCACCTAACTCCCAAACCCCTGGACCGATCTGGGTGATTTTTTGGATATGTTAGTCACCCAGATCAGGGCTACCAGGGGGTACCCCCAGGATTATTGTAACTACTTGTTTTAGGGTACATTCAGAACTGGGGGGAAACTACAGTATGTGTAATGGGATTAAGTGTCATACTGAGGGGAGGAGATGTGTGGGAGGTAACGGTTATACTATTGGATACTGTCCTCATTAATGTGGATCCCTCCCTTGCATGGGAGAATGCTTTATAAGGAGACTGTGTGGATTAAAAGTCAGTTCTTCTCCTGATGCTGTGTGTCGTCCAGTCATTGGGATCTGTATGGGGATATTCGTGGATTACTTTATTTGCTGGAATTACTGCTTCATGGTGTTTTTACTACTTGTTCCTGAGCCTCACTGGGATCTATAGTGGAGTTAACCTGTGGAATATCAGGCCTCCGCTACATATGTATGTATGTATATGCATACATCCAAGCAGTAAAACACTAGCACAACATATAAGCACACTCCTACAATCTAACTTAAATATTACATACACACACCCCTGCATTCAAACAAAAAATATATAAGCATACCCCTTTACTCAAACACAAATACTTCACACAAATGTACATCCATATTTAAAAGTGAACATTACATTCAGACACACCCCTGCAATCAAACGCAAACTTTACATACACACCTCTGTATTAAAACACAATAAATGGGGGCGGAGTCTGACTGCCAAAGCGAACGATCGCATGTATCTAGAGCTCCGAACCTCAAGGCTCCTAATCACCTTGTTTTCTGATACCCAGACCGGACCTACGGTGCCCGGTAGCTATCCCGGAAGCCCTACAGCCAGATGGAGAAAAAAACAAAAAAAAAGACAAGACGCGCCCAGAATGGGCATGAACATTGGAGACTTGTGGCGGCAGGCTCATGACGCTCATGGGTGCAAGATGGCGTCCATTGCTGGGGACTGCTCGGACCTTCAGACTACTTCTCCTGTGGAACAGAGGAAGGTTACATACCGGCCAAGGCGCTTCATCCACCGCAGATCCCGGCGACGGAAAAGAACCTCCAGGCATACATGGTCACAATCTGCCAGGACCTGAAGGGCCTGACTGGCAGAATAGGGGAGCTGGAAACCACCTCACTCTCATGCAAGCAGCAGATCACCACCCTCCATCAGGAGGTTAAAGACATGCAAAACTGAACTGCTCCTACGAGAGTCGCTTTGCCGCCCTCGATGACTCCCGCTGCCGGAAGAACATAAAAGTCAGAGTGTCCCTGACAACAAACCTGATGCCGAGCTTCCACACGTGGTGAAGAGATTACTGTCAGCCCTGCTAACACCCAAACTGTCCAGAGCGATAGAGACAGAGGGCATATTTAGGGTGCCCAAATCTGCCAAAGCGCTAACCTCAGCCCAATTTGTCAGAGGTAAAGACAAGGCAGCTTTCCTAAACACACTGCACGGCAACTCACCTTACACCTTCGAAGAAATGACACTGACATTTTATACAGACCTCAGTGGCAGTACTCTGGCATGGCATTGGGAAATGCGACCACTCACCAAACTTCTACAATAGAACAACCTCACCTACAGATGCCCATCCCGCACCCTCTCAATCCTCCACGGGACTTCAACCCACAACATCCAAGACCTCCAGGAAGCCACAGCGAAGCTGCAATGACTGGGAATTCCCCATCACTCCCTCAACATTGACACACCAGATAGCGCACCAACCAACCCACGGATGGAATCCAGGAACTTCGGCGGAATTTTAGCCTAGACAGATCACCCCGGGCACTCAAGACAGAGCCAAGACCTGACTTTCCAGGGGACTGCCTCTCACAGGTCCAATCCAGGACTTATGTATTATGAATTCCCACTCCACGTAAGCCACTAAGCCCACACCCTCACCCACACAGTTAAATACGCTCATTATCTACCCTTAGATAAGATAACAGTTTCCAACATTGTCCCCCTCTATCTCTGGCCTAGGGGGTCATATGGGCTAGAAAAGAACAAGCCACCCACCAGTGCCCGCCAGTCCGGTGCATGCTCCGTTCCACCCAATAGAGACACTAAATGCCAATTTATCATCACGAAAATGTGGACGTTTACCTTGGGCTAAAAATGGGTTTTGTTACTATCGTCTAATGTTATAATCGTTAATACAGTTTTGCATGGTTTTCCCTGATGGTACACAACTTTGCTTTCACACACTACACCTCTCTGTAACAACCGGGGGGCCCTATGCTTGAGGAACATTGCACAGGCACGCCTATTGCAACCGCAGCCTGATCTGCTGCACTCGTATAACTGACTTAACACCCCCATGAACACAACGATCACAAGGCAATCACTGCCAGCAACCCCTGCTCAGCATAGCATCCAGCTCACACATTGGGTCGGCACACAGAGCACACATACACCCTCCACAGACACTCAGTTGCACAGCATTCCTACTAAATACAGAGGCCTCCCCAGGCCCACAGCAAGACTACATGTACCCCAAAATAAACCACAAGCAACTACAACACTAGATGTATTACACACATGCAAACAAATTTATTTTTATTTTGAACCCAACTACAATCTACTCGTAAGACTTTCTTAACCCCTTAAGGACCAAACTTCTGGAACAAAAGGGAATCATGACATGTCACACATGTCATGTGTCCTTAAGGGGTTAAACTTATCGTAGACCACTCTCCACTCCAGAGAAACACTATATTTTACCATGAACACCTCTAAGCTATGTTAAACCTTTGTATATTGCTGTTCAAGTACAATAAAATATTGCGCAGATAATCGTACCACTGTTTAGCAAGTCTACCACGTGAACGCTGTTGAGGCGTCTAGTGTTGAAATGTACCTACCCGCACAACAAAAATAAAGAATAAAAAACACTAAATGTAGACAAGGAAACACCAACACCAATGTAGACATGCAAACACCATTCAAACACCAACACTTTACATTACACTATAGCGCCAAGAAATGCGGCAGCACTGTACAGATATATAACCTAGAAATTTTGACTTGGGGTGCCTTGGAAAAATACTGAAATATTAAGGGCACTTGGAACCTAAAAAGTTTGGAAACCACCAGGGGCAGACTGAGAACCCTCAGGGCCCCCGGGCAAAATAAATCAAGGGCCCCCTTACAGGCCCCACCTATACTCCGCAGCAAGCGCCACCCATGTCCCGCCTCCATGCACCGCCTCCAGCCACACCCTACACAATCTTTAGACACAAGGAACAAAAGTGCAATAATCCCTTCAAGGCCCCAGTAGAGACTACAATTGAGGGCTAATGGGCCATGGAGGGGGGTCTTTCTAGCAGAGGCTATCTCAGTGTCCTTTAGAGAGTGTGTTAGAAAGAATCCCCTCCAGGCCCTATTAGAGACTACAATGGAGTCTAATAGGCTTGGAAGGGGGTCTTTCTAACAGAGGCCATCTCAGTGTCCCTGCTGGAAACAGTCGCCTCCAGGCCCCAGTAGAGACTACAATTGAGGGCTAATGGGCCATGGAGGGGGGGGGAGCATTCTAGCAGAGGCTATCTCAGTGTCCTTTAGAGAGTGTGTTAGAAAGAATTTCCTCCAGGTCCCATTATAGACTACAATGGAGTCTAATGGGGCCTGGAGGGGGGTCTCCAACACTCTGGTTCCTATTCACAATATAGCAACACAACATAGCTCGCTGATACCTAGGCCAAGTTGGCTCCTCTTACCTTAATTACTGTTGCTGGCTGGCAGTCTGTGGGCTTGCTGGAAGGCTATGGGCTTACTGGCTGCGGCTGGCAGGCTGTGGGCTTGCTGGCTACTGCCGGCAGGCTGTGGGCTTGCTGGCTGTGACTGGCAGGCTGTGGGCTTGCTGGCAGCGGCTGGCAGGCTGTGGCTTGCTGGCTGTGGCTTGCTGGCTGGCAGGCTGTGGCTTGCTGGCTGCGGTTGGCAGGCTGTGGGCTTGCTGGCTGTAAGCCTAACTGGTGGCCTGTGGGCTGGCTGGCTGGCCGGCCTGTGGGCTGGCTGGCTTGCTGGCTACTGGGGCACTTGTAGATTATTTAAAGAAATAATCCATGCACAATAACCACTACTGCTCTGTGTAGTCGTTATGGTGCCAGGAGGGCCGGGCCCCCCTCCCAGAGTAAGTAGTCAAACCGTTTAAGAACAGTTTGACAACTTACCTGGGGTCTGCTGGGATATGAGGCTGTAGTAGGGTATAGGAGCAGTGGTGCAATGTGTAAGGGGTGCAGTGTGTGTGAAAGGTTCAGTGTGTGTGAGTGGGTGTAGTGTGTGAATGTGTAGGGTGTGTGGGGCAATGTGTGTATGAGGGGGCTGTGTATGTGTGTGGCAATGTTAGTATGGGGGGCTGTGTGTGTATGGGTGGGCAGTGTATGTGTGTGTGTGAGGCAATGTGTGTAAATGTGTATGGTGTGTGTGGGGGCAGTGTGTGTGTGTATGGGGGGCAGTGTGTGAATGTGTATGGTGTGTGGGGGCAGTGTGTTTATGGGGCTAGAGTTCACTCTCACCACTGCGACCACCAGGAATCCCTGGTGGTCACCGTGTTGAGAGTGAACTCTAGCCTGTAGCTCCAGGGCTAGAGTTTACTCTCGCAAGAGCCGTAACGTTGCCGAGGTAACCGCGGCAACGATCTGTGCTCGCGGAAGAAGGACCCAGAGGAGCTGCAGGCTGAGCTCCCGGGTCCTCTCTTCCTCCCTCCCCTGCCGGCTGCCCGCACGGTGCCTGCGGACAGGGGAGGGGGCAATTGCCCTCCTCTTACTCCCCCCTCCCCCTCTTCTTACCCCCTCCCCCTCTTCTTACCCCCTTCTTACTCCCACCCTCTTCTTACTCACTTTCTTCTTACCCCCTTCTTACTCTCCCCCTCTTCTTACTCCCCCCTCCCCCTCTTCTTACTCCCACCTCTTCTAACTCCTCCCTCTTCTTACTCCCCCTCCCCCTCTTCTTACCCCCTCTTCTTACCCCCCTCCCCTCTTCTTACCCCTCTTCTTACCCCGCTCCCCACTCTTCTTACTTCCCCCTTCCTCTTTTTACTCCCCCCTCCCCCTCTTCTTACTCCCCCCTCCCCCTCTTCTTACCCCCTTCTTACTCCCCCCTCTCTTCTTACCCCCCTCCCCCTCTTCTTACTCCCCCCTCCCTCTCTTCTTACTCCCCCCTCTTCTTACTCTTCTCTCCCCCTCTTCTTACCCCCTTCTTACTCCCTCCTCTCTTCTTACCCCCCCTCCCCACTCTTCTTACTCCCCCTCCCTCTCTTCTTACTCCCCCTCCCTCTTTACCCCCCCTCTTCTTACCCACCCTCCCTCTCTTCTTACCCCTCCCTCTCTCTTCTTACCCCCCTCCCTCTCTATTTTTACCCCCTCTCTCTCTTTTTACCCCCTCTCTCTTTTTACCCCCTCCCTCTCTCTTTTTACCCCCCTCCCTCTCTCTTTTTACCCCCCCTCCCTCTTTACCCCCCTCCCTCTTTACCCCTTCCCTCTTTACCCCTTCCCTCTCTCTTTTTACACCCCCTCTCTCTTTTTATCCCCCTCCCACTCTCTTTTTACCCCCCTCTCTCTTTTTACCCCCCTCCCACTCTCTTTTTAACCCCCCCCTCCCACTCTCTTTTTAACCCCCCTCCCACTCTCTTTTTAACCCCCACTCTCTTTTTAACACCCCCCACTCTCTTTTTAACCCCCCCACTATCTTTTTAACCCCCCCACCCCACTCTCTTTTTAACCCCCCCCTCCCACTCTCTTTTTAACCCCCCCACTCTCTTTTTAACACCCCCCCTCCCACTCTCCCACTCTCTTTTTAACACCCCCTCCCCCCCCTCCCACTCTCTTTTTACCCCCTCCCCTGTAGCGTGGCCGAGATGCTGTGCGGTCCGCGGTGCCCGGCCGGAGTGATAGGAAGGTGCACACTGAGTGTGCACTTTCCTGTCAGTCCGGCCGGGTACAGGAAACAGAAACTCCTGTTCCGCGCAGAACAGAAGTTTCTGTTTCCTGTACCCGGCCGGACTGACAGGAAGGTGCACACTGAGCACCTTCCTATAACTCCGGCCGGGCAACGCGGACCGCACAGCTACAGGGAGGGGAGGTGAGAAGCTGCAGCCGCCTGAGGCTCTTAAGAGAGCGCTCAGGCGGCTGCAGCATTTAAAGGGACGGCCGGGCCCCCTGATGGCGGGCCCCCCTCCTGGCCGGGCCCTCGGACCATGTCCGAAGTGCCCGACCGGTCAGTCCGCCCCTGGAAACCACTGCTATACAGGATGACTCCACAGCTGAAAGCTACATATTGGAAAATACAGATATTAGGACACCCAGAAGAATCCCGCTGAACATCAGAACATGCCAGGAATAGTGGGCCTTCATATTCAGGGACCCTTGTTATTTTGGTATAAAAAAAAAAAGATTGCATGCAAGATTAAATTTACTAGAAGGGTCTGTGGACTGAAGAGACTTTCCAGCAATTAAAACACTTGCAATACCCAGAATTTTTTTTAAATATTAAAATATATGCATGAGACAATGCATTTTATTTCTGTAATGAAATTACAATGTTCCCCCTGAAAAACTTACAACTGGGGAATCCTGAGAAATTTGGATCCTTAACCTCTTAGGGACCAAGAGCATGGCACCCCCGATATATATATTAAAAGAATTGCCAAACACTGGCAGATTTTAAACAACTGGGACGAGATGGAAGCATTTTGTAAAGTGTATTTTACAGGTTTTAAGAATTTTTCAATAAACTACACCATGGAATAAACCATGGAACTACACATTTTTAAGTCAAGAGAACAGAACTTAAAACATAATAGAAAACATATCCATTTCACCTGTTTTATCCAGCCTGGCAGTTTCATAGTAATTTTCTTTATTTTTTTCAGAAATATTACCTGTGCCGCACGCTACAGCAGAAAGGCAGAGGGAGATTAGAGAGGTCAATGCGTGGCTGAAGTCTTGGTGCCTGAAAGAGGGTTTGGGTTTTTTAGAGCACGGGGCTGATTTTGCGCTTGGGTACAACCTGTATAGTCATGATTAGTGTTGTCGCGAACCCGAAATTTTCGGTTCGCGAACGGCGAACGCGAACTTCCGCAAATGTTCGCGAACCGGCGAACCGCGCGAACCGCCATTGACTTCAATGGGCAGGCGAATTTTAAAAACAACAGGGACTCTTTCTGGCCACAATAGTGATGGAAAAGTTGTTTCAAGGGAACTAACACCTGGACTGTGGCATGCCAGAGGGGGATCCATGGCAAAACTCCCATGGAAAATTGCACAGTTGATGAAGAGTCTGCTTTTAATCCATAAAGGGCAGAAATCACCTAACATTGACACCTGTCCTCAAAGCCCAGCCCTGATACACACTGACACAGAGCAGAATAGAGACTGTTCCCCCTACATAGGGTCACTTGGCAGATATGGATTGACACCTATCCTAATGATCCCTGATACACACTGACACAGAGCAGAATAGAGACTGTTCCCCCTACATAGGGTCACTTGGCAGATATGGATTGACACCTATCCTAAGGATCCCTGATACACACTGACACAGAGCAGAATAGAGACTGTTCCCCCTACATAGGGTCACTTGGCAGATATGGATTGACACCTATCCTAATGATCCCTGATACACACTGACACAGAGCAGAATAGAGACTGTTCACCGTCCACAGAGACCATGATACACACTGACACAGAGCAGAATAGAGACTGTTCCCCCTACATAGGGTCACTTGGCAGATATGGATTGACACCTGTCCTCAAAATCCCTGATACACACTGACACAGAGCAGAATAGGGACTGTTCCTCCTACATAGGGTCACTTGGCAGATATGGATTGACACCTGTCCTCAAAACCCCTGATACACACTGACACAGAGCAGAATAGGGACTGTTCCCCCTACATAGGGTCACTTGGCAGATATGGATTGACACCTGTCCTCAAAATCCCTGATACACACTGACACAGAGCAGAATAGGGACTTTTCCTCCTACATAGGGTCACTTGGCAGATATGGATTGACACCTGTCCTCAAAACCCCTGATACACACTGACACAGAGCAGAATAGGGACTGTTCCCCCTACATAGGGTCACTTGGCAGGTATGGATTGACACCTGTCCTCACCCCTGCACGGTGGGTGGGGGGCATAAATCACAATGGGACGGACCTACTGATAGGAGTGGAGTATTGTTCATATCAGTTTAATACCTTCTGCGTCTCCTATCAGTGGACGTGTAAATGGCAGAGATTTTTAATTGTTGAATCACCTCCCCTTTTTAGGCCAAGGTGGGAAGATGCTTAGACCACTGGTATATTGGTGCCATCTTGGAGGATTTTAATTTTTGGTTTGGTTTTTGAAGCCACAATGCTGCACCAGTGGGCCTAAAAATTAGGCATGTATACATGCCTGAAAAATTTGGTATTGTTGCAGATGCTGCTGTAGCAGCGGCCAGAAAAATTGATGTTTGTTTCACAGGCAGAAAGTGCCCTAAAACATGGCGGCTTGAACCCTAGTTGGTGGCGGATAAGTCACGCAAGTCAAACGTCATTCAGAGCTAAAATACAGCAGCGTGTGGACCATTTTTAGCCCAAGGCAGCTCATCTCATCAGGCCTTTTTTAAGCGAATGTATCGCCCAGTGTCAGTCCCTTCGGGATCCATCCCTCATTCATCTTAATAAAGGTGAGGTAATCTAGACTTTTTTGACCTAGGCGACTTCTCTTCTCATTGACAATACCTCCTGCTGCACTGAAGGTCCTTTCTGACAGGACACTTGAAGCGGGGCAGGCCAGAAGTTCTATCGCAAATTGGGATAGCTCAGGCCACAGGTCAAGCCTGCACACCCAGTAGTCAAGGGGTTCATCGCTCCTCAGAGTGTCGATATCTGCAGTTAAGGCGAGGTAGTCTGCTACCTGTCGGTCGAGTAGCTCTCTGAGGGTGGATCCCGAAGGGCTGTGGCGATGCATAGGACTTAAAAAGGTCCGCATGTCCTCCATCAACAACACGTCTTTAAAGCGTCCTGTCCTTGCCGGCGTGGTCGTGGGAGGAGGAGGAGGAGGATGACTTCCACCTCTCCCCCTGTTAGATTCCCGTTGTGCTGTGACATCACCCTTATACGCTGTGTAAAGCATACTTTTTAATTTATTTTGCAAATGCTGCATCCTTTCCGACTTGTTGTAATTCGGTAACATTTCCGCCACTTTCTGCTTATACCGGGGGTCTAGTAGCGTGGACACCCAGTACAGGTCGTTCTCCTTCAGCCTTTTTATACGAGGGTCCCTCAACAGGCAGGACAGCATGAAAGACCCCATTTGCACAAGGTTGGATGCCGAGCTACTCATTTCCCGTTCCTCCTACTCACTGATGTCATTGAAGGTATGTTCTTCCCCCCAGCCACGTACAACACCACGGGTACCAGATAGGTGACAACGAGCACCCTGGGATGCCTGTTGTGTTTGGTCTTGCTCCTCCTCCTCCTCCTCAAAGCTACATTCCTCCTCTGACTCCTCTTCCTCACAATCCTCTTCCAGCGTTGCCGCAGGTCCAGCAAGCGATGCTGATAAGGCTGTTTCTGGTGGTGATGGTGACCACAACTCTTCCTCTTCCTCTTCACGCTCATCTACAGCCTGATCCAGCACTCTTCGCAGGGCACGCTCCAGGAAGAAAACAAATGGTATGATGTCGCTGATGGCGCCTTCGTTGCGACTGATTAGGTTTGTCACCTCCTCAAAATGGGGCATGAGCCTACAGGAAAGCGCATGAGCGTCCAGTAACGTGGCAAAAAAATTCCCAGCTCCCCAGAGGCTGTCCTAGCACCCCGGTCATACAAATATTCATTAACAGCTTTTTCTTGTTGGAGCAGGTGGTCGAACATTAGGAGTGTTGAATTCCAACGTGTAGGGCTGTCGCAAATCAAGCGCCTCACTGGCATGTTGTTTCGCCGCTGGATATCGGCAAAGTGAGCCATGGCCGTGTAGGAACGCCTGAAATGGCCACACACCTTCCTGGCCTGCTTCAGGACGTCCTGTAAGCCTGTGTACTTATGCACAAAGCGTTGTACGATCAGATTACACACATGTGCCATGCACGGCACATGTGTCAACTTGCCCAACTTCAATGCCGCTATCAAATTTTTTCTGTTGTCACACACCACTTTGCCCATATCCAGTTGCTGCGGAGTCAGCCACTTTTCCACCTGTGCGTTCAGGGCGGACAGGAGTGCTTGTCCGGTGTGACTCTCTGCTTTCAAGCAAGTCAAACCCAAGACGGTGTCAGGGTACCTGTAGTCTCTACCTCTGAGAGGGGTAGAGACTTAGACGTTTCTCCTTCCAGAAGGTCTGTTTCTCCCATTCCTCGCGGTTCCCTCGGTCGTTTACACGCCGGCCGCGAGGGAGCTACTTCCTTTTATGACGCGACGCTCAATGGCCGACGTCATGACGCTAAACCAGTCCGACCTGCCACTCA
Organism: Pelobates fuscus; assembly: GCF_036172605.1. Lineage (NCBI taxonomy): Eukaryota > Metazoa > Chordata > Amphibia > Anura > Pelobatidae > Pelobates > Pelobates fuscus. Next base: position 213,436,801 of record NC_086320.1, on the reverse strand, counting down.
AGTCCGGAACACGAATCAGGACTCGTCGGAGGCGTGATTACTCTCTTGAGCCAGGGTATTTAATGGAGCTTTCCGCATTTGCTCATTGCCCTGTCGTGGTTCTAGCCAGTCTAGTCACACAGTGCTCTTGTATCCTGATTGTCTTTTGGTTCTGACCCGGCTTTGTTATTACTCTCCTGCTTCTCTGTTATCCTTTGACCTCGGCTTGTCTCTCGCTTACCTGTCTTCTTGTTCCCTCGACCTCGGCTTGTCTCTGACCATTCTATACGTAGTTCTTACGTTAAGTCCGGCCATTCTAAGGTCCGGTATACGTATCTCTCTACTCTTTGTACTCTGCGTGTTGGATCCCTGTCCCGATCCTGACATTACGACAGGGCCAATGGATCCTGCAGGTACAAACAGTCAGCTTGGTTCTTCTGATCCTAGGTTTGACGCCATGGAACACAGAATGGATCAGATGGCACTAGCGCTACAGGCGTTGTTATCTCGTCCTAATAATCCACCAGAGGAGATGCGTAATACTTCTATTTCTCCTGTGGGTTCAGGTCTAGAGGTAGCTACTGTAGGGGCTTCTTCCCGAATTACCCCACCTGTACGTTATGCTGGATCTCCTGAGAGGTGTCGTGGTTTTTTAAACCAAATAAGTATCCACTTCGAATTACAACCCCGCTCCTATCCTACAGATAGAGCGAAAGTGGGATTTATTATCACCTTACTCGTTGAGAAAGCTCTGAGATGGGCTAATCTGTTGTGGGAGAATGATAATCCATTAGTATACAATTATAATGCCTTTGTAGCTGCTTTTAAAAGAACTTTTGACCCTCCTGGCAGAAAGGTCAATGCAGCTAGATTACTGTTGCGTCTTAGACAGAATAACCGAACACTTGTGGATTACGCACTAGAGTTCAGGTCTTTGGCGGCAGAGGTTAAGTGGAATGAACAGGCTTATATAGACGTGTTTCTAAACGGACTATCTGATGTAATACTTGACGAGGTAGCTATTAGAGAGCTTCCTGAGAATTTGGAGGATTTAATTTCGTTTATCTCTCGCATTGATGAACGTCTAAGAGAAAGGCAGAACACTCGAGATAGAACCTGTAGATCTTCTTTTAGACTAGCTCCATCTTTTCAAAGTCCTGAGGCCAAAACACCACTTTTTCCAGAACCTATGCAGATAGGCCATACTCATCTCTCAGAAGAGGAGAGACAGTACAGGAGAAGGGAGGGATTGTGTATGTACTGTGGAGTCAGAGGTCACTTACGTTTGAATTGTCCCAATCGCCCGGGAAACGCTCGCACCTAAGTTTCTCTAGAGGACAGGCCTTGGGTGTTTCTATTTTGTCCTTTACTCATAATTACAAAGATCACAGGCTTCTATTACCCGTTTCCTTAACTTGGGAGAAGGGAACTCTAGAGACTATGACATTGATAGACTCTGGAGCTGCTGAAAGCTTTATCGACCAAGTTTTTGTCACCAAACACGCTATCCCATCCCAGTTAAGGGACACACCATTGGCCGTTGAGGCCATAGATGGTAGACCTTTAGTTGAGCCTGTGATTTTTCGTGAAACCATACCTCTTAATTTAACTACTGGTATCCTACACGAGGAGGAGACATCTCTATTACTCATTTCATCTCCTTCTGTTCCCATAGTCCTGGGATACTCCTGGCTTAAGAGACATAATCCTATTATTGATTGGGAATTAGGGGAGATAGTCTCATGGGGCCAGAATTGTCAGGAGAAGTGTTTAAAGAGAGTGTCACCGCTTTGCACAGTTAACACACCTACTAATTCTACCGACTCTACAGAAGTACAAATACCGTCCTTGTACCTGGACTTAAGGGCGGTATTTGACAAAAGAAAAGCCGATACTTTACCTCCACATAGGTCCTTTGACTGTAAGATTAATTTACTTCCTGGTACTATGCCTCCTAGGGGTCATGTATACCCTTTGTCTACGAAAGAGAATTTAGTTCTAGAGGAGTATATTCGTGAAAACCTAGACAAGGGATTCATTAGGAGGTCCTCCTCCCCTGCTGGGGCTGGATTTTTTTTTGTTAAAAAGAAGGATGGTACTTTGAGACCTTGCATTGACTACCGAGGTTTGAATAAAATTACCATTAGAAACGCCTATCCGATTCCCTTGATCACTGAGCTCTTTGATCGATTAAAGGGTTCCAAGATCTTCACTAAGTTAGATCTCAGAGGGGCATATAACTTGGTCAGAATTCAGCAGGGACACGAGTGGATGACTGCGTTCAACACTCGTTATGGGCACTATGAGTATACAGTAATGCCCTTTGGTCTCTGTAATGCACCGGCAGTATTTCAGGACCTAATTAATGAAGTTCTCAGGGAATTTCAACACGACTGTGTTATTGTATACCTCGATGATATACTTATACATTCTAGAGAAATTGAGACTCACAACGGACAGGTCAGAAGGGTTTTGCACAAACTCCTTCAACACGGCTTGTACTGTAAATTGGAGAAATGTAGCTTTGACCAATCTCAAACAAACTTTCTTGGTTACGTAATTTCTGGGGAGGGGTTTAAGATGGATCCGGAGAAACTCCAGTCCATTTTAGATTGGCCTTTACCTAAGGGTCTCAAGGCCATTCAGAGGTTTATTGGTTTCTCCAATTACTATAGACGTTTCATTAAGGGATACTCTTCAATTATTGCTCCTATCACCAATATGACCAGACAGGGGGCTGACACTAAGAATTGGTCTACTGAAGCACTCCTTGCTTTCAAGACTCTCAAAGAATTGTTTGCTTCCGCACCAATTTTAGTTCACCCTGATACTACTCTGCCCTTCCTACTCGAAGTTGACGCTTCTGAGACGGGGATAGGTGCTATCCTGTCCCAAAGGTTAGTTGTGGATAAACCATTACATCCATGTGGGTATTTTTCCAAAAAATTGTCCGGTACTGAGAGCAAATATGACATTGGTGACAGGGAACTTCTAGCGGTTATCATGGCCTTAAAGGAGTGGAGACATTTATTGGAAGGGACCTTGCATCCTGTTACTATCTTAAAGGATCATAAGAACTTGTCCTATATTGGGGAGGCTAAGCGATTATCCTCAAGGCAGGCTCGTTGGTCTATATTTCTCACTCACTTCAATTACATACTCACATATAGACCTGGTTCTAAGAATTCTAAAGCCGATGCCTTGTCTCGTCAATATGAACCTTCTGCTGTATCGGAGCCGGTTTTGTCTTCTATAGTACCCAAGTGTAATATTATCGCTAACACAACTCTCAAAATCCATTCTCCGCTGCTTGCCAAGATCATGAAGTTGCAGCATCTGGCACCTAGACAGACTCCTGCGTCAAGACACTTCGTTCCTCCTGAACTCCAACTGGAGCTCTTACAGTGTCTTCACGAGAGTAAGGTAGCTGGTCATCCGGGCATTCGCAAAACATATTCCTTGATCTCTAAGGATTTCTGGTGGCCTTCTTTACGGAGGGATGTTAAGGATTTCATCGGAGCTTGTGAGGTCTGTACTAAGACCAAACTACCTCATTCGCTTCCATATGGTCTTTTACATTCCTTGGAGATTCCAGACAAACCTTGGACCTGTTTGGCTATGGACTTTATTGTAGATTTGCCTGCTTCTAAAAGACAGACTGTTATCCTCACGGTGGTTGATAGGTTTACCAAGATGGCACATTTCGTACCTTTACCTAAACTTCCGACTTCTCCTGAATTGGCGGAAATATTTGCAAGAGAAATTTTTCGCTTACATGGGATTCCTTCTGAAATTACTTCTGATAGAGGCTCCCAATTTGTTTCACGTTTCTGGAGATCATTCTGTTCTCAACTAGGCATCAAATTGAATTTTTCTTCTGCCTATCATCCTCAGTCTAACAGAGCTGCTGAACGTACCAATCAAAAAATTGAGCAATATCTGCGTTGTTTTGTTTCTGAACACCAGGACGATTGGGTTGGTGTGATTCCTTGGGCAGAGTTCGCACATAATAATCTCGTTTGCGATTCAACTCACTCTAGCCCTTTTTTCATGAATTATGGCTTTCATCCTTCCATTCTTCCTTCGGTCCCCTCTTCCCAGGGGTTACCGTCGGTTGATGTTCATGTTGCCAATCTGAGGAAATTGTGGGATCAGACTCGACAAATTCTCCTACATAATTCCTTACTGTACAAAAAACACGCTGATAAACGCAGAAGGGCGGCTCCAAGTTTTGTGCCTTGGGATAGGGTATGGTTGAGCACTAGAAACATTCGTTTGAAGGTACCTTCTATGAAATTCGCTCCTCGCTACATTGGGCCCTACAGGATTCTGACTCGAATTAATCCAGTTGCGTATCGCTTAGCGCTTCCTTCTGCTTTGCGTATCCCTAATTCTTTTCATGTTTCATTGCTGAAACCGTTAATCTGTAACAGATTCTCCTCCAAGGTCTCATCTCCTCACTCTGTTCAGGTTGAGGGCCAGGAGGAGTACGAGATCAACTCCATCGTCGATTCTCGTATCTCCCGCGGGAGGGTTCAATACCTGGTGGACTGGAAAGGATATGGTCCTGAGGAGAGGACTTGGGTACCTCAGGAGGATGTCCATGCTCCTCGTCTTCACAGGGCTTTTCACTCCCGCTTTCCGTCTCGTCCCGGTTCCTTCCACCCGGTGGGCGTTTCTGAGAGGGGGGGTACTGTCAGGGTACCTGTAGTCTCTACCTCTGAGAGGGGTAGAGACTTAGACGTTTCTCCTTCCAGAAGGTCTGTTTCTCCCATTCCTCGCGGTTCCCTCGGTCGTTTACACGCCGGCCGCGAGGGAGCTACTTCCTTTTATGACGCGACGCTCAATGGCCGACGTCATGACGCTAAACCAGTCCGACCTGCCACTCAAGTCCGGAACACGAATCAGGACTCGTCGGAGGCGTGATTACTCTCTTGAGCCAGGGTATTTAATGGAGCTTTCCGCATTTGCTCATTGCCCTGTCGTGGTTCTAGCCAGTCTAGTCACACAGTGCTCTTGTATCCTGATTGTCTTTTGGTTCTGACCCGGCTTTGTTATTACTCTCCTGCTTCTCTGTTATCCTTTGACCTCGGCTTGTCTCTCGCTTACCTGTCTTCTCGTTCCCTCGACCTCGGCTTGTCTCTGACCATTCTATACGTAGTTCTTACGTTAAGTCCGGCCATTCTAAGGTCCGGTATACGTATCTCTCTACTCTTTGCACTCTGCGTGTTGGATCCCTGTCCCGATCCTGACAGACGGTGTGACACTGCCGTATCCGGGATGTGGAATAGTACCTGGGGAGCTGGGGGGGTGCCGTTGATGTGGAGCAAGAAGCAGCGGCACAAGAGGACTCAGCCGAGGAGGTTATGGAAGAGGATGGAGTAGGAGGAGTAGAGGAGGTGGCAGCAGGACTGCCTGCAATTCGTGGCGGTGTCACCAACTCCTCTGCAATGCCACGCATTCCTTGCTTGTCAGCCGTCAGCAGGTTTACCCAATGCGCAGTGTAGGTGATATACCTGCCCTGACTATGCTTTGCAGACCAGGTATCAGTGGTCAGATGGACCCTTGCCCCAACACTGTGTGCCAGACATGCCATGACTTCCTTTTGCACAATCGAGTACAAGTTGGGGATTGCCTTTTGTGAAAAGAAATTCCGGCCGGGTACCTTCCACTGCGGTGTCCCAATAGCTACAAATTTTTTGAACGCCTCAGACTCAACCAGATTGTATGGTAAAAGCTGGCGGGCTAATAGTTCGGACAAGCCAGCTGTCAGACGCTGGGCAAGGGGGTGACTTGGTGACATTGGCTTCTTACGCTCAAACATGTCCTTGACAGACACATGACTGTGGGCAGATGAGCGGGAACTGCTCAAGGCGGGAGACGGAGTGGCGGATGGTTGAGAGGGGGCAAGAAGGACAGCAGTGGTTGACGTGGCTGAAGATGCTGGACCAGGAGGAGGATGGCGGCTTAGAGTAGGCGTGCTGCTTGTACTCATGTGTTGATCCCATAGGCGTTTGTGATGTGAGATCATGTGCCTACGCAAAGCAGTTGTACCTAGGTGGGTGTTGGACCTCCCACGACTCAGTTTCCTTTGGCACAGGTTGCAAATGGCATCGCTGTTGTCCGAGGCAGACACACAAAAAAAATGCCACACTGCTGAGCTCTGCAATGACGGCATTCTGGTGGTGGACACAGCATGCGTTGATTGGCGTGCTGTCGGGCTGACCCCGGGTGCCGATGCATGCTGTCTGACTGTGCCACTAGCTCCTTGCGACGACCCCCCCCTTGCTTCCAACTCGTCTCCTCCTCCTCCTCTCTGTCTCCCCATCTGAATTTTCGCCCTGTTCTTCTTCTTGCCGAGCGGGCACCCACGTGACATCCATGGACGCATCGTCATCATCAACCGCTTCGCTTGTATCTGACAACTCAGAAAAGGAAGCAGCAGCGGGTACAACATCATCATCATCACACCGTACCTCCATGTGTTTAATGCTGCCTGCCTGAGATATATCCCTGTTATCTACATCCTCTAGCAATAATGGTTGCGCATCACTCATTTCTTCAAACGGGTGTGTGAATAACTCCTCTGACATACCAAGTAAAGCGGCTGTGGTGCTAGTTTTGGTGGTGGCGGCAGGCGGGTGAGTGCTATCTTGAGAGGTGCCTGAAGCTAAGCTGGAGGAGGATGGTGCGTCAAGGTTCAGAGCGGAGGCTGTACAAGATTGGGTGTCCTGTGTTAGCCAGTCAACTAAGTCCTCAGAACTTTTCAAGTTCAGGGTACGTGGCTTCTGAAAACTGGGCATTATTCTAGGGCAAAAGGGAATCACAGCACCACGACCACGACGGCCCCTGCGGGGTGGCCTGCCTCTGCCTGTCATTTTTTGGGGGATTAGTGGTACTATGCGTGCAAGCTACTGTGAGACCAGATATGTTCTGCAGAGCACACACTGTAGGCCTGAGACACCCGCTTGAAGACAAGTAACTGCTATTCAATCTATAACAGTGAAAAACAAATTTTGGTTTTAAAAGCACGCTATAGAGACACCAGATATGATTGGCAATGTGCATTGGAACAGTTCTGCAGAGCACACACTGTAGGCCGGAGACACCCGCTTGAAGACAAGTAACTGCTATTCAATCTATAACAGTGAAAAACAAATTTTGGTTTTAAAAGCACGCTATAGAGACACCAAATATGATTGGCAACTGTCAAAGCACGCTGGAACAGGTCTACAGAGCACACGCTGAAGTAGGCCTGACACCCAGACGCTTGCAGACAACTAACTGATCTTCTATTACAGTGAAAAAAAAAGATTTCTTTAAAATCTAAAGCTTAAGCTATTGTTAAAACAGATATGAGTGGTGGCACTGACTGTGCAAATGGGCAAGGCATCCAACCTGACACAGAAGCTGGCAGGCAGGCAACTGCTCTTCTATTACAGTGAAAACAAATTATTTATTTTAAATGTAAAGCTTAACCAATTGTTAAAACAGATATGAGTGGTGGCACTGGGCAAGTAGGCACAGTATCCAATGTGAACCTCACACAGAAGCTGGCAGGCAGGCAACTGCTCTTCTATTACAGTGGAAACAAAATTTTGGTTGTAAAAGCACGCTATAGAGAGACAAGATATGAGTGGCAACTGTCAAAGCACGCTGGCACAGGTCTGCAGAGCACACGCTGAAGTAGGCCTGAAACACAGACGCTTGCAGACAACTAACTGCTCTTCTATTACAGTGAAAAAAAAATATTTATTTTAAATCTAAAGCTTAACCAATTGTTAAAACAGATATGAGTGGTGGCACTGGGCTAGTGGGCACAGTATCCAATGTGAACCTCACACAGAAGCTGGCAGGCAGGCAACTGCTCTTCTATTACAGTGGAAACAAAATTTTGGTTGTAAAAGCACGCTATAGAGACACAAGATATGAGTGGCAACTGTCAAAGCACGCTGGCACAGGTCTGCAGAGCACACGCTGAAGTAGGCCTGAAACACAGACGCTTGCAGACAACTAACTGCTCTTCTATTACAGTGAAAAAAAAATATTTATTTTAAATCTAAAGCTTAACCAATTGTTAAAACAGATATGAGTGGTGGCACTGGGCTAGTGGGCACAGTATCCAATGTGAACCTCACACAGAAGCTGGCAGGCAGGCAACTGCTCTTCTATTACAGTGGAAACAAAATTTTGGTTGTAAAAGCACGCTATAGAGACACAAGATATGAGTGGCAACTGTCAAAGCACGCTGGCACAGGTCTGCAGAGCACACGCTGAAGTAGGCCTGAAACACAGACGCTTGCAGACAACTAACTGCTCTTCTATTACAGTGAAAAAAAAATATTTATTTTAAATCTAAAGCTTAACCAATTGTTAAAACAGATATGAGTGGTGGCACTGGGCTAGTGGGCACAGTATCCAATGTGAACCTCACACAGAAGCTGGCAGGCAGGCAACTGCTCTTCTATTACAGTGGAAACAAAATTTTGGTTGTAAAAGCACGCTATAGAGACACAAGATATGAGTGGCAACTGTCAAAGCACGCTGGCACAGGTCTGCAGAGCACACGCTGAAGTAGGCCTGAAACACAGACGCTTGCAGACAACTAACTGCTCTTCTATTACAGTGAAAAAAAAATATTTATTTTAAATCTAAAGCTTAACCAATTGTTAAAACAGATATGAGTGGTGGCACTGGGCTAGTGGGCACAGTATCCAATGTGAACCTCACACAGAAGCTGGCAGGCAGGCAACTGCTCTTCTATTACAGTGAAAAAAATGATTTATTTAAAATCTAAAGCTTAACCAATTGTTAAAACAGATATGAGTGGTGGCACTGACTGTGCAAATGGGCAAGGCATCCAACCTCACACAGAAGCTGGCAGGCAGGCAACTGCTCTTCTATTACAGTGAAAAAAAAATATTTATTTTAAATGTAAAGCTTAACCTATTGTTAAAACAGATATGAGTGGTGGCACTGGGCAAATAGGCACAGTATCCAATGTGAACCTCACACAGAAGCTGGCAGGCAGGCACCTGCAATTACATTACACAGGAAAAAAAAAAAAGCAGCCTGATGTTATAGCCCTAAAAAGGGCTTTTTGGGGTGCTGTCCTTACAGCAGAGATCAGATGAGTCCTTCAGGATTGTAGTGGACACTGAATACCCTAGCCTAGCTCTCAATTTCCCTATCTAATCAGCAGCAGCTAAACTTTCCCTCCTCTCACTAAGCATGCATCTACCGAATGAATCGAAAATGGATGCTGGGAGGGAGGTTGGAGGGTGTGGAGGGAGTGCTGCTGATTGGCTGGAATGTGTCTGCTGACCGAGAGGCACAGGGTCAAAGTTTGCCCAATGATGACGAATAGGGGGCGGATCGAACTGCGCATGTGTCCGCCCGCCGCGGCGAACGCGAACACTCTAATTTCGCCAGGAACTGTTCGCCAGCGGACAGTTCGGTACATCACTAGTCATGATGGATTGCAACTAAATGGAAGAGGGTCTGCTGTGCTGAGGGATAGGATGGCTAGAAGGTTGGAGGAGATTTTAAACTAGTAGTAGGGGGAGGATCAAAGCAATCTTGAAAATGGAGATAGGATAAAAAGGAGATGGGCTTTAGCTCAGTATAAGGGGGGGAGATAGGGGAGGGGAAAGCTCAGAACAGAGGAGGTATGTAATATATTGATGAAAATTCACAAAAAGTACAAATGACAATTATAATATTAAATGTATGCTTACTAATGCAAGGAGCCTATATGAAAAAACGGGGGAACTAGAGGCAATAGCATACACTAAACAATACGATATAATAGGCATAACAGAAACATGGTGGGATGAGACACATGACTTGGCAGTTAACTTAAATGGGTACACGTTATTTAGGTGGGGTATGTTTGTATGTCAACCATGAGTTAAAGTCAAATCTTAGGCATGTGGAGTGTGAAGAGGAAAATGTGGAAGCTTTATGGGTAGATATCTTCTTGGGGTAAACGAAGGGAAATCAATTATTGTTTGGGATTAGTGATGTACCGAACTGTCCGCCGGCGAACAGTTCCCGGCGAACGTGTTCGCGTTCGCAGTGGCGGGCGGACACATGCGCAGTTCGATCCGCCCCCTATTCGTCATCATTGGGTAAACTTTGACCCTGTGCCTCTCGGTCAGCATGCCACCACTCATATCTGTTTTTACAATAGGTTAAGCTTTAGATTTAAAAGAAATAATTTTTTTTCACTGTAATAGAAGAGCAGTTGCCTGCCTGCCAGCTTCTGTGTGAGGTTCACATTGGATACTGTGCCCACTTGTCCAGTGCCACCACTCATATCTGTTTTTACAATAGGTTAAGCTTTAGATTTAAAAGAAATAATTTTTTTTCATTGTAATAGAAGAGCAGTTGCCTGCCTGCCAGCTTCTGTGTGAGGTTCACATTGGATACTGTGCCCACTTGCCCAGTGCCACCACTCATATCTGTTTTTACAATAGGCTAAGCTTTAGATTTAAAAGAAATATTTTTTTTTCACTGTAATAGAAGAGCAGTTGCCTGCCTGCCAGCTTCTATGTCAGGCTGGATGCCTTGCCCATTTGCACAGTCAGTGCCACCACTCATATCTGTTTTTACAATAGCTTAAGCTTTAGATGTAAAACAATTATTTTTTTTCACTGTAATAGAAGAGCAGTTGCCTGCCTGCCAACTTCTGTGTGAGGTTCACAGTGGATACTGTGCCCTCTTGCCCAGTGCCACCACTCATATCTGTTTTTACAAAAGCTTAAGCTTTAGATTTAAAATAAATAATTTTTTTTCACTGTAATAGAAGAGCAGTTAGTTGTCTGCAAGCGTCTGGGTGTCAGGCCTCCTTCAGCGTGTGCTCTGCAGACCTGTGCCAGCGTGCTTTGACAGTTGCCAATCATATCTGGTGTCTCTTTAGCGTGCTTTTACAAAGAAAAAAGGTTTCCAGTGTAAGCTAATAGCAGCCAGTCAGTGTCCTTCAAGCGGCTCTGTCAGACCTACAGTGTGTGCTCTCCAGAACTGTTCAAGTGCACATTGCCAATCATATCTGGTGTCCCTATAGCGTGCTTTTAAAACCAAAATTTTGTTTCCACTGTAATAGAAGAGCAGTTGCCTGCCTGCCAGCTTCTGTGTGAGGTTCACAGTGGATACTGTGCCCTCTTGCCCAGTGCCACCACTCATATCTGTTTTTACAATAGCGTAAGCTTTAGATTTAAAATAAGTATTTTTTTTTCACTGTAATAGAAGAGCAGTTAGTTGTCTGCAAGCGTCTGGGTGTCAGGCCTCCTTCAGCGTGTGCTCTGCAGACCTGTGCCAGCGTGCTTTGACAGTTGCCAATCATATCTGGTGTCTCTTTAGCGTGCTTTTACAAAGAAAAAAGGTTTCCAGTGTAAGCTAATAGCAGCCAGTCAGTGTCCTTCAAGCGGCTCTGTCAGACCTACAGTGTGTGCTCTCCAGAACTGTTCAAGTGCACATTGCCAATCATATCTGGTGTCTCTATAGCGTGCTTTTAAAACCAAAATTTTGTTTCCACTGTAATAGAAGAGCAGTTGCCTGCCTGCCAGCTTCTGTGTGAGGTTCACAGTGGATACTGTGCCCTCTTGCCCAGTGCCACCACTCATATCTGTTTTTACAATAGCGTAAGCTTTAGATTTAAAATAAGTATTTTTTTTTCACTGTAATAGAAGAGCAGTTAGTTGTCTGCAAGCGTCTGGGTGTCAGGCCTCCTTCAGCGTGTGCTCTGCAGACCTGTGCCAGCGTGCTTTGACAGTTGCCAATCATATCTGGTGTCTCTTTAGTGTGCTTTTACAAAGAAAAATGGTTTCCAGTGTAAGCTAATAGCAGCCAGTCAGTGTCCTTCAAGCAGCTCTGTCAGGCCTACAGTGTGTGCTCTCCAGAACTGTTCAAGTGCACATTGCCAATCATATCTGGTGTTTCTATAGCGTGCTTTTAAAACCAAAATTTTGTTTCCACTGTAATAGAAGAGCAGTTGCCTGCCTGCCAGCTTCTGTGTGAGGTTCACATTGGATACTGTGCCCTCTTGCCCAGTGCCACCACTCATATCTGTTTTTACAATAGGTTAAGCTTTAGATTTAAAATAAATAATTTTTTTTCACTGTAATAGAAGAGCAGTTAGTTGTCTGCAAGCGTCTGGGTGTCAGGCCTCCTTCAGTGTGTGCTCTGCAGATCTGTGCCAGCGTGCTTTGACAGTTGCCAATCATATCTGGTGTCTCTATAGCGTGCTTTTAAAACCAAAATTTTGTTTCTCACTGTTATAGATTGAATAGCAGTTACTTGTCTTCAAGCGGGTGTGTCAGGCCTACAGTGTGTGCTCTACAGAACTGTTACAGTTCACATTGCCAATCATATCTGGTCTCACAGTAGCTTGCACGCATAGTACCACTAATCCCCAAAAAAATGACAGGCAGAGGCAGGCCACCCCGCAGGGGCCGTCGTGGTCGTGGTGCTGTGATTCCCTTTTGCCCTAGAATAATGCCCAGTTTTCAGAAGCCACGTACCCTGAACTTGAAAAGTTCTGAGGACATAGTTGACTGGCTAACACAGGACACCCAATCTTGTACAGCCTCCACTCGGAACCTTGACGCACCATCCTCCTCCAGCTTAGCTTCAGGCACCTCTCAAGATACCACTCACCCGCCTGCCGCCACCACTAAAACTAGCACCACTGCCGCTTTACTTGGTATGTCAGAGGAGTTATTCACACACCCGTTTGAAGAAATGAGTGATGCGCAACCATTATTGCTAGAGGATGTAGATAACAGGGATATGTCTCAGGCAGGCAGCATTAAACACATGGTGTGATGATGATGATGTTGTACCCGCTGCTGCTTCCTTTTCTGAGTTGTCAGATACAAGCGAAGCGGTTGATGATGACGATGCGTCCATGGATGTCACGTGGGTGCCCGCTCGGCAAGAAGAAGAACAGGGCAAAAGTTCAGATGGGGAGACAGAGAGGAGGAGGAGGAGACGAGTTGGAAGCAGGGGTGGGTCGTCGCAAGGAGCTAGTGGCACAGTCAGACAGCATGCATCGGTACCCGGGGTCAGCCCGACAGCACGCCAATCAACGCATGCTGTGTCCACCACCAGAATGCAGGCATTGCAGAGCTCAGCAGTGTGGCATTTTTTTTGTGTGTCTGCCTCTGACAACAGTGATGCCATTTGCAACCTGTGCCAAAGGAAACTGAGTCGTGGGAGGTCCAACACCCACCTAGGTACAACTGCTTTGCGTAGGCACATGATCTCACATCACAAACGCCTATGGGATCAACACATGAGTACAAGCAGCACGCCTACTCTAAGCCGCCATCCTCCTCCTGGTCCAGCATCTTCAGCCACGTCAACCACTGCTGTCCTCCTTGCCCCCTCTCAACCATCCGCCACTCCGTCTCCCGCCTTGAGCAGTTCCCGCTCATCTGCCCACAGTCATGTGTCTGTCAAGGACATGTTTGAGCGTAAGAAGTCAATGTCACCAAGTCACCCCTTTGCCCAGCGTCTGACAGCTGGCTTGTCCGAACTATTAGCCCGCCAGCTTTTACCATACAATCTGGTTGAGTCTGAGGCGTTCAAAAAATTTGTAGCTATTGGGACACCGCAGTGGAAGATACCCGGCCGGAATTTCTTTTCACAAAAGGCAATCCCCAACCTGTACTCGATTGTGCAAAAGGAAGTCATGGCATGTCTGGCACACAGTGTTGGGGCAAGGGTCCATCTGACCACTGATACCTGGTCTGCAAAGCATGGTCAGGGCAGGTATATCACCTTCACTGCGCATTGGGTAAACCTGCTGACGGCTGACAAGCAAGGAATGCGTGGCATTGCAGAGGAGTTGGTGACACCGCCACGACTTGCAGGCAGTCCTGCTGCCACCTCCTCTACTCCTCCTACTCCATCCTCTTCCATAACCTCCTCGGCTGAGTCCTCTTGTGCTGCTGCGTCTTGCTCCACATCAACGGCACCCCCCCAGCTCCCCAGGTACTATTCCACATCCCGGATATGGCAGTGTCACGCCGTCTTGGGTTTGACTTGCTTGAAAGCAGAGAGTCACACCGGACAAGCACTCCTGTCCGCCCTGAACACACAGGTGGAAAAGTGGCTGACTCCGCAGCAACTGGATATCGGCAAAGTGGTGTGTGACAACGAAAAACATTTGATAGCGGCATTGAAGTTGGGCAAGTTGACACATGTGCCGTGCATGGCACATGTGTGTAATCTGATCATACAACGCTTTGTGCATAAGTACACAGGCTTACAGGACGTCCTGAAGCAGGCCAGGAAGGTGTGTGGCCATTTCAGGCGTTCCTACACAGCCATGGCTCACTTTGCCGATATCCAGCGGCGAAACAACATGGCAGTGAGGCGCTTGATTTGCGACAGCCCTACACGTTGGAATTCAACACTCCTAATGTTCGACCACCTGCTCCAACAAGAAAAAGCTGTTAATGAATATTTGTATGACCGGGGTGCTAGGACAGCCTCTGGGGAGCTGGGAATTTTTTTGCCACGTTACTGGACGCTCATGCGCTTTCCTGTAGGCTCATGCCTCCTTTTGAGGAGGTGACAAACCTAATCAGTCGCAACGAAGGCACCATCAGCGACATCATACCATTTGTTTTCTTCCTGGAGCGTGCCCTGCGAAGAATGCTGGATCAGGCTGTAGATGAGCGTGAAGAGGAAGAGGAAGAGTCGTGGTCACCATCACCACCAGAAACAGCCTTATCAGCATCGCTTGCTGGACCTGCGGCAACACTGGAAGAGGATTGTGAGGAAGAGGAGTCAGAGGAGGAATGTAGCTTTGAGGAGGAGGAGGAGGAGCAAGACCAAACACAACAGGCATCCCAGGGTGCTCGTTGTCACCTATCTGGTACCCGTGGTGTTGTACGTGGCTGGGGGGAAGAACATACCTTCAATGACATCAGTGAGGAGGAGGAACGGGAAATGAGTAGCTCGGCATCCAACCTTGTGCAAATGGGGTCTTTCATGCTGTCCTGCCTGTTGAGGGACCCTCGTATAAAAAGACTGAAAGAGAACGACCTGTACTGGGTGTCCACGCTACTAGACCCCCGGTATAAGCAGAAAGTGGCGGAAATGTTACCGAATTACAACAAGTCGGAAAGGATGCAGCATTTGCAAAATAAATTAAAAAGTATGCTTTACACAGCGTATAAGGGTGATGTCACAGCACAACGGGAATCTAACAGGGGGAGAGGTGGAAGTCATCCTCCTCCTCCCACGACCACGCCGGCAAGGACAGGACGCTTTAAAGACGTGTTGTTGATGGAGGACATGCGGACCTTTTTAAGTCCTACGCATCGCCACAGCCCTTCGGGATCCACCCTCAGAGAGCGACTCGACCGACAGGTAGCAGACTTCCTCGCCTTAACTGCAGATATCGACACTCTGAGGAGCGATGAACCCCTTGACTACTGGGTGTGCAGGCTTGACCTGTGGCCTGAGCTATCCCAATTTGCGATAGAACTTCTGGCCTTGCCCCGCTTTAAGTGTCCTGTCAGAAATAACCTTCAGTGCAGCAGGAGGTATTGTCACTGAGAAGAGAAGTCGCCTAGGTCAAAAAAGTCTAGATTACCTCACCTTTATTAAGATGAATGAGGGATGGATCCCGAAGGGACTGACACTGGGCGATACATTCGATTAAAAAAGGCCTGATGAGATGAGCTGCCTTGGGCTAAAAATGGTCCACACGCTGCTGTATTTTAGCTCTGAATGAGAAGACGCTTAGCTTAGTCAGGTTGCTACTTTGTTACTTAGAAGCTAGACTTAGGCTGGGATAGAACTTTTGATTTCCACTTTTATTTCGCGAAGTTTTCCAGCCTAGTTAGGCATCCACTTTTCTACCAATACCTAGACTTGGGTTGGGAATAAGTGGGCATCTGAGTCCTGGCTGGATGGGAGACATTCCCTGCATCTGAGAGACAGGGGCAGCTCCTGTGTCTCTGGGGAAAGCTCACAAACTAGCAACTTCATACTATTGTAACTTTGTATCTTTCCCTAATAGCACTACTCTGGGACCTTAGCGTTCTATCAATAAGCACTAACAGATCGTCCCAGCTACTTTGTCTACATTATTTTTGTATAAGCAATCCACTACCTTTGTAATTTGGGGCTGACTACTACTCAGTTAAATCGACCTACTTGGGTATCTTTACATACAGGGGGAAGTTTTCCAATTCTATTATGACTTCATTGTTTTTCCCCCACACTGTATGCCTTTGATCCCGATTTATCTCACCAGTGCAGTCAGCATCCCCACGGTTTACCATATACTCCAGGGAAGGACACCCTGGGGTCTGGGTTTATCCTCCCCAGAATATACAGTTGGGCTACATTTTATGCAGACACTCTGACACTATATGGTTGATCTGTGTTCTGGTGCTTTATACATTTAGGTAGATACTCTTTTACCGTATGCTAGTATGAGCAAATAGCCTCTAGGGGTTGTGGTACAGTACTCTCTACAGTGATCTGTCCAGTACCCCCCCATCGTCAGTACAGCCATATGGACCAACCCCCACTCCTATACCCCATGATTTTTTTTTAGTCTCTGTACGTTTTTCTATTAAAGATTTATTATTTTCCTTACTCTGTACATCTATTACTCTGCACACCAAGGGAGTGAATACCCTATTGTAGGCACACCCTCAGTCGAGTGTGTTCTGGTAGATGGATTTTGCTTTCCTCTCCGAACACCTCAATTCTTGGGATTTATTCTATTTTCTAATACTTATTGCGTTGGGGTAAGCCCTGTAGTTGTTGCCCATTTAGTCCTTGCCTTGGCTCCAGAGCTGGACCTTTCTAGCTCTATAGCCATCTTCCTTTTCCTAATATAGCTCTGAATGACATTTGACTTGCGTGACTTATCCGCCACCAACTAGGGTTCAAGCCGCCATGTTTTAGGGCACTTTCTGCCTGTGAAACAAACATCAATTTTTCTGGCCACTGCTACAGCAGCGGCTGCAACAATACCAAATTTTTCAGGCATGTGTACATGCCTAATTTTTAGGCCCACTGGTGCAGCACTGTGGCTTCAAAAACCAAACCAAAAAAAAATCCTCCAAGATGGCACCAATATACCAGTGGTCTAAGCATCTTCCCACCTTGGCCTAAAAAGGGGAGGTGATTCCACAATTAAAAATCGCTGCCATTTACACGTCCACTGATAGGAGACGCAGAAGGTATTAAACTGATATGAACAATACTAAACTCACCACTCCTATCTGGTGGCACATTAGCTTGCCCGCGCAGTGCCCCAAATTTAAAGTAAGAGGACCGACCAAGCATCTTCTTCCATCTGCCTGTTACATAAATCAATGCCATATCCATAGAAATTGTAGAGAATATCCAGGATAGTTTTACAGGGCCAAATCATGTCGCCTGTTGAAAGAGGTGACCTTGCTCGGGTCCCAGGTGTGCGGTTCCTAAAATGGCTGCCATATACATGTCCACTGATAGGAGACGCGGAAGGTATTAAACTGATATGAACATTTACTAAACTCACCACTCCGAGTGCTGTTATTTATTAAATTTTTTTGTGGTGAGGCTTTGCAGGACAGAGTGCTTCTCCACAGGACATGTTAACTCACGGGCAGCTGGCTCATCAAGGAACCAGAGCAGCTTGAACGAGGTGACCTTGTTCGGGTCCCAGGTGTACGGTTCCTAAAATGGCTGCCATATACACGTCCACTGATAGGAGACACGGAAGGTATTAAACTGATATGAACAATACTCCACTCCTATCAGTAGGTCCGTCCCATTGTGATTTATGCCCCCCACTAACCGCGCAGGGGTGGGGGCCGAGGGGGGAGGACAGTAGGTCCCCCCATTGTTATTTATGGCCCCCACCCACCGTGCAGGGGTTGGGGAGGACAGTAGCTCCCCCCAGTGTGTATCATGGGCTTTGAGGACAGGTGTCAATCCATACCTGCCAAGTGACCCTATGTAGGGGGAACAGTCCCTATTCTGCTCTGTGTCAGTGTGTATCATGGTCTCTGTGGACGGGGAACAGTCTCTATTCTGCTCTGTGTCAGTGTGTATCAGGGGCTTTGAGGACAGGTGTCAATCCATACCTGCCAAGTGACCCTATGTAGGGGGAACAGTCTCTATTCTGCTCTGTGTCAGTGTGTATCATGGTCTCTGTGGACGGGGAACAGTCTCTATTCTGCTCTGTGTCAGTGTGTATCATGGTCTCTGTGGACAGGAAACAGTCCCTATTCTGCTCTGTGTCAGTGTGTATCATGGTCTCTGTGGACGGGGAACAGTCTCTATTCTGCTCTGTGTCAGTGTGTATCATGGTCTCTGTGGACAGGGAACAGTCTCTATTCTGCTCTGTGTCAGTGTGTATCAGGGGCTTTGAGGACAGGTGTCAATCCATACCTGCCAAGTGACCCTATGTAGGGGGAACAGTCTCTATTCTGCTCTGTGTCAGTGTGTATCATGGTCTCTGTGGACGGGGAACAGTCTCTATTCTGCTCTGTGTCAGTGTGTATTGTGGTCTCTGTGGACAGGGAACAGTCTCTATTCTGCTCTGTGTCAGTGTGTATCAGGGGTTTTGAGGACAGGTGTCAATCCATATCTGCCAAGTGACCCTATGTAGGAGGAACAGTCCCTATTCTGCTCTGTGTCAGTGTGTATCATGGTCTCTGTGGACGGGGAACGGTCTCTATTCTGCTCTGTGTCAGTGTGTATCATGGTCTCTGTGGACAGGGAACAGTCTCTATTCTGCTCTGTGTCAGTGTGTATCAGGGGCTTTGAGGACAGGTGTCAATCCATATCTGCCAAGTGACCCTATGTAGGGGGAACAGTCCCTATTATGCTCTGTGTCAGTGTGTATCAGGGGTTTTGAGGACAGGTGTCAATCCATATCTGCCAAGTGACCCTATGTAGGAGGAACAGTCCCTATTCTGCTCTGTGACAGTGTGTATCAGGGGTTTTGAGGACAGGTGTCAATCCATATCTGCCAAGTGACCCTATGTAGGGGGAACAGTCCCTATTATGCTCTGTGTCAGTGTGTATCAGGGATCATTAGGATAGGTGTCAATCCATATCTGCCAAGTGACCCTATGTAGGGGGAACAGTCCCTATTCTGCTCTGTGTGAGGAGGAGGAACGGGAAATGAGTAGCTCGGCATCCAACCTTGTGCAAATGGGGTCTTTCATGCTGTTGTGCCTGTTGAGGGACCCTCGTATAAAAAGGCTGAAGGAGAACAACCTGTGCTGGGTGTCCATGCTACTAGACCCCCGGTCTCGATTCTGCTCTGTGTCAGTGTGTATCAGGGGTTTTGAGGACAGGTGTCAATCCATATCTGCCAAATGACCCTATGTAGGGGGAACAGTCTCTATTCTGCTCTGTGTCAGTGTGTATCAGGGGTTTTGAGGACAGGTGTCAATCCATATCTGCCAAGTGACCCTATGTAGGGGGAACAGTCTCTATTCTGCTCTGTGTCAGTGTGTATCAGGGATCATTAGGATAGGTGTCAATCCATATCTGCCAAGTGACCCTATGTAGGGGGAACAGTCCCTATTCTGCTCTGTGTGAGGAGGAGGAACGGGAAATGAGTAGCTCGGCATCCAACCTTGTGCAAATGGGGTCTTTCATGCTGTTGTGCCTGTTGAGGGACCCTCGTATAAAAAGGCTGAAGGAGAACAACCTGTGCTGGGTGTCCATGCTACTAGACCCCCGGTCTCGATTCTGCTCTGTGTCAGTGTGTATCAGGGGTTTTGAGGACAGGTGTCAATCCATATCTGCCAAATGACCCTATGTAGGGGGAACAGTCTCTATTCTGCTCTGTGTCAGTGTGTATCAGGGGTTTTGAGGACAGGTGTCAATCCATATCTGCCAAGTGACCCTATGTAGGGGGAACAGTCTCTATTCTGCTCTGTGTCAGTGTGTATCAGGGATCATTAGGATAGGTGTCAATCCATATCTGCCAAGTGACCCTATGTAGGGGGAACAGTCCCTATTCTGCTCTGTGTCAGTGTGTATCAGGGATTTGACTATCTTTATTCAGATTCAAAAATTACAATTCCAGGAAAAATTTAACAAACATTTACAAGAACATGTTATGCACATCATAGAAACAACGTGAACCTCTTTAAAGCCACAAACTTAAGACAAAAAATACGTACACACAATGTGTAAGGGTTTGAAAGAATATTCTGAATCCTTACATGTTTACTTTATCGTTTGTTTGATTTTTGTGAACCATATATAAACTACAAGCAGCGTGAAAACTATAAAAACTCAAGTGGCCATGCTGATCAAATTAAATAGTATGCTTTACACAGCGTATAAGGGTGATGTCACAGCACAATGGGAATCTAACAGGGGAAGAGGTGAAAGTCATCCTCCCCCTCCCACGACCCCGCCATATCTGCCAAGTGACCCTATGTAGGGGTAACAGTCTCTATTCTGCTCTGTGTCAGTGTGTATCATGGTCTCTGAGGACGGGGAACAGTCTCTATTCTGCTCTGTGTCAGTGTGTATCAGGGGCTTTGAGGACAGGTGTCAATGTTAGGTGATTTCTGCCCTTTATGGATTAAAAGCAGACTCTGCATCAACTGTGTAATTTTCCATGGGAGTTTTGCCATGGATCCCCCTCCGGCATGCCACAGTCCAGGTGTTAGTCCCCTTGAAACAACTTTTCCATCACTTTTGTGGCCAGAAAGAGTCCCTGTTGGTTTTAAAATTCGCCTGCCCATTGAAGTCAATGGCGGTTCGCGCGGTTCGCCGGTTCGCGAACATTTGCGGAAGTTCGCGTTCACCGTTCGCGAACCGAAAATTTCGGGTTCGCGACAACACTAGTTGGGATATGTTATAAACCACCTAATGTAAATATTAATGAGGAAGAACAGCTTTTAGAACAAATTGGGAAAGCTGCAAATCGGGGTAACACGTTAATTATTGGAGATTTTAATTACTTGGACATAAATTGGGATAGAGTGACTAGTACTTCAGCAAGGGGAATCAGGTTTTTAAATGTTTTTAAATGACACCTTTATGTCACAACTGGTACAAGCACCAACTAGAAAGGATGCTTGTCTGGATCTCGTTATAACAAACAATGTTGATATTTTGACCAACATTCAAGTAGGGGGGAGCATTTGGGAAATAGTGATCACAATATGGTAATTTATAAAATAAACTCAAAAAAGCAAAAGCACTAAAACGTATTTTAAAAAAGCCAATTTCGAGACTGGCAGCTGAACTCTCCAATGGGTGTGCTAGTGCAGCCTGTCCAGCCCTGCTTTACTGAGTTCTGTGTGGGGCACCAGGAGACAGAGATATCCAAGGGACACAGACAGGCTGAAAGAGACAAGCAATAGATGGGACTGGAGACAGAAGGAAAGTCAGAGTGAGCCTGCCTTACAGACAGCAGGGGAGACAGACAGACAGTGGTGGAGACAGACAGAGCAGGAGAGAGGTGGACAGGGTTCCCCACTCACACTATGGAGTTCATGGCTGGATAAATGCTTGGGAGTATAAGGTATTTCAAAGAAAAATAGTTTGAAACTGGCTGTGAGAAAGGGTTGTGGCTCTCGGATGTATGGCAGTTTGAAAGACGAGCTCCGTATCTCAGACCCGACAATTCGCTGCAATCAGCCCATATACCGACTCCCAAACTGAAATCACAAGCGACGGTAGAAACCTCATGGGTCCAGCAACTTCCCAAAAGAAGCAAACCAAAAACCATCTCCACTATTATGGACAAAATCACTATTGAAAAAAAACAAATGGAGCTTTCCCCATTACCTAAGATGGTGGACGACATTGATCCCTCAACACGGCCTAGGTCACTTCACCACAAAGGTAGACTTGTGCAAACTATTTACCAAAGTGCAGATGTGCTTTAGAGAGGAGCTTACCTCCCATATTAATGAAAAACAAACAGACTTTACAGTGTTAACTTAGGGGACCACAGTGCTGGAGACCATGGTCAAGGCCAACAAGATGAGCAGGCCGAAAGGCCTCTTAACATCGAAACCCACCTGCAGACCAGGATTTGGGCAACTGCAGGCCACCTTAGCAAGGAGATGCCAGTGGAAGTCACTGACAAGCTGAGAACTGGATGCCTTAAATACGAATGGGGATTCCCCTTCAAGCTGAATCTGTTCTAAAACAGCTCAACCCAGGGCCTTCTCAACATACAGAGCTCTCAATCACCAAAAACTTGCTGTCACATAAACCACTGGGCTCCCTGTTCATCAACAGATCACAGCCCATACCCAGTTGATACCAACTCACCTGGACCATCTGGACTGAAGGTGAGCCTTTCTCTCCAGGGCATGGGCCCTCCAGACAGATGGTTTGACCTCTTTTTTGACCCCCTTTTATTTTTTTGACATTTTAACAATGATGTAGGGGGTTTATTCTTAATTCCCCATGGTAATTTGCCCTGATATCATGGACCAATAGATACTCCCTGAGGGAACTTTGATGAGAACTGCACAAGTTGTACCTGACGGAGACTGGAAATTTGTTTGGGACTTCTTTCGGGTGTTTGAGGGGATGCGGCCAGACTGGGACATACGATCATCAATGGTGGGAGTTCAGAAACCATACTGGATGGATACAGGTAGCCTCATTGCTATTCCAAGCCTAACATAAACCTATTTAACCAAATCCATGGACACTTTTTCTCTCCAGGCCAGCGGAAGGCCTACAAAAGAATGAAAACTACTATCTCGAAACTGGAAGCAGCCAACACTGCTCTCTGAGATGGAACTACACAAAAACTCTCAGCACAAATGTTTTCCTTGCTCTTCTTCTTTTGTTCTCTCTCTGCTCCCCCTTTTTGACTAGTTCATTTTTCATCAAAATGCAATTTGCATGCATAGTGTAATTAAACGAATACTAAAACAAAACAATTCTAAACAAATTCAGCAACTGTGTAAATAATAAATAGAATAGCGAGCATGATACTGGTACAAGAAACAGTATTTGCACTAGTGCTTCATATGGTTTTAAATTTTATTGCTGGGAAGCTTTCGAACACAACAGTAGTACAGCCAACATTATTTACACTTGTTTTGTAAACCGATTAACACTTTATTGCAGAAATGATCCCCTTGTAATTTGTAAACTTAAAAACTTAAAAAAAATAAAGAATTTTAAAAAAGCCAATTTCAATAAGATTAGGGCAGCAATACAACAAATCGACTGGCATAAATCCCTTGGTGAAAAAACACTGAGGCTAAATGAAAACTATTCAAACATATATTAGAAAGGTACATTTCTGAGTATGTACCATTGGGTAATAAATATAAAATAAACAACTTGAAACCAATGTGGCTTAGTAGAGAAGTAAAACAAGAGATTAAAAATAAGAAAAGGGCATTTAAGCATTTAAATCAGACAAATCAGAGGCATTCTATATAAGATATAAGGAAGCCAATAATGCTTGCAAAAAGGCAATGAAAGTGTCTATACTAGAAAATGAGAAATTGATAGCCAAAGAATGCAAAACCAACCCCAAAAACTTTTCAAAGTACATCAATTATAAAAAAACAAAAAATTAAAGTGTAGGTACACTGGAAACAGAGATGGGTCTGTTAGCTAATGAAGGCCAGGAAAAGGCAGAAAATGTAAAGAAATATTTTTCTTCAGTATATATTAATGAGGATCCTATGGCAAGAGATATGCAAATGGTTGCTGCAAAAAAACTTGCAGATAACTTGTGATTGGATAACTTGAGACAAGGTGCTACAGCTGTTAAAGAAAATTAATGTAAATAAAGCTCCGTGGCCTGACGGTATTCACCCACGAGTACTTAAGGAACTAGGTTGAGAAATAAGTGAACCTCTGTATTTAATTTTTCAAGATTATTTTGTTTCAGGTATTGTACCCGAGGATTGGAGGAAGGCAGATGTCGTTCCTATATTTAACCCCTTAAGGACACATGACATGTGTGACATGTCATGATTCCCTTTTATTCCAGAAGTTTGGTCCTTAAGGGGTTAAAAAGGGTTAAAAATCCTTGCCTGGAAATTATAGACCTGTGAGCTTAACTTCTGTGACTGGGAAAATATTTGAAGGGCTATTAAGGGATAATATTCAGGAATTCACTGGGAAGAACTTTGTTATTAGCAATAATCAGCATAGTTTCATGAAACATAGGTCATGTCAAACTAACCTAATTGCATTCTACGAAGAAGTAAATAGAAGTATAGATCAGGGTGTTGCAGTGGATGTGATCTACTTGGATTTTGCCAAGGCATTTGATATGGTTCCTCACAATAGGTTAGTCTTCAAACTAAAAGAAATTGGTCTAGATTAATATTCTTGTTCTTGGGTAGAACATTGACTTAAGGATTTAAGGAGTACAACGAGTTGTCATTAATGGTAAATTTTCAGGCTGGACAAAAGTGGTAAGTGGTTTCCCTCAGGATTTTGGGACCGCTTCTATTTAACATATTTATAAATGATCTTGAAATAGGCCTTGAAAGCCATGTTTTAGTGTTTGCAGATGACACAAAACTTTGTAAAGTAATAAAATGTGAGCAGGATATTGCTTTGCTGATTTGGATTTGGATAGATTGGGGGACTGGGCACTAAAATGGCAGATGAAATTTAACGTAGAGAAATGCAAATTATGCACAAGCAACTTACACCCTAAATGGTAGTGAATTAGGGATAACCACACATGAGAAGGATTTGGGAATTGTTATAGACAACAAATTCAACAGCAATAGGCAATTTCAATGTCACGATTCCGGGAACCAAACACGCTAACACACACACAGAAAAGGTGCAGTACCGGACCTTAGAGTGGCCGGGCTAAGCACACAAAGAATAGTCAGGAGACAAGCCGAGTAAGGGGAACCCAAAGACAGAATAACGAGAAACAAGCCGAGGTCAAAGGGTAGGAGAAAGACACAAAGCCAGATAAACAAGCCAGAGAGTACGTAACCAGAAACACAAGTTCAGTAGCAGTACTAGTAAGCAAAGACCAAACAGGGCAGGAAGGAACAGGAAAGGTAAGTATATAAAACACAAGGTTAATTCTGATTGGATCGTTTCCAATCAGAATTAACAATAACACGTGGGAGATATCTAGACCTCCCACTGTGATTGAGGCACTGTGCTTTTAACGCCGGGTCAGGTGGCTGACCCCGGCGTTTAATAAATTGGGCGATCTCCCAGCGTGCAGTGTCATGCATGCTGCCGCTGGGGGACATAGAGGAAGATGCGGGCGGCATCCGAGGCTGGGAGGATGCCGCTCGCCGAGCGCACGAGGAGAAGGGGACCGTGGACGGCTGGAGGGTGAGTGCCGCGAGCGGACTGCAGCCTCCCCTCACAGCTGCCCGCGGGATCCTGACAGTCAATCTGCAGTTGCTAAGGCCAGTATGGTTTTGTCATATATAAATAGGGGCACTAGAAAAAGTGCAGAGACGAGCTACAAAATTGATAAAAGGAATGGAGCATTTTAGTTACGAAGAAAGGTTAAAACATTTAAATCTCTTTCGTTTGGAAAAACGGCGCCTGAGATGGGATATGATAACATTATACAAATATATTCGAGGACAGTACAAACCATTATCTGGAAATCTATTCATAAACAGGGCTATACATAGGACACAAGGTCACACATTTAGACTGGAAGAAAGGGGATATCATCGAAGGCAAAGAAAATGTTTTTTTACAGTAAGAGCAATAAGGATATGGAATTCTCTGCCTCAAGAGGTGGTTTTGTCAGAGTCCATAGAGATGCTTAAACTGCAATTGGATAAATACTTGCAAAAACATAACATACAGGGATATAATTTCTAATTAGTGGGGTAATAGCTGCTTGATCCAAGTGACATCTGACTGCTATTTTGGGGTCAAGAAGGATATTTTTCCTAGTTTGTTGCAATATTGGAAGTGCTTCAGACTAGGTTTTTTTGCCTTCTTTTGGATCAACAACAAAAACGTATGTGAGGAAGGCTGAATGGATGATGGACGCATGTCTCTATTCAGCTATGTAACTATGTAACTATGTAACTATGTAACATTTCAAGTTTCTGACTCAGTGAGAAAAAAAACCTTTTTCAGTTTTTCAAGATATTATATCTGTCACAAACTAGGCAGACCTTTTAATCTAAATAGTATTATTTAGAGAAGCACTGTTAATGTTGTATTGCTAAATTAGTGTTTTTATATATAATATACATAATGTAATATGTTGCCATGTGCTCACATTCAGTAACTTTGATATCAAGCAGTTATAGTAAAATGGCTCATGTCAACACTTTGTAAAATATGTTTTTTCATGAATGGCCACCCTAAGTATCTAACAATGAGTTATGCTATTAATGTTAATGGTATTTTATGATTCATTAAGCTCCTACTTGTTATTTTTACTCAAGTGAAACATGAAAAGTATAATAATGGCACATAATATAACTGAGGATGAAATTAACCTTTCAAGCTTTCAAATTTTCATGTTTTGAATAAACAGATTAATATTAAAATCTGTGATCAGAAAAATATATTACCCAAATTGAATTTTAATTTATACTAAAAACATTTCTGGCAATTAAACAGAAAGCTGATTTATATTATTAGTATGTGATCTCTATATTACCATGAATACACAACCATATATTTCATTAACTAGAGTGTAGAGATACTTATTAAAAAAAAATTAATAAAATATATAGGTATGAAAGCCAATTTTTGGGATCTTCTTCCATTGCAAAAATGATTCTGATATAATGGCAGGAACCTACTTGGGGATAGTGAGATTAAACTGACTCTTTGTAAATCGCTATTCTTTTTTTAACATTTAGAATGCTCATTAAACCTATTACTGACTGACATTGAAATCATACACCAGAAAAGTAAAGTGAACTTACTTTTTTCTTCAGTGGCAAGTCCTCTCTTGCCACTGCTCAACTCCATCCCCAAGACAGTCATGCATGACATTCTGCCTTCCTACACAGATTTAATTGGTGCAGCTATCAAATAGGGCAATAGCTGCAATCACCCAGCAGAATGTAGGCATTAGACTAATACTTCAATGGAAGCTCTCACTCTCAAGATTGTTCAGAGTGAATCAGGAAGCCATTTTGGCTGCCAGGTTTACTACCAGTGGGTTGTTCCTAAATGCATTTGTCTTACAATTTTCACTTGTTTCAAATGGCTACAAGGGGGCATGCAGTTAAACAGGAAACTGAAGTGCTTTAGGGGTCTGCTGTGTCCCTTTAATGTGTCTAGCAGAGGCGGCACTAAACTTTTTGAGGCCTTAGGCAAAAATCAAATATGAGGCCCCCCACTAGCGATAAAAAAAAAAAAGAAATAAGCAGGCAATATAAAAATTAACTGTATAAATTGCATATTTTAAGGCAAACATTAATAAACCTCATAACCTCAGTATTCACAAACGTATTATTGTTATTAAATTATTCTACAAAATATCTATACACAAACATTCCCACGCTGTGTAATTCCCACGCTGTGTAATTGATTATCTATATCTTAACCTGCCCCTGCAATAAACAATATGTAGGTAGAACCAAAAGAAAATTTAAGGTCAGACTGGTTGAACATATCTGGAACATCAAGAGAGGATTCCTCAATCACAATCTATCTAGATATTTTGAAGAACATCACTCAAGGAACTCCCAGGGCTTACAATTCATGGCGATTGAAAAAGTAGATATCCACTGGAGAGGGGGCAATTTTGAGAAGGAACTAGACAAAATCGAGGCCAAATGGATTTTCTATTTAGACAACCAAGTCTTCGTGGAATTTGTGGTATGCCATTGATCATTGTCTTGTTGGTCCAACAGGTCCAATGATGCCCAAGTTTCAGCTTCCTCACAAATGCATGACGTTTTCTCCAAGGATTTCCTTGTACTACAATGAATCCATCTTGCCTTCCACATGCTGCAGTTTTCCAGTGCCAGAGAATGCAAAGCAGCCCCATAGCAACTCCAATACACCACTATGCTTAAAGGACCACTATAGTGCCAGGAAAACAAACTTGTTTTCCTGGCACAATGTAGTCCTTAGGTATCCCCCACCATCATGCCCCCCCTCCCGCTGGGCTGAAGGGGTTTAAACCCCTTCAGCCACTTACCATTCTCCAGCGCCGGGCTTAATGCTTTCCTATGGACGTCAGCGTCTTCTAACTGTGATTTTCACAGTGAGAATCGCGGAAGCGGCCTCTAGTGGCTGTCAGTGAGACAGCCATTAGAGGCTGGATTAACCCTCAGTGTAAAAATAGAGGTTTCTCTGAAACTGCTATCTTTTCAGCTGCAGGGATAAAACCAGAGTGACCTGGCACCCTGACCACTTCATTGAGCTGAAGTGGTCTGGGTGCCTATAGTGGTCCTTTAACTGTAGGCAGAGTGTTCTTTTCAGCATATGCTTCATTCTTCTTCCTCCATACATACTGCTTATCCATTGGGCTGAAAAGTTAGGTTATATTTCATCCCTCCACAAAACAGAATCCCAAAACTTCTGTGGCTTGATATGATTTTAAACATATTGGAGCAGACTTTTCTTGTGATTTTGGATCACTTGTGGTGTGTATCTTTGAGTTCTGGAAACCTCCTGCGCTTAGTATCTTTTTGTGTCTTGTTCTTTGTTTTTGAAGTGAGATCTCTTCTCATAACTTTGTGAACCATTCTTTTGACTTAGCCATATTTCTTACACACAGTCAAACATGACATTCAACAAACACCAAGCCAGTTCAGGCATTGCAAGTGTTCCAGCTCAAGTTAAATAATTTTGAGACTGGAGAAGTGAATTTGGGGAAACCACTTAAATCATTCATTGCATTGAGCTATTTCAATTGCTTTTGTTTGATTGGTTCATTACAAACAGCTGAAAGTCTATAAATGTTGACAATAAAGCTGATTATCAATGGGGGTTGAATCATTTTGATAACAGCTGTATTTATAGACACAATGGTACACTGGTAATGACAGGAAGCCTAGTCTCACACTTGGATCAATGACATAATATTATTTTCCTATCAACCACAGTAGATGCAGCCAAAGTATCTGAAAAAAATACTACAGTTTGGGAGCATTTATTTTTTTACTGCTCCTCCTTTTTTCCTCTCAATCATCTTGTTTTTGCTCCCTCTTGATTGAACAGAATATCCAGCCACATGATTGTTTGTTCCTTCCCCCAAAAAAACTGCATCTGAATCCCTTTTTTTTTTATTCTGGTGCTATGAAAGGCACTCTGGCTTAAAAAACAAACATGTTTGGGGTCACGCAAGTCTGTTTCACCTGTGGCATGATGACTAAACAGTTGGAATTTCACCCAATCAGCTGAATTGCACTTTAGTCAAAAATTAAGTAAATCCGAGAATCTACCAAACGCCAGAGCAGAAATACATGAATAGACCTTTCTGCATAGGAAAATAAAGCATTTAAATGCCGGTCCATAGTCAAAAGGCAGCAGGCAGGCAGCCAGGCTCCTCCAATGCACAGTGGCGAGATTGGTCTCGTCACACCATTGTTACTGGTATAGTGCCAAAGTGCTAATGTAAAGCAGATGTGGTAACTATAATATAAAAGCTAATAAAATATTAAGATGGCAATTACATACCACTACATATTTGCTGTGACATCGTTTGGAAGAGTATTAAAGGAACGCTAAACGTATTCCTGACCCTATAGTGTTTAACCCACCATTAAGGTGGTTTGCCCCCACTTTACCCTCCTATAAAAGTTTAAAACTCACCTTATTTCCAGCTCCATGAGGATCCACTGGCACTGGCTACGCCCCCTTTGTGCCATCATCAAAATAGCCGATTTTTTGCAAATCCAATGCTTTCCGATTGGCTAAAAATTGGAACGGGGCAGGGCCAAATGCCATTTTGGCCAATCAGGACCTCCTCATAGAGATGCATTGAATCAATGCATCTCTATGAGGAAAATTCAGCGTCTCCATGCAGAGTGTGGGGAAGCTGAACATCAGGGCTGCTTTTTCGGCAGCATTGACCCAGGAAACACCTCCATTGGCCTTCTAAGGAGCGACCACTTGGAGGTGCTCCTAGAGGCGATGTAAACACTGCCTTTTCTCTGAAAAGGCAGTGTTTGCATGTAAAAAAAGCCTGAAGGGAACTATTATTCTCACCAGAACAACTACATTAAGCTGTAGTTGTTCTGGTGACTATAGTGTCCCTTTAACCCCTTAAGGACCATACTTCTGGGATAAAAGGGAATCATGACATGTCACACATGTCATGTGTCCTTAAGGGGTTAAGGGATAAATTTAAGGAACACATTTTGAACAGTACCATTTTCAGGAGTCAATATGAATTATTGATGGATATATCATGTCAACTGTTCTTTGAAAAACTGAGTAAAGGTATAGATTAAGGTCGTGTGGTGTATGTGATTTTGCTCATACATCTATTATGTTTCACATATAAAGTAAGATTGTACATTAAAAGTGATATATTATGTGGGGAATAGTTATACTTTTATTGAAGGCTAGTTTAAATGTAGAGTGGAAATAGTGCAAAATGTGGGAATGTAAAGTTCTCAACTTGGACAATAAGATGTACGTAGAGTTCCTATCTTGGAGCCACATATCTTTAATATGTAAAGAAAACTAAGGGTAATGTGATATTGTTTACAGATGATTCTCAGTTAAGTAAGGCAATACATAATATTAATTATGTTCAGTGGTTTGTATCGAAGTAGTGTGGCCTTTTCATTAAGGTGTTTTCATGTTTTAATTAAAAGGCAACCAGCTGCTGAAAATGTAGTCACTTTAGGTATTTATTTGTATCCAACAAAGGAACTAATATGCAATGTCATTTTTAAATATGCAACAAAAAGTTACTTGCAAAATATACATTTATTAAACAAGTCACAAAATACATTTAATTCACTGGTAATAACCTTGCATATTCAGAGCAGGCAATTGGCATAAATGTATCTTTAAACAGATAAACTGACACAAAAATATGCATTGGGGATATAATGGTAGGGAGATGGATGGTGGCTTGGACATGCATTATTGCAGAGTTTGACAAATCCCAGATGCCAGGTAACCATGGCAACTAGGAATTTTGTCCTGGTGGATTTGTCAGTACTTTCAGCAGGGAGGGATAATGGAGGCAGCTGGCTGAGGGACCGGGGAGGCGGCTGGATGAGGAACAGTGGATGCGGCCAGCTGAGCAAGAGTGGAGCTTGGCGGTGAGGGAGCTGAAATCATCTAGCTCTTCTTCCACCCTGCTGTGAGGCCGGAAAATGACGTCACTCCAGCCCCGACATCACTAAAAGGCATGTGTGAGTGCTGAGCAAGAATAGCTTGAAGATTTCAGGAGTCACATGACACCCCAGTGATAAGATCCACTCCAGCTCTCCAAAAGGTAAAGAGGCTGTGTGTACTTAAATTAAAATAAATAATAAAATTTGTGAGTGTGTGAGAGAATGTGTGTGTGTGTGTGTCTGTCAGAGAGTGTGTGTCAGTGTGTGTCTGTCTGTTTTTCAGTGAGTGAGTGAGTGAGTGTGTCTGTTAGTGAGTATGTATGTTTCTGTATATCTGTTAGTGAGTGTGTATGTCTCAAGCGAGTGCAGTGCTGATTCTGGGTGGGAAGCACCTCTTGAGGCTATTTGAGTGACTGTCACTAGAGGTGTTACTAGGCATCAATATAAACACCGCCATTTCTTTGAAAAAGCTTTAGTGGTTTTGGTGACTATAGTGTCCGTTTAAGAATTGTATTTTTGTTGTTGAAAATAATGCTTTGCTAGTTAAAAAACAACCTTACTCTTTCTAGCTCTCAGATTCCAAGCAAATTTGTCGAGGCCTAAATTATTGAGTGAGTGAAGGTATTCCTACAATTTAGATATATTAGAATACTGGGTGATCAAATGACACACAAATCAGATAGATACCAGTAATGTTCTAAATGCACTGTTATAAATAAAAACATATTAATTCCTGTATGGATATACATATACAGATTTCTGTATGATTTTTTAGTACATTAGACAACTGGACAACATGCATAGAAAGATTCTAAAAGGGCAATAATAATCAATATAGGAGAAGTAGAATATTTTGGTTATGTTGATGGCAAGGAACAATTCCACACTATAAAAAGCCAATACAAATAAGTATTTTGTGACTACATTACTAGTAGGGCTATAAAAAGAGAAGAGGTAATTTACTGATAGTGAAAAGAAGAGTTCTACCAACAGAGGTTACCACTGTCTAGAGAGGTTGTATAATCACTGTGCATGGTCAATTATTATTAATATCTTGTAGGTCCTTTTAAGAAGTCACTTTAAAATAGTTTACACTCACCAGGCTGCAATGAATCTTTGAAGATTTTTGGTCCAAACTAGAGCAGAGGGCCTACTCTCCCAACATGCCTATCAGGAGTCTTCAATCCCCGCGGTTGGGAAGGTCCTTAAATGGTGGAGAAACAAGCACCGTCCAATCCTTAAGCGCAGGACGGAATGGAAGAAGGAGCCCTTACGGAATGGTAAAAAAGCAAGGTAGAAGGGTGTCCCAACAAATATTATACAGATAAGTTGTAACGGAGCTCCGTGTACTCCGACCCAGTACCCTCCGTTGATGGATGCTCCTAGCGCTCTCAGAGGACTCCAAGCACTGCAGACGACACCACAACCACCGAAGGCTCCACAACTGCCGTAGCTTAACTGGAGCCGCGCCGTCTTCCGTCCACCCTGGAATGAACCTTCAGCATTCAGGAACGTGTGGGGAAGATCTCTCCTCCTGGAGAGCGTATCCGGAACAAGCTCTTACAAGAGCTAAGTGATTAAGAGCTCAGGGGAATATGCAGCGCATAGCAATCCCCAGTGTGATATAGCAATTCCCTCCAATAACGAGACAAGGCTACGTATTGAGGGTCAGAAGAGGTCTGAGGACTGGAGCACCCAGCCTGCTTTTTATTAGGATAAGGTACACACAGGACACTCCCAGGGGGAGGCATAAAATCACCAATCACACATCTGGTGCAGCCCACACATTTCCTCCCCTCAGATAAACAGTTAAACCAATTATTACATACAATAAAAATACAATTTTTACACACACACTGTAACTTTAAAACCATACATTCAATTTCAATAAAAGTAGCATATTCAGACTCAGCATACATCAAACATAAACACTTCCAAAAATCAGCCAAATCCCTCCAGTGGATCAAAAGTTAGCTGGAAGTACTTTATGACCGACCGCAAGCACAATTTCCTGCCCAATGCACAGTTCCATAGATTTGGGCTGTGCGGCCGGTCAATTTCATGCGAAAAAACGACTAAGTCCCATTTCGAATGGGACTTAGTCTCTGGAGCTGCAAGTTCAGTATGGGAGAAGGTAAGGGTCAGCGGTGTTCGGCAAAATGTGTAGCCGATTTTGGTTCCACAGAATCTTTAGCATACACCGCTGACCGCATTCGAATGACTAAAATGGCCGCCGCCACGTGTTCGGCTGCCGAATGGCGGCCACCCAGCGCTCGGCAATTAACCTGCAGTAACCTCACAGCCTGGGAGGTAAATTGCCTGCACACTTTAGCTTCTGGGTGGTCCGCCTGTGTGGTACTTGGTTCAGTAAGCCCTATTTACTGAACCAAGTGGGAGAAAGCCAGGGGCAAGTTATTTTACAGGTCTGGGGACATAGTCTTAAAGGGACATTGTTCAGCGAAGTCACAATATGTCCCCAGACGGTTCTTAAAGGGCCATACACACCCAATAAATGTTAATAAGTTTTCAGGGGCACAATCTTCCAGGGGCCATAGTCATGAGGCAGGAGGCTGGCAAACATGCTTCTCCACAATCCAGGGAAGCAGGGCAATTTCTCATTTAAAGGGCCAGTTACAAATAGCGATTTGTAACATAAGTCAATCAAAAAATAGGAAAAAATGATAAAAAACAAAGTCAGTAAAACTAATAAAAACAATAAAAAACAATAAAACCGGTACCAAAAGATGAAAGCAGCAGTCACAAATTAAAGTCTTGGTAGTAGGTGTGCAAGTTCACAAACACCTATGAAGACTTTATTCTTCCTTAGGCTTGTTAATCGCTGGGATGTTCAGAGTCCGTGGACTCTGGTTCTGATGGTTCTATATAAATATAAAAAGAGTGCAGCATCCTTAACAGCCCATGATATACTCTATTGTTTATGTATTTTGAGGAATGTCTACATTAGTTTGTTATGCTATGTGCTAAAAAAATAAAGAATTTAAAAAATATATAGTTTCCATTTAGGAGATCAGACTTCTTTTTTTAATATTAGCCTGCTCCATCTCCAAACTTAACATGAGATATAAGGACTGTGTTTAGGAATAAGGGACCTACAAGTCACTTATACAATGGGGTTGAGTTAGGGATAATATTAAATGAAAAATACTGAGTTACAATTATAGATCACAAACTAGGCAACAGTATGAATGCGAGTCTGTGGTTGCAAAAGCTACTGAGGTGCTTCTATAAAAAGGGATATTGATTGATTTGATCAAAAAAATGTTTGCCTCTTTATAAATCAATGGTAAGACCCCCATCTTGAATATGAAGTGCAATTTTGGACACCAGTTTTAAAGAAGGATATTGCAAGACTAGAAAAAGTGCAGAAGTGAGCGACAAGGAAGAGGAATGGAAAACATTAGTTATGAGGCTAGACATTTTGAATTAGTTTTCTTTAGAAAAAAGACGCCTCAAAGATAGCAATGTATGAATATATACAGAGTCAATACAAACTAGTATGTCCAAAAGTAGATCTTGAAAAAGCCCGCTCAGTATGGGCGGAACGCGTGGTTGAGCTAGAAGCCTTTCATTTTATCTTTGCCCGCAGACTCCTTTGGCAGTAAGTGCTTTGTCATCCCTCCATTTGAACTTGCAGCATTTCGGCTAGATCCTTGGACATTTTCTGAAGTCCTGCTGCACCGACGGAGTGGTAATACTTTCAGCACACTGCTTATCTGCCACATATCTCTGTTTGGATTCCTTGATGGAAAATAGGATTTAAACACCATCTTTTTTACTGTGTATGAGTTTTTTAAAGAATTTGGAGTTTTGTTTTTACATCACATTAATAAACTGTGTTGCACTTTCTTTACTTTGTTTGTATCTTTGGAGATACGTTACTGTGATCACTGTTATTGGATACAAAGTTTACACAGAATATTCCTAGTTTCCTAAACCACCGCTGTGGAGGTGGAAATCATACACATTTATCTCAATACCCAGCTTCCCCACAAACACTTATTTGGAGCTATTGCACAGCGCTGACATTTATCTACTTTTGGACATTCTATCACATAGGTGTGCAGAATAACCTTGTAATATTTGGTGTCATACAAATGATTTAATTTTATATTGCGCTTTTTTGTTCTATTTTTTTTGTACAAACTAGTATGTGCTAACCTGTTCTTTAACAGGAATATGTAACAGATAAGAGGTCACACCTTTTCAGCAGAGGAAAGGGTTCTTTACTAGTTTGTTGCAAAATTGGAAGTGCTTCAAACTGTTTTTTTTTTTTGCCTTCTTTTTGACCAACAGCAAAAAAACTAATGTGGGGAAGACTGAACATGATGGACACGTCTCTTTTAGAGATGTCGCGAACCCAAAATTTTAGGTTCGCAAACATTCGCGAACCGGCGAACTGGGCGAACCGCCATTGACTTCAATGGGCAGGCGAATTTTAAAACCCACAGGGACTCTTTCTGGCCACAAAAGTGATGGAAAAGTTGTTTCAAGGGGACTAACACCTTGACTGTGGCATGCTGGAGGGGGATCCATGGCAAAACTCCCATGGAAAATTACACAGTTGATGCAGAGTCTGGTTTTAATCCATAAAGGGCAGAAATCACCTAACATTCCTAAATTCCTAAATCGCAATGAATATGGATTGACACCTGACATATGACATATTGACACCTTGACATATGGATTGACACCTGTCCTCAGAGCCCCTGATGCACACGGACACAGAGCAGAATAGGGACTGTTCCCCTTACATAGGGTCACTTGGTATGGATTGACACCTGTCCTCAAAGCCCCTGATACACACTGACACAGAGCAGAATAGAGACTGTTCCCACTACATAGGGTCACTTGGCAGGTATGGATTGACACCTGTCCTCAAAGCCCCTGATACACACTGACACAGAGCAGAATAGAGACTGTTCTCCATCCTCAGAGACCATGATACACACTGACACAGAGCAGAATAGAGACCGGGGGTCTAGTAGCGTGGACACCCAGCACAGGTCGTTCTCCTTCAGCCTTTTTATACAAGGGTCCCTCAACAGGCACGACAGCATGAAAGACCACATTTGCACAAGGTTGGATGCCGAGCTACTCATTTCCCGTTCCTCCTCCTCACACAGAGTAGAATAGAGACTGTTCCCCCTACATAGGGTCCTCAGAGACCATGATACACACTGACACAGAGCAGAATAGAGACTGTTCCACGTCCTCAAAGCCCCTGATACACACTGACAAAGAGCAGAATAGAGACTGTTCCCCCTACATAGGGTCACTTGGCAGATATGGATTGACACCTATCCTAAGGATCCCTGAAACACACTGACACAGAGCAGAATAGAGACTGTTCCCCCTACATAGGGTCACTTGGCAGGTATGGATTGACACCTTTCCTCAGAGACCATGAGACCCCATTTGCACAAGGTTGGATGCCAAGCTACTCATTTCCGGTTCCTCCTCCTCAGTGATCT
Organism: Pelobates fuscus; assembly: GCF_036172605.1. Taxonomy (NCBI): domain Eukaryota; kingdom Metazoa; phylum Chordata; class Amphibia; order Anura; family Pelobatidae; genus Pelobates; species Pelobates fuscus. Next base: position 213,400,134 of record NC_086320.1, on the reverse strand, counting down.
CAATGAAGGTATGTTCTTCCCCCCAGCCACGTACAACACCACGGGTACCAGATAGGTGACAACGAGCACCCAGGGATGCCTGTTGTGGTTGGTCTTCCTCCTCCTCCTCAAAGCCACATTCCTCCTCTGACTCCTCTTCCTCACAATCCTCTTCCAGCGTTGCCGCAGGTCCAGCAAGCGATGCTGATAAGGCTGTTTCTGGTAGTGATGGTGACCACAACTCTTCCTCTTCCTCTTCACGCTCATCTACGGCCTGATCCAGCACTCTTCGCAGGGCACGCTCCAGGAAGAAAACAAATGGTATAATGTCGCTGATGGTGCCTTCGGTGCGACTGACTAGGTTTGTCACCTCCTCAAAAGGACGCATGAGCCTACAGGCATTGCGCATGAGCGTCCAGTAACGTGGCATAAAAATTCCCAGCTCCCCAGAGGCTGTCCTAGCACCCCGGTCATACAAATATTCATTAATGGCTTTTTCTTGTTGGAGCAGGTGGTCGAACATTAGGAGTGTTTAATTCCAACGTGTCGGGCTGTCGCAAATCAAGCGCCTCACTGGCATGTTGTTTCGCCGCTGGTATCTGCAAAGTGTGCCATGGCCATGTAGGAACGCCTGAAATGGCCACACATCTTCCTGGCCTGCTTCAGGATGTCCTGTAAGCCTGTGTACTTATGCACAAAGCGTTGTACAATCAGATTACACACATGTGCCATGCACGGCACATGTGTCAACTTGCCCAACTTCAATGACACCAACAAATTTGTTCCGTTGTCACAAACCACTTTGCCGATATCCAGTTGCTGCAGAGTCAGCCACTTTTCCAGCTGTTCGTTCAGGGCGGACAGGAGTGCTTGTCCGGTGTGACTCTCTGCTTTCAAGCAAGTCAAACCCAAGACGGCGTGACACTGCTGTATCCGGGATGTGGAATAGTACCTGGGCAGCTGGGGGGGGGTGCCGTTGATGTGGAGCAAGATGCAGCAGCAGAAGAGGACTCACCGAGGAGGTTATGGAAGAGGATGGAGTAGAAGGAGTAGAGGAGGTGGCAGCAGGCCTGCCTGCAAGTCGTGGCGGTGTCACCAACTCCTCTGCAGAGCCACGCATTCCATGCTTGGCAGCCGTCAGCAGGTTTACCCAATGCACAGTGTAGGTGACATACCTGCCCTGACCATGCTTTGCAGACCAGGTATCAGTGGTCAGATGGACCCTTGCCCCAACACTGTGTGCCAGACATGCCATTATTTCCTTTTGCACAATCGAGTACAGGTTGGGGATTGCCTTTTGAGAAAATAAATTTTGTCCGGGTACCTTCCACTGCGGTGTCCCAATAGCTACAAATTTTTTGAACGACTCAGACTCCACCAGCTTGTATGGTAAAAGCTGGCGGGCTAATAGTTCAGACAAGCCAGCTGTCAGACGCTGGGCAAAGGGGTGACTTTCTGACATTGGCTTCTTACGCTCAAACATGTCGTTGACAGACACCTGACTGTGGGCAGATGAGCGGGAACTGCTCAAGGCGAGAGACGGAGTGGCGGATGGTTGAGAGGGGGCAAGGAGGACAGCAGTGGTTGACGTGGCTGAAGATGCCGGACCAGGAGGAGGATGGCGGCTTTGAGTTTCTGTGCTGCTTGTACTCATGTGTTGATCCCATAGGCGTTTGTGATGTGCGATCATGTGCCTACGCAAAGCAGTTGTACCTAGGTGGGTGTTGGACTTCCCACGACTCCGTTTCTTTTGGCACAGGTTGCAAATGGCATCGCTGTTGTCAGAGGCAGAAAAACAAAAAAAATCAAAGAAAAGAAAATGTTACTTGTGCTTTCTCCTTAATCCCTATGTATATTTAGACAAATGGAGGTCACTCAGTTGCTCCAATGGCCATTGGAGGGAATGCCCACCTGCCAACGTCAAGGCAGACCCCTCTAAGTGGGTGTATCACACAAAAAAAATGCCAGACTGCTGAGCTCTGCAATGACGGCATTCTGGTGGTGGACACAGCATGCGTTGATTGGCGTGCTGTCGGGCTGACCCCGGGTGCCGATGCATGCTGTCTGACTGTGCCACTAGCTCCTTGCGACAACCTCCCCCTGCTTCCAACTCGTCTCCACCTCCTCTCTGTCTCCCCATCTGAACTTTAGCCATGTTCTTCTTCTTGCCAAGCAGGCACCCACGTGACATCTATGGACGCATCGTCATCATCAACCGCTTCACCTGTATCTGAAAACTCAGCAAAGGAAGCAGCAGCGGGTACAACATCATCATCATCACACCGTACGTCCATGTGTGTAATGCTGCCTGACTGAGACATATCCCTGTTATCTACATCCTCTGACAATAATGGTTGCGCATCACTCATTTCTTCAAACGGATGTGTAAATAACTCCTCTGACAGATAAAGTGAAGCGTCTGTGGTGCTAGTGTTGGTGGTGGCGGCAGGCGGGTGAGTGGTATCTTGAGAGGTGCCCGAAGCTAAGCTGGAGGAGGATGGTGCGTCAAGGTTCCGAGCGGAAGCTGTAGAAGATTGGGTGTCCTGTGTTAGCCTGTCAACTATGTCCTCAGAACTTTTCAAGTTCAGGGTACGTGGCCTCTAAAAATTGGGCATTATTCTAGGGCAAAAGGGAATCACAGCACCACGACCACGACGGCCCCTGCGGGGTGGCCTGCCTCTGCCTGTAATTTTTGGGGGGATTAGTGGTACTATGCGTGCAAGCTACTGTGAGACCAGATATGAGTAGCACTGTGCAGTGGCAGAGGTTGGCTGAGTACACGCTGTAGGCCTGACACCCGCTTGAAGACAACTAACTGCTATTCAATCTATAACAGTGAAAAAAGTTTTTGGGTTTTTAAATGCAATCTATTGCGACACCAGATATGAGTGGCAATGTGCACTGGCAGAGGTTGGCAGAGTACACGCTGTAGGCCTGACACACCCGCTTGAAGACAACTAACTGCTATTCAATCTATAACAGTGAAAAAAGTGTTTTGTTTTTTAAATGCAATCTATTGCGACACCAGATAAGAGTGGCAATGTGCACTGGCAGAGGTTGGCAGAGTACACGCTGTAGGCCTGACACACCCGCTTGAAGACAACTAACTGCTATTCAATCTATAACAGTGAAAAAAGTTTTTTGGTTTTAAATGCACGCTATTGTGACACCAGATATGAGTGGCAATGTGCACTGGCAGAGGTTGGCAGAGTACACGCTGTAGGCCTGACACCCGCTTGAAGACAACTAACTGCTATTCAATCTATAACAGTGTAAAAAAAAATTTTGTTTTTAAATGCACGCTATTGTGACACCAGATATGAGTGGCACTGTGCACTGGCAGAGGTTTGGAAAGTACACACTGTAGGCCTGACACACAGACGCTTGCAGACAACTAACTGCTATTCAATCTATTACAGTGAAAAAAAATGTTTTGTTTTTAAATGCAAGCTATTGTGACACCAGTTATGAGTGGTGGCACTGGGAAAGTGGGCACAGTATCCACTGTGAGCCTGACACAGAAGCTGGCAGGCAGGCAACTGCAATTAGATTACACAGGAAAAGAAAGCAGACTGATGTTCTAGCCCTAAAAAGGGCTTTTTGGGGTGCTGTCCTTACAGCAGAGATCAGATGAGTCCTTCAGGACTGTAGTGGACACTGAATACATTAGCCTAGCTATACATTTCCCTATCAAATGAACAGCAGCTATACTTTCCCTCCTCTATCTAAGAATGCAGCTTCAGAATGAATCTAAAATGGATTCTGTACAGGAGGTGGGAGGGTCTGGAAGGGAGGGTCTGCTGCTGATTGGCTGGAATGTGTCTGCTGACTGTGAGGCACAGGGTCAAAGTTTACTCAATGATGACGAATAGGGGGCGGATCGAACCGCGCATGTGTTCACCAGCCGTGGCGAACGCGAATACGCTATGTTCGCCCCGGAACTATTCACCAGTGAACAGTTCGGTACATCACTACATGCCATGCGTAATGTTTTCACTGACAGCACTCTTACAGCTTTTCAACATGTCAAACAAGCACCACCATTAGGCAAAAATATCCTTTCCTTTGCAACAGAGCATTAAAAACTTGGTGTCTGTAGTAAAGTAAAATTATATTACTCTTCCTCAACATTGTCCACTTAGTGTTTAAATAAAAAAAATTCTATATAATCTTAAAATTAAAAGTGCTGGTTAAGTAAAAAATTTAAAAATTAATTTAGCTTTAAAGTGATGCCTGAATAAAATAGAATAGAGAAGATTCTCATTTGCTTCAACAGGGGGATTGTGCAGAAAACAAGGTACCATGTCATTCTTCAACTCTTCCATGAACAATTCAAATATAAAAACATATTGTGGTCAGAAGTGAAATGATGTAGAAAATCCAGAGTTCAAGATTGTAGTAATGTCTTTGTGGAAATTACTTCAAACAAATTAAAGTTCAAACACAATTTATTTATCAAGTAGATAAAAACAAAAATTCCTTGTAGAAAAATATATAGAAATGATTAAAATAACGAAAGTGGTATAAAGGATGTTAGTAACCACTGTTAAGTCCAGTACATACAGTATGAGCAGTGAGTAGATAAGCCAGTGTTACCCTTCCGTTAGAGCAGCTGGAACCATGTGATGTCCTTTCTTTCAGCCACAAAAGTTGTAACCAAACCGGAGGGACGCCGTTACTTCAAACAGCTGGGAATGTGCTGGTACGGGGGAGAAGGTAGATAAATGTAAGCTTTGTCCTCAGCATCAACGCAGTTCACCCATGCTTGGCGGGCTCTTTCAAGACAGTGAGGAGTCATTCTGTCATGATATATATACCCTGTGGACTTGTACTGCCTGTCAGGATTTCTTAAAGACATGTGTCCTTTTGTGGCAGGACTTTTCATGTGTGAACCAACACTTGGTTTCATTTTGCCCAAGTGTTGGTTCACACATGAAAAGTCCTGCCACAAAAGGACACGTGTCTTTAAGATATTCTGACAGACAGCATATGCAAAAATTGTTTTATACTGTTGTATATTACACTAGGTTAGAAATCATCCCCAAAGGGTTCACAGTAATCCCCTTTTTATCACAGAATGGTTGTCAGAATCCTTGATATAAATATGTCGTGCCCACAAGGAATCAGTGTACAATTATGTAAGCATTTGTCTTTTTTCTATTTAAAATGTATCTTCTTTTGATGTTACATTAATGTTGCCATTGTAACTAAAACAAACGAAAACGAATTACAAGCCATTACACAATCTGGTTGGTTGTTTGATTGTGTCTAAGATAACAACACATCTCCTCCTCTCTATCAATCAAATTTAAGATATTTCATTCGGATTAAACATCTTGTGTATACTTAACTTTTTATTAGCTAATAATAGGTTGACAGCAAAGCACTAAGGACTTCTGTCCATGTCTGCTAAAATCATAGATAAATTATGAATTTTTAGAAGAGTATATGGCTGGCATGTATTCTATATGAATTTAGATAAAGATCATGTTATCAGTTATTATATTTTTTTATTTCTCTACCATGTCTTCAGATTGTTTTAGGTAAATTTCAGTAAAAAAAAGAAGTGAAGGCACAATCCCACTTACACTGATCTCTCTATGTGCTATATTACCATTACAGTGGGACCTCAGTTTACGAATTTAATGCGTTCTCCGGGACTTTTTTTATTGCGCACAAATTTGTAAACCGAAACGCGGTTTCCCATAGGACTGCATTGAAAACCAATTAATCTATTTTGGAGGTCAGAAAAAAAGTGAAAATAACAGGCATGCAAACGACGAAGCTCGGCTCCCTACCTTTCCACAGCTTGAGAAATGCACCAAAAAGTCCCAAAACAACCGCAAACAATTTCCAGAATGGCTCCAAAACTCGATGCAAAAGCCGCTCCAACACCTCCACACTCAACGCCACGTGCTACCCACAGGCTCCAGCATGCAGGGGGCGGTGCTATAAATCTCCCAGGTGCAATGCATCCTGGGGAAACTTGCTTTGTATTGCAAATTTTTTTTGTAAACCGAGGCATTATTTTCAATGGATTTTCATTTGTAAACAGAAAATTATGTTAAAGGAGGCGTTTGTAAACCAAGGTCCCACTGTAATCACATCGTGTTTTTCCTCAGTGCATTTTATACTGATTTTAAGATGCTGTATACATTTCTGAATCTTTATAATATACAAGTATATCGATATAAGTATTCCTTATTTCACAAATGCACTGTCAAAATGAAAATAAGTGTTGGTTCACACATGAAAGTCCTGCCACAAAAGGACACATGTGTCTTTAAGAAATCCTGATGGGGGGCGGAGCCTAGCTTCAGAGCTGAGCAGACGTGGGGAAATAGAGGTCCCGCATAGCGAGCCCGTTTTGGGGTAACAAAACCCTACAAACAAACGACCAAACCCACCCACGGCACCATCTGAACCCCAGTACCCGACTGCACAATCCGAGACCTTACTCAAGCCTGTAACCGGCGGGGAACTGGAACACCTCTGCTGCGGCCTATTGGAGGGGAGACTGGGAGAAGTGTCTGTTCTCCTGGTTTCCAGACCCTGGGCCTGCTATCCCCCCCCCCCCCCCCCCCACTTTGGACCGGAGGGGATAATCCCGGTCCTCACGGGCATATCATATGCAATTCAAGCTGTACTTACCCACGCTTTCTGGCTGCAGAAGAGCTGAACTCCGACACGTGGCTCAGGCAAAATGGCGACAGCCCCCTCCACTGCACAAGGCCTAAACCACCTCACCCACTGGGTCACTGGAGCACACACTACACAAGCTCGACAAAATATTCCGGCGCTTTTGGACATGTATACATGAACGGCACAAGCTCCCATCACTGAGCATAGTGCAGCCAGCATGGGAACCATTCTAACGAAACCGAACAGCCCTCCTCAAGGCAGGCATGCAACACCAGCACAGGTTCAACTCAATGCCAGCCCTTCAGTGGCGAGACCTCCCAAAGGCAAAGCCTCAGCGACATCACCGCAAAAGTGGAAGACAGCCTGCCGCCAACGGTCCTTAACGACCGGGCCCCCTTCTGTCTCCAGACGGCACAGGGTCTTGGCTCCTGGGAAAACCCAAACCCGAGGATCAGGGATGCAAGCCCCCACTGAAGCCGGGAGATGGTGGAGAGCCCACCATAGGCACAACCCTGCAGCGGCCCATCCGGTCACAGAGCGGATCCTTGCTACCGAGCTGCGGGCCTCAAGATCTGGCGTTGGCTGAGTAGCTAACATAAAACTGGCTACCTAGGTCCCACACCTGCTATAAGCCTCATTGGGACACTTGTTGATCTTACCCATTCTGCTGCCATACTTAATTCCTGACTGCTAAGAATTCTTTCATGCAGATGAGCAAGGTTTTCATTGATTTCTACTATTTAGCACCTATTGATTCTTTTTTTTTTTTTCCTATGTCTGCCTCATTTCTGTAGCTTTGCAATAGGTGCTTTGTCAACTCGTGTGTAACCCACTGACTTCATAGCCCAGTAACCTGTTAGCCATGAGAGTGCATCAAGTGCACCCTACCATTTTGTCTGCCAACTCAGTAATGCAAAATGTGTACCTAACCTATTGTAACTATGATTTAAGTCTTTGCTTTCATTTCCTTTTCCCAAGCCTGTTGTCGGACAGCGAACTGCAGACTCAATCTAAACACGCAGACAGATAAGCGAGACTAGTCAGCAAAAGCTTATACGCTATCTATTGTTTTATTAGGAGCCTACTAACTTAGCTAATACAACTAAATGGTTTGAACAAACAATGTATATGCCTTAATAATTTTGACCTTGCCTATTACTCTTGTTATCGAGCAACACATACTAAGCGAGGCCTTTACCATCAATTGTTATATACCTGCATCTACCTTCACTCCTATAAAGTTAAACAAGCAAGTCTAGCCTGTGTATTAATATACTTAAAAACTGTGCCACTTTCTCATGTCGTATATATGTTCTACACTGTTATCGCTGTTCACTAATGCTGTCGTGGCGTTGTAAACCTATGTATTATCTTGTGCACAGGAAAAAATAAAGAATTTAAAAAAACAAAATAAATCCTGACAGGCAGCACAAGTCCACAGGGTATATATATCATGACAGAAGGACTCCTCACTATCTTCAAAAAGCCCGCCAAGCACGTGTTGATGCTGAGGACAAAGCTTACATTTATCTACCTTCTCTCCGGTACCAGCAGCACATTCCCAGCGGTTCATAGTAACGGCAACCCTTCGGTTTGGTTACGAGGTTTGCGGCTGAAAGAGAGGACTTCACACGGTTCCAGCTGCTCTAACGGGAGGGTAACACTGGCTTATCTACTCACTGCTCATACTGCATGTACTGGACTTAATAGTGGTTACTAACATCCTTTATTCCACTTTTGTTATTTTAATCATTTCTATATATTTTTCTACAAGGTATTTTTGTTTTTATCTACGTAATGAATACATTGTGTTTGAACTTTCATTCATTTGAAGTAATTTCCACAAAGACATTACTACAATCTTGAACTGTGGATTTTCTACATCATTTCACTTCTGACCACAATATATTTTTTGATTTGGTCAGTGTATATTCACCACTGTGGAGGTGAATCAGGATGATTTACTATATCATATTGCTTTTTCCTTTTTATTAAGGGGAAAACTACTTGAAGTGCTGACACTTTCTAGAATATTTGTGTTTGAAGGCTTATAGGAATCACCTTTCATGTGCTTTGCAGTTTTTACTCCACGAGTTTTAATCTGTTTTTAAAGATTTTATATTGCGCTTTTTTGATTGTATATTCCATGAACAAGCTGTCATTGTTGCTGTTAGTCAGTGAGCATGTTATGTAATCTTTTCACCAGTAAATTATTGAATGGAAGTACTTCATTGAAGGTTGCATTACTATAACATCAAAACGGTATCCTCAAATGATCCATGAACACATAAGAATCTCACATTAATTGACATTGAGTATGTGACCAGGATGTACCTTCACTGTTATCTGCTGCATTACAGTGTGCTCATTGATGTCTTGTGCTGTCCAAACAGACTCTCCAGCACGATTTTATATTGCCCCTTGGAACATGTAATTTAAGGGTATATGTGGTGTTCTTTCAAGTACAGTATTCTAAAGCATTACACAAACTGTAGTATTTGTTAAAGGACCACTATAGTGCCAGAAAAACATACTTGTTTTCCTGGCTCTATAGGGTCCTTGGGTCCCTCTCCCCCTCTGGGCCCCCCTCCCGCCAGGCTCTAGGGGAAAGAAGGGGTTAAACACTTACCTTTCTCCAGCACCAGGCTCCCTTGGCGCTGGGGACTCTCCTCCTCCTTTCCCCGTCATTCTCAATGCTTTCCTATGAACGCTGTCGTCTTCTCATTGTAAAAATCACAGTGAGAAGTGCAGAAGCGCCTCTAGCGGCTGTCAATGAGACAACCACTAGAGGCTGGATTAACCCATATGTAAACATAGCAGTTTCTCTGAAACTGCTATGTTTACAGCAGAAAGGGTTAATCCTAGTTGGACCTGGCACCCAGACCACTTCATTAAGCTGAAGTGGTCTGGGTGCCTATAGTGGTCCTTTAACATGAACACAACTAATGTGCCTTAATAAGCTTCTGAAGAGGATTCTGATTTAATAATACCACTAGCTACTCCAAGTTTATTGTGGAAAATGATAAATGATAATAGTAGAAGGTCAATGTATAGCACTAACACTATGTATTGCATATTAAATAACAAACATAAGAAATTACATCAATATTACAAAACAGTTTGCATTACAAAAGAGTTATGTCATTAGAAATGCACATAATAAGCTTGCCTTGAAGATAAATTTAGTAACACAAGCCTCCACCAGCCTGATTTTGTTGACAGAGTCCAGATTTTCAGGTCCTGCCTGCCAACTGCCCTTGTTTCCTGGTGTCCCACTTTTGGAAACTGTCCCAAACAATCATAGCACGAGCGCATCATAAGAAATACTTGCACTATGTTTAGGACACTAGGACCCCGCAGGAAGTACTGAAACACTAAAACACTAAAATGATTGTCAGGCAGCCTGGTGTGTATTCACACCAGCTGAACTGTCAGTATTATGGACTGACACGCCCCCTTTTGAGTAGAGCCAGTGACGCAATCAAGTTACCGCCCAGTCCCTTGATTCCCCTCTCATCGGTGTCCCGATTCTGGGACTTCCAATGTTGGAATACATGGTAATATATCTACTAGAGAAAGAAGGAAATATCCCATTTCTGTTGTTTTGAAATATTTTCCAACAATTTATTTTTCTTTGCAAAAAATGTAAAGTTGATAAACTACACTGTAGCAAAAATTTACATTACAAGTTTACTATTGTGTGTGTGTATATATAGATATAAATTCATTTTTCTTTTGCATTGTCTGCTCTTTTTCCCAGCTATACATCAATGCACATCATCTTCTCCCTATCAACCCCTATAGAAAAGAGTTCTATATCAGCTCATACTTATGAACTCACTAACCTACATTCAGTTCATCTTACCATATCCGTTGCTATTACATTACACTGGTGTACTTTTTAAACTTTGTAATTTTCCTTTACCTATACTACATGCCATGCCAGTCTATTTGTCCTAACTTTCTAAAACGGCTCTTTCATCTCATTCTTGTCCCCTATAACTTTCTTTGCTTACTGTTAAAACTTTAAATATAAAAAATAAACAGCTATATAAAATGTTAGTAATTGGTGCAGATGAGCAATCAGAAATAATAATTTAAAGCATGATATATTTTTAATAGGATATGTAGAAACTATAATGAACATCATCGATTCATTTCTACTTGGAAGTTATGGGTATTTCACTCTTTATTTAGGCTGGCAGGGGTCCAAGAGACAGGCAGACTGGTTTTAGCTATGAAGGTAAAGGAGTTCATACATTTCAAAGATAAGCATAATTGTTCTATAGACTGTGATAGTACAAATCGATTATGTATGAACAGAATATTAAATAATTGAAAATAGCTGAATTTTGGCCTCACGACCAAAAGAAGTAGTTATTATTTGTTATAGATTGAAGATGACATTTTCCCATTTGAAAACTGGATCTACATAGCATGTGTAAAACTGAAGATTTTGTTTTAAAAATGAGATGTTAGCAAATATATCACACTTAGCACAGACTTTTATTAAATAATTTGTTGATGTAGGGTTAAAAGCTGTACTTAAAGTCAGCAATCCCCCTGTAACATGTGCGAAATCTATGAATTATGCTAGTTAAAATATTGATTTATATCTCACTTAACACAGATGTGCTTAAATGCATTCTCTAAACATTGATTCTATAATCGAGCCTTTAGAAGGGTTTCAATGGCATTCCTAACATGAATTGTATTTTTTCTGTATTTTCTTTTCAATAAGCCATCTGTTACTGACCAATAAGGGGATGCTAAAGAATTTAATAACGGAAATGTTCCCTGCTTTTTCAAGAGCTACTCAAATTTATAAGTCTTTATTTCATTAACATCAATATAGATGACAAGCTACATTGATTTTTTAAATAGGATGCTGTTTGAAATAACTCAGCGTGTGTACTGTTAAGGTCTAAAGGAAATAGGAGATGTGTGAATGTCAATCAGTAATCTTGTACAAATCGGAATTGTTAATGACATCATAATGCGTAATGAAAAAATATATTAATATTCGTGAATGAAGAAGCTTTAAAACATTATTTAATATTAGTAAAAGTTGTTGTTTAGCTAAGTAAACATTTGTAAAATCTTACTGGAACCCATTTGTTGAGATAGGCCCAAGTGGGACTGTATAGAATGAGGAAAAAGTAGAAAGTATGAACAGAGAGACACAAGTTTGGAGCATAGGGAGGGGGTGAAAATTCTAATTTGCATATTTACACATGTATACACACACACACTCTCTCTGTATATATGTGTATATATATATATATATATATATATATATATATATACACACACACACACATATATACATACATATCACCCCTCCTGTTCATCCTAGACTATTCATTGAACATTTTTATTCCTGGATACCCCATTTCCTCTCCTATAACACTCCTTCCCTCATTCTTGAGGACTTTAATATCCCAATCAACAATCCCAACTGCCCTGATGCCACTCGTATGCTCGCTGTACTCTCCTCCGTTGGACTCATGCAGTGGTCTAATTCAGCAACTCATATAGCAGGAAACACTCATCTTCACCAATCTATGTACAACCTCTAATCCCTCCAATGTTCCATTTCCTCAATCTTCCATTTCCTCAATTGGGCATGCCTCATTACCAAATTACAACACCCTTATCACATCAGTCTTGCAGAAACCTTCACTGTCTTGACCTACAGCAATTCTCCACTAAGCTCCAAAGTCTTGAACTTTATGTGTGTGGTCTGATCGCCATTCAGTAATAATGTACGCTCAGACCTAAGCTATCTGGGGATATGTTGCATGTCTGTATTTTATGTAATAAATGTAACCTTGTGTATTTTATTGTATTTTACTGTCTTTTTACTGCCATTTGCTTAACCTCCCTAGCGGTATTCCCGAGCGTGACTCAGGGTTAATTTTCGCTGCCAGAAGCGGTAACCCCAAGTCACGCTCGGGGTAGATAAGATTTACTTACCTCCGCCGCGATCCGCTTCGGGAGGACTGCCTCACAGCCCAGGCAGCCCTCCCACGGCAAATCAGGCCCCCGGGGGCCATGTGATCGCTCTCAAAGAGCGATCACATGGCCCTCTATAGCTGGCTGTGGATCTGCCAGCAGGGGGACTGTTTGAAATATCAGACAGTCCCCCTGCTGGTGGGAAGTATAAAAAAATAAATAAAAGACAAGTGTAAAAATAAATTAAATATATTTTTTATATATATATAATATGTATATATATTATATATATAATATATATACATATTATATATATGTAACGTCATACAAAGTGTATTTTAATATTAATATAAGTATATATATTAATATTAAAATACACTTAGAATGACGTTACATATATATAATATGTATATATATTATATATATAATAGATGTACATATATATATATTATATATAAATACGTATAATTAAAATAATAAATAAATAAAATAATAAAATAAATAAATAAAATATTGAAACAAAATTTAATATAAATTATATATGCATATGTAATTTCATTCTAACTGTATTTTGTTATTAATATATATATATCGGTAACAAAATACACTTAGAATGACATTCTATATATATCTATATATATATAAAATACAAATAACCGCAAATAAATATATATAGAGATAAATACATATAATTACATAAAAAATTACATTAGTATACACGTAGAATTTAAATACCTATAAATGCATATATATATTAAAATTCTACATGTATATTTAAATAATCTTTTAACGTAATTATGTGATTTGATTAATTAAAATTTGATTGACATGCCTGACAAGGAGGCGGAACTGGGCGGGTAATTCAAATGCAAAAAAATTGTACCGCTTTTGGTACAAAATTCCTGACATAATCATACCGCCAGGGAGGTTAATGGAGTTTTGCCTCTGCCCTTGGAGATGATTGGATTACTTCTCAATTATGTCCAGGATAGGAGACTCTGGGGAACTGGTTTTGGGCAGAAAAGCCATGCTTCATTTGGTCACAAAGGACTTTGATCTATCTTTTGAACCACTGGACCAATTTGTATGATTTTGACATATGTTTGTATTTGGAGTATGCTGATTCGGAAAATGTGATGTGATGTGAATGTGATGCATACTTTCAAAGTTATGAATAATGTGGAAACACTGTATTTCTCTGCCTGTGCTAATTACATTGCCCATTGTGTAAGGTAATTGTATCACAGGCAGAGGGGAGGATTTTGTGTGGGAGTGTCTGAGTGTATTGTATGTGTTTATTGGTTGTTTTCAAAAACCCTGTGGGCAGTACTATGTTTGTGGATTGTGAATAAAAGAGGCTGTATGTGCCAGTACAGTCAGTTCTGCTTGACCTCCAAACGAAGTGTCGTCTCGTTATTGGGGGAATTGGATTGTATGCTGATTGCGTTTTTAGTATTCCATATGGACTACATATCTAAAGGTAATTTTTTCGATTTTTGTAAACTGCAGGATTTATACCTTTTTATTTCTCTAAACTGCAGGATTTATACCTCTATTTGTTCATAGGGTTCCGTCTTATGTCTTATCTTTTTCTTAATTTTAACCCTTATATTTTCATTTTGTTTTAGAAAAGGAACGATTGGCTGATTCTTGTTCCATATCAATTCATACATTTACAAATAGAAGAGACGAACAGAAAAAGAAAAAAGACATTTAACAATTGTTCTTATTCATTAAAAATAATACATATATCACTTTGCCTGTCATTTTTTGTTTGGGTGATTGATTCAATGAAATACCTTATAATGATATATTAGCATAGCAGTAGCTTAGTTCATATGAGTATAAAGTAGAAGAAACAGATAAAAGAAGGGAAAGAGGTGTTCAACATTTGCTCCTGTTCATTAAAAATCATTTATGCATAGATCGCACTCTGCCTATCATTTCTTGCTTTGGTAATTAGTGCACTAAAATACCTTGTAGCAATAAGTTAGCAGTAATTTTATGTAGTGTGCAGAGAAAATTTAATTGTATCTTTTTAGAAATAATTCACATTTAGTTACTTCTAGTTTCTACTTATTCCGTTTCTGTATTCCATACAGGTTACATGTCTAAAAGTAATTTTCGATTTTTGTAAACTGCAGGATTTATATCTTTATTTGCATTTTTGTAAATTGCAGAATTTATGTTTCTATTTGTTCATAAGATTCCATCTTATGTTTTATCTTTTCCATAATTTACATTTAGTTTAACCCCTTAAGGACCAAACTTCTGGAATAAAATGGAATCATGACATGTCACACATGTCATGTGTCCTTAAGGGGTTAAAAGAGAAACGGTTAGCTGATTTTTATCCTTTGGGAGGGGTTGTCGCTGTGTCCGGATGCGGAGTAGAACACTGCTCAAGCCAGCTGAGATTGGGCAGGGTCTCTGAGCCTTCGCACACTACAATGCATTACTTGTATCGACCCCTGGCGGGTCAGATTAGTAGGATAAGCTTAGCTCCCAGTCAACTACGATGCCATTAAAGTTATTATCCCTGAATGTTAAAGGCCTTAATGCCCCGAGTAAACGACGCCTCATGTTCAGGGAACTTAAACGCTTGAACCCAGATATAGTGTTCCTACAGGAGACACATATACCGGCGCCAGTGAAGTTTGCTCTGAGGGACCACACGTTCAGAACAGTGCACGAGGCTAGAGCTTTGAACAAAAGGAATGGAGTAGCTGTGCTTATTCACCATAGATGCCCATTTCGAGTAGGGAATGTGATAGCGGACCCGGCGGGACGCTTTTTGCTGGTGTCGGGGAGTTTGTATTCCCATACGATCCACTTTCTTAATATATATGCCCCGAATGACCCCTCCACAGAATTTTGGGACAAAATGGCCCAAACAGTGAATGATTTACCGCATGGCATGATTATTGTGGGAGGGGACCTTAATGCCGCTCCTTGTCCAGCGGCGGACCGGAGCCAAAGCGGTGGGCTCCCGAGGTCGCACAGAAGGGGTGGCCAGGATAAACTACTCCGTGCATTTATCCATCGTACAGGCCTCGTGGACATTTGGAGGGCACACCACCCAGATGACCGTGACTATACTTTCTATTCTGCACCCCATGATACTTATTCCAGAATTGATCTGTTCTTGGTGAACTCACATTGACATTAGACAATTTATGTACAGCATCTCCGTGGTCCTGGAAACTAATTACTTCTTTGTTACAAGATCCGATCGTGGTGGAGACAGTCCGGAAGGAATTATCCGAGTACTTCTACAAATGCTTGCAATGTCTACAAATGATCGCAGTTTAGGGAATAAGATCCATGAACTTGTGGCAATAATGGCAACTGATAGTGAAGATTTAGTCGCTGTTACTGAGACATGGTATAATGAGAAAAATGACTGGGACATAGCAATACCAGGGTACTCTTTATATAGAAAAGACAGGGAAGGCAAGAAAGGGGGAGGGGTGGCCCTGTATGTAAAGAATAGCATAAAATCTAGCCTAATAAAGGTTAGTGAGGCGAACATAGAGTCAGTTTGGGTTACGTTAGAATTTGGTAATCACACAGTAACTCGTGTAGGTGTGATTTATAGGCCCCCAGGACAAATTGAAGAGTTAGATAATCTACTAGTTGAAGAAATAGCTAAAATGACAATGAAGGGGGAAGTTATCATCATGGGTGACTTTAATCTTCCTGATATAAATTGGAAAACAAAAATAGCTACTTGTGCCAGGAGCACACATATTCTAAACTCCCTACTGGGATTGTCTCTAAAACAAGTCGTTGAGGAGCCAACTCGTAAAGAGGCCATACTAGATTTAGTGTTAACAAATGGAGATTTGGTATCAGATATTACTGTAGGTGAAAGTTTAGGATCCAGTGATCATCAGTCAGTGTGGTTTAATATAAGAACAGTGACTGAGTCACACCACACAAAAACAAAAGTTTTAGACTTTAGAAAAACAGACTTTTCCAAAATTAGAATATGTGTAAAGGAGTCATTATCAGACTGGAGCAATTTAAATGGAGTCCAAAAGAAATGGGATTATTTAAAAGTTGCACTACTGAAGGCAACAGAAAATTGCATTAGGCTTGTCAGTAAAAGCAAAAAATTCAAGAAACCACTGTGGTACTCCACAGATGTAGCCAAAATAGTA
This sequence comes from Pelobates fuscus, assembly GCF_036172605.1. Taxonomy (NCBI): domain Eukaryota; kingdom Metazoa; phylum Chordata; class Amphibia; order Anura; family Pelobatidae; genus Pelobates; species Pelobates fuscus. Next base: position 213,383,395 of record NC_086320.1, on the reverse strand, counting down.
AAAAACAAAAAGTTAGCATTTAGTAATTATAAAAAAAACCAGAGTGAGGAAGATAGAATTACCTATAAGATTAGGCAGAAAGAGGCTAAGCAAGTTATAAGAGCTTCCAAATCACACACAGAAGAGAAAATAGCACAGTCAGTAAAAAAGGGGGACAAAACCTTTTTTAGATACATAAATGAGAAAAGAAAAGTAAAACAAGGATTAGTTAGATTAAAAACAAAAGAAGGAAGGTATGTAGAAGAGGATAAAGGTCTAGCTGACTGCCTCAATGAATATTTTTGTTCTGTATTTACAGATGAAAATGAAGGAAAGGGACCTCAGTTAAGAAAAAGGATAAATGAGTCATTTATTACACGTGAGTTTACAGAGGAAGAGGTTCTATTTCAACTGTCAAAAGTAAAGACAAATAAGTCAATGGGACCTGATGGAATACACCCAAAGCTATTAAAAGAGCTTAGTGGTGTACTAGCAAAACCATTAACAGATTTATTTAACCAATCATTGATAACAGGAGTAGTCCCAGAAGATTGGAAGTTAGCGAATGTTGTGCCCATTCACAAGAAAGGTAATAGGGAGGAGTCGGGCAACTATAGGCCAGTAAGCCTAACTTCAGTAGTGGGGAAAGTGATGGAAACCATGTTAAAGGATAGGATTGTTGAACATCTAAAAACACATGGATTTCAAGATCAGAGACAACATGGGTTTACTTCAGGGAGATCATGCCAAACTAATCTTATTGATTTTTTTGATTGGGTAACTAAAATTATAGATCAGGGTGGTGCAGTAGACATTGCTTACCTCGATTTCAGTAAGGCTTTTGACACTGTTGCACATAGAAGGCTTATCAACAAACTACAATCTTTGAGTTTGGATTCCAATATTGTTGAATGGGTAAGGCAGTGGCTGAGTGACAGGCAACAGAGGGTTGTAGTCAATGGAGTATATTCGAAGCTTGGGCTTGTCACCAGTGGGGTACCTCAGGGATCTGTACTTGGACCCATTCTCTTTAATATTTTTATTAGTGATATTGCAGAAGGTCTTGATGGTAAGGTGTGTCTTTTTGCGGATGATACTAAGATATGTAACAGGGTTGATGTTCCAGGAGGGATAAGCCAAATGGAAAATGATTTAGGTAGACTAGAAAAATGGTCAGAGTTGTGGCAACTGACATTTAATGTGGATAAGTGCAAGATAATGCATCTTGGACGTAAAAACCCAAGGGCAGAGTACAGAATATTTGATAGAGTCCTAACCTCAACATCTGAGGAAAGGGATTTAGGGGTGATTATTTCTGATGACTTAAAGGTAGGCAGACAATGTAATAGAGCAGCAGGAAATGCTAGCAGAATGCTTGGTTGTATAGGGAGAGGTATTAGCAGTAGAAAGAGGGAAGTGCTCATGCCATTGTACAGAACACTGGTGAGACCTCACTTGGAGTACTGTACACAGTACTGGAGACCCTATCTTCAGAAGGATATTGATACCTTAGAGAGAGTTCAAAGAAGGGCTACTAAACTGGTTCATGGATTGCAGGATAAAACTTACCAGGAAAGGTTAAAGGATCTTAACATGTATAGCATGGAGGAAAGACGAGACAGGGGGGATATGATAGAAACATTTAAATACATAAAGGGAATCAACACAGTAAAGGAGGAGACTATATTTAAAAGAAGAAAAACTACCACAACAAGAGGACATAGTCTTAAATTAGAGGGACAAAGGTTTAAAAATAATATCAGGAAGTATTACTTTACTGAGAGGGTAGTGGATGCATAGAATAGCCTTCCAGCTGAAGTGGTAGAGGTTAACACAGTAAAGGAGTTTAAGCATGCGTGGGATAGGCATAAGGCTATCCTAACTATAAGATAAGGCCAGGGACTAATGAAAGTATTTAGAAAACTGGGCAGACTAGATGGGCCGAATGGTTCTTATCTGCCGTCACATTCTATGTTTCTATGTTTCTATGTTTCTATGTTTCTCCAGGAATACGTTGTCCGATCTCCGCCCGGCTACGGTATGGGCCGCAAATAAAGCGGTTATACGAGGCATACTGATTCGTGAAGCCACCCTAAAGAAAAAACGCAATTACTGTCGTCTCTCCTGGAGGCTTTGGGAAAAGCTGAAGAGAAACATAAAGCCGCCTCGTCCCCCAACACGTTGGCGGACGTACAGAACCTGCGTGCGTCGGTACGCGAGACGCTCATAGATGATACGGCTAGAGCCATAATATGGTCTAAGAGGATTTACTATGAAAAATCCAATAAAATGGATACACTGTTAGCTAGATCTCTCCGCCCGAGACAGGGACATTCACACATTACGAGAATTAAGGACGCTGCGGGTAAGTATTGTACGGATCCCACCGACATAGCAAAGGTTTTTACAGACTACTATTCCAAATTATACAATCATTCCAGGGGAGGCGACAGTGACCAACAACGGCGCGAAACTGACGACACGAGAACTTTCCTATCCCAATTGTCTCTGCCGACACCGAGGGGTGGAGACGCGGCTGCCCTCGGAGAGCGGATTGCGGCTGACGAGATTGACGCAGCGATTTTGACATTGAAAGGCAATAAAGCCCCGGGCCCAGATGGCTTTGAGGGTGGCTATTATAAAATTTTCCACGAAGAGCTTACACCACACATGGAAACATTGTTTAATGATCTTATGGAGGGGGGCAAACCGGACAGAGACATGTCACTAGCTGACGTGGTTCTTTTGCCAAAACCGGGAAGGGACGATTCGGTTCCCGAAAACTTCCGTCCGATTTCATTAATAAATCATGACTAAGATTCTGGCGGCCCGCCTGTACCCCTTCTTAACGCGTTTAATACATCCAGACCAGGTGGGATTTATACCTGACAGACAATTATTCGAGAATACTCGGCGAAACATCGACCTCATATGGAGGCAGGCGGCTAGGGGGATCCCAACATTGATATTGTCACTCGATGTGGAAAAGGCCTTCGATAGGGTTAAGTGGCCCTATCTATTCGAGGTTCTTAGACACTTTGGCCTACCTGACACTTATGTAACTGCGATTAAGACGATGTACACGGATGTTCAGGCACGGGTCCGAATTGCGGGATCAAAAGCATTACCCTTTACCTTGAGTAATGGGACCAGGCAGGGCTGCCCTTTGTCACCTCTGCTTTTTGCATTACCGCTGGAGCCCCTTTTGCAAAAGGTGCAACATACCCAGGAGATTCAGGGGATCTCGATCGGGGGACAGCGATATGTTGTATCAGCATTCGCGGACGACATTTTGCTGACTCTGACGGAACCGACGAAGTCGATGGAAGCGCTGGCAACTGTGCTAGAAGCTGATAGCGACTTGGCCGGATACAAGGTGAACTTGCCCAAATCGAGCGCGCTTCCTGTTTGTATGCGAGACTCAGATATAGCCCGCGTGGGGACAGATCACAATATTCATATTGCGAGAGACCATATAAAATACCTGGGGGTTCGCCTGACGGCGGGTTCCTGCCCAGCTTTTCCAGCAAAATTACGTCCCTTTGATCCGCACTTTGATTTCAGATATGGAGAACTGGCAGGATAAACCGATCTCATGGATCGGTAGGATCCACTCAGTAAAAATGAACGTTCTCCCCAGGATTTTGTTCCAGGCTCTCCCGGTTTGACTGACTAAGTCTGACCTAGGCGCGCTCCAACAGGCTGTGGGAAAATTCATTTGGCAGAACAGGAAACATAGAGTTTCCCGCAACGTTTTGTACAGAGCGAAGCCAAGGGGAGGCCTAGGATTGCCAAATCTTTATTTTTATTATCTAGCGGCCCAGCTAACACAAATAGCGTTTTGGCACTCTCCTCTAGATGAGAGGAGGTGGGTAGATTTAGAGTCATCTCTCATGGGACCTGACATCCCCCAGTTCTTCATGTGGGTCCCTCGGGACCATAGACCGACAACACATATAGATTGCCCAGCCATAGCGAACTCCATAAAAATTTGGGATGCCACGTCAATTAAGTATGGGTTGTCCCCATGATTATCCCCATTAGCTCCCTATCTGAGAAACACGGCTTTCGCCCCAGGATTGGATGCTAGAGACTTCAAGGGTATAGAAAGCACGGGTATCCAACGTTTATGCCATCTATATGAAGGCGGCTCACTTCTTCAGTTTGAGGACTTAAAAACCAGGGCTACTCTACGCCCTTCTGATTTTTTTTAGATATCTTCAGCTTCGGGATTATGCACAGACCCCGGAGGTTAAAGCTAGCTCGTTGACGCCACCTTCTTTCTTCGAAAACTTGTGCCTTAAAGAACAATTCCCAAAAGGCCTCATAACAGCCCTATACGCACATTTAAGTACATCCACGTCAGAATGGGGGGAGCTTACTTACATATCCCAATGGGAAGCCGATCTTGGTGAGGAACTGGAGGGGGTGGATTAGCAGGAGATCTGGGAGGCTGCGGTGACTTCATCCATATGTGTCTCCATGCAGGAACAGGCTTATAAAACCATGTTCAGGTTGTACACCACCCCGGTGAAACTTTGTAGAATGCATAGAATGTCTACGGACTTGTGCTGGAGAGGTTGCGGACACAAAGGAACCTATATACACATGTGGTGGGAATGTCCTGAGGCCCACAAATTCTGGAAACAGGTGGCGGAGTTACTGAAGGATGTCTTCAGTAGAGAGGTGAAGCTGGACCCATGGGTGTTCCTTCTGGCCAGGCCTCTGGAGGACTGGACCAGAACTTAACAGAAGTTGGTGCATAAGGTGAATTTGGCAGCAAGGAGGGCCCTAGCTCAAGTTTGGCTTCAAACTGTGACCCCCCCCCCACTTCATATCGGGATACAAAAGATTAAGGATTCATTCCTTATGGATAAACATACGGCGAGGGTAAGTTTGGGCACCATGGATAGATAGTGGTGTGGGCAATTAGGAGACGTGGGGGATGGACTCATACCTCTGCATCCCTTCCTTTGTCCTTACTCTCTGGAATCAAATAACTTACTCGATTTAATCTCCTCTAGGGGGGACTTTATGGCTCCCACTGGGAGGCCTTCAGGACACGGCCGGCTTCTTAGGAGTCGCGATTCTCAATGCCATTAACAATTCAGCAATACTTCGATCAAGTGCACTATTTCACAAATTGATGGATACGTCCCTGCACCATTCCCTCCCATCCATTTACCCTCCCCCCCCACCCCGGTCCTTCTTTTTCGTCTATTCTCTTCCGTCCCCGCTTTCCTCCCTCTTTCCTACTTTGTCTTTCTATCATTTACTATCACTTTGAATGGTTTTTCATTCCTTTCCACTACTATGATGGCAACGTCCTTGCCCTGTCTGGAACGAGGCGCGAGTACGAGATTTTCTTCGTTTTTTGCGACTATTCTACTAGCCGACCTCGTGGGTCGCCGGGGATGGGTGAGGTACCCAAGCGGTGCATGGGTTATACAACTACGTATGTTCGATTTTTAAATAGCGTACCTTCTGTGCTGCAGCCATTCATGTTTCTTGATTTTATATTTACGCAAAAATTGGTGGGACACCATAAATTCGTATGGACTTTCATGGCCAACGTGCGAACGTTATCTACGAGGCCGCCAAAGACTTATATATCACTCTATTCAATGTGTTTCATGTATATCTTGGCGCATGATTCTGTCCACTCTGCTTTGCATTTATCATTGTTTCTGTTGAATATGGTGTTGACCTTGTCATAAATAAAGAATTAAAAAAAAAAATTACATCAAGTTGCTATAAAAATAATACACAAATAAAGGGTGTTCAAACAGTGCATACATTGCAGGATAGTGAAATTAAAAAGAGAAGAAACTACATAGACACAGATATTCAATATGAGGCATACTTAGATTGTGTAATCAGCCCTAAAACGTGTTAGTCTGCAGGTGAAAAACATATTGTTATGCTACAGTAAAATAATATTTTGAATTAACATAACAAATGTACTACATGACTATAAAGGTGGATAAAATGTTCTCTCAAAAGTAAAAGCTACATTTGTCTAAAACTTTTTAACATATCTGATAATTCCATAAAATTCATCTCCTAAAATGCCTGCAGTGAAAATGTAAAAACCTTGAAAACATATACAATGACAAAATATTCCGCAAATGTACATTTTTTTTTTTTTTTTAAAGGACCACTCTAGGCACCCAGACCACTTCAGCTTAATGAAGTGGTCTGGGTGCCAGGTCCCTCTAGGATTAACCCTTTTTTTTAATAAACATAGCAGTTTCAGAGAAACTGCTATGTTTATACTGAGGGTTAATCCAGCCTCAAGAGCCTCTAGTGGCTGTCTCATTGACAGCCGCTAGAGGCGCTTGCGTGCTTCTCACTGTGAAAAAGCATTGTAAATGCTTTCCTATGCGACCGGCTGAATGCGAGCGCGGCTCCTGCTGCGCATGCGCATTCAGCCGATGACGTCGCTAGGAAGGAGGAGAGGAGGATGAAAGCTCCCCGCCCGGCGCTGGAGAAAGGTAAGTGTTTAACCATTTCCTCTCTCCAGAGCCCGGCGGGAGGGGGTCCCTGAGGGTGGGGGCACCCTCAGGGCACTATAGTGCCAGGAAAACGAGTATGTTTTCCTGGCACTATAGTGGTCCTTTAAGAGACATGACCAAAGGAATCACAAATTAAAATTATAGCTATTGCTCTTCTCCATTCCCTAAAGTGGAAATATATTATAGATTTGTGGTGTAACTAATAAGTGTCAAAATTCTATTACCTTATATCATTTCCCAGTCACATTTAATGCTAATTAAAACATTTATTTAGTGTTTGTCTGTTTTGTGCACAAAGCCATGAATATTGAACAATGATTTATTCAGTGCAGTTATATGTTAGGGAGTTAAGACCCAGTGGTCACTTTACCTGTTAATCCAACCTAATGTACAGCTTTCTCCTTTAGTACCTGTAACCATACCTACCAAGCCTCATTGGTCTTTACATGTAAAACCTGTTAAAGGCTAAGCTAAGTCAATCTCGCTAGGGATGGTATGTTTAACTGAATAAGTACCTGTGACACATTGTGCCTGCATTTTTCCAGCGACTGCTTTGCCTATGTCTAGTGTGCACTGTATTAACATTAACATACTTAGAAAGTATTGCAACTTTCTGCACCTATGAGTGTGTCAATCTAGTGCTCCTTGAGATGAATGCCTACTTGATTTCTCTTGTTGCCTAAGAGCCTAGCTAGTCTTCTCTGTTATTCGGTTTTAGCCTTCTTTATCTGTTTTAGGCCTTTCTATGTCTGTTATTGTAAAACAAAAAAGTGAGGTATTACCAAGCGACTGTGAATTATCCTATGATATCTGTACTTTGTACCTTAAGTATTTTACTGCTTGTCATGACTCTTTACTGACCTCAATAAAATAGATTGACAAAATATATATATATCTTGGTAGATAATATTTATCCATAACATCAGTGTAAGAATACTCTACAAGGAATAATAACCATACCGTGTGGCTTATTACAGATGTGTCTGTCACAGAACCTCAATAGAAAACATTAAACACTAGTAAATTGGAATAGAGTCCTATTATGTTACATATTAATGAAATCAGATTAAAGCATGATAAATTGGTAGGCAATCGAACTATCCATTGGGTAGGCTAGTTCATTAAACATATTTACTGCCATACAAATTGTGTAAATCAGATTCTGGGTTCCATTTGGTATAGATACAGCATGCTTTAAAACAATCACTTTCACCATGCTTAAAACAGATAAAAACATAAAACTTTCATATATATCAAATACAAAAATATTTATAACCAGAGAAAGGCAAGCTGTGTCAAAAATAAATATGATATAAGTATATATACACATTCATCTTAAAGGGGATCTGCCACTTCTCTGGAATTTACACCATTGAATACATTTTTACATGAGCTCTTCTGTTTTATATTAAATTTATAGTAAGGTTTGCTTTCAATCAACCAATCAGAGTGTTGTTATGAGTCAAATTACACAGCGTGGGAAAATTCCAAAGAACTTTCCCACGCTGTGTAAAATGACACAAAGCACTCTGATTGGTTGGATTTCAAGCCAACCAGAGTGCTGTGACAGGTAAATGTAGAGACTTACCTGTCAGTTTCTTCATTTACCTGTTAGAGCACTCTAATTGATTGGCTTAAACCAACCAATCAGAGTGCTCTAAGCCTAATTGCAGGGCGGGGCAATGCTTTATAAGCCTTCTCCTGCCCTGTGACGCTCAGTCTGGGCGGTGCCCTCCATGGGTGAAGATGGATTACTTTTTCAGTGTCTGGGTTTTTTTTTTCATCTGATTTTTTTGGCACTCAGGTTTTTTTTTTCTTCAAAGTGCGACAGGTATTATGGTTTTGTATTTCGCCTTTCTTGGGTCTGAATAAAGAAGATTTTAGAAAAAAGAAGACATCAAATGGTAAGTTTTATTTCTTTTTTTTACAGGTATTTAGTTATTGATCTCCTCTCACTATTTTTAGGATGAGGGGTAGTGATGTCGCGAACACAAAATTTTCGGTTCGCGAACGGCGGACGGGAACTTCCGCAAATGTTCCCGAACGGGCGAACCGCGCGAACCGCCATAGATTTCAATGGGCAGGCGAATTTTAAAACACACAGGGACTCTTTCTGGCCACAATAGTGATGGAAAAGTTGTTTCAAGGGGACTAACACCTGGACTGTGGCATGTCGGAGGGGGTTCCATGGCAAAACTGCCATGGAAAATTACATAGTTGATGCAGAGTCTGGTTTTAATCCATAAAGGGCATAAATCACCTAACATTCCTAAATTGTTTGGAATAACGTGCTTTAAAACATCAGGTATGATGTTGTATCGATCAGGTAGTGTAAGGGTTACGCCCGCTTCACAGTGACAGACCAAACTCCCCGTTTAACGCACCGCAAACAACCGCAAACAGTCCATTTGCACAACCGCAAACTCCCCATTTGCACAAGGTTGGATACCAAGCTAGCTATGTCCCGTTCCTTGTCCTCACTGATGTCATTGAAGGTCTCTTCCTCCACCCAGCCACGTACAACACCAAGGGTCCCTGAAAGGTGACAACAAGCCCCCTGTATTTTTTTTTAAAATGTACACTACTGTTACACCAGATATGAGTTGCACTGGTGTGACACTGTGCCCTGGCAGGCCCTGAAACGCACACGTGTGAAGGAAACTGACTGCTATTATTTCACAGTCAAATTTCTAGTTTTTTTTTTGTAATGTACAATACTGTAACACCAGTGATTGGCCCACGTCATGCCTATGCCCCCAAAACGTTTGTGTGTGGGGGTGCTGGAATGACGTGGGTCAATGGGAGCCTGATTCAACTTTTGGCTCCCACTGCCCCTTTTAGAGCGAGCTCGTGACTCGAGCCGTGCTCCTAGTGCCAGGCGGGCCACGTGACCGATCACTGCGGTCAGTGCACACGGCTAAGTCAGAAGAGGAGATCAAGCCGCATGCGGCTCGTGTGGAGGCAGGAGTGATCCAGCCACGCGCGGCTTAAGCTTAGGAGCCAGGTCGGTCCCAGGATACGGTAAATACAGCCTCAACCACTTATCCCAATCACACACCTTTCCTAACGTCCTATCCTATTAAAAGCATATTACCGCGTATTTAATAAAACAGATAGACCCCCTACTTCATCCAGGTTACCGATCGATGGTTCGATATTCTGAGCCCTCTCTGATTTACTGTACACGACTATTCGATATTCCCACAAATCTTATATAGCATTTTATGTTTGTTTGAGACCACCTTAAAAATATTGGATATCGCTAAAAATCATGATTACTATATACTTTCTCTACAAACCTCTAAAACGAACCAAACTACTCATTAGACTTGGGCACTTCAGAAATATTCGTTTCGTATGAATGTATTCGTACGAAAAGAAATTAGTTTAGTCAGAACCTGAAATTCGTCAATTCTTCCATTCGTTTCCGTACTATATTTGTTAATATTTTTGTTTCGGATAAACTCATTTGTTCATTTGGCACGATTTAATTGAACCAAATGAATTGAATACATAAAACTATGTTCCCTAACTAATCCCTAAATACCGAATAGCTTCAACCGAACTCAGTATAACCATTCGTTTCAAATTTTGTACATTGATCTAACAGCATGGCATTGAATGTTATATGTCGTTTAATTTACGCCTAAAACTCCCGAACTCACTCCCGAACCGTCTAATGCGCGAACGCTGCCAATCGCATGAAAATGTATTGGCACTATCAGTAAACTACCGAACACCACTTACTATAGTCATTCGCATGTCGAATGACATTGCAAATGCAATGCATTGCTTTTGCTTAGTTTCTTGGGCTCATGAATCATCATGCTTCCCTGACAGGTGGTACTGGAAACACAGTATCATTTTATAAGAGAGTGGGAAAGTAGGAGCCAATTAAATAGGCTTTTACATACTGCCAGACAAAACTGTAAAAAATAAAAGTATCAACTCAAGGCAGTCCTTTAATGCAAAATCTATCCAGATTTTCTATAGGCCACTCATTCAGCCATTTTGGAGCTCAGCCAGCCCACCACCCTGTCAGCCATTTTAGGCACTTTGATAGGGACCTTGTCAGAAGTGGTCATGTCCTCCTCCAGCTCCTCAAGTGTCATAGCCATGGATATAGTGGAGGGGGGCATTGGCCACTCTGGCCAGGAGGAAGGAGAATCAAGTGGGAGAAGCATGAAAAAGCAGAGACAGCCAAGGATTTTAAAATGAGCAGTTCCTGGGAGGAAGAATAAATACGCTGATAGCTTTCGTGCAGAGGAGAATACAGTACTGGTAAACAAGCTTTGCCAGTTCTACCAATGTATGTTTGGGGGAGCAGCCAAAAAGACTTCAAGAGCAAAGAAGGACAATCGGTGGAGGAAGATTGTGGCAGCGGTGAATGCTGTTGGAGGGAACAAGCGCACCCAGGTGGTGGTGAAGAAACGGTAAGTGCACTTATATTCCTAAAAAATAATTTTCTTTATGCCATGTTTTTTTTTTAAACTTAATTTTTTCCTCCATGTGCTTTTGCTACACACCCCCACCAGTGGCAGCTATGCTTTTAAAGTCTTTTAACCCCTTAAGACCGCAGGTCGTTCTATGCCATCCTTAATTGGCCGGCTCTAAACACCGCAGGACGGCATAGAACGTCCTGGGCGGTCTTGCCTCCCACGTGGCCGGCGGCACATGGCCGCTGCAGATCGCGGTCGGGGGGCATGCCTGGCCCCCCAGGCAGCCCCCCTGTGCCTGGGGACCACGGTCTGCAGCTTCCGATCGCAGTGACAGGCTGTCACTGCGATCAGTATTTAACATGTCTCAGCCGATTTTTAAATCGGCTGACACATGGAGCCGTGGCATTTTCACTCTGCAGATCGCGGTCGGGGGACATGCCTGGCCCCCCAGGCAGTCCCCCTGCGGTCAGTGACCGCGATCTGCAGAGTATGATCGCAGTGAGAGGCTGTCTCTGCGATCTGAATGCAGAGACAGCCTCTCCCTGCGATCTGATCGCAGTGACAGCCTGTCACTGCGATCAGAGGTTACTATGGGTCAGCCTATTGGCTGACCCATAGTAACTGCAGTCAGGATCCCCCTGCAGATCGCGGTGGGGGGCATGCCTGGACACCCAGGCACTCCCCCTGTGGCCAATTACCGTGATCTGCAGGAGGTGATCACAGTGACAGCCAGTCACTGTGATCACTGATCCTGTGTGTCAGCCAGTGATGTAAAATTTGATGTTTATCTCCCTTTTTTTCTGAATTATTTCTCTACGCAAGTTTAAAACAATGATTGACAGGTGTCATACCTTGGACTGCTGAGCAATGTCTGCAAGCTCTGTCTTCTGGTGAGGCTGCCGACTACCTGCAGGATTCCATAGAAATTACAGAACCTTGTAGTTGTAGGTTTTTTATACAGGTAAAGTGATAGGTAATTTTATTGGGACACATCATCTGCCCTTCACAGATCACACCCCTTTGTGTGGTTTGGTGCAGGATGATGATGCTGTCTAATAGGATTTTTGTTCTCCCTATTAATCCTCTTTCTGAGGATCATTGTCCCATCATGGTTTATTCTACCTGAGAGTGTGTGCTGTGTAGTTGTTGTTTCTTTTCCTGTTACCGACTCGGTACTTTAACTTTTCTGAATTTATGGTTCCCTGACTTAAGATTGTTATTTCATTTTTGAGTATTTGGCGTCCTTGACCGTGGCTTTCTAATTTTTTACTCTGTATTTTCGTCTATCTAGGGCACATGTTAACCTGGCCCCTCTAAGGTCCAGTATATGTACATTTCTCTGTTTATTTCCTTCATTCTGGTTTCTGTTTCCCAATACTCTGTGTGTGGGGTTACCCTATTTTGACAACAGGGGGCTAAGATTGTATTTGATTAAAAATCGGTGCTTTTAGCATCCATACCCGTACAATGCACTGAATTTAAAATGTATAGAGATTTAATGCATCAAGTAATAGGCATGTTCACAAATTATCGTTAACTTGATTTGTGCAAGTGGGTGGTGGCTATTATTTTTTATACTAATATACTTTATATATATATGGGTTGGGGCTATAAAGCCTAAGTCTCTTCCCAAGTCTTCCCAAGTCTTCACCAGAGGGCATTGGGGTGGGAGCTATTAATTTTATTATAACTTGAAGGACCTAATGCCCCCCAAGACCACATCTATGGTGGGCAAGTGAAAAATAAAATACACAAGGAGACATACCCATAAACTTTGGGCCATTGTCACTCACCCTTTTAGCTATGGATCGCCCAAGCCCCTAACCACACTCCCACCCAAATAAATGTATTACCTAACCCCCTCACCTTAATAATAGTGATAGGTGCCCAATAAATATGAGAACCTGTAAAAAAAAAAAGTGTATTCATTCTTCTTAAATTTTCTTTCTTACATATTTCTTCTTTTCTTTCTTACATATTTCTTCTTTTCTTTTGCAAGCACTGACAGATGCCAAATATTTCAGATTTTTTTTAAAATTTTGGCCTGGATTTGAAGCAATCCAGGTCCACATTTCAACCTTTCAGCAGCATTCAGTCAATTTGAAAAACAGACCATATTCATGATTGTTCGGAGCTTGCTCTGCAAAACCCAGACATTGTTAAATACAATTTTGTAGTCTGAATAGCCACATATGGTTTTGCCCAAATCACTATGAACAGTGGCATACACACAACCCATGGGGCCCCGGTGCAGACACACACACATACAGACAGACAAACAGACATACATACACACATGACAAACATACATACAAACAGACAGACACACACACACACACAAGACATATGGAGCTATTTGGTAAATAACTGAAAGCAGGGCCGCCATCAGAAATTTTGGGGCCCCTAACAAGGTCGCCCGCCTCCAAGCCCCGCCTCCAAATCCCACCCACAGGAATACCACCCACAGACACAAATGGACACAGACACACACACAGAAAAATACACGCATTCTGAAACAGACACACACACATATACAGACACATACAGACACACACATACTGAAATGGACACACACACATATACAGACACACACATGCATAAGGAGATACAGATACACACACACACATACACATAGACGTACATACATACTCGTATACTGACACACATACGCATACATACATACTGACAAGCAGACATACATCCAAACTGACATACAGACATACATACATAATGGCATACATACACATACATACTGATATACATACAGACATACATACATACACACATGCATACTGACATACATACACACACATACATACATACTGATAAATATACATACATACAGGCATACATACTGACATACACACACAGACATACATACATACATAGATATATACACAAATACATACATACACATACATAGAAAGATAGATAGATAGATAGATAGATAGAGAGATAGACACACATACATACTGATAGATATATACACACATACATACAGGCATACATACTGACACACACACACACACAGACATACTGACATATATACATACATACATAAAAATATTCAAAGTCTGGCACTCTACCTTAAAGTTGATTCACTTGCAAAAAAAGCCTTGGTGCTGCAAAGCGTAGGTATATATACAGGACATAGGAAGAGCACTCCAGAGGTCTTATTCAAAGGTATTTATTCGGTGAGAAAATCAATCGACGTTTCGACCATACGGTCTTTATCAAGATATAAAAACAAGTGAAACAGTGACAATATATAGCCAAACCAATAAAAGACATGATCACTAACCTGAAAAAGCTGTGTATCCCCAAGCCATGTGTGAACGCCAGTGTGTGATTATGAGTAAAACCGGAGTGATCCTGTCGGTGACTGATGACGTCACAGGAGTGCGACCGGAAGTAATCGTGTGAGTGTATCTAGGTAACCTAGGTTACCAGTCCGTGAATACCCAACTAAGCAGATATGTGAAGTAGTAATTAAAGAAATATGGATCAAGAATTAGACTGCTAATGATGCTGGATATTTCTAACTAGATATATAATGTGTATACATTAGCTAATCTTATAACGAAAGAGGTTCCAGAGCGAGATAGCAAGCGATGAAGATAATGTATAAAAATAAACGGGGGATGGAATAGAAGAGATCAGAAATATGTATAGCCTGAGAGTTAAGAAGTGTGTAATGCAACTAGGAGGTAGTAAATAGACTGGTGAGTGAGAGCTGAAAGGTGTAATGTGTGTAAGAGAAAATGACGTGGCCAAAGGCAAAAAAGTGACATCGGAAACTCAAAAAACAAAAAACGTGACAAGCAATGAATGAATGACCGAGAGAGTGTAAATGGGTGAGATAATCTAATAGGAAGCCACAGAGTGAGCGAAATATATACAAAGATATATGTGTGAATAAAAGGGGAGTGTGAGGGAGCGGACATAACGCCAGAAATGATATGAAGGTGAAAAGAATAAGTGTGTGGAAAGCTCTGATGAATAAGATATATCATGACCTCAATGTAAATAGCTATATCTAGTGTGGAATAATATCCAGTAGTGTATGCATGGTATACATCCCTGCTAACAAAACAAATTCGGCTATAGAGCCTAGGCAACTGGCGAAATAGAGCAGAACAAAAAAGTCAATAAACATGGTCCAATTATAATGCTGGGCCATTAATAGACAACAAAATTAATTGATCTATCCCCCTATCAGTAAGGTTGGGGAGATATGTTTGAATCATAAGAGACAGAACAGAGCATCATAGTAGATCACTACAAAAAATATTATAAAACTATAAAACTATATACAGACTACAAAAAAAATTTTTTCAAAAATTTCTTTCAACAATTTTTCCAAAAAATTTTTTTTCCAAAAATCTTTTTCAAAAATCTTCAGAAAGGTCATATCCATGAGACATACTCAACGAGTGTCCAGAAAAGCATTAAAGGAGACATATTCATTAAGGCCTTTAGGATGTAGAGTGTCCAGTGTTTTGATCCAGTATGTCTCCCGTTGTAACAGGATCCTAGAACGATCACCCCCCCTAGACAGGGGGGGGATATGATCAATGGCCATGAATTTGAGAGTGGGTAGCCGATGGTTCATCTCTAAAAAGTGCTTGGCCACCGGTTTGTCTGTCTTGCTGTCCCTGAATGACTGCGTCTCATGGATATGACCTTTCTGAAGATTTTGGAAAAAGATTTTTGGAAAAAAAAATTTTTGGAAAAATTGTTGAAAGAAATTTTTGAAAAAATTTTTTTTGTAGTCTGTATATAGTTTTATAGTTTTATAATATTTTTTGTAGTGATCTACTATGATGCTCTGTTCTGTCTCTTATGATTCAAACATATCTCCCCAACCTTACTGATAGGGGGATAGATCAATTAATTTTGTTGTCTATTAATGGCCCAGCATTATAATTGGACCATGTTTATTGACTTTTTTGTTCTGCTCTATTTCGCCAGTTGCCTAGGCTCTATAGCCGAATTTGTTTTGTTAGCAGGGATGTATACCATGCATACACTACTGGATATTATTCCACACTAGATATAGCTATTTACATTGAGGTCATGATATATCTTATTCATCAGAGCTTTCCACACACTTATTCTTTTCACCTTCATATCATTTCTGGCGTTATGTCCGCTCCCTCACACTCCCCTTTTATTCACACATATATCTTTGTATATATTTCGCTCACTCTGTGGCTTCCTATTAGATTATCTCACCCATTTACACTCTCTCGGTCATTCATTCATTGCTTGTCACGTTTTTTGTTTTTTGAGTTTCCGATGTCACTTTTTTGCCTTTGGCCACGTCATTTTCTCTTACACACATTACACCTTTCAGCTCTCACTCACCAGTCTATTTACTACCTCCTAGTTGCATTACACACTTCTTAACTCTCATGCTATACATATTTCTGATCTCTTCTATTCCATCCCCCGTTTATTTTTATACATTATCTTCATCGCTTGCTATCTCGCTCTGGAACCTCTTTCGTTATAAGATTAGCTAATGTATACACATTATATATCTAGTTAGAAATATCCAGCATTATTAGCAGTCTAATTCTTGATCCATATTTCTTTAATTACTACTTCACATATCTGCTTAGTTGGGTATTCACGGACTGGTAACCTAGGTTACCTAGATACACTCACACGATTACTTCCGGTCGCACTCCTGTGACGTCATCAGTCACCGACAGGATCACTCCGGTTTTACTCATAATCACACACTGGCGTTCACACATGGCTTGGGGATACACAGCTTTTTCAGGTTAGTGATCATGTCTTTTATTGGTTTGGCTATATATTGTCACTGTTTCACTTGTTTTTATATCTTGATAAAGACCGTATGGTCGAAACGTCGATTGATTTTCTCACCGAATAAATACCTTTGAATAAGACCTCTGGAGTGCTCTTCCTATGTCCTGTATACATACATACATAGATATATACACACATACATACTAACAGACATACACAAACAGACATACATACTGACGTATATATATATATATATATATATGCATACACACATACATACATAGATAACTACACACATACTGACATACACACATGCAGACACATACATACATTCTGATATACATACACACATACACCTCATTTTTCAGCCACCCTCCTCTTCCTTACCTTTAAGTTGCAGGAGGGTGGCTGAGGATGATGGGAGCGGATGTAAGATGTAAGCGCATGGAGTAAGATGGGAGGAAGTGACCCACCGTCACTTCCTCCCAGCAGCATTTGGGTCCAGCTGCACTTTTTTTAAAGGGGCCTGGTCGCGCTATTACACGACTGCAGCGCTGACCGGGCCCCTGGAGATATAGGGCTCATCGGGTGGCCCTAAATGCTTGGGCCACCTGATGGGCCCCGGTGCAGATGCACCGGCGGTAATTTCGCTACTCCACGTGGGGCCCCCCAGGGCTGCTGGGCCCATGACAACCGTCATGGTTGTCACCCCCTGATGGCGGCCCTGACTGAAAGTAACTCTTCAAAAATTACAACCTGTTTAAAAGAATGTCAATTCTCAGTAGTATGTTAAATTCAAAACATTGCTGCAAAGAACAAAAATATGCTTAAAATAGACTGTGCCTATCTGTCTTTTTCCGAATTACAGTTTAATCCAGTTAGCTATATGTTTATTTACATGATAAAATGTCCTTTTAAACAGACTTTGGTTAATGCATTTATACAATGTGTTTGTTTTTTTTAAACATGCATTTGCTCCAAATAAATCTTCACTGAATTCACTTCAAACACACAGCAAACCTTCAGTGAATTTGCCTTCTTTCATCATCATCCGATTTGCAGTGAGCATCCCCTCTATGCATACAAATAGGTTAATTTGGTATTGACATGCACAGCACCATGCACACAAAGTTTATTCAACCCTGCCTAAAATCTTTGCCAAGGGTAATAATGATACAATTACTTTGCCTTCCACCAGTGAAGGCATTAAGCAGGAGAAATGAGCACTCCAAATGGATGACCTTACACTTTGTGATAGCATGTATTTTATATTTTGGAATGAAAACAAAACACATTAAAAAATATATATAAATAAAACCATTCTGAACTGTTAAAATTGTTTTAAACCTCAGCAAGACATAGGATTTATAGACTTCAGTTCAAGATCAGTTCTGTGTTATAACATGGGTAGAGAGCCACTCGAACATTTCAACAATCCAATGCAAAAACACAGCAAGACAATCGTTTGTCAAAACGGAGCAAGGAAGCAGCTGTGATAGTGTAGCTCTATTTATATCTTGACTAATATGGACTACATTTTCCAAATCGGTATTAAAGAGCCTATCATAGGCTCCAGCTGAACAAGAATAGTCCAATAATTGATTTTAAAAAAATAATTAAAACTATTTATTGCAAAAATAAGGAAAATCACAGTTAAGTTGTGGCAAAATAACAAGAGTTCCAAAAAATATACTTGGCATGGTTATAGCTTTTCCTACTGGTAAAGTGGAAAAATATCCCATTCATGGCAGAAAACAAATCTTATAGTGAATGTAAACCGTACATGAACATGACATTAACAAACTTCTTGAATAGAATAGAATGCATTGCATTAACCAGTCAGGTACAGGTATAGTCTATATAAGTCCAAGGGGCAATTCTAACTTTATTTAATAACCCTATTAAATATTACTAAAATGTTGTGTCCAGAACTGAAGAAAAAATTTAAATCGCTCTGAATGCTCACTTTAGTGAATAACTCTGACAGTTTAGCGATTGAATTAATTAATTAATTACATTTAGCAATATTGGTTTCAGTTTACTAAAACCTGGAGTTTAGGGAATATTCATTATTTAACTTTAACATATTCATTATTTATCGTATAAGGTTGGATCCCATTCTGGAGAGGCTATGGCTAGAGATGTACCGAACATTACGATTTTTTGACCCTGAACCTGAGCCCGGACATTTCAGTAACAGTTTGGGTTTGAGTTTGGTGTTCGGCGATTTAATGGCGCGTTTTGAAAAGCTGCAGGGCAGCCAATCAACAAGCATTTGACTCGTGTGCCCTTAGAAGCCATCAAAGCCATTCCTACTAATCACATGGCTGTGATTGGCCAGTGCAACATGTGACCCAGCCTCTATATAAGCTGGAGTCACATGAGCTCTTATTAGTGTAAGGACAGGTTGCTGCAACTGTGAGGGACAGATTAGGAAAGAATTCTGGTGTTGAATCTGCAAACTACAGCAATTATTTTTGTGGGTGCTATACTACATTTTTGTACCCTGCCCTGAGCCCAGTGCCACAGAGAAATAAGCAATCAGTCTGTTTGTTAGGTGGGCACTTGCAACTGCATGTGTGCCAGGCACATTACTTTAATCCTGTTCTGGTAGCTCAGTGGGCAACATCTAGGCATTTTTAAATACTGCTGTGACATTGCAGTTTGACAAATTCATGTTTTTTGGGGGGCTAAAAAGTAAATTTGTGGCATGCACTTAATATCTGAGAGTCAAATAGAACCGTCAAATACTGTGGTTACATCACACTTTGAAAAATTCAAATTTTTTTGGTACTAAATAGTACATTTGCTGCCTGCGGTGCACTTCATATCTGAGAGTCAAATAGAACCGTCAAATGCTGTGGTTACATCGCACTTATAAAAATTCTAATTTTTTTGGTGCTAAAAAGTACATTTGTGGTGTGCAGTTCATATCTGAGAGTCAAATAGAACCATCAAATACTGTGGCTACATCGCACTTTGAAAAATTCTAATTTTTTTGGTGCTAAATAGTACATTTGCTACCTGCTGTGCACTTCATATCTGAGAGTCAAATAGAACCATCAAATACTGTGGTTACATCGCACTTTGAAAAATGCACATTTCTTTGGTGCTAAAAAGTAAATTTGTGGCGTGCCCTTTCTATCTGAGAGTCAAATAGAACCGTCAAATACTGTGGTTACATCGCAGTTTGAAAAATTCTAATCTTTTTGGTTCTAAAAAGTACATTTGCTGCATGCGGTGCACTTCATACATTTGCTGCATGCGGTGCACTTCGTGAGTTTACAGAGGAAGAGGTTCTATTTCAACTGTCAAAAGTAAAGACAAATAAGTCAATGGGACCTGATGGACCTCTGAGAGTCAAGTAGAACCGTCAAATACTGTGGTTACATCGCACTTTGAAAAATTCTATTTTTTTTGGTGCTAAAAAGTAAATTTGGGGCATGCACCTCATATCTGAGAGTCAAATAAAAACACTGAGGCTAGTGGTGTTGTGGAGACAGGCTTAGAGACTATGGTGATGCCTAATAGAAAGCAGTTGTTGGGGGATTCCATCATAAGAGGTGTGGAGATGGACAATGGTGGTCTTGTAAGGTGTCTTCCCGGAGCTACTGCTCACAGAGACAGGAGACGTATCTGTAATATTGTTAAGCGAGCAAATCAGGAAGGGGAATTGGATGTACTTGTCCATCTAGGGACAAATGACTTGGCTTGCAATGAGGTTTCAAAGGTTAAGGAAGTTTTTAGTGTTTTTGCCAATGATATACGGCAGGTTGCTTCCACACTGTCATTCTCTGAAGTTCTGCCTGTGCATAACACTCAGAACGATAGGCGGATGCGTATTAGGGACTTTAACTTGTGGCTTGGTGAATCGTGTCGGGAGCAAGGATTTGGCTATATTTCTCATGGTAGCTCTGTTTGGAATGGAAATAAACTGTACAAAAAAGATGGTTTGCATCTTTCTCAAAAGGGAACAAATGTTCTCAGTGAGCAGTTCAGAGGTTTTGCTAGGATGTATTTAAACTAGGAGGGGGGCAAAAGGGTGATAAAACATCAATCCAATTGTCCCCCAAAACAAGGACAGAAGGTGCCTGTAGCAAGTGTGTTAAAAAATGATAAGCTTAGAGTCATGTCTACAAATGCTCGCAGTTTAGGGAATAAGATCCATGAACTTGTGGCAATAATGGCAACTGATAGTTTAGATTTAGTCGCTGTTACTGAGACATGGTATAATGAGAAAATGACTGGGACATAGCAATACCAGAGTACTCTGGTTTGTGAAGGATAGCATAAAATCTAGCCTAATAAAAGTTAGTGAGGCGAACATAGAGTCCGTTTGGGTTACGTTAGAATTTGGTAATCACACAGTAACTCGTGTAGGTGTGATTTATAGGCCCCCAGGACAAATTGAAGAGTTAGATAATCTACTAGTTGAGGAAATAGCTAAAATGACAATGAAGGGGGAAGTTATCATCATGGGTGACTTTAATCTTCCTGACGTGAATTGGAAAACAAAAATAGCTGCTTGTGCCAGGAGCACAAATATTCTAAACTCTCTACTGGGATTGTCTCTAAAACAAGTCGTTGAGGAGCCAACTCGTAAAGAGGCCATACTAGATTTAGTGTTAACAAATGGAGATTTTGTATCAGATATTACTGTAGGTGAAAGTTTAGGATCCAGTGATCATCAGTCAGTGTGGTTTAATATAAGAACAGTGACTGAGTCACACCACACAAAAACAAAAGTTTTAGACTTTAGAAAAACAGACTTTTCTAAAATTAGAATATGTGTAAAGGAGTTATTATCAGACTGGAGCAATTTAAATGGAGTCCAAGAAAAATGGGATTATTTAAAAGTTGCACTACTGAAGGCAACAAAAAATTACATTAGGCTTGTCAGTAAAAGCAAAAATTCAAGAAACCACTGTGGTACTCCGCAGATGTGGCCAAAATAGTAAAAAACAAAAAGTTAGCATTTAGTAATTATAAAAAAAACCAGAGTGAGGAAGACAGAATGATCTATAAGATTAGGCAGAAAGAGGCTAAGCAAGTTTTAAGAGCTTCCAAATCACACACAGAAGAGAAAATCGCACAGTCAGTAAAAAAAGGGGGACAAAACTTTTTTTAGATACATAAATGAGAAAAGAAAAGTAAAACAAGGATTAGTTAGATTAAAAACAAAAGAAGGAAGGTATGTACAAGAGGAAAAAGGTCTAGCTGACTGCCTCAATTAATACTTTTGTTCGGTATTTACAGATGAAAATGAAGGAAAGGGACCTCAGTTAAGAAAAAGGATAAATGAGTCATTTATTACACGTGAGTTTACAGAGGAAGAGGTTCTATTTCAACTGTCAAAAGTAAAGATAAATAAGTCAATGGGACCTGATGGAATACACCCAAAGATATTAAAAGAGCTTATTGGTGTACTAGCAAAACCATTAACAGATTTATTTAACCAATCATTGTTAACAGGAGTAGTCCCAGAAGATTGGAAGTTAGCGAATGTTGTGCCCATTCACAAGAAAGGTAATAGGGAGGAGTCAGGCAACTATAGGCCAGTAAGCCTTACTTCAGTAGTGGGGAAAGTGATGGAAACCATGTTAAAGGATAGGATTGTTGAACATCTAAAAACACATGGATTTCAAGATCATAGACAACATGGGTTTACTTCAGGGAGATCATGCCAAACTAATCTTATTGATTTTTTTGTTTGGGTAACTAAAATTATAGATCAGGGTGGTGCAGTAGACATTGCTTACCTAGATTTCAGTAAGGCTTTTGACACTGTTGCATATAGAAGGCTTATCAATAAACTGCAATCTTTAAGTTTGGATTCCAATATTGTTGAATGGGTAAGGCAGGGGCTGAGTGACAGGCAACAGAGGGTTGTAGTCAATGGAGTATATTCAAAGCTTGGGTTTGTCACCAGTGGGGTACCTTGTGGATCTGTACTTGGACCCATTCTCTTTAATATTTTTATTAGTGATATTGCAGAAGGTCTTGATGGTAAGGTATGTCTTTTTTGCTGATGATACTAAGATATGTAACAGGGTTGATGTTCCAGGAGGGATCAGCCAAATGGCAAATTATTTAGGTAAACTAGAAAAATGGTTGTGGCAGTTGACATTTAATGTGGATAAGTGCAAGATAATTCATCTTGGACGTAAAAACCCAAGGGCAGAGTACAGAATATTTGATAGAGTTCTAACCTCAATATCTGAGGAAAGGGATTTAGAGGTGATTATTAGTGATGTACCGAACGGTTCGCTGGCGAATAGTTCCTGGCGAACATAGCGTGTTCGCGTTCGCCACGGCAGGCGAACATATGCGCGGTTCGATCCGCCCCCTATTCGTCATCATTGAGTAAACTTTGACCCTGTGCCTCACAGTCAGCAGACACATTCCAGCCAATCAGCAGCAGACCCTCCCTTCCAGACCCTCCAACCTCCTATACAGCATCCATTTTAGATTCATTCTGAAGCTGCATTCTTAGTGAGAGGAGGGAAAGTGTAGCTGCTGCTGATTTGATAGGGAAAAGGATAGCTAGGCTAGTGTATTCAGTGTCCACTACAGTCCTGAAGGAGTCATCTGAGCTCTGCTGTAAGAACAGCACCCCAAAAAGCCCTTTTTAGGGCTAGAACATCAGTCTGCTTTTTTTTCCAGTGTAATCTAATTGCAGTTGCCTGCCTGCCAGCTTCTGTGTCAGGCTCACAGTGGATACTGTGCCCACTTGCCCAGTGCCACCACTCATATCTGGTGTCACAATAGCTTGCATTTAAAAACAAAACATTTTTTTTCACTGTTGTAGATTGAATAGCAGTTAGTTGTCCTCAAGCGGGTGTGTCAGGCCTACAGCGTGTACTCTGCAGACCTCTGCCAGTGCACATTGCCACTCATATCTGGTGTCACAATAGCGTGCATTTAAAACCAAAAAACTTTTTTCACTGTTATAGATTGAATAGCAGTTAGTTGTCTTCAAGCGTGTGTGTCAGGCCTACAGCGTCTACTCTGCCAACCTCTGCCAGTGCACAGTGCCACTCATATCTGATGTCACAATAGCGTGCATTTAAAAACCAAAAACATTTTTTCACTGTAATAGATTGAATAGCAGTTAGTTGTCTGCAAGCATCTGTGTGTCAGGCCAACAGCGTGTACTCTGCCAACCTCTGCCAGTGCACAGTGCCACTCATATCTGGTGTCACAATAGCGTGCATTTAAAAACAAAAAAAATATTTTCACTGTTATAGATTGAATAGCAAATAGTTGTCTTCAAGCGGGTGTGTCAGGCCTACAGCGTGTACTCTGCCAACCTCTGCCAGTGCACAGTGCCACTCATATCTGGTGTCACAATAGCTTGCATTTAAAAACAAAAAAGTTTTTGACTGTAATATAATAGCAATCAGTGTCCTTCATAAGTGTGTGTCAGGCCTATAGCGTGTACTCTGCCAACCTCTGCCAGTGCACAGTGCCACACATATCTGGTGTCACAATAGCGTGCATTTAAAAACAAAAAAAGTTTTTGACTGTAATATAATAGCAGTCAGTGTCCTTCATAAGTGTGTGTCAGGCCTACAGCGTGTACTCTGCCAATCACTGCCAGTGCACAATGCCACTCTTATCTAGTGTCGCAATAGATTACATTTAAAAACAAAAAACTGTTTTCACTGTTATAGATTGAATAGCAGTTAGTTGTCTGCAAGCATCTGTGTGTCAGGCCAACAGCGTGTACTCTGCCAACCTCTGCCAGTGCACAGTGCCACTCATATCTGGTGTCACAATAGCGTGCATTTAAAAACAAAAAAAATATTTTCACTGTTATAGATTGAATAGCAGTTAGTTGTCTTCAAGCGGGTGTGTCAGGCCTACAGAGTCTACTCTGCCAACCTCTGCCAGTGCACAGTGCCAATCATATCTGGTGTCACAATAGCGTGCATTTAAAAACAAAAAAAGTTTTTGACTGTAATCTAATAGCAGTCAGTGTCCTTCAAGCGGGTGTCAGGCCTACAGCGTGTACTCTGCCAACCTCTGCCAGTGCACAGTGCCACTCATATCTGGTGTCACAATAGCTTGCATTTAAAAACAAAAAAAGTTTTTGACTGTAATATAATAGCAATCAGTGTCCTTCATAAGTGTGTGTCAGGCCTACAGCGTGTACTCTGCCAACCTCTGCCAGTGCACAGTGCCACACATATCTGGTGTCACAATAGCGTGCATTTAAAAACAAAAAAAGTTTTTGACTGTAATATAATAGCAGTCAGTGTCCTTCATAAGTGTGTGTCAGGCCTACAGCGTGTACTCTGCCAATCTCTGCCAGTGCACAGTGCCACTCTTATCTAGTGTCGCAATAGATTACATTTAAAAACAAAAAACTTTTTTCACTGTTATAGATTGAATAGCAGTTAGTTGTCTGCAAGCTGGTGTCAGGCCTACAGCGTGTATTTTATTATTATTATTATTATTATTGCAATTTATATAGCGCCAACAGATTCCGTAGCGCTTTACAATATTAAGAAGGGGATTTAACTATAAATAGGACAATTACAAATAAACTTACAGGAACAATAGGTTGAAGAGGACCCTGCTCGATCGAGCTTACATTCTATAGGAGGTGGGGTGTAAAACACATTAGGACAGGAATTTGCAATCAAATAAGGTGGACTGCCCTTTAGGAGAGGGCAAGAGACAGGTATGTGAGGTATTGGTTAGTCTTGGAGGCCATAAGCTTTCCTAAAGAGATGGGTTTTAAGGCACTTCTTAAAAGATGCAAGACTAGGGGAGAGTCTGATGGCGGTAGGCAGGCTATTCCATAGGAAGGGAGCCGCCCGCGAGAAGTCCTGCAAGCGCGAGTTGGCCGTACGAGTGCGGACAACGGACAGGAGGTGGTCACGGGCAGAGCGGAGAGACCGAGAAGGGACATACCTATGGATCTATGAGGAGATATAAGAGGGGCTAGAGTTGTTCAGTGCTTTATAGGTGTGAGTAAGTACCTTGAATTGACTCCTATAGCATACAGGAAGCCAATGTAAGCACTGGCAGAGGGGTGAGGTGTGAGAGAAACGACTAGAGAGGAAAATCAGTCTAGCAGCAGCGTTCATTACGGACTGTAGGGGTGCAGTACGGCTTTTGGGAAGACCAATCAGGAGAGGGTTACAGTAATCCATGCGGGAAATTACTAGAGCATGGACAAGCTCCTTGGTAGTATCTGGTGCAAGAAAGGGGCGGATGCGGGCTATGTTTTTAAGATGAAATCTACAGGATTTGGCAACATGCTGGATGTGAGGCTCAAAGGTGAGACCAGAGTCAAGTATGACGCCAAGACAGCGCGCTTGCAAGGATGGACTGATGTTGGTACCACAAACTTGAAGGGAGAGCGAAAGAGGAGGATCAGTATTAGGAGGAGGAAAGACAAGGAGCTCAGTTTTTGAGAGATTGAGTTTCAGAAAGCGGGAGGACATCCAGTCAGAGATGGAAGAAAGGCAAGCAGTGACACGTTGCAGGACGGCAGGGGAGAGGTCCAGGGAGGAGAGATATAGCTGGGTGTCATCAGCGTACAGGTGGTAGTGGAATCCAAAAGAGGTAATAAGTTTGCCAAGAGAGGCAGTATAAAGAGAAAATAGAAGGGGACCAAGGACGGAGCCTTGGGGGACACCAACCGAGACAGGGCGAGGGGAGGAGGTATCATTAGAGAAGGAGACACTGAATGAGCGTTGGGAGAGATAAGAGGAAAACCACGAGAGGACAGAGTCACAGAGACCAAGCGATTGAAGAGTTTGAAGAAGGAGAGCATGATCAACGGTGTCAAAGGCCGTCCAACCTCTGCCAGTGCACAGTGCCACTCATATCTGGTGTCACAATAGCTTGCATTCAAAAACAAAAAAAGTTTTTGACTATAATCTAATAGCAGTCAATGTCCTTCAAGCATGTGTCAGGCCTACAGCGTCTACTCTGCCAACCTCTACCAGTGCACATTGCCACTCTTATCTGGTGTCACAATAGCATGCATTTAAAAACCAAAAAACTTTTTTGACTGTAATATAATAGCAGTCAGTGTCCTTCATAAGTGTGTGTCAGGCCTACAGCATGTACTCTGACAACCTCTGCCACTGCACAGTGCCACTCATACCTGGTCTCACAATAGCGTGCATTTAAAAACAAAAAATCTTGTTTCACTGTTATAGATTGAATAGCAGTTAGTTGTCTTCAAGCAGGTGTGTCAGGCCTACAGTGTCTACTCTGCCAAGCTCTGCCAGTGCACAGTGCCACTCTTATCTGGTGTCGCAATAGATTGCATTTAAAAACCTAAAAACTTTTTCACTGTTATAGATTGAATAGCAGTTAGTTGTCTGCAAGCGGGTGTCAGGCCTACAGCTTGTATTCTGCCAACCTCTGCCAGTGCACATTGCCACTCATATCTGGTGTCACAATAGCGTGCATTTAAAAACAAAAACATTTTTTTCACTGTTATAGATTGAATAGCAGTTAGTTGTCTTCAAGCGGGTGTGTCAGGCCTACAGCGTGTTCTCTGCAGACCTCTGCCAGTGCACATTGCAACTCATGTCTGGTCTCACAGTAGCTTGCACGCATAGTACCACTAATCCCCCAAAAAATTACAGGCAGAGGCAGGCCACCCCGCAGGGGCCGTCGTGGTCGTGGTGCTGTGATTCCCTTTTGCCCTACAATAATGCCCAGTATTCAGAGGCCACGTACCCTGAACTTGAAAAGTTCTGAGGACATAGTTGACTGGCTAACAAAGGACACCCAATCTTCTACAGCTTCCGCTCGGAACCTTGACGCACCATCCTCCTCCAGCTTAGCTTCGGGCACCTCTCAAGATACCACACACCCGCCTGCCGCCACCACCAACACTAGCACCACAGCTGCTTCACTTTATCTGTCAGAGGAGTTATTTACACATCCGTTTGAAGAAATGAGTGATGCGCAACCATTATTGCCAGAGGATGTAGATAACAGGGATATGTCTCAGTCAGGCAGCATTACACACATGGACGTACGGTGTGATGATGATGATGATGTTGTACCCGCTGCTGCTTCCTTTGCTGAGTTGTCAGATACAAGTGAAGCGGTTGATGATAACGGTGCGTCCATGGATGTCACGTGGGTGCCCGCTCGGCAAGAAGCAGAACAGGGCGAAAGTTCAGATGGGGAGACAGAGAGGAGGAGGAGACGAGTTGGAAGCAGGGGGAGGTCGTCGCAAGGAGCTAGTGGCACAGTCAGACAGCATGCATCGGCACCTGGGGTCAGCCCGACAGCACGCCAATCAACGCATGCTGTGTCCACCACCAGAATGCCGTCATTGCAGAGCTCAGCAGTGTGGAATTTTTTTTGTGTGTCTGCCACTGACAACAGCGATGCCATTTGCAGCCTTTGCCAAAAGAAACTGAGTCGTGGGAAGTCTAACACCCACCTAGGTACAACTGCTTTGCGTAGGCACATGATTGCACATCACAAACGCCTATGGGATCAACACATGAGTACAAGCAGCACACAAACTCAAAGCCACCATCCTCCTGCTGGTCCAGCATCTTCAGCCACATCAACCACTGCTGTCTTTCTTGCCCCCTCTCAACCATCCGCCACTCCGTCTCTCGTCTTGAGCAGTTCCCGCTCATCTGCCCACAGTCAGGTGTCTGTCAAGGACATGTTTGAGCGTAAGAAGCCAATGTCAGAAAGTCACCCCTTTGCCCGGCGTCTGACAGCTGGCTTGTCTGAACTATTAGCCCACCAGCTTTTACCACAGTGTTGGGGCAAGGGTCCACCTGACCACTGACCACTGATACCTGGTCTGCAAAGCATGGTCAGGGCAGGTATATCACCTACACTGCGCATTGGGTAAACCTGCTGACGGCTGCCAAGCATGGAATGCGTGGCTCTGCAGAGGAGTTGGTGACACCGCCACGACTTGGAGGCAGTCCTGCTGCCACCTCCTCTACTCCTCCTACTCCATCCTCTTCCATAACCTCCTCGGCTGAGTCCTCGAATGCTGCTGCGTCTTGCTCCACATCAACGGCACCCCCCCAGCTCCCCAGGTACTATTCCACATCCCGGATACGGCAGTGTCACGCCGTCTTGGGTTTGACTTGCTTGAAAGCAGAGAGTCACACCGGACAAGCACTCCTGTCCGCCCTGAACGCACAGGTGGAAAAGTGGCTGACTCCGCAGCAACTGGAGATCGGCAAAGTGGATTGTGACAACGGAACAAATTTGTTGGCGGCATTGAAGTTGGGCAAGTTGACACATGTGCCGTGCATGGCACATGTGTGTAATCTGATCGTACAACGCTTTGTGCATAAGTACACAGGCTTACAGGACGTCCTGAAGCAGGCCAGGAAGGTGTGTGGCCATTTCAGGCATTCCTACACGGCCATGGCGCACTTTGCAGATATCCAGCGGCGAAACAACATGCCAGTGAGGCGCTTGATTTGCGACAGCCCGACACGTTGGAATTCAACACTCCTAATGT
This sequence comes from Pelobates fuscus, assembly GCF_036172605.1. Taxonomy (NCBI): domain Eukaryota; kingdom Metazoa; phylum Chordata; class Amphibia; order Anura; family Pelobatidae; genus Pelobates; species Pelobates fuscus. The sequence goes on along the minus strand of NC_086320.1, from coordinate 213,354,203 downwards.
TCAACCGCCTGCTCCAACAAGAAAAAGCCGTTAATGAATATTTGTATGACCTGGGTGCTAGGACAGCCTCTGGGGAGCTGGGAATTTTTTTGCCAGGTTACTGGACGCTCATGCACAATGCCTGTAGGCTCATGCGTCCTTTTGAGGAGGTGACAAACCTAGTCAGTCGCACCGAAGGCACCATCAGCGACATCATACCATTTGTTTTCTTCCTGGAGCGTGCCCTGCGAAGAGTGCTTTATCAGGCCATATGAGCGTGGCCTGAGCTATCCCAATTTGCGATAGAACTTCTGGCCTGCCCCGCTTCAAGTGTCCTGTCAGAAAGGACCTTCAGTGCAGCAGGAGGTATTGTCACTGAGAAGAGAAGTCGCCTAGGTCAAAAAAGTCTAGATTACCTCACCTTTATTAAGATGAATGAGGGATGGATCCCGAAGGGACTGACAGTGGGCGATACATTCGACTAAAAAAGGCCTGATGAGATGAGCTGCCTTGGGCTAAAAATGGTCCACACGCTGCTGTATTTTAGCTCTGAATGCCGGTTGACTAGCGTGACTTATCCGCCACCAACTAGGGTTCAAGCCGCAATGTTTTAGGGCACTTTCTGCCTGGGAAACAAACATCAATTTTTCTGCCCGCTGCTACAGCAGCGGCTGCAACAATACCTAATTTTTCAGGCATGTGTACATGCCTAATTTTTCGGGCCTCTGGTGCTGCACTGTGGCTTCAAAAACCAAACCAAAAAAAGGCACATAACATGGATTAAACTGATAGGAATAGTGCTACTTAACACACCACTCCTATCTGGTGGCACATTAGATTGCACGCACAGTGCCCCAAATTTGAAGTAGGAGGACCGACCAAGCATCTTTTTCCATCTCCTGCTTCCTAAAATCGATGCCATATACACGTCCCCTGATCGGGCGCCAGCTCGTTATTCTCTTTTTCACTTCACTAGGGACACTTTACTGTACTATGGGCACTTAGACCCACTCTTTGTCTTGCACAGTGTTATTCCTAGCCAGCATCTGTGATGGGAAATCAGGCAGTCATCTAAATGTTTAGATTGAGCTTTAGCTTAGAACACCCTTGAATGTGTTTAAGGAGATTAGGGCTAGTTTAGAGGATTCTTCTTAGACCTCTCTGAGTCTTTATAGCCCTTCTACCTATCCAGCATTTCTGGAAATTAGCTAAGGGAAAGGGTGTCTGTGTGTCTGTGATACATTTAACTTTATATCACCTTATTGACACTTTTTATGACAGCATCACTCCGGTCTCCATACTCTCTGCCTATACCCATCTATTTAGAGGGAATTTCCTTGCCCCTGGCAATATTATATAATAGGTAATAGTATTACCATTATTACACAATTAGCCACTATAGGGGACTGAGTATAGTATCCCTTTGTTATTTATAAATGATACAATAAACACTTTTGTCCATTACTCAATTCACTTTAACAAAGGGTACTAACCACGGTATTAGGAAGCATTACTCTGCTTTCCCTTTCTCCCTCTATTATACACCTATGCTCACTAGGATTTGTAGGTATCACTTTATTATAGTTGTCTAACCTTTTCCTATGCCAGTTTTAGATCTCCTTCTTGGGAGATTTTTTCTTTTTTCAGTTTATTAGCATACCTGGGTACAAGCCCTCGGTGGGGCTGGCACCACCACCTGACCACATTTCCTCGTTTCTTCAACTCATACCGCTTTTTCCATCTTTGAAGGGGTTTGGCAAAAAAAGGAAATAGTCCTCTACTACAGGGAGTGCAGAATTATTAGGCAAATGAGTATTTTTACCACATCATCCTCTTTATGCATGTTGTCTTACTCCAAGCTGTATAGGCTCGAAAGCCTACTACCAATTAAGCATATTAAGTGATGTGCATCTCTGTAATGAGAAGGGGTGTGGTCTAATGACATCAACACCCTATATCAGGTGTGCATAATTATTAGGCAACTTCCTTTCCTTTGGCAAAATGGGTCAAAAGAAGGACTTGACAGGCTCAGAAAAGTCAAAAATAGTGAGATATCTTGCAGAGGGATGCAGCACTCTTAAAATTGCAAAGCTTCTGAAGCGTGATCATCAAACAATCAAGCGTTTCATTCAAAATAGTCAACAGGGTCGCAAGAAGCGTGTGGAAAAACCAAGGCGCAAAATAACTGCCCATGAACTGAGAAAAGTCAAGCGTGCAGCTGCCAAGATGCCACTTGCCACCAGTTTGGCCATATTTCAGAGCTGCAACATCACTGGAGTGCCCAAAAGCACAAGGTGTGCAATACTCAGAGACATGGCCAAGGTAAGAAAGGCTGAAAGACGACCACCACTGAACAAGACACACAAGCTGAAACGTCAAGACTGGGCCAAGAAATATCTCAAGACTGATTTTTCTAAGGTTTTATGGACTGATGAAATGAGAGTGAGTCTTGATGTGCCAGATGGATGGGCCCGTGGCTGGATTGGTAAAGGACAGAGAGCTCCAGTCCGACTCAGACGCCAGCAAGGTGGAGGTGGAGTACTGGTTTGGGCTGGTATCATCAAAGATAAGCTTGTGGGGCCTTTTCGGGTTGAGGATGGAGTCAAGCTCAACTCCCAGTCCTACTGCCAGTTTCTGGAAGACACCTTCTTCAAGCAGTGGTACAGGAAGAAGTCTGCATCCTTCAAGAAAAACATGATTTTCATGCAGGACAATGCTCCATCACACGTGTCCAAGTACTCCACAGCGTGGCTGGCAAGAAAGGGTATAAAAGAAGAAAATCTAATGACATGGCCTCCTTGTTCACCTGATCTGAACCCCATTGAGAACCTGTGGTCCATCATCAAATGTGAGATTTACAAGGAGGGAAAACAGTACACCTCGCTGAACAGTGTCTGGGAGGCTGTGGTTGCTTCTGCATGCAATGTTGATGGTGAACAGATCGAAACACTGACAGAATCCATGGATGGCAGGCTTTTGAGGGTCCTTGCAAAGAAAGGTGGCTATATTGGTCACTGATTTGTTTTTGAATGTCAGAAATGTATATTTGTGAATGTTGAGATGTTATATTGGTTTCACTGGTAAAAATAAATAATTGAAATGGGTATATATTTGTTTTTTGTTAAGTTGCCTAATAATTATGTACAGTAATAGTCACCTGCACACACAGATATCCCCCTAAAATAGCTAAAACTAAAAACAAACTAAAAACTACTTCCAAAAATATTCAGCTTTGATATTAATGAGTTTTTTGGGTTCATTGAGAACATGGTTGTTGTTCAATAATAAAATTAATCCTCAAAAATACAACTTGCCTAATAATACTGCACTCCCTGTAGTAACAGGGATTAAACTGATAAGAATAGTACTACTTACCACACCTTATAATAACGCAGAGAGAGGCAACGCAGGGAGTGGAGTCTGAAGAAGAAGAGTCAGAGGAGGAAGGTGGCTTTGAGGAGGTGGAAGACCAAACACAGCAGGCGTCCCAGGGGGCTTGTTGTCACCTTTCAGGGACCCTTGGTGCTGTACGTGGCTGGGTGGAGGAAGAGACCTTCAATGACATCAGTGAGGACAAGGAACGGGACATGGCTAGCTTGGTATCCAACCTTGTGCAAATGGGGAGTTTGCGGTTGTGCAAATGGACTTTTTGCGGTTGTTTGTGATGCGTTAAACGGGGAGTTTGGTCTGTCACTGTGAAGTGGGCGTAACCCTTACAACTACCTGATTGATACAACATCATACAGTAGGTCCCCCCCCATTATTGTTATGGCCCCCACCCACCGCTCACGGGTGGGGGCGGGCGGGAGGACAGTAGGTCCCTCCCCATTGTGATGTATGGCCCCCACCCACCGCGCAGGAGTGGGGGCCAGGGGGGAGGACAGTAGGACAATGTATAACATTGTTTGGCATTTAGTGAATATTCCCTATTCTGCTCTGTGTCAGTGTGTATCAGGGTCTCTGAGGACAGGTGTCAATCCATATCTGCCAAGTGACCCTATGTAGGAGGAACAGTCCCTATTCTGCTCTGTGTCATTGTGTATCAGGGTCCCTGAGGACAGGTGTCAATCCATATCTGCCAAGTGACCCTATGTAGGGGGAACAGTCCCTATTCTGCTCTGTGTCAGTGTGTATCAGGGTCTCTGAGGACAGGTGTCAATACACATCTGCCAAGTGACCCTATGTAGGGGGAACAGTCTGCTCTGTGTCAGTGTGTATCAGGGTCCCTGAGGACAGGTGTCAATCCATTTCTGCCAAGTGACCCTATGTAGGGGGAACAGTCCCTATTTTGCTCTGTGTCAGTGTGTATCATGGTCTCTGAGGACAGGTGTCAATCCATATGTCAAGGTGTCAATATGTCATATTTCAGGTGTCAATCCATATCCATTGTGATTTAGGAATGTTAGGTGATTTATGCCCCCTTCATGGATTAAAACCAGACTCTGCATCAACTGTGTAATTTTCCATGGGAGTTTTGCCATGGATCCCCCTCCGGCATGCCACAGTCCAGGTGTTAGTCCCCTTGAAACAACTTTTCCATCACTATTGTGGCCAGAAAGAGTCCCTGTGGGTTTTAAAATTCGCCTGCCCATTGAAGTCTATGGCGGTTCGCCTGGTTTGCCGGTTCGCGGACATTTGCGGAAGTTCGCGTTCGCGAACCGAAAATTTTATGTTTGCCATATCACTAGTGAGTATTTCTGATGACTTAAAGATAGGCAGATAATGTAATAGACCAGCAGGAAATGCTAGCAGAATGCTTGTTTGTATAGGGAGAGGTATTAGCAGTAGAAAGAGGGAAGTGCTCATGCCATTGTACAGAACACTGGTGAGACCTCACTTGGAGTATTGTACGCAGTACTGGAGACCGTATCTTCAGAAGGATATTGATACCTTAGAGAGAGTTCAGAGAAGGGCTACTAAACTGGTTCATGGATTGCAGGATAAAACTTACCAGGAAAGGTTAAAGGATCTTAACATGTATAGCTTGGAGGAAAGACGAGACAGGGGGTATATGATAGAAACATTTAAATACATAAAGGGAATCAACACAGTAAAGGAGGAGACTATATTTAAAAGAAGAAAAACTACCACAACAAGAGGACATAGTTTTAAATTAGAGGGACAAAGGTTTAAAAATAATATCAGGAAGTATTACTTTACTGAGAGGGTAGTGGATGCATGGAATAGCCTTCCAGCAGAAGTGGTAGAGGTTAACACAGTAAAGGAGTTTAAGCATGCGTGGGATAGGCATAAGGCTATCCTAACTATAAGATAAGGCCAGGGACTAATGAAAGTATTTAGAAAATTGGGCAGACTAGATGGGCCGAATGGTTCTTATCTGCCGTCACATTCTATGTTTCTATGTTAAATACTGTGGTTACATCGCACTTTGAAAAATTCTATTTTTTTTGGTGCTAAAAATTTAATTTGGGGTGTGCACTTCATATCTGAGAGTCAAATAGAACCGTCAAATACTGTGGTTACATCACACTTTGAAAAATTCAAATTTTTTGGGTGCTTAATAGTACATTTGCAGCCTGCAGTGCACTTCATATATGAGAGTCAAATAGAACCGTCAAATACTGTGGTTACATCGCACTTTGAAAAATTCTAATTTAAACCATCTCTTTGTTTGGTGGGTGAATGCAAAGAATGAGGAGAGCGTCAAATAAGGGACGTGGCCCTGGTTGTGGTGCTGCTGGTGTTGGTGGAGCTCCTGTTGCAGGGAGAGGACGTGGTCGATCTGTGCCAGCTACATGCACAAGTGAAACACCTTCCTCAGGTGCGAGTAGGCGACAGAACCTTCAGCGTTATTTGCTAGGCCCGAATGCCGCTCTACGAATGGTGAGGCCAGAACAAGTACAGGCGATAGTAGATTGGATGGCTGACAGTGCCTCCAGTTCCTTCACATTGTCTCCCACCCGGTCCCCTGCTGAAAGCTCAGAGTTGGCACCTGCAGCCCATGGCCATCTGTTTTTCACCTCAGCCCCTTGCAAATCAGCCAAGCAGTCTGAACCACAAGTCATGCAGCAGTCTCTTTTGCTTTTTGATGACTCTGCTGGCGGGGTTTCCGTGGTCAATCCACCTAGCCCTGCCCCAGAAGTGGAAGAGATTGAGTGCACTGATGCACAACCACTTATGTGTCAGGATGTGGACATGCGAGGACCACCGCAGCATGTCTCTGATGATGACGAAACGCAGTGTGCAGACCGGCAAGGAGGGCAGGGTTGAGGAGTGGGTGGAAGATGATGTGGAGGATGATGAGGTCCTAGACCCCACATGGAATCAAGGTCATGCGAGTGACGTGTCCAGTTTGGAGGAAGAGGCGGTGGTCGCACAGAGGCACCAACACAGCATAAGAGGGAGCAGGGTGCAAAAGCGGAGCAGCCATCCCCAAGACAGTACGCCTGCTACTACGCACCGCACCCAGGGACTGAGCACATCAAAGCCAGCTCCAATGAGTTGCCTGGCGTGGCAGTTCTTCAGACAATGTGCTGACGACAAGACACGAGTGGTTTGCACGCTGTGCAATCAGTGCCTGAAGCGAGGCAAAAATTTTCTAAACCTGAGCACAACCTGCATGACCAGGCATCTACATGCAAAGCACGAGTGCAGTGGAGTAAGCACCTCAAAAACCAAGAAAGGTCTCAGGCTCCTACTGCTTCCTCTTCTGCTGCTGTCTCGGCCTCTTCCTGCACCTCTGGAGTGACAGTGGCACCTGCCACCCAGCAAACAGAGGATGTGGCAGCAATGCCACCACGTCCGCCACCGTCCACAAGCATCTCCACACTGTCCCATGGAAGCGTTCAACTGTCCATCTCCCAAACACTGGAGAGAAAGAGGAAGTACTCCCCTACCCACCCGCGATCCCTGGCCCTGAATGCCAGCATTTCAAAATTCCTGGACTTTGAAATGCTGTCATTCAGTCTGGTGGAGAAGGACAGTTTTAAAAACATGATGGCGGTGGCTGTCCCACAGTACGTGATTCCCAGCCGCTACTACTTTTCCAGGCGAGCCAACCAATTGGCGGACAAAATCAGGTGTGCACTGTGCAAAGTCATCTGTGGCAAGGTCCACATAACCTCTGATACATGGACCAGTAAGCACCGGCAGGGACGCTATATTTCCCTAACTGCACACTGGGCAAATGTAGTGGTGGCTGGGCCTGAGGCGGATAGCAGTTTGGTGCATGTCCTTCCGCCACCGTGGATTGCAGGGCATTTCTCCCTTTTTTTTTTTTTTTTTTTTATAAATTCTTTATTTGTTTTTTCACAAAAAAATACAAATATAACAAGTAGACATCCATAAAAGACCATATACAAACAAACCATACACAGTAAAACAATAACATAACAAGTAGTATCAACTAAGTATACCACTTATCGCACATATATATCTGCAAAGTCTAAATCCTCCGCCACCGAGGATTGCAGGGCATTTCTTTTTGCCTCCTGTTGCCTCCTCCTCCTACTCCGCTTCCTCCTCCTCCTCTACCACCTCCTCATCCGGTCAGCGTAACACCTTCATCACCAACTTCAGCACAGTCAGGGAGAAACGACAGCAGGCTGTTTTAAAACTCATATGTTTGGGGGAAAAACCCTGCACCGCGCAGGAGCTGTGGAAGGGCATGAAACAACAGACCGATGAGTGGTTGCTGCCACTGAGCTTCAAGCCCGGCCTGGTGGTGTGCGATAATGGGCAAAATCTCGTAGCAGCTCTGGGCCTTGACGCACATCCCTTGCCTGGGGCATGTGCTGAATTTAGTGGTGCAGAAATTCCTGAAAAACTACCCAGATATATCAGAGCTGCTGCAGAAAGTGAGGGCCGTCTGTGTGCGCTTTCAGCGTTCTCACCCTGCTGCTGCTCGTCTGTCTGCGCTGCAGCGTAACCTTGGCCTTCCCGCTCACCACCTCATATGCGACGTGCCCACAAGGTGGAGTTCCACCTTGCACATGCTGGAGAGACTGTGCGAGCAGCAGCAAGCGATAGTGGAGTTTCAGTTGCAGCACGCACGGGTCAGTCACTCTGTGGAACAGCACCACTTCACCACCAAAGAGTAGGCCTCCATGCGAGACATGTGTGCCATGTTGCACTGTTTCGAGTACTCGACCAACATGGCCAGTGCCACTGACGCCGTTCTCAGCCTTACTATCCCACTTCTATGTCTCCTTGAAAAAAACGCTTCGGGCGATGATGAAAGAGGATGTGGCACAGGAGGAAGAGGGGTAATTTCCATGATTATCAGGCCAGTCATTCACAAGTGGCTCGGAGGGTGGGTTCCTGCACCAGCATAGGCCAGGTACACAATTGTCCAGCCAGGGCACAGTTCTGGAGGATGAGGAGGATGAGGATGAGGATGAGGAGGAATCGTGTTAACAGCAGGGTGGCACCAAACGCAGCTCGTGGGCATCACTGGAGCGTGGCTGGGGGGACACGGAGGACACAGACGATACACCTCCCACAGAGGATAACTTGTCCTTGCCTCTGGGCAGCCTGCCACACATGAGCAACTACATGCTGCAGTGCCTGCGCAATGACTGCCGAGTTGCCCACATTCTAACTTGTGCTGATTACTGGGTGGCCACCCTGCTGGATCCCCTTTACAAGGACAACGTGCCATCCTTAATTCCCTCACTGGAGCATGATCGGAAGATGTGCTACTACAAGCACACGCTGGTAGACGTGCTGCTGAGGGCATTCCCAACTGACACCTGGGGCTCAGTGGAAGCACAAGGCGAAGGCAGAGGAGGAGGGAGAGGTCGCCAACGCAGCTTGGGCACCGCCAGCATCTCAGAAGGCAGGGTTAGCATGGCCGAAATGTGGAAAAGCTTTGTCAGCATGCCACAACAACTAGCACCACCATCTGATATAGAACGTCTTAGCAGAAGGCAGCATTTCAGCAACATGGTGGAACAGTACGTGTGCACACGCCTGCACGTACTGACTGATGGGTCTGCCCCATTCAACTTCTGGGTCTTCAAATTGGGCACATGGACTGAGCTTGCCCTTTATGCCTTGGAGGTGCTGGCCTGCCATGCAGCCAGTGTATTGTATGAACGTGTGTTTAGCACGGCAGGAGGCATTATCACAGACAAGTGCAGCCGCCTGTCCACAGCCAACATGGACAAGCTCATGTTTATTTAAATGAACCAGGCATGGATCCCACCAAACTTGTCTGTAGCTTGTGCAAAATAGCCATTTATACCGGCCTCACCCAGCCATTGTTATACTCAAGTGCACTTATTCTTTGTTTTCTTTTTTTATATGTCCCAATTTCTTGGGGGTTACCCCAACAAAAAAAAAAAAAAATAAATAAAAAAACAGTGTTGGCTACCTCCTCCGCATCAACCGCCACTTCCACCTACACCGCCACGGTCACCGCCTCCTCAACCTCCTACTCCACATCCACCTCCTCCTCCTAGTTCAAGATTATTATTTTAAATTTGTATGTATTTTATGTTATTTTAAGTTATTTCCCTATGCACATTTGTTTGCAGGGCACCTGTCCTACTCTTACTCCCATTTTACTTCCTTTTGCAACCATCTAGTCCCTTTACAGGACTTTTTTAGAGCCATTTTAGTGCCCAAAAGTTTGGGTCCCCATTGACTTCAATGAAGTTCGGGGTCAAGTTCAGGTCAAGTTCGAGTCCGAACTTGAACTTTTTGTTGAAGTTCGGCCGAACCCGGCGAACCCGAAAATCCAGGTGTCCGCTCAACTCTAGCTATGGCAAGTAAAGTATTTTATTCAGGAGGGAGATTAGAAGATATTTTGAAAGGATGTGATTTGTAAGTCAGCTATGCTTTCCGTTTGCCTACTCTGGCCTTAAATATTAAATTGACTTGGAAATCACATTTATATAAATAACCTGGTGTGACTTTAGCGGAGTTAAATATTTTATTTTATTTTATTTTTTTTAAATCTGCATTTTGTATTTTGGATATTATTTCACTACAATTAGTGTTTTGTAAATAAACATCAGGCATATGTACCTACTAGAGGAAGAGCTTGATTTCCCCATCTAATTTACAGTTAGGTCTGGAAATATCTGGACACTGACACAATTTTCATAATTTTGGCACTTAACACACATAGAAAATAAATATACAGGGATGCCCTCAACTAATTTTGACACAGTACCTTGTACAAAACCAAGCACTATTTTTTTGCTGCCCCACAGTTCAATTAAGTACCATTGTACTGATCTCTATTATGAATAATTCTTATTGTTATACAGCTCTAATTGTGTATTATTCTTATTGTTATGCGCTGCTGTGTTTCTGTGTGGTTTTCTGGTTAGTCCCTTTGTGTCTGCTGGCTGTTTTCCTGCTTTCCCGTGCTGTTATTTCCCTTCTTTTGGGTCTCTTGTCTTCTGTATATACATTGAGAGCTAGCCAAGATGTAAAATAGGTTACTTCACCTTTAAGGGGCAAAAGACACCAAAGGTGGGTGGGGGGATGTGAGGTGGGTATGGGGGACTGTGAGGTGGGTAGGGAACTGTGAGTGGGTAGGGGGGGCTGTATGGTTGGTAGTGGGGACTGTATGGTGGGTAGGGGGCTGTGAGTGGGTAGGGGGCTGTATGGTGGTTAGGGGTTTGTATGGTGGGTAAGGTGAGTAGGGGGGCTGTATGGTGGGTAGGGGGGCTGTGAGTGGGTGGGGGGGAGCTGTATAGTGGGTAGAGGGCTGTGAGTGTGTAAGGGGGCTGTATGGTGGGTAGAAGGGCTGTATGGTGGGTAAGGGGGCTGTATAGTGGGCGGGGGCTGTATGGTGGGTAGGGGGGCGGTATGGAGGGTAGGGGGCTGTATGGTGGGTAAGGAGGCTGTGAGTGGGTGGGGGGCTGTATGGTGGTTAGGGGGGCTGTTTGGTGGGTAGGGGGGCTGTGAGTGGGTGGGGGGGCTGTATTGTGGATAGGGGACTGTATGGTGGGTAGGGGGCTTTGAGGTGGGTATGGGGCTTTGAGTTTGGTAGGGGGCTGTATGGCAGGTAGGGGGGCTGTATGGTGGGTAGGGGGCTGTGAGCGGGTAGGTGGGGCTGTATGGTGGATAGGGGGCTGTATGGTGGGTAAGGGGGCTGTATGGTGGGTAGGGGGGCTGTAAGCGGGTAAGGGGGGCTTATTAGTGTTTAGGGCCCCCACCCACCGCTCAGGGGTGGGGGCCAGGGGGGAGGACATTAGGTCAGGGGGGAGGACATTAGGTTTATTCTGATTTAAGGCCCCCACCCGCCACTCACGGGTGGGGGCCAGGGGCAGGACAATAGGTCCCCCCCCATTATTTTACATTAGGGCCCCCACCCACTGCTCATGGGCGGGGGCGGGCAATACAGTTGCAAGAAAGTATGTGAACCCTTTGGAATGATATGGATTCCTGCACAAATTGGTCATAAAATGTGATCTGATCATCATCTAAGTCACAACAATAGACAATCACAGTCTGCTTAAACTAATAACACACAAAGAATTTAATGTTGCCATGTTTTTATTGAACACACCATGTAAACATTCACAGTGCAGGTGGAAAAAGTATGTGAACCCCTAGACTAATGACATCTCCAAGAGCTAATTGGAGTGAGATGTCAGCCAACTGGAGTCCAATCAATGAGATGAGATTGGAGGTGTTGGTTACAGCTGCCCTGCCCTATAAAAAACACACACCAGTTCTGGGTTTGCTTTTCACAAGAAGCATTGCCTGATGTGAATGATGCCTCGCACAAAAGAGCTCTCAGAAGACCTACGATTAAGAATTGTTGACTTGCATAAAGCTGGAAAGGGTTATAAAAGTATCTCCAAAAGCCTTGCTGTTCATCAGTCCACGGTAAGACAAATTGTCTATAAATGGAGAAAGTTCAGCACTGCTGCTACTCTCCCTAGGAGTGGCCGTCCTGTAAAGATGACTGCAAGAGCACAGCGCAGACTGCTAAATGAGGTGAAGAAGAATCCTAGAGTGTCAGCTAAAGACTTACAAAAGTCACTGGCAAATGCTAAGATCCCTGTTAGCGAATATACAATACGTAAAACACTAAACAAGAATGGATTTCATGGGAGGATACCACAGAGGAAGCCACTGCTATCCAAACAAAACATTGCTGTACATTTACAGTTTGCACAAGAGCACCTGGATGTTCCACAGCAGTACTGGCAAAATATTCTGTGGAGAGATGAAAACAAAGTTGAGTTGTTTGGAAGAAACACACAACACTATGTTGTCATGCCTTAACTACCGGTAATTCCTTGTCTCTTCCGTGTTGACGGAGCTTAGCCACACCCCCTTCTCTGACGCGGTCTCCCCACGCTACATAATGCGACCGCGCCAGATACAAGACGCTGGATTATTGAACAGCGTTACCGCGATATCAAACCGGCTAAAGATTTTCTTCAACCTCTATTTGTGAACCGAACCGGACTGGAAATCTACATACCCTCCTTCTCCTCTCCTCGACCACGGCTAGTATCTGGCCCTTCCTCATCCTGTTTGAGAAACGTCCCTCCTCGGAGGAGAACTCCGGGAACCTGATTTTTCACCCTGGGAAGCTAAGTCAATTGCTATATCCGTAATAGGAGCTTACCTGCTCTCAAGCCCGCTAAGCATTCCTGCTACAGCCTGCTCTCAAGCCTGCTATCTCTAACTCCAAAACGAATCACTCCTGCTTCAACTTCATTTCTAATTTCCTCCGTTTCCATAAAACTTGCAAACTCCAATGTGCTATATTGCATGTATGTCAGAAGCTGCTTACTCCGTTTAAACAACCAGCGAAGTAATTAAAGATACAGTACCTGTATTATCCATAATTGAATACACAGTTCCTATTCTATTCTCTAAGTATCCTAGTCAACAATCTAAGTCCTAAGAGATCTGCAGTTGTGCTCCATATCAATATATGTAAGCATTACAGAATAATCCAGCCTTTGTAATGGATCCAGCAGATTTTGATTCTAAATTTACTATGTTGAATCAAAGAGTCGATACACTTGCCCAAGGCATGCAAGACCTACAGGTTACAAATGAACGGATTCTTACTTATGTCAGAGACTTACAAACACATACTCCTCATACTGTTATGCACTCAGCTAGCGACCCTGCTGTCTGTAATACCGAAAAGTTTTCTGGAGATCGATCCAAATACAGGGAGTTTCTTAATTCCTGCAAACTATTAATTGCTTTAAAACCTAGATCTTATCCCACTGAAAGATCTAAGGTTTTTTCAGTTATCTCCTTTCTAAGAGGTGAACCTATGGCCTGGGCCCATTTAAGCCCTTTCTTGGAAAATGACGACCCCATCTTAGACTCATTGGATGAATTTTTTGAAGCCATGTCTCTTCTTTATGAAGATCCCAACAAACAATCTACAGCTGATTTAACCATTAGAACCTTACATCAAAAACATAGACCCGTCGAAGACTACATTGCTGAATTAAAAAGATGGGCAATAGAAACTCAATGGAATGACATAACCCTGCGCTACCAGTTTCGAATTGGGTTATCCGAAGCAGTAAAGGATGAACTTTCTAGAACTGAACTCCCTACTACATTAAATGCGCTGATTCAACTATCAATCAGCATTGACAGAAGACTTAGAGAAAGAAAGGCCGAAAAAGCTCTCTCGAGTTCATTATGGAAAAAAACATTCAGTCCTTCAAAAACAACTGAGAAACCATCATTACAAACTGAACCTATGGAAATAGGGGTAATAAGAAGTCCTCTCACTCTAGAAGAGAAAACCAGAAGACGACTACTAAACCTCTGCATGTATTGTGCCTCGCAAGATCATTTGATCCCAGAGTGCCCCTTATTGAAACGGCCAAAAGGCGGTAAGCATGCTTCTACCACTCCTATACTAAGTGCACTTCCCTCCAAATCAACCACTCAATTCTCCTCTATTTCTCTCATATTACAGTGGGACAAAGAAAGAATTACGACTGAAGCCATTATTGATTCTGGTGCAAACGGGGTGTTCATCAATTCATCCTTTGTAACAAAAAATACAATTCCTTGTGTTCGCAAAAGCACTTCTGTTTCTGTCAGAGTGATTGATGGCTCCCTCATATCCTCGAGCCCTATACTAAATGAAACCATTCCTGTAAGAGTAACCACTAATCATACTCATACTGAATATCTTATATTCAATGTTATCTCATCACCTCTTTATCCGGTCATACTAGGGATCAACTGGTTAAGGAACCACAACCCACAAATTACTTGGTCTCCCTTCTCTCTCACCTTTAGCTCTGCTTATTGTAAAGAAACGTGCTTACAACATATTCCAATCTTTCAGGTTATTGAAGAACCAATTATACCTTCCTGTTATTCTGAGTTCTCAGATGTATTCAGTAAAAAGGAAGCTGAAACACTTCCACCTCATCGTCCTTACGATTGTCCCATAGACCTCATACCTGGTGCCTCCATCCCTTTTGGGCACATCTATCCTCTCTCTGAATCAGAATTAAAAATCCTCAAGGAATACATGGATGAAAACCTCCGTAAAGGGTTCATTAGACCTTCCAGCTCACCTGCTGCTTCCAGTATGTTTTTTTGTGAGAAATAAAGACCAGACTATACGTCCCATCATAGATTACAGAGCTCTAAACAAAATAACAGTTAAAAATCGTTACCCTCTTCCCCTGATAAATGAATTAATTGAACGGTTAAAAACAGCTACTATCTACATCAAGCTTGACCTCCGTGGGGCATATAATCTTATTAGAATCAAGGCTAACAATGAATGGAAAACTGCTTTCCGAACAAGATATGGCCTGTACGAGTATCTTGTGATGCCTTTCGGCCTCTGCAATGCCCCTGCAACCTTTCAACACTTTATAAATGACATCTTCAGGGACCTTCTAGATGTTTGTGTTATCATTTATTTAGATGACATTCTTATATATTCTAACACTCCTGAAGAACACAAAAAATATGTGAGATGGGTGTTATCCAGACTTAGAACTCACAAATTATACGCTAAACCAGAAAAATGTCTTTTCAATGTTAATGAAATAACCTTTTTAGGATACGTTATTACACCTCATTCGATAAGCATGGATAGTTCCAAAATCAACTGTATCCTCAACTGGCCCATTCCTTCTAATGTAAAAGAATTACAACGTTTTCTGGGGTTTGCCAACTTCTACAGAAAATTTATTAAAAATTACTCCGACGTAGCTCATTCACTTAATCTACTTAACAGCAAAAAACATCCTTTCACTTGGAATGAAAAGGCTCAAAAAGCCTTCGATGAATTAAAAAGAAGATTTACAACTGCTCCTATTCTTCAACTTCCAAACCCCACATGTGTCTATGTCCTTGAAACAGATGCTTCAGAGACAGCCATCGGAGCTGTCCTCTCTCAACATAAAACTCCTCCGGATCCTCTTCATCCAGTTGCCTTTTTCTCACGTTCAATGTCTCCTGCTGAAAAAAACTACCCTATAGGAGAAAAAGAATTATTGAGTATAAAAGCAGCCTTAGAAACCTGGCGACATCTTCTTGAAGGAACACAAACTCCTATAATGGTTTATACTGACCACAAAAACATTGAATATCTTCACTCCAACAAGACTCTCTCTGCTAGGCAAGTAAGATGGAATCTTTTCTTCTCTCAGTTTAATTTTCAAATTGTTTTTAGACCCGGATCCAAGAACAAAAAGGCGGATGCCCTTTCCAGAATTCACCAAGATCTTGAATTGGAACCTCATCCGCATACAGTCATCGGAATCTTAACGTCCCTTATAGATGACATAAAAGGTCTAAGTAAAGATGCTCTTGAACTAAGTCAATCAAGTTATCAAAGAAAGATGGTCTCTATTATTTCAATGACAGGATTTACATTCCTCCCACATTCAGAAATAAAGTACTCAAATTTATTCATGATTCTCCTCTGGCTGGTCATCCTGGAATAAAAAATACCCTAGAATTATCCAAGAGATATTATTGGTGGCCTCGCCAGGACACCACCATCGAATCCTATGTCAAAACTGTCCGTACTCTCACCTCTTATGATCGCTTTTAATACTTCTCGAAGGCTGCACTGTTCCTGTGGAACTCACTTCCCTCCTCCGTTAGATGCTCCCCCAGTCTCCACTCCTTGAAAAAAAATCATTAAAAACCCACTTCTTCATAAAAGCGTATCAATTAAACGGTTACTAGCTCCCGACTGATTCCTCTCTTGCAACTGTCATTAGTTTAATACTATCCTTACCTTTTGTGTCACTCTACCCCACTCCCTCTAGAATGTAAGCACATTGAACAGGGCCCTCAACCCCTCTGTTTCTGTGTGTCCAACCTGTCTGGTTACAACTACATGTTTGTTCGTCCACCCACTGTAATGCTCTTCGGAATTTGTTGGCGCTATATAAATAATAACATAATAATAAAAATCTGTATGTGTTAGTGTTTGCGTCTGTATCTCTATGTGTTTGTATTTGTGTGTCTGTAAATGAATGTTGTCTGTGTTCGTATCTGTGTTTCTGTATCTGTGTCAGTGTTTGTATCTTTGTGTCTGTATTTGCGTCAGTGTTTGTATCACTGTGTCAGTGCAACTGTATATGTGGCAGTGTTTGTATCTGTACCTGTGCATCTGCCTGTGTGTCAGTATTTGTTTCTTTATCAGTGTTTGTATCTGTCCCTTTGTGTGTGTTTTTATGTGTGTCAATGCTTGCATCTGTGTACCTGTATGTCTGTCAGTGTGTGTATCGGTGTGTCTATATATGTGTATATATATTATACCTGTGTCAGAGGAGAATCAGGGGGAGGCTGGTGCTGAGGATAAGCAAGAAGAGCCTGTGGCAAAGGAAAAGCAGGGGAGCCCAAGACATACAAATCCATATCTAGGAATAGACTTATGCCTCTCTCATGCATGCTTAAACTCCCTCACTGTATTAACCTCTACCACTTCAACTGGTAGACTATCCGATGCATCCACTACCCTCTCAGTAAAATAATACTTTCTGATATTATTGTTAAACCTTTGCCCCTCTAATTTAAGACTATGTCCTCTTGTTGTGGTAGTTTTTCTTCTTTTAGAAATACACTCCTTCTTTACTATATGGATTCCCTTTATCTATTTAAATGTTCCTATCACATCCCTGTCTTGTCTTTCCCCCAAACTATACATGTTAACCTTTCCTGGTAAGTGTAACCCTGCAATCTATAAACCAGTTTTGTAGCCTTTCTCTGAACTCTCTCCAAATGTTTAATATCCTTCTGGAAATACGGTCTCCAGTACTGTGTACAATACTCCAAGTGAGGTCTCACAAGCGCTCTGTACAATGACATGAGTACTTCCCTCTTTCTACTGCTAACACTTCTACCCATACAACCTCTGTTTTTAATCTTTCAAGATTCTTTTCTTTCAAGAAGTGTTCCGGAGGATTGGAGAAAGGCGGATGTGGTTCCTATATTCAAAAAGGGTTCATAATCCTTGGCTGAAAATTATAGACCTGTGAGCTTAATTTATGTGGCTGGGAAAGTATTTGAAAGGTTATTAAGGGATAATATTTAAGGATTCCTAAGAAGAAAGTGGTTATCAGCAAATATCAGCATGGTTTTATGAAGGACGTCATGTAAAACTAACTTGATGGCATTGTACGAAGAAGTAGGTAGAAGTATAGATCAGAGTGTTGCAATGGGTGTGATCTATTTGGATTTTGCCAAGGCGTTTGATACAGTTCCACACAACTAATTAGTGTTAAAACTCAAAGAAATTCCTCTAGATGAAAATTCTTGTTCTTGGGTAGAATATTGGCTTTAAAATAGAGTACAGAGAGTTGTCTTAATGGTACATTTTCAAGCTGGACAGAGGTGGCAAGTGGTGTCCCTCAGGATTCTGTTCTGGGACCTCTTCTATTTAAAATGTTTATAAATGATCTTGAAAAAAGCATTGAAAGTCATGTTTCAGTGTTTGCAGATGACACAAAACTCTGTAAAATAATACAATGTGAGCAAGATATCACTTTGCTGCAGAAGGATTTAGATAGACTGGGGGACAAGGCACTCAAATGCAAGATGACATTTAATGTAGAAAAATGCAAAGATATGCACTTCGGAGTAAAGAATGCACAAGCAACTTATACCCTTAATGGAAGCGAATTAGGGATAAGAATACACGAGAAGGACTTGTGAATTGTTATAAACAACAAATTATGCAACAATGTGCAATGTCAATCAGCAGTGGCTAAGGCCAGTAAGGTATTGTCATGCATGAAAAAGGGCATTAATTCTCGGGATGAGAATATAATTTTGCCTCTTTATAAATCCCTGGGAAAACCACATCTTGAATATTCTGTGCAATTTTAGGCACCTGTTCTAAAGAAGAATATTCTGGCACTAGAAAGGGTGCAGAGACGTGCTACAAATTTGATAAAAGGAATAGAACATTTTATCTCTGAAGAAAGGTTAACACATTTAAACCTCTTTAGTTAAGGAAAATGTTGCCCCAGAGGGGATATGATAACATTATACAAATATATCCAGGGCCAATACAAATCATTGTATGAAAATCTGTTCACAAAGAGAACGTTACATAGGAAAACGAGGTCATTTGTTTAGACTGGAAGAAAGAAGATTTAGTCTAAGGCAAAGGAATTTTCTCAGAGTCCGTCCAGATGTTTAAACAGCAACTAGATGCATACTTGCAAAAACAAAATGTTCAATTATATAATTTTTTTATGTAGGGTAATAGCTTCTTGATCGAAGGATAAATCTGACTGCCATTCTAAAGGGTCAAGAGGGAATTATTTTTTCCTTGTTTTTTGCAAAATTGGAAGTGCTTCAAGCTGTTTGTTTTTTTTGCCTTCTTTTGGATCAACAGCAAAAAACAAATGTGAGGAAGGCTGAAGTTAATGGACACATGTCTCTTTTCATCCTATGTAACTATATAACCAAGCATTCTGCTAGCATTTCTAGGTGCTCTATTATATTTTCTGCATTCCTTTAAGTCATTTGAAAAAAAATTCCCCTTATTCCATTCCTCACATGTTGAGGTTTGGACTGTATCAAATATTCTATACTCTAGCCTTGGGTTTATATGCCCAAGATGCATTATCTTGCACTTATCCACATTACATGTCAGTTGCCACAGTTTATCTAAATCAATTTCCATTTGGCTTATCCGTCCTGGAACATCAACCCTGTTGCATTTTTTTGTATCATCAGCAAAAATACATACCTTACCATCAAGACCTTCTGCAAGAAGACTAATAAAAATATTGAAGAGAATGGGTCTGATGTAGAATTATTAAAAACCTTTATTAAACCTTTATTAAATTTTTGCACTAACTCCATTTAACTTCATTATATGACAGATTTTCCTAATAGCATTTAGAATATTAGAAAGAGAATGTATTGTATGTATTTTCTAGAAGGATATGACTAACACCGGAATTATCAAGTTCCTGTAACATGAAACAAAGTATACCATAGCTAGCTCATGAGAAACTGCTCTAATGAAATGTTCTTTCATAAAAAAGGCCCTGAACCTGACCCCGAGTCTGACATCACTAACTACCCAAAATGACGCTCAAAGCCCCCCTCCCATCGAGTAAAGCCTCGTGCTGAGTAAGATGGCGCCTGAGCCATCTGTCCACACCCGTGTCCAAGATGACGCCACCTCTCGGTGGGAGGACACTTAGCCAGCCACTTAGAACTTGAGCCAATTAATAATATTGATGGGTGGACATTGACATAGCCACTTAACACCTAACCCAATTAATGATGTTTATTTGTTGTTATCTTGATCTTCAATGATGATGTAATATTGCTCTTATAAGGGTCTGCGAGCCCGCTTTTTAAGCAGATGCCATTAAATTTTCTCGAAGTGCTTTTAACCTGAACTCCGTGTGTCAGTGTGAATTTACTTCTGCGTATACGCAATTTAATCATCTCAGATTTGGACAGGAACAGATAGACATTTAAACATATTTGTTTATTTTAAAATAATCTATATCAGGTCCAAGTACAGATCCCTGAAGTAGCCCACTGGTAACAAGACTTTGCTTTGAATATACTCCATTGACTACAATACTATGTTGCCTGTCATTCAGCCACTGCCTAACCCATTCAGTAATATTGGAATCCATACTCAAAGATTGCAGTTTGTTGCTAACCCTTCTATGCGCGATAGTATCAAACGCCTTTCTGAAATCTAGGTAAGCAATGTCTACTTAATCTATTATTTTAGTTACCCAATCAAAAAGATCAATACGATTAAACCCATGTTGTCTCAGATCTGGACACTGGATACATACTGCCTCTACGAGGCATAATACCGGGTAACAATTCTATGGCACAGTCATATAGTCTCTGTTGAGATAACATCTCTGCATAAGCTTTATTGAATACCTCTTTTTCTGACTTGTGCTCTAGTGGGGCAACAGTGAATAATGGAGAAGTTAAGGGTACATTAATTATTCTGAACGGTTTATTGATAAGTTGACATTCACCTTTCACCTTGTTCCCCATAAAAATATTTCTCCCTGTATTGAGTCGAAAATGGAATAATGTTTGGCCAACGCACAAAGAGGCTGGGGGTGTAATAAAAACAAGAAGTGTCCGGGGTATGCAATAGACACACAAATGAGTTGGTGGGGAAAAAAAATACACACAAAAATACACACAAAGGGCCTGGGAGTGAAGATAGAGATGTCGAGTATGGATCATTATTATTTAATGTACAATATACATTGCATATGTATGGTATATATGTATATGGTATGGTATGGTTAATATATATTTATTATGGATATGCATTTAACTGTATGAGATTGTCGGTCCCTCATCCCATCATCAGCAAGCATCCCTGGGAGTGGCGAAAGTCGGTCTCACTCCCCAGCTGCAGTGTACCAGACAGGGAGAGGAGACAACCGGTCTCTCTCCCCAGCGGTGGCCAGAATAAAGAGAGGATATGTTTGGTGCTAAATAGTACATTAGTGGGGTAGTACATTAGTGGGGTGCACTTCATATCTGAGAGTCAAATAGAAGCGTCAAATACTGCTGTCACATTGCAGTTTTAAAACTTAATTTCTTTTGGGTGCTAAACTGCTAAATAGTATTTTAGTGGGGTGCACTTCATATCTGAGATTTAAATAGAAGCGTCTCATACTGTGGTTACAGCGAAATTGTAAACATTCTAATTGTTTTGGTGCTAATCTGCTAAATAGTACATTTTGGGGCCTGCTCTTCATATCTGAGAGTCAAATAGAAGTGTCTAATAGGGCGTTTACAGGGCAGTGGTAAACATTCTTATTTTCTGGGTGCTAATCTGCTAAAAAGTACATTTTGGGGCGTGCACTTCATATCTGTGAGTCAAATAGAAGCATCTAATAGTGCGCTTACAGGGCAGTGGTAAACATTCTTATTTTCTTGGTGCAAATCTGCTAAATAGTACAGTTTGTGGCCTGCTCTTCATATCTGAGAGTCAAATAGAAGTGTCTAATAGCGTGCTTACTGCGCAGATGTAAACATTCTAATTGTTTTGTTGCTAATCTGCTAAATAGTACATTTGCGGCCTGCGGTGCACTTCATATCTAAGAATCAAATAGAAGCATCAAATAGTGCGCTTACTGCACAGTTGTAAACATTCTAATTGTTTTGCTGCTAATCTGCTGCTTACATTGGAGTTTTAAAGTCATGTATTTTTTTTGGTGCTAAATAGTATATTTGGGGTATTCACTTCATATCTGAGAGTCAAATCGAAGCGTAACTTTGATTTGAATTTAGTACATCGGTCACTTGTAATATTGTTTCACACCTACAACACTTGTTACACAGATCTATGTGGTAGAAAACAGATTGATATTTTCTACACTAGAAACTACCAGATAACAAGCTGCTATATTCAAACCAGTGATCAATAGCTAAGAGGTACTTCAACAATATTGTAATTCTGGGGCAATACCCTCACAAGTCAAACTTAGAGGTCAGTTTATAGGGAAAACTGTTGCCTGGATACAATTCTAAAACAATTTCCATATGTCCTTTGCAGACTTTACATGCTGGAAAAACACAGGTGCCAACTGCTGTGGCTTTCTCCAGTGTGCATACCGGCTAGGAGGGCAGGGTTGAGGAGTGGGTGAAAGATGATGTGTGTTAATTGTGGCAAACCTAGCCACTTAAGACTATTCCTTTATATCTAATGGTTGTCATATAAAGGCTGTTTAATCTATGTTGTTTTATGTGGTTTGCTTAAAAAGGTGATTGAGGGCATTCGTATGCGAGTGGCATGAAAGCCGCTAGCATTCATATGGTAGTTTCACGAACAGTGACTTGCAACACTGTTCGTGAAACGAACAAAGTACCGAATGGGAGACAATACACAGGAGGTCGTGTGGCTCCCATTAACAGATTTCAACAATGTATCGTTCCTGGGGTGGCCGCCGTTCGGATACCGACCACGCCACGGTGGCCATATTGGATTCACTTTTAGCCCAGCGGTGTTTGGTCATCGAGTGCCTGGAACTAAAATCGGCTACTCGACGGCACGAACACCGTTGGACTTCCAGACCATTCTGGAACACTGGTCTTACGGTACTTTCTCTCAAACTGTGCATTCGTGTCTTTTCTGATAAGTTCATGTTAAAGTGTATTTTGTGTGGCATTCGGCTAATTGTGCTGGGATCTAAGCGGTAGTTTCCCAAAGTATGCGCTCAGATCCCAGCTATCTACCTATATGTCATTCGGTCAAATAGCACGAATAACGTGCAAGTTATATATGTTTCGTCCGGTTACTGGGGGATTTGGGATATTGCCTTCATTCAGCGCTTTTATTGGATTACTTTATTCTACCAGCAGAGATATTGGGATTTAATATTGCAGCTCCGCTACAATTGGTGGCAAGCGACGGGATCCAACCTTACAGCCGAAAAGCGTTGTTTGTGCAATTGAAACTGCAAACAGGAAAGTGAATGGCAATTCGTATGCAACAAAGAAACGAACACAGAGGTTAAGGTAGACCCTACGTTGAAGGTATATAGAGATAGGGTGACCTCTGATCAGGCAGGTTTAGAAGGGGAGCGGTATGCCTGGGAAAAAGGGTTATTACACCGTATTGCGGAAAGGGTGGTGGGGGGGATCTGTGAATGTTACTACTAGACAGCTGGTAATATTCACAGAGTCCCTCCGGGAAGAAGTATATCTTGACCATGGTTGATTACGCCACCAGGTACCCCGAGGCAGTGTCCCTCACCCACCGCGCAGGGGTGGGGGCGGGGGGAGGACAGTAGGTCCCCCCATTGTGATTTATGGCCCCCACCCACCGCGCAGGGGTGGGGGCCGGGGGGAGGACAGTAGGTCCCCCCTCATTATTTTTATGGCCCCCACCCACTGCGCAGGGGTGGGGGCCAGGGGAGGAGGACAATAGGTCCCCCCTCATTATTTTTATGGCCCCCATGCACCGCGCATGGGTGGGGCCGGGGGTAGGACAGTAGGTCCCCCCATTGTGATTTATGGCCCCCACCCACCCACCGCGCAGGGGTGGGGGCAGGGGGGAGGACAGTAGCTCCCCCCTCATTATTTTTACGGCCCCCACCCACCGCGCAGGGGTGGGGGGAGGACAGTAGGTCCCCCCATTGTGATTTATGGCCCCCACCCACCACGCAGGGGTGGGGGCTGGGGGGAGGACAGTAGGCCCCCCCTCATTTTTATGGCCCCCACCCACCGCGCATGGGTGGGGGCGGGGGTAGGACAGTAGGTCCCCCCATTGTGATTTATGGCCCCCACCCACCCACCGCGCAGGGGTGGGGGCAGGGGGGAGGACAGTAGCTCCCCCCTCATTATTTTTACGGCCCCCACCCACCGCGCAGGGGTGGGGGGAGGACAGTAGGTCCCCCCCATTGTGATTTATGGCCCCCACCCACCACGCAGGGGTGGGGGCTGGGGGGAGGACAGTAGGGCCCCCCTCATTTTTATGGCCCCCACCCACCGCGCATGGGTGGGGGCGGGGGTAGGACAGTAGGTCCCCCCATTGTGATTTATGGCCCCCACCCACCCACCCACCGCGCAGGGGTGGGGGCAGGGGGGAGGACAGTAGCTCCCCCCTCATTATTTTTACGGCCCCCACCCACCGCGCAGGGATGGGGGGAGGACAGTAGGTCCCCCCATTGTGATTTATGGCCCCCACCGCGCAGGGGTGGGGGTCGGGGGGAGGACAGTAGGGCCCCCCCCCTCATTATTTTTTATGGCCCCCACCCACCGCGCAGGGGTGGGGGCGGGGGTAGGACAGTAGGTCCTCCCATTGTGATTTATGGCCCCCACCCACCCACCGCGCAGGGGTGGGGGCAGGGGGGAGGACAGTAGCTCCCCCCTCATTATTTTTACGGCCCCCACCCACCGCGCAGGGATGGGGGGAGGACAGTAGGTCCCCCCATTGTGATTTATGGCCCCCACCGCGCAGGGGTGGGGGTCGGGGGGAGGACAGTAGGGCCCCCCCCTCATTATTTTTTATGGCCCCCACCCACCGCGCAGGGGTGGGGGCGGGGGGTAGGACAGTAGGTCACCCCCCCAGTGTGTATCAGGGTCCCTGAGGACAGGTGTCAATCAATATCTGCAAAGTGACCCTATGTAGGGGGAACAGTCCTTATTCTGCTCTGTGTCAGTGTGTATCAGGGATCCTTAGGATAGGTGTCAATCCATATCTGCCAAGTGACCCTATGTAGGGGGAACAGTCCTTATTCTGCTCTGTGTCAGTGTGTATCAGGGATCCTTAGGATAGGTGTCAATCCATATCTGCCAAGTGACCCTATGTAGGGGGAACAGTCCATATTCTGCTCTGTGACAGTGTGTATCAGGGATACTTAGGATAGGTGTCAATCCATATCTGCCAAGTGACCCTATGTAGGAGGAACAGTCCCTATTCTGCTCTGTCAGTGTCTGGGGGGAGTATCTGCAGTAATACAGAGTGTCTGGAGGGAGTATCTGCAGTAACACAGAGTGTCTGGGGGAGTATCTGCTTGTAACATTTATATGCACTGAAAAGAAAAAAAAATTGGGGAAAAAAAAAAATTAATGCAGCTCCCGAATGAATCTTAAATGGATGCTGTCCATGAGGTGGGAGGGTCTGGAAGAGAGGGTCTGCTGCTGATTGGCTGGAATGTGTCTGCTGAATGTGAGGTACAGGGTCAAAGTTTACTCAATGATGACGAATAGGGGGCGGACCGAACAACGCATATGTCCGCCCGCCGCCGCGAACGCGCTATGTTCGCCAGGAACTATTCGCCAGCGAACCGTCCGGGACATCACTAGTTCACGAGTGTCCTCAACTCAAAGAAAGATAGTACGATATGTAAAACAAGAGGTCAAATGAAACGGAATATGGTGTAGTATTTTTGATGCTGGTGATTACAAATAAAAGAATGGAAATGCACTTACAAGCTACTGGAGTTTGAAATCAACTCCAGATATATGAGCTTGGACTGTACAATGCCTGTCTGTGGATATGCAGATCTTGGTCTCGGTCTTATGGGATCCTTAGGCCAGTCAGCAATGTGTGGTGGTCAGCTTCATAGAAGTGGTCTCTTTCAGCATGCCGTTTTATCACAGTGAGAGTTCACCAGCGTATAAAATGAAATTAAAACAGAAGATGCTCTCTGTACAGCTAAAACAATAATAAAATGAGGTATACTCACAGAAAGAGAGCACTGTAAAGTTATACTCAATCCTAAATAGCTTGAGTGGTATATTCCCCACCTAGCAAACTGAAGTATGAATCCTCCAGGTAAAAATCTTCAAAGATAAAAACAGGAAGGTCCAAATTTGATAAATAGTTTTATTGACAACCAAAATAATAAAAAACTCATATGCGCCCACCCATTGCTGGTGATTGGGGGCTCTAAAGAATAAAGGGGGGTTACCCTAGTGTCACCCCCAGATCCCACCTATTATAAAATTAAAAAAATATTGTACCTCTGCAGTTACTGTGGATCCCAAAACCACTAGTATTCCCCCAAAATACCCTACACCTACCTCTCACTGTAATATTAATGAAAAAGTAAAATACAAATTTCATACTAACCATTAGATGACTTCTTTTTTCTTCCATCATCTTTTCTTTGGCCACAAAAAAGCCAAATATAAATTCATAATACGTGTCAAAGAACAGAATTGCAAAAAAAACAAACCCCATAAAAAAATTGCCTTATGTTCCAGTGAATGCACGAAGTGACTGTAATTACAGTTCAGCTGGCATTCAATTTTGTTTTTAATTTTTTTAATGCTGGTGACCATATTCAGTGGTAATTTGCTAAGAATAAACAGTTACAAGGAAAGAAAGCCGAATGCTTATCATCCAACTGACTTCTTTGGAGCTTTTTTTTTTTTTTTTTTTTTTTAAGACTAGTATAAAAGATTTTTTTTTTTTTAAAATGATGAACTACATGTTTCTTTTACATTAAATAGCAGCTACATAACCAGATGTGTATTGCACATCTTGCACCATTTTTTTTCTGTTTTAGCACAACCATATCCCTAAGTCACTAGGTTCCTTTTGTATTGGTTTGTCTATACTCTATAGTACCCTCCCCAAATTGTCTAGCACTGCAGCAAATGTTTTTTTCTAAATTCCAGTAGTATTAATGATAATAATAATAATAATATTAATGAATGACAGTCTACTATAAAAATAGGGATATCCACATTCCAGAATAACTTGGCCAAATATGATGTAAGTAGGTCTACAGCAAGTATTCTTCTTGGATGAATTGCCTAAAGTATGAAAGTTTATACAATGTTTAACATGTATTAACTATCCACAGATTTGAGGTGGAAGGGGTTTTCAATCACATTTTCCCCCCCACCCCCCCCCCCACTATAACCTTTTTGTTTTTTGCTTCCCAAGCACTACCAAGCCTCAATAAGCAATCCAGTAACCAACCTCATGCTGATGATTTGCATTAACATTGAAACAGCTGTCCATGAGTGGTTCACTGGCTTTGCATTGTTTCCTAAGTTGTGTTTCAAAGCTGTTGTATACAGCAAACAGACTCAAAGGAACCAATGTTTAAAATGCAATGAGGCAAAAAAAACTGGTGTGCAGATTTTTGTTTAACATTGTATTAACTGCCCTATGAAAGGCCGGTATTCTAGAAAATATTCACTATTCAACTACTTAACTGGAGTAAATAGACGTGGGGGAGGAGAATTGAGGTAACAAGTTGTAAAACAGGACTGAAAAGGCCAGAATAAACATTTTCAACCACATTTTAATATTCAAAGCCATACAGTATTCCTATAAACCATAGGACAAAAACAGTACAGCACACCCCTGGAATCTGCCCCCAAGCTTGTGCAAACACCAGGCATGTGATAATTTTTTAACCTACTGTTTCAAAGCTCTTAATGGCTAGAACAAGATTTACTAGCATCTAAAAATGTATGACTGTAGAATATTGCATATTCTATCTTTCTATTGATTATTTATGGATGTTTGGATTGACATAAGTAACAGATGGAATCAATAAGTCACAAGGTTTTCTTGTATGAGAACTCTGGAATGTGGATTGGTGGTCTTGTCCTTATATGGCTAGAGTTATACACTTCTATATAGTAACACTTCTATATAGGGCACATCTATATAGTAACTAAACAAAGGGACACGAGGGGGCTCTCTCTCTCTCGCCTCTTGTACAGCTTTGTAACGATGTAACTCTCCATTTAGGGGTCAAGCAATTACCACCTGCTGTTGAACATCCATGATCATGTAACATCCTTTGTTGTTTTACTATGTATCCGTAACTCTAAGAATAAACCTGAAGGAACCGTAAGTCAGATTGCGTATTAGTACTTTTCATTAATATAGAAATATATTAATGTTGCAAGCCTTTGACCCAAGACTATATGTACAAAAGACGTATATATCAATCAACTGGAAAAAGACACAGAAGAGACGAAAATTTATTACAATGCTCAACTGTATATTATTTACAAACTCACTGGTGCAGGTTTGGTGCTATTTGTTTGAGATGAAATTACTGTTTCGATTGAAACAGAATGTGAGCGCAGATAAGAACTGTTTGGCCCATCTAGTCTGCCCAGTTTTCTAAATACTTTCATTAATCACTGGCCTTATGTTGTTATGGTGCCTTATTTGATTTTGTTCTTATTAAATGTAATTAAATTACACATCAAGACATTTAAGATTATTCTACAAAAGTCTAAATTGTAGTGAATTCATTTTTTGGCAAAAATAGCTGAATTGGAAAAATTCCCCAGGTCAGTTGTGAGAGGACTGGGAGCCATGTTTAGTTGAAAATGTGTCCCTAGAGGTGCACTATTGGACACATTGGGGGTTTGGATCCTTCATCTCATCACACAGCCTGTACGTAATGTAAGCACAGTGAATTTGATTTTTCAGTCCCAATCCATTTGCCCTCATCCCAAACATGATATATTGTAACAATAATGCTCCCCAATTATTTCTAAACTCTCTTTGACTAAATGGATGATTGGAGCAAGTTGGCAGGCTCAACTCCTCCGGCCAGTCAGCCTTTTGATAGATACAGCTTTGTGATGTCATCGGGGATGTCCTTTTAATCCTGCTACCAATTAGAGCTCTCTCAGTAGGAAACACATAAAGCAGCGGTGGGGGCTATGTTTTAGAGAATACGATTAAATAGGTGGTGGTTACTTGGAAAACTAATACTTCTGCAATGACCTCTCTAGGATAAAAACCATTAAAAAACAACAACAACAAAAAAACAACTAATTGCTATATTGGCAATGAGAAGCAACCAAACCTTACGTAAACAGTATGGAAAATAACTCCCACCATGCTCATTGGTTCTCTGAGTGTACTAAGAATTTTAGTCCAAAGCAGTTCTAAGGGCAAGGTTAGACAGTTTATAGCTTTTCTACCATAAACGAACATTGTCTTGTCACAGGATGATGTAATGCAATCTATGAACGCTGACGAGAAAACAAAATATACACACAATGTTTAATTTTCTTATTTGGATTACTGGAGAAATTCTCAAAAATCACTAATTTACAAACTACTGTATTTGTTTGTGTAAAAGCCCGTGACATCTGGAAAGGGGTTTATCCATTAAACTGTAAATTGTGGAGAACATGGAAGAATGCTCAAATTCAGCTAGGTTGCTATCTGGACTATTTTTATAAACATTTTTAATTTCCTTTATCAATACTTCACAGTCACAGTTTAGCTTGTAAATCATAAAGTGTTCCAAAATATGTACTTTAATAGACTCATGAAACAATGTTGATATTTTTTTATTTATTTTTTTAGAGGGGAGAGGTATTTTGCTTGACAAAAATAGGGCTTAAGAAATATTCTATGAAATGTTCTATTACATTCGGCACTCCAGATGTTGTTGAATACATCTCCCATAATGCTCTTACAGTCATAATGCTGGAAAAGCATCATGGGCAATGTAGTCCACAAGAACTGGAGTGGCGAAGGTTGCCTATCCATGCTCAAGGACATTAATGAAATAGGGAAAAAACAAAACAAATCAAACTAAACCATATTTAAATGGCACTATTTACACACAAAGTATGCATTTTTAAAGGATGTTTTATTAATGAAAGGCAAGTTTGCTTCATATCAATGTGCCCAAAATTATGTCAAAATCAATGTAATTTTTTTTTATAATAAAAGCTACGAAAAAATATATCCCCACATTTTAACCATGTACAATAAAATCTGCTCATTAATATTTGTTACACAAGAACACATGTAATCAAAACACACAAAAAGATCAGGACTAGATAAAACATGGTATCAACCTTTTTTGCCCCGAGAGGACAACATACCGCACAGCAATTTGTTGCACACCACCAACAGCAAAAAAAGGTAGTAAGAAAACAAGGGCTTTAGATCAAACATTTCAAGAAGAAAATGTGTTTTAAGCAATAAGTAAGCTTCAGTAATTAACAGGAGCCATTTGAGAAAATCTAGGCACTGCATATAGACTGCATTCACATGGGGAAACAATACATAAACCAGTATAAATTAAAATGAAAAACTGCATTATCCAGTTGCTGTGGAGTTTAAAATCCATAACCTTCAATTTCAGTATAAAACATTACATTTTATTTTCTTGACTGCTTCCTAAACAATTAGGTACAAGCATTGTTTAACTTGACTCAAGAACTTGTAAGCACGCTAAGCAATAAGTCAAACTATATTTCATATTAATACATTTGTGTCACACTGGGAGATAAGTAAATGTTTGGTGAAATGATTTTGCCTTAAAGGAGCACTATAGGGTCAGGAACACAAACATGTATTCCTGACCCTATAGTGTTAAAACCACTATCTAGCCCCCTTGGCCTCCCTAAAGATAGTAAAATCTTATTTGTATTCAAGTCTGAAGCTGCTGCCTCTGCCTGTGAACTTCCTCTGACATCATCAGAAGTGGTGGCCTGGTCCACTCACAATGCTTCCCCATAGGATTGGCTGAGACTGACAAGAAGGCAGACCAGCGGCAGAGCCAGCACAATTCAAACACAGCCCTGGCCAATCAGCATCTCCTCATAGAGGAAAGTTCAGTGTCTGCATGCAGAGGGAGGAGACGCTGAGTGTTTGTATGCATTTTAGGCAGCCATGACCCAGGAAGGATACCCAACATCCATCTGAGGAGTGGCCAGTGAAGTTATCACTAGGCTGTATTGTAAACACTGCATTTTCTCTGAAAAGACAGTGTTTACAGCAAAAAGCCTGAAGGTAATGATTCTACTCACCAGAACAAATTCAGTAAGCTGTAGTTGTTCTGGTGACTATATTGTCCCTTTAAAGGGACTGGGTGCTGTGGCCCTTTTGCCCTTAGTGCTGCAATGTAAAACACTGCAGTTCCAGAGAACTGCAATATTTACATTGCAGCTCTAAGTCTGCCCTCTATGGCAGACAGCCACTAAAGGGCTTCCAGAATCCTGACAGACTTTTGGTCCGTTATCTGATGTTATCCTAACGGACCTCCAGCGTCAGATTGAATAATGCTTTCCTATGGGGAGGTCTAATGCGCGCATTAGGTCTCCCCCGCCGGCTGATGGTGGAGGAGCATGGGCGGAGGCTGCAGAGCCTGCGGGAGGGGGACACTCCAGGATGCCTGGCACTATAAGATCTCTTTAAAGAAAAGAGGAGAGACTGTTGTTTAGTTGGAAGTGGAGAAAAGAGCATATACTCTATATTGAAAAGAATACCACAAGAAATGAAATGTTCTACACAACAGTTTGTTTCCTGTGAGTTCTAAAACTCGATCTATCTGGAACTCCACTTTTAAAACACTGCCCCAAAATAGAACATTACATCTAAATTGCAAAGGTTTTGATGACAGATTTAATTCAATTGTGGGAAAAAAACATTATGGAGCACTTTTGTTCAAGATCAGTTGACTATGTATACCAGAAAGTGTCCCAGAGTGAATTGATCTAAAAAATATATAATTATAATGTACAAATGACTTCATAGAATGAGAGCACTTTGTACCTGTATTATGTGCATTAAAGACCAGATTCAATGTGCCATCTATAGTAGCAAACTATGATAAACAATCAGCCTATATGATATAGGCTGATTAGTTATTGCAGTTTGCTAGTGTGAGGCCCTGGATGGCATATTCATGCTGAAACGGCTTTGTTATGCATCCCTGGTGATTTGCGTGAACAATATAAAAACATTGAGTGCATGATTAACTAAATTTTGCACAAGCTTTAAGAAATTGTGTGCAAACTTTATATCAAATAAAAAATAAAATACTAAGTGAAACCTCAGGGATTCCATTGTTGACGAATATAATTTAAACTATACTTTAATGTCCCTACAGCAGAATATGTGGTGGAATTCAGAAACCATTGCTTGATACAGCATGTCAGTGGTGAAATCTACTGTAAATCAGATAGGCTTGGAACACTTGATTTGTGTATAAATTGTACTCTTTTACCAGTTATTATTATTCCCACTTGTGGTATTTCAGGTACAGGCAAGGACAGATCATTTGCAAGTATAACCTCAAACAGCAATTATTCAAAAGAATAAATGTTTGGAATACAGAATTACATAGTAATTCTAAACACATTCCAGAGAAGGACAATGCCTCATTTAATAGCAAATGGACTAACTGCCATGTATGCCTTAATTTATTTGTAAATAGATCTGTATTGACAAAACAAAGCATTACTCATTTATCTCAAGTAGCTAGACAAACGCTGCCATATAACACTCTCTAGAGGCAAATGCTTCTCCATATAAGAAAGCAAATAAATAACCTCCAAGGAGTAAGATTTTGTCCATAAGTGAGTAGGTTAAAAACGTACCAGGTATATTGGTGGAATGCTCAGTTAACATCCAGATAAATTATTCAACTAAGCTTCATTTTGAAGGGCAGGTACTATTGTTCAGTATGTGCGGGTGTAAAATTTTGTGGATTATGTTTACCAGCTTCAAGCTCGCAGTTAATTTCAGTATAACTCCATAAGAGACATTGAATATGTTTTTGGCTAACAAAAGTAAACTTAGTGACACAGACGCATAAAATATCATTAGATAAAAAATAAGAAAAACAACTTGACAAGTAGGCACGGGGGAATGAGCTCTATTTTTACTGAAATTGCCTTCATACTTTTTACCATAAGTCAGGCTTCATTTGCATGTTTTATGGAAACAATAGTGCATATACTTCAGAATGATATGAAAAGAAGGTATGTATGTAACATCTATATATAAATGTATACCTTTGTAAACATAAACATACACATACACCTCTCTTAAAAAATAATGCTTTAAAAAAAAAAAAAAAGTAGGAGTAAAATTATAAAGCAAGCTTGATTTTTCCAGAAAATCACTAGCCTAAGTGTGGGGGAAAAAAAATCTCCTTTTTCAAGACAAGACTATTGTTGGCTAGAACAAACTAGATTTATTGCTGCATAAAAAATAATAAGTACAGTAGTATGTATCTTGGGCACTACAAATAATCAGTCACATTTAACTGCGTTTGAAAATGCGATTTGAATTCTTGCTCATTCTTCATCAATCCATGAACCAGAACAGCTGTGTGTATTGAAGGCGGCAATTATCCTAGCCTTTAAGAAGGCAAAGTGAATACACATCACAATTGTAATTGGCCATCTCTCCCTCCCCAAAAAATGAATAATAAAAAACAAAAAAAAAAAAATAATTTGCAATTTAAGCTTTTTCCCCCAATTTAAAAATTAACATCATTCCCATCATGGAAAATATACTCTATCGTTACAATCGCGGAACTGAAACAAAGGTGATTTTTTTTCTTTTGTATATTTGTCATTGTTCCAACAGTGGTAGAAAATCTACATATAAATTTGATATTTTACGATAAGAAATTGTACTTTTGATATATGCGATGTTAAAACTTCTTTTAAACCCTGTTTGTTTGTTTTTTTGCACGCAGGAAATGATTGCATACATCTGCATTGTTTTTTCCATGTTTCAGAATACGTAGTGCGTTATTCGGGGTGAATGGAGGACGGAGAGGGATGAACCACCAGTGGAGAACCCGCTTTGCATTGAATATACCTTCTTTAACACAGCACTTTCAGCAGATGGCTGCTGATATCCACTCAAACTGTACGAATATGCAGCTCCCCTGGGGGAAAACAAATTTATTTGCATCACCATTAAAGGTTCTCCTGAATAACTTCTTCATGACAGACGATTTCTTCTTGTAAACTTCAATGTGCACAGTTATGATACAAATTTTTCCATAACACATCCTCATAGAGGAGGCCTGTTACACAGCCACTAAAAAACCCACAAGGTAGTCTGAGCTGATATGGGGCCCCCTCATCTTAAAGGTGCAGAAAATAGTTTATTTCTCTGGATACCCAAGGATGTGCAAGTCAAGTGTACAGAGGTAGCGCAGTCAATCCTTTTTTGTTATTTAAACTTTGTTTAAGGTATTTGTTCACTAGGTATCTTTTCAATCGCGTACTATATTAAAAGCTGTCTGGGAGCGTAACATTACGCAGGAGCCACTGCTGGGAGCGGCTGCCATTGCAGTCTTTGATGCTGGGAACTTGACTGTCCTCTTCTGCAGCTTTATCGAGGCACTGGTTACTATTGACATGAATCAAAGTAAGTTTCTAGAAAAAAAAAAAAGAAAAACTAGCATTAATAGTTTTAAGAGACTCTCAAACATGTATTTTACAATTATCAATATAGCTTTCTAAATCATGTTGACTATTTTTTTTTCGTGTCTTTGGTCCCTTGGGAAATCATTTTGCAAAAAATAAACACACATGTGAACATCAGCAGTAATTTATTAGCTACAGAAAGGAATCACACGTATACCCGAATCTGTAAAACCTTGGTGGATTATCATATTAACAGGGTTATTCATTAAAGTGTGTATTCAAAATGAATTTAAAATTAAAATGGACATAATATGCACTAATATAACTTTAGCTTAATAACGTAAGCTTGGTCTTGAGATTGTGCCCCTGCAGTTTCACTTCTCAATTCTCTGCCATTTAGGAGTTTAATCACTGTGTTTATGCAGGCCTAGCCACATCAGGACTGACATTCACACAGCCTCCTTACACACTCCCTGATGAAGAGATAGGTTCCCATACAAAACTGTGTTTTTAATCTAAAATGTCTTATCTCCTGCTCTGTTAACAGTCCGCTAGAGCCACAGGTTAAATTATAATAGCAGCAGAAGAACTTCTAAACTAAGTAAGCACACCTTCGGTACTCTAGATGTTGTGCACTACATCTTCCATGATGCTTTGCTAGCATTAGGACAACATCTGGAGTGCCAAAGGTTGCCTATCCCTGGGCTACGGTCTGATAAATAGAAACAGGTGAATTAACTCGTAAATGGGAAAGAATTTAGCAGTGAGACTGCAAGGGCATCATTTTAAGGGACACTATAGTCACCAGAACAACTACAGCTTAATGTAGTTGTTCTGGTGAGTATAATAGCTCCCTTCAGGCATTTTAATGCAAACACTGTCTTTTCAGAGAAAAGGCAGTGTTTACATTGCATCTAGGGACACCCCAAGTGGCCACTCCTTAGATGGCCACTGGAGGTGCTTCCTGGCTCAGGGCTGCAACAGTAAGCAGCCCTGCCTTTCAGCGTCTCCACGCTCTGCATGGGGACGCTGAATTTTCCTCATTGAGATGCACTGATTCAATGCATCTCTATGAGGAGGTGCTGATTAGCCAAAACAATGGGAAAGCATTGGATTGGCTACAAATCTGCGATTTTGATGATGTCACCAAGGGGGCAGGGACAGCGCCGGCAGACCCGTGGAGAGCTGAAAATAAGCTATGTTTTAACCCATTCTCATGGGGCTAAGGGGGAGGAGGGGATTCCCACTGTAGGGTCAGGAATACATGTTTGTGTTCCCGACCCTATAGTGATCCTTTAACCCCTTAAGACCGCAGGGCGTTCTATTCCGTACTTATTTTGGCGTCTCTAAACGCCGCAGGGTGGCATAGAACGCCCTGCGATCTTTTGTACTTATCCGGTCGCCGGCGATCGCGGTATGTGGGACTTACCTGGGAGCCCAGGGAGTCCCCTCCGTCCTCTTCGGCCCCCCTTTGCCATGTGATCGCGAGGTCCTTGCGAGGACCCCGCGATCACATGGACGGCATAGCCGTCCATGTCAATGCCAGCAGGGGGAGTGCCTGTAGTGACAGGTACTCCCCCTGCTGCCTGAAAATAAAATAAGTTAAATCAGTGTAAAAATAAATAACATTAACTTCGATCATATATATATTTATTATATATATGATCTAAGTATATATATACACATATACACGCATACACATAAATATACATACACTGTCTACGTGTATTTTAATTATACATAATTATATATATATATATATATATATATATATACACACACATACAATGATATTGATTAAATATATATAATTTTCATTATACAAAATAAATAAATATATAAATACGTTAAAAAACTAAATAAAAAAAATAAAAAATAGATAAAAAATATATATACATGCGTAATTTCGTTC